>NW_026606239.1:629095-1258191 GCF_029834395.1 Sorex fumeus
TGACCAGGCTTGAATCGATAGCCAAGTAAACAGCAGGGCTGCGAATATGAACAGGCCGCTGAAAACCAGCATTGGGTTACTTGGACATTCAACAGTGGTGTAATGAAAACCTGCGTGGAGTTGAGAGTCAGATGAATTCCAGATTCGCAGTGAATGAATGGAACATTCTGTAGTGGAGATAACAAAGATTTCTGAAGGCTGGTAGTGTGGTGGGACAATGAAGAGCTGAACAGGGTGGAGTGAATTGTCAATTAAACAGCACGGCTGCGAGTATGAACAGGCCTCTGAAAACCAGCATTGGCTTACTTGGACATTCACAAGTGGTGTAATGTTAACCAGGCGGGAGTGGAGAATCAGATAAACTCCAGACTCGCAGTGAATGAATGGAACATTCTGTAGTGGAGATTGCAATGATTTCTGAAATCTGGATTGTGGGGACACGAAAATGAAGAGCTGACCAGTGTTGAGTGGATAGCCTGTAAAAAGCCTCGGCTTCGAATGTGAACAGACCACTGAAAACCAGTATTGCATTACTTCGACTTTCAGCAGTGGTGTAACGAAAGCCTGCGTGGAGTGCAGATTCAGATGAATTCCAGATTCCCAGTGAATGAATGGAACATCCTGTAGTGGAGATTACAATGATTTCTGAAGGCTGGGTTGTGTGCACAGGAAAATGAGGAGCAAAACAGGTTGAGTGGATAGCCAATTGAACAGCACGACTGCGAACATGAACAGGCCTCTGAAAACCAGCATTGTTTTACTTGGACATTCACAAGTGGTGTAAGATAAATCTGCAGGTAGTGGAGATTCAGTTGAATTCCAGATTCGCAGTGAATGAATGGAACATTCTGTACTGGAGATTGCAATGATTTCTCAAGTCTGGATTGTTTGGACATGAAAATGAAGAGCTGACCACAGTTGTGTGGATACCCAGTAAAAAGCAGGGCTTAGAGTGTGAACAGACCGCTGAAAACCAGCATTGTGTTACTTGGACATTCATAAGTGGTGTAATGAAAGCCTACCTGGAGTGCAGATTCAGATGAATTCCAGATTGGCAGTGAATGAATGGAACATTCTGTACTGGCGATTCCAATGATTTCTGAAGTCTGATATTGTGGAAAAGAAAATGAAAGGCTGACCAGGTTTGAGTGGATAGACAATTGAACAGCACACTGCGAGTGTGAAAAGGCGGCTGAAAACCAGCATTGGATTACTTGGTCATTCACCAGTGCTGTAATGAAAACCTGCCTGGAGCGGAGAGTCAGATGAATTGCAGAATCGCAGTGAATGAATGGAACAGTCTGTAGTGGAGATCCCAATGATTTCTGAAGGCTGGTTTGTGTGGAGAGGAAAATGAAGAGCTGACCAATATTGAGTGGATAGCCCATTGAACAGCACTTCTGCGAGTTGAACATGCCTCTGAAAACCAGTATTGAGTTTCTTGGACATTCACCAGTGGCGTAATGAAAACCTGCCGGGAGTGGAGGTTCAGATGAATTCCAGATTCGCAGTGAATGAATGGAACATTCTCTAGTGGTGATTCCAATGATTTCTGAAGGCTGGGTTTTGTGGACACGAAAATGTAGAGCTGAACAGGGTGGAGTGGATAGCCAAATGAACAGCACGTCTCTTAGTATGAACAGGCCACTGAAAACCAGCATTGGCTTACTTGGACATTCACAAGTGGTGTAACGATAACCCGCCGGGAGTTGAGAGTCAGATGAATTTAAGATTCGCAGTGAATGAACGGAACATTCTGTGGAGGAGATACCAATTATTTCTGAAGGTTGGGTTATGAGGACAGGAAAATGTAGAGCTGAATAGGGTTGGGTGGATAGCAAATTGAACAGCACGGCTGAGTGTGTTAGCAGGCGGCTTAAAACCAGCATTGTCTTCCTTGGACATTTACCAGTGGTGTCACGAAAACCTTCCAGGAGTGGAGACTCTGATGAATTCCAGATTCGCGTGATTGAATGGAACATTCTGTAGTGGTGATTGCCAACATTTAGAAATCTGGATAGTCTGGACAGGATATTGAAGAGCTGACCGATATTGAGTGGATAGCCAATGAACAGCACGGTTTCGAGTGTGAACAGACCAGTAAGAAGCAGCATTGCATTACTTGGACATTCATCAGTGGTGTAACGAAAGCCTTCCTGGAATGCAGATTCAGATTATTTCCAGATTCACAGTGAATGAATGGAAATTTCTGTAGTAGAGATTCCAATGATTTCTGAACGCTGGGTTGTGTGGACAGGAAAATGAAGAGCTGACTAGGTTTGACTGGATTGCCAATTGAACAGCAAGGCTGTGAGTGTGAACAGCCGCTGAAAACCAGCATTGGATTACCTGGTCATTCACCAGTGTTGTTAGGAAAATCTGCCTGGTGTGGAGAGTCAGAGGAATTCCAGATTCGCAGGGAACGAATGGAACATTCTGAAGTGGAGATAAGAATGATTTCTGAAGGCTCGGTGTGTGGAAGGAAAATCAAGAGCTAACCAGCGTTCACTGGATAGCCAATTGAACAGCACGGCTGCGAGTGTTAACACGCAGCTGAAACCAGCCTTGGGTTGCTTGGACATTCACCAGTGGTGAAACGAAAACCTGCTGGGAGTGGAGAACAAGATGAATTCAAGATTCGCGTGAATGAATGAAACATTCTGTAGTGTAGATTGCAATGGTTTCTGAGGTTTGTATTGTCTGAACTGGAAAAAGAAGAACTCACCAGTGTTGAGTCGCTAGACCGTGAACAGCACGGGTTCGAGTGTGAATAGACCGCTGAAAACCATCATTGCGTTACTTGAACATTCAGCAGTGGTGCAATGAAAACCTGCCGGGAGTGGAGATTCAGATGAATTCCAGATTCGCAGTGAATGAATGGAACATTCTCTAGTGGTGATTCCAATGATTTCTGAAGGCTGGGTTTTGTGGACACGAAAATGTAGAGCTGAACAGGGTGGAATGGATAGCCAAATGAACAGCACGTCTCGTAGTAAGAACAGGCCACTGAAAACCAGCTTTGGCTTAATTGGACATTCACAAGTGGTGTAACGAAAACCTGACGGGAGTTGAGAATTAGATGAATTTCAGATTTGCAGTCAATGAATGGAACATTCTGTGGAGGAGATACCAATTGTTTCTGAAGTTTGGGTTATGTGGACAGGAAAATGGAGCTGAAGAGGGTTGAGTGGATAGCAAATTGAACAGCACGGCTGAGAGTATGAGCAGGCCACTTAAAACCAGCATTGGCTTACTTGGATATTTACCAGTGGTGTCACGAAAACCTGCCGGGAGTGGAGATTCAGATGAATTCCAGATTCGCTGTGAATGAATGGAACATTTTGTAGTGGAGATAACAATGATTTCTCCAGTCTCTGTGGTGTGGACAGGAAAATGTAGAGCTGGCCAGGGTTGAGTGGATAGCCAATTGAACAGCACCACTGCGCTTGTGAAGAAAACACTTAAAACATTGGGTTACTTGGACATTCAACAGTGGTGTAACGAAAACCTGCCGGGAGTGGAGGTTCAGAGGAATTCCAGATTCGCAGTGAATGAATGGAACATTCTCTAGTGGAGATTCCAATGATTTCTGAAGGCTGGGTCGTGTGGAAGGAAAATCAAGAACTAATCAGGATTTAGTGGAAAGCCAATTGTATAGCATGGCTGCGAGTGTGAACATGCAGCTGAAAACCAGCATTGGGTTACTTGGACATTCATCAGTGGTGTAAGGAAAACCTGCATGGAGTGGAGAGTCAGTTGAATTCCACATTCGCAGTGAATGAATGGAACATTCTGTAGAGGAGATTCCAATGATTTCTGAAGCCTGTGTTGTGTGGACAGGAAAATGAAGAGCTGACCAGGCTTGAATCGATAGCCAAGTAAACAGCAGGGCTGCGAATATGAACAGGCCGCTGAAAACCAGCATTGGGTTACTTGGACATTCAACAGTGGTGTAATGAAAACCTGCGTGGAGTTGAGAGTCAGATGAATTCCAGATTCGCAGTGAATGAATGGAACATTCTGTAGTGGAGATAACAAAGATTTCTGAAGGCTGGTAGTGTGGTGGGACAATGAAGAGCTGAACAGGGTGGAGTGAATTGTCAATTAAACAGCACGGCTGCGAGTATGAACAGGCCTCTGAAAACCAGCATTGGCTTACTTGGACATTCACAAGTGGTGTAATGTTAACCAGGCGGGAGTGGAGAATCAGATAAACTCCAGACTCGCAGTGAATGAATGGAACATTCTGTAGTGGAGATTGCAATGATTTCTGAAATCTGGATTGTGGGGACACGAAAATGAAGAGCTGACCAGTGTTGAGTGGATAGCCTGTAAAAAGCCTCGGCTTCGAATGTGAACAGACCACTGAAAACCAGTATTGCATTACTTCGACTTTCAGCAGTGGTGTAACGAAAGCCTGCGTGGAGTGCAGATTCAGATGAATTCCAGATTCCCAGTGAATGAATGGAACATCCTGTAGTGGAGATTACAATGATTTCTGAAGGCTGGGTTGTGTGCACAGGAAAATGAGGAGCAAAACAGGTTGAGTGGATAGCCAATTGAACAGCACGACTGCGAATATGAACAGGCCTCTGAAAACCAGCATTGTTTTACTTGGACATTCACAAGTGGTGTAAGATAAATCTGCAGGTAGTGGAGATTCAGTTGAATTCCAGATTCGCAGTGAATGAATGGAACATTCTGTACTGGAGATTGCAATGATTTCTCAAGTCTGGATTGTTTGGACATGAAAATGAAGAGCTGACCACAGTTGTGTGGATACCCAGTAAAAAGCAGGGCTTAGAGTGTGAACAGACCGCTGAAAACCAGCATTGTGTTACTTGGACATTCATAAGTGGTGTAATGAAAGCCTACCTGGAGTGTAGATTCAGATGAATTCCAGATTGGCAGTGAATGAATGGAACATTCTGTACTGGCGATTCCAATGATTTCTGAAGTCTGATATTGTGGAAAAGAAAATGAAAGGCTGACCAGGTTTGAGTGGATAGACAATTGAACAGCACACTGCGAGTGTGAAAAGGCGGCTGAAAACCAGCATTGGATTACTTGGTCATTCACCAGTGCTGTAATGAAAACCTGCCTGGAGTGGAGAGTCAGATGAATTGCAGAATCGCAGTGAATGAATGGAACAGTCTGTAGTGGAGATCCCAATGATTTCTGAAGGCTGGTTTGTGTGGAGAGGAAAATGAAGAGCTGACCAATATTGAGTGGATAGCCCATTGAACAGCACTTCTGCGAGTTGAACAGGCCTCTGAAAACCAGCATTGGCTTACTTGGACATTCACAAGTGGTGTAACGATAACCCGCCGGGAGTTGAGAGTCAGATGAATTTAAGATTCTTAGTGAATGAACGGAACATTCTGTGGAGGAGATACCAATTATTTCTGAAGGTTGGGTTATGAGGACAGGAAAATGTAGAGCTGAATAGGGTTGGGTGGATAGCAAATTGAACAGCACGGCTGAGTGTGTTAGCAGGCGGCTTAAAACCAGCATTGTCTTCCTTGGACATTTACCAGTGGTGTCACGAAAACCTTCCAGGAGTGGAGACTCTGATGAATTCCAGATTCGCGTGACTGAATGGAACATTCTGTAGTGGTGATTGCCAACATTTAGAAATCTGGATAGTCTGGACAGGATATTGAAGAGCTGACCGATATTGAGTGGATAGCCAATGAACAGCACGGTTTCGAGTGTGAACAGACCACTAAGAAGCAGCATTGCATTACTTGGACATTCATCAGTGGTGTAACGAAAGCCTTCCTGGAATGCAGATTCAGATTATTTCCAGATTCACAGTGAATGAATGGAAATTTCTGTAGTAGAGATTCCAATGATTTCTGAACGCTGGGTTGTGTGGACAGGAAAATGAAGAGCTGACTAGGTTTGACTGGATTGCCAATTGAACAGCAAGGCTGTGAGTGTGAACAGCCGCTGAAAACCAGCATTGTATTACCTGGTCATTCACCAGTGTTGTTAGGAAAATCTGCCTGGTGTGGAGAGTCAGAGGAATTCCAGATTCGCAGGGAACGAATGGAACATTCTGAAGTGGAGATAAGAATGATTTCTGAAGGCTCGGTGTGTGGAAGGAAAATCAAGAGCTAACCAGCGTTCACTGGATAGCCAATTGAACAGCACGGCTGCGAGTGTTAACACGCAGCTGAAACCAGCCTTGGGTTGCTTGGACATTCACCAGTGGTGAAACGAAAACCTGCTGGGAGTGGAGAACAAGATGAATTCAAGATTCGCGTGAATGAATGAAACATTCTGTAGTGTAGATTGCAATGGTTTCTGAGGTTTGTATTGTCTGAACTGGAAAAAGAAGAACTCACCAGTGTTGAGTCGCTAGACCGTGAACAGCACGGGTTCGAGTGTGAATAGACCGCTGAAAACCATCATTGCGTTACTTGAACATTCAGCAGTGGTGCAATGAAAACCTGCCGGGAGTGGAGATTCAGATGAATTCCAGATTCGCAGTGAATGCATGGAACATTCTCTAGTGGTGATTCCAATGATTTCTGAAGGCTGGGTTTTGTGGACACGAAAATGTAGAGCTGAACAGGGTGGAATGGATAGCCAAATGAACAGCACGTCTCGTAGTAAGAACAGGCCACTGAAAACCAGCTTTGGCTTAATTGGACATTCACAAGTGGTGTAACGAAAACCTGACGGGAGTTGAGAATTAGATGAATTTCAGATTTGCAGTCAATGAATGGAACATTCTGTGGAGGAGATACCAATTGTTTCTGAAGTTTGGGTTATGTGGACAGGAAAATGGAGCTGAAGAGGGTTGAGTGGATAGCAAATTGAACAGCACGGCTGAGAGTATGAGCAGGCCACTTAAAACCAGCATTGGCTTACTTGGATATTTACCAGTGGTGTCACGAAAACCTGCCGGGAGTGGAGATTCAGATGAATTCCAGATTCGCTGTGAATGAATGGAACATTCTGTAGTGGAGATAACAATGATTTCTCCAGTCTCTGTGGTGTGGACAGGAAAATGTAGAGCTGGCCAGGGTTGAGTGGATAGCCAATTGAACAGCACCACTGCGCTTGTGAAGAAAACACTTAAAACATTGGGTTACTTGGACATTCAACAGTGGTGTAACGAAAACCTGCCGGGAGTGGAGGTTCAGAGGAATTCCAGATTCGCAGTGAATGAATGGAACATTCTCTAGTGGAGATTCCAATGATTTCTGAAGGCTGGGTCGTGTGGAAGGAAAATCAAGAACTAATCAGGATTTAGTGGAAAGCCAATTGTATAGCATGGCTGCGAGTGTGAACATGCAGCTGAAAACCAGCATTGGGTTACTTGGACATTCATCAGTGGTGTAAGGAAAACCTGCATGGAGTGGAGAGTCAGTTGAATTCCACATTCGCAGTGAATGAATGGAACATTCTGTAGAGGAGATTCCAATGATTTCTGAAGCCTGTGTTGTGTGGACAGGAAAATGAAGAGCTGACCAGGCTTGAATCGATAGCCAAGTAAACAGCAGGGCTGCGAATATGAACAGGCCGCTGAAAACCAGCATTGGGTTACTTGGACATTCAACAGTGGTGTAATGAAAACCTGCGTGGAGTTGAGAGTCAGATGAATTCCAGATTCGCAGTGAATGAATGGAACATTCTGTAGTGGAGATAACAAAGATTTCTGAAGGCTGGTAGTGTGGTGGGACAATGAAGAGCTGAACAGGGTGGAGTGAATTGTCAATTAAACAGCACGGCTGCGAGTATGAACAGGCCTCTGAAAACCAGCATTGGCTTACTTGGACATTCACAAGTGGTGTAATGTTAACCAGGCGGGAGTGGAGAATCAGATAAACTCCAGACTCGCAGTGAATGAATGGAACATTCTGTAGTGGAGATTGCAATGATTTCTGAAATCTGGATTGTGGGGACACGAAAATGAAGAGCTGACCAGTGTTGAGTGGATAGCCTGTAAAAAGCCTCGGCTTCGAATGTGAACAGCCCACTGAAAACCAGTATTGCATTACTTCGACTTTCAGCAGTGGTGTAACGAAAGCCTGCGTGGAGTGCAGATTCAGATGAATTCCAGATTCCCAGTGAATGAATGGAACATCCTGTAGTGGAGATTACAATGATTTCTGAAGGCTGGGTTGTGTGCACAGGAAAATGAGGAGCAAAACAGGTTGAGTGGATAGCCAATTGAACAGCACGACTGCGAACATGAACAGGCCTCTGAAAACCAGCATTGTTTTACTTGGACATTCACAAGTGGTGTAAGATAAATCTGCAGGTAGTGGAGATTCAGTTGAATTCCAGATTCGCAGTGAATGAATGGAACATTCTGTACTGGAGATTGCAATGATTTCTCAAGTCTGGATTGTTTGGACATGAAAATGAAGAGCTGACCACAGTTGTGTGGATACCCAGTAAAAAGCAGGGCTTAGAGTGTGAACAGACCGCTGAAAACCAGCATTGTGTTACTTGGACATTCATAAGTGGTGTAATGAAAGCCTACCTGGAGTGCAGATTCAGATGAATTCCAGATTGGCAGTGAATGAATGGAACATTCTGTACTGGCGATTCCAATGATTTCTGAAGTCTGATATTGTGGAAAAGAAAATGAAAGGCTGACCAGGTTTGAGTGGATAGACAATTGAACAGCACACTGCGAGTGTGAAAAGGCGGCTGAAAACCAGCATTGGATTACTTGGTCATTCACCAGTGCTGTAATGAAAACCTGCCTGGAGCGGAGAGTCAGATGAATTGCAGAATCGCAGTGAATGAATGGAACAGTCTGTAGTGGAGATCCCAATGATTTCTGAAGGCTGGTTTGTGTGGAGAGGAAAATGAAGAGCTGACCAATATTGAGTGGATAGCCCATTGAACAGCACTTCTGCGAGTTGAACATGCCTCTGAAAACCAGTATTGAGTTTCTTGGACATTCACCAGTGGCGTAACGAAAACCTGCCGGGAGTGGAGGTTCAGATGAATTCCAGATTCGCAGTGAATGAATGGAACATTCTCTAGTGGTGATTCCAATGATTTCTGAAGGCTGGGTTTTGTGGACACGAAAATGTAGAGCTGAACAGGGTGGAGTGGATAGCCAAATGAACAGCACGTCTCTTAGTATGAACAGGCCACTGAAAACCAGCATTGGCTTACTTGGGCATTCACAAGTGGTGTAACGATAACCCGCCGGGAGTTGAGAGTCAGATGAATTTAAGATTCGCAGTGAATGAACGGAACATTCTGTGGAGGAGATACCAATTATTTCTGAAGGTTGGGTTATGAGGACAGGAAAATGTAGAGCTGAATAGGGTTGGGTGGATAGCAAATTGAACAGCACGGCTGAGAGTATAAGCAGGCGGCTTAAAACCAGCATTGGCTTCCTTGGACATATACCAGTGGTGTCACGAAAACCTGCCGGGAGTGGAGACTCTGATGAATTCCAGATTCGCGTGATTGAATGGAACATTCTGTAGTGGAGATTGCCAAGATTTAGAAATCTGGATAGTCTGGACAGGATATTGAAGAGCTGACCAATGTTGAGTGGATAGCCAGTGAACAGCACGGTTTCGAGTGTGAACAGACCACTAAGAAGCAGCATTGCATTACTTGGACATTCATCAGTGGTGTAACGAAAGCCTTCCTGGAATGCAGATTCAGATTATTTCCAGATTCACAGTGAATGAATGGAAATTTCTGTAGTAGAGATTCCAATGATTTCTGAACGCTGGGTTGTGTGGACAGGAAAATGAAGAGCTGACTAGGTTTGACTGGATTGCCAATTGAACAGCAAGGCTGTGAGTGTGAACAGCCGCTGAAAACCAGCATTGGATTACCTGGTCATTCACCAGTGTTGTTAGGAAAATCTGCCTGGTGTGGAGAGTCAGAGGAATTCCAGATTCGCAGGGAACGAATGGAACATTCTGAAGTGGAGATAAGAATGATTTCTGAAGGCTCGGTGTGTGGAAGGAAAATCAAGAGCTAACCAGCGTTCACTGGATAGCCAATTGAACAGCACGGCTGCGAGTGTTAACACGCAGCTGAAACCAGCCTTGGGTTGCTTGGACATTCACCAGTGGTGAAACGAAAACCTGCTGGGAGTGGAGAACAAGATGAATTCAAGATTCGCGTGAATGAATGAAACATTCTGTAGTGTAGATTGCAATGGTTTCTGAGGTTTGTATTGTCTGAACTGGAAAAAGAAGAACTCACCAGTGTTGAGTCGCTAGACCGTGAACAGCACGGGTTCGAGTGTGAGTAGACCGCTGAAAACCATCATTGCGTTACTTGAACATTCAGCAGTGGTGCAATGAAAACCTGCCGGGAGTGGAGATTCAGATGAATTCCAGATTCGCAGTGAATGAATGGAACATTCTCTAGTGGTGATTCCAATGATTTCTGAAGGCTGGGTTTTGTGGACACGAAAATGTAGAGCTGAACAGGGTGGAATGGATAGCCAAATGAACAGCACGTCTCGTAGTAAGAACAGGCCACTGAAAACCAGCTTTGGCTTAATTGGACATTCACAAGTGGTGTAACGAAAACCTGACGGGAGTTGAGAATTAGATGAATTTCAGATTTGCAGTCAATGAATGGAACATTCTGTGGAGGAGATACCAATTGTTTCTGAAGTTTGGGTTATGTGGACAGGAAAATGGAGCTGAAGAGGGTTGAGTGGATAGCAAATTGAACAGCACGGCTGAGAGTATGAGCAGGCCACTTAAAACCAGCATTGGCTTACTTGGATATTTACCAGTGGTGTCACGAAAACCTGCCGGGAGTGGAGATTCAGATGAATTCCAGATTCGCTGTGAATGAATGGAACATTCTGTAGTGGAGATAACAATGATTTCTCCAGTCTCTGTGGTGTGGACAGGAAAATGTAGAGCTGGCCAGGGTTGAGTGGATAGCCAATTGAACAGCACCACTGCGCTTGTGAAGAAAACACTTAAAACATTGGGTTACTTGGACATTCAACAGTGGTGTAACGAAAACCTGCCGGGAGTGGAGGTTCAGAGGAATTCCAGATTCGCAGTGAATGAATGGAACATTCTCTAGTGGAGATTCCAATGATTTCTGAAGGCTGGGTCGTGTGGAAGGAAAATCAAGAACTAATCAGGATTTAGTGGAAAGCCAATTGTATAGCATGGCTGCGAGTGTGAACATGCAGCTGAAAACCAGCATTGGGTTACTTGGACATTCATCAGTGGTGTAAGGAAAACCTGCATGGAGTGGAGAGTCAGTTGAATTCCACATTCGCAGTGAATGAATGGAACATTCTGTAGAGGAGATTCCAATGATTTCTGAAGCCTGTGTTGTGTGGACAGGAAAATGAAGAGCTGACCAGGCTTGAATCGATAGCCAAGTAAACAGCAGGGCTGCGAATATGAACAGGCCGCTGAAAACCAGCATTGGGTTACTTGGACATTCAACAGTGGTGTAATGAAAACCTGCGTGGAGTTGAGAGTCAGATGAATTCCAGATTCGCAGTGAATGAATGGAACATTCTGTAGTGGAGATAACAAAGATTTCTGAAGGCTGGTAGTGTGGTGGGACAATGAAGAGCTGAACAGGGTGGAGTGAATTGTCAATTAAACAGCACGGCTGCGAGTATGAACAGGCCTCTGAAAACCAGCATTGGCTTACTTGGACATTCACAAGTGGTGTAATGTTAACCAGGCGGGAGTGGAGAATCAGATAAACTCCAGACTCGCAGTGAATGAATGGAACATTCTGTAGTGGAGATTGCAATGATTTCTGAAATCTGGATTGTGGGGACACGAAAATGAAGAGCTGACCAGTGTTGAGTGGATAGCCTGTAAAAAGCCTCGGCTTCGAATGTGAACAGACCACTGAAAACCAGTATTGCATTACTTCGACTTTCAGCAGTGGTGTAACGAAAGCCTGCGTGGAGTGCAGATTCAGATGAATTCCAGATTCCCAGTGAATGAATGGAACATCCTGTAGTGGAGATTACAATGATTTCTGAAGGCTGGGTTGTGTGCACAGGAAAATGAGGAGCAAAACAGGTTGAGTGGATAGCCAATTGAACAGCACGACTGCGAACATGAACAGGCCTCTGAAAACCAGCATTGTTTTACTTGGACATTCACAAGTGGTGTAAGATAAATCTGCAGGTAGTGGAGATTCAGTTGAATTCCAGATTCGCAGTGAATGAATGGAACATTCTGTACTGGAGATTGCAATGATTTCTCAAGTCTGGATTGTTTGGACATGAAAATGAAGAGCTGACCACAGTTGTGTGGATACCCAGTAAAAAGCAGGGCTTAGAGTGTGAACAGACCGCTGAAAACCAGCATTGTGTTACTTGGACATTCATAAGTGGTGTAATGAAAGCCTACCTGGAGTGCAGATTCAGATGAATTCCAGATTGGCAGTGAATGAATGGAACATTCTGTACTGGCGATTCCAATGATTTCTGAAGTCTGATATTGTGGAAAAGAAAATGAAAGGCTGACCAGGTTTGAGTGGATAGACAATTGAACAGCACACTGCGAGTGTGAAAAGGCGGCTGAAAACCAGCATTGGATTACTTGGTCATTCACCAGTGCTGTAATGAAAACCTGCCTGGAGCGGAGAGTCAGATGAATTGCAGAATCGCAGTGAATGAATGGAACAGTCTGTAGTGGAGATCCCAATGATTTCTGAAGGCTGGTTTGTGTGGAGAGGAAAATGAAGAGCTGACCAATATTGAGTGGATAGCCCATTGAACAGCACTTCTGCGAGTTGAACATGCCTCTGAAAACCAGTATTGAGTTACTTGGACATTCACCAGTGGTGTAACGAAAACCTGCCGGGAGTGGAGGTTCAGATGAATTCCAGATTCGCAGTGAATGAATGGAACATTCTCTAGTGGTGATTCCAATGATTTCTGAAGGCTGGGTTTTGTGGACACGAAAATGTAGAGCTGAACAGGGTGGAGTGGATAGCCAAATGAACAGCACGTCTCTTAGTATGAACAGGCCACTGAAAACCAGCATTGGCTTACTTGGACATTCACAAGTGGTGTAACGATAACCCGCCGGGAGTTGAGAGTCAGATGAATTTAAGATTCGCAGTGAATGAACGGAACATTCTGTGGAGGAGATACCAATTATTTCTGAAGGTTGGGTTATGAGGACAGGAAAATGTAGAGCTGAATAGGGTTGGGTGGATAGCAAATTGAACAGCACGGCTGAGAGTATAAGCAGGCGGCTTAAAACCAGCATTGGCTTCCTTGGACATATACCAGTGGTGTCACGAAAACCTGCCGGGAGTGGAGACTCTGATGAATTCCAGATTCGCGTGATTGAATGGAACATTCTGTAGTGGAGATTGCCAAGATTTAGAAATCTGGATAGTCTGGACAGGATATTGAAGAGCTGACCAATGTTGAGTGGATAGCCAGTGAACAGCACGGTTTCGAGTGTGAACAGACCACTAAGAAGCAGCATTGCATTACTTGGACATTCATCAGTGGTGTAACGAAAGCCTTCCTGGAATGCAGATTCAGATTATTTCCAGATTCACAGTGAATGAATGGAAATTTCTGTAGTAGAGATTCCAATGATTTCTGAACGCTGGGTTGTGTGGACAGGAAAATGAAGAGCTGACTAGGTTTGACTGGATTGCCAATTGAACAGCAAGGCTGTGAGTGTGAACAGCCGCTGAAAACCAGCATTGGATTACCTGGTCATTCACCAGTGTTGTTAGGAAAATCTGCCTGGTGTGGAGAGTCAGAGGAATTCCAGATTCGCAGGGAACGAATGGAACATTCTGAAGTGGAGATAAGAATGATTTCTGAAGGCTCGGTGTGTGGAAGGAAAATCAAGAGCTAACCAGCGTTCACTGGATAGCCAATTGAACAGCACGGCTGCGAGTGTTAACACGCAGCTGAAACCAGCCTTGGGTTGCTTGGACATTCACCAGTGGTGAAACGAAAACCTGCTGGGAGTGGAGAACAAGATGAATTCAAGATTCGCGTGAATGAATGAAACATTCTGTAGTGTAGATTGCAATGGTTTCTGAGGTTTGTATTGTCTGAACTGGAAAAAGAAGAACTCACCAGTGTTGAGTCGCTAGACCGTGAACAGCACGGGTTCGAGTGTGAGTAGACCGCTGAAAACCATCATTGCGTTACTTGAACATTCAGCAGTGGTGCAATGAAAACCTGCCGGGAGTGGAGATTCAGATGAATTCCAGATTCGCAGTGAATGAATGGAACATTCTCTAGTGGTGATTCCAATGATTTCTGAAGGCTGGGTTTTGTGGACACGAAAATGTAGAGCTGAACAGGGTGGAATGGATAGCCAAATGAACAGCACGTCTCGTAGTAAGAACAGGCCACTGAAAACCAGCTTTGGCTTAATTGGACATTCACAAGTGGTGTAACGAAAACCTGACGGGAGTTGAGAATTAGATGAATTTCAGATTTGCAGTCAATGAATGGAACATTCTGTGGAGGAGATACCAATTGTTTCTGAAGTTTGGGTTATGTGGACAGGAAAATGGAGCTGAAGAGGGTTGAGTGGATAGCAAATTGAACAGCACGGCTGAGAGTATGAGCAGGCCACTTAAAACCAGCATTGGCTTACTTGGATATTTACCAGTGGTGTCACGAAAACCTGCCGGGAGTGGAGATTCAGATGAATTCCAGATTCGCTGTGAATGAATGGAACATTCTGTAGTGGAGATAACAATGATTTCTCCAGTCTCTGTGGTGTGGACAGGAAAATGTAGAGCTGGCCAGGGTTGAGTGGATAGCCAATTGAACAGCACCACTGCGCTTGTGAAGAAAACACTTAAAACATTGGGTTACTTGGACATTCAACAGTGGTGTAACGAAAACCTGCCGGGAGTGGAGGTTCAGAGGAATTCCAGATTCGCAGTGAATGAATGGAACATTCTCTAGTGGAGATTCCAATGATTTCTGAAGGCTGGGTCGTGTGGAAGGAAAATCAAGAACTAATCAGGATTTAGTGGAAAGCCAATTGTATAGCATGGCTGCGAGTGTGAACATGCAGCTGAAAACCAGCATTGGGTTACTTGGACATTCATCAGTGGTGTAAGGAAAACCTGCATGGAGTGGAGAGTCAGTTGAATTCCACATTCGCAGTGAATGAATGGAACATTCTGTAGAGGAGATTCCAATGATTTCTGAAGCCTGTGTTGTGTGGACAGGAAAATGAAGAGCTGACCAGGCTTGAATCGATAGCCAAGTAAACAGCAGGGCTGCGAATATGAACAGGCCGCTGAAAACCAGCATTGGGTTACTTGGACATTCAACAGTGGTGTAATGAAAACCTGCGTGGAGTTGAGAGTCAGATGAATTCCAGATTCGCAGTGAATGAATGGAACATTCTGTAGTGGAGATAACAAAGATTTCTGAAGGCTGGTAGTGTGGTGGGACAATGAAGAGCTGAACAGGGTGGAGTGAATTGTCAATTAAACAGCACGGCTGCGAGTATGAACAGGCCTCTGAAAACCAGCATTGGCTTACTTGGACATTCACAAGTGGTGTAATGTTAACCAGGCGGGAGTGGAGAATCAGATAAACTCCAGACTCGCAGTGAATGAATGGAACATTCTGTAGTGGAGATTGCAATGATTTCTGAAATCTGGATTGTGGGGACACGAAAATGAAGAGCTGACCAGTGTTGAGTGGATAGCCTGTAAAAAGCCTCGGCTTCGAATGTGAACAGACCACTGAAAACCAGTATTGCATTACTTCGACTTTCAGCAGTGGTGTAACGAAAGCCTGCGTGGAGTGCAGATTCAGATGAATTCCAGATTCCCAGTGAATGAATGGAACATCCTGTAGTGGAGATTACAATGATTTCTGAAGGCTGGGTTGTGTGCACAGGAAAATGAGGAGCAAAACAGGTTGAGTGGATAGCCAATTGAACAGCACGACTGCGAACATGAACAGGCCTCTGAAAACCAGCATTGTTTTACTTGGACATTCACAAGTGGTGTAAGATAAATCTGCAGGTAGTGGAGATTCAGTTGAATTCCAGATTCGCAGTGAATGAATGGAACATTCTGTACTGGAGATTGCAATGATTTCTCAAGTCTGGATTGTTTGGACATGAAAATGAAGAGCTGACCACAGTTGTGTGGATACCCAGTAAAAAGCAGGGCTTAGAGTGTGAACAGACCGCTGAAAACCAGCATTGTGTTACTTGGACATTCATAAGTGGTGTAATGAAAGCCTACCTGGAGTGCAGATTCAGATGAATTCCAGATTGGCAGTGAATGAATGGAACATTCTGTACTGGCGATTCCAATGATTTCTGAAGTCTGATATTGTGGAAAAGAAAATGAAAGGCTGACCAGGTTTGAGTGGATAGACAATTGAACAGCACACTGCGAGTGTGAAAAGGCGGCTGAAAACCAGCATTGGATTACTTGGTCATTCACCAGTGCTGTAATGAAAACCTGCCTGGAGCGGAGAGTCAGATGAATTGCAGAATCGCAGTGAATGAATGGAACAGTCTGTAGTGGAGATCCCAATGATTTCTGAAGGCTGGTTTGTGTGGAGAGGAAAATGAAGAGCTGACCAATATTGAGTGGATAGCCCATTGAACAGCACTTCTGCGAGTTGAACATGCCTCTGAAAACCAGTATTGAGTTACTTGGACATTCACCAGTGGCGTAACGAAAACCTGCCGGGAGTGGAGGTTCAGATGAATTCCAGATTCGCAGTGAATGAATGGAACATTCTCTAGTGGTGATTCCAATGATTTCTGAAGGCTGGGTTTTGTGGACACGAAAATGTAGAGCTGAACAGGGTGGAGTGGATAGCCAAATGAACAGCACGTCTCTTAGTATGAACAGGCCACTGAAAACCAGCATTGGCTTACTTGGACATTCACAAGTGGTGTAACGATAACCCGCCGGGAGTTGAGAGTCAGATGAATTTAAGATTCGCAGTGAATGAACGGAACATTCTGTGGAGGAGATACCAATTATTTCTGAAGGTTGGGTTATGAGGACAGGAAAATGTAGAGCTGAATAGGGTTGGGTGGATAGCAAATTGAACAGCACGGCTGAGAGTATAAGCAGGCGGCTTAAAACCAGCATTGGCTTCCTTGGACATATACCAGTGGTGTCACGAAAACCTGCCGGGAGTGGAGACTCTGATGAATTCCAGATTCGCGTGATTGAATGGAACATTCTGTAGTGGAGATTGCCAAGATTTAGAAATCTGGATAGTCTGGACAGGATATTGAAGAGCTGACCAATGTTGAGTGGATAGCCAGTGAACAGCACGGTTTCGAGTGTGAACAGACCACTAAGAAGCAGCATTGCATTACTTGGACATTCATCAGTGGTGTAACGAAAGCCTTCCTGGAATGCAGATTCAGATTATTTCCAGATTCACAGTGAATGAATGGAAATTTCTGTAGTAGAGATTCCAATGATTTCTGAACGCTGGGTTGTGTGGACAGGAAAATGAAGAGCTGACTAGGTTTGACTGGATTGCCAATTGAACAGCAAGGCTGTGAGTGTGAACAGCCGCTGAAAACCAGCATTGGATTACCTGGTCATTCACCAGTGTTGTTAGGAAAATCTGCCTGGTGTGGAGAGTCAGAGGAATTCCAGATTCGCAGGGAACGAATGGAACATTCTGAAGTGGAGATAAGAATGATTTCTGAAGGCTCGGTGTGTGGAAGGAAAATCAAGAGCTAACCAGCGTTCACTGGATAGCCAATTGAACAGCACGGCTGCGAGTGTTAACACGCAGCTGAAACCAGCCTTGGGTTGCTTGGACATTCACCAGTGGTGAAACGAAAACCTGCTGGGAGTGGAGAACAAGATGAATTCAAGATTCGCGTGAATGAATGAAACATTCTGTAGTGTAGATTGCAATGGTTTCTGAGGTTTGTATTGTCTGAACTGGAAAAAGAAGAACTCACCAGTGTTGAGTCGCTAGACCGTGAACTGCACGGGTTCGAGTGTGAGTAGACCGCTGAAAACCATCATTGCGTTACTTGAACATTCAGCAGTGGTGCAATGAAAACCTGCCGGGAGTGGAGATTCAGATGAATTCCAGATTCGCAGTGAATGAATGGAACATTCTCTAGTGGTGATTCCAATGATTTCTGAAGGCTGGGTTTTGTGGACACGAAAATGTAGAGCTGAACAGGGTGGAATGGATAGCCAAATGAACAGCACGTCTCGTAGTAAGAACAGGCCACTGAAAACCAGCTTTGGCTTAATTGGACATTCACAAGTGGTGTAACGAAAACCTGACGGGAGTTGAGAATTAGATGAATTTCAGATTTGCAGTCAATGAATGGAACATTCTGTGGAGGAGATACCAATTGTTTCTGAAGTTTGGGTTATGTGGACAGGAAAATGCAGCTGAAGAGGGTTGAGTGGATAGCAAATTGAACAGCACGGCTGAGAGTATGAGCAGGCCACTTAAAACCAGCATTGGCTTACTTGGATATTTACCAGTGGTGTCACGAAAACCTGCCGGGAGTGGAGATTCAGATGAATTCCAGATTCGCTGTGAATGAATGGAACATTCTGTAGTGGAGATAACAATGATTTCTCCAGTCTCTGTGGTGTGGACAGGAAAATGTAGAGCTGGCCAGGGTTGAGTGGATAGCCAATTGAACAGCACCACTGCGCTTGTGAAGAAAACACTTAAAACATTGGGTTACTTGGACATTCAACAGTGGTGTAACGAAAACCTGCCGGGAGTGGAGGTTCAGAGGAATTCCAGATTCGCAGTGAATGAATGGAACATTCTCTAGTGGAGATTCCAATGATTTCTGAAGGCTGGGTCGTGTGGAAGGAAAATCAAGAACTAATCAGGATTTAGTGGAAAGCCAATTGTATAGCATGGCTGCGAGTGTGAACATGCAGCTGAAAACCAGCATTGGGTTACTTGGACATTCATCAGTGGTGTAAGGAAAACCTGCATGGAGTGGAGAGTCAGTTGAATTCCACATTCGCAGTGAATGAATGGAACATTCTGTAGAGGAGATTCCAATGATTTCTGAAGCCTGTGTTGTGTGGACAGGAAAATGAAGAGCTGACCAGGCTTGAATCGATAGCCAAGTAAACAGCAGGGCTGCGAATATGAACAGGCCGCTGAAAACCAGCATTGGGTTACTTGGACATTCAACAGTGGTGTAATGAAAACCTGCGTGGAGTTGAGAGTCAGATGAATTCCAGATTCGCAGTGAATGAATGGAACATTCTGTAGTGGAGATAACAAAGATTTCTGAAGGCTGGTAGTGTGGTGGGACAATGAAGAGCTGAACAGGGTGGAGTGAATTGTCAATTAAACAGCACGGCTGCGAGTATGAACAGGCCTCTGAAAACCAGCATTGGCTTACTTGGACATTCACAAGTGGTGTAATGTTAACCAGGCGGGAGTGGAGAATCAGATAAACTCCAGACTCGCAGTGAATGAATGGAACATTCTGTAGTGGAGATTGCAATGATTTCTGAAATCTGGATTGTGGGGACACGAAAATGAAGAGCTGACCAGTGTTGAGTGGATAGCCTGTAAAAAGCCTCGGCTTCGAATGTGAACAGACCACTGAAAACCAGTATTGCATTACTTCGACTTTCAGCAGTGGTGTAACGAAAGCCTGCGTGGAGTGCAGATTCAGATGAATTCCAGATTCCCAGTGAATGAATGGAACATCCTGTAGTGGAGATTACAATGATTTCTGAAGGCTGGGTTGTGTGCACAGGAAAATGAGGAGCAAAACAGGTTGAGTGGATAGCCAATTGAACAGCACGACTGCGAACATGAACAGGCCTCTGAAAACCAGCATTGTTTTACTTGGACATTCACAAGTGGTGTAAGATAAATCTGCAGGTAGTGGAGATTCAGTTGAATTCCAGATTCGCAGTGAATGAATGGAACATTCTGTACTGGAGATTGCAATGATTTCTCAAGTCTGGATTGTTTGGACATGAAAATGAAGAGCTGACCACAGTTGTGTGGATACCCAGTAAAAAGCAGGGCTTAGAGTGTGAACAGACCGCTGAAAACCAGCATTGTGTTACTTGGACATTCATAAGTGGTGTAATGAAAGCCTACCTGGAGTGCAGATTCAGATGAATTCCAGATTGGCAGTGAATGAATGGAACATTCTGTACTGGCGATTCCAATGATTTCTGAAGTCTGATATTGTGGAAAAGAAAATGAAAGGCTGACCAGGTTTGAGTGGATAGACAATTGAACAGCACACTGCGAGTGTGAAAAGGCGGCTGAAAACCAGCATTGGATTACTTGGTCATTCACCAGTGCTGTAATGAAAACCTGCCTGGAGCGGAGAGTCAGATGAATTGCAGAATCGCAGTGAATGAATGGAACAGTCTGTAGTGGAGATCCCAATGATTTCTGAAGGCTGGTTTGTGTGGAGAGGAAAATGAAGAGCTGACCAATATTGAGTGGATAGCCCATTGAACAGCACTTCTGCGAGTTGAACATGCCTCTGAAAACCAGTATTGAGTTACTTGGACATTCACCAGTGGCGTAACGAAAACCTGCCGGGAGTGGAGGTTCAGATGAATTCCAGATTCGCAGTGAATGAATGGAACATTCTCTAGTGGTGATTCCAATGATTTCTGAAGGCTGGGTTTTGTGGACACGAAAATGTAGAGCTGAACAGGGTGGAGTGGATAGCCAAATGAACAGCACGTCTCTTAGTATGAACAGGCCACTGAAAACCAGCATTGGCTTACTTGGACATTCACAAGTGGTGTAACGATAACCCGCCGGGAGTTGAGAGTCAGATGAATTTAAGATTCGCAGTGAATGAACGGAACATTCTGTGGAGGAGATACCAATTATTTCTGAAGGTTGGGTTATGAGGACAGGAAAATGTAGAGCTGAATAGGGTTGGGTGGATAGCAAATTGAACAGCACGGCTGAGAGTATAAGCAGGCGGCTTAAAACCAGCATTGGCTTCCTTGGACATATACCAGTGGTGTCACGAAAACCTGCCGGGAGTGGAGACTCTGATGAATTCCAGATTCGCGTGATTGAATGGAACATTCTGTAGTGGAGATTGCCAAGATTTAGAAATCTGGATAGTCTGGACAGGATATTGAAGAGCTGACCAATGTTGAGTGGATAGCCAGTGAACAGCACGGTTTCGAGTGTGAACAGACCACTAAGAAGCAGCATTGCATTACTTGGACATTCATCAGTGGTGTAACGAAAGCCTTCCTGGAATGCAGATTCAGATTATTTCCAGATTCACAGTGAATGAATGGAAATTTCTGTAGTAGAGATTCCAATGATTTCTGAACGCTGGGTTGTGTGGACAGGAAAATGAAGAGCTGACTAGGTTTGACTGGATTGCCAATTGAACAGCAAGGCTGTGAGTGTGAACAGCCGCTGAAAACCAGCATTGGATTACCTGGTCATTCACCAGTGTTGTTAGGAAAATCTGCCTGGTGTGGAGAGTCAGAGGAATTCCAGATTCGCAGGGAACGAATGGAACATTCTGAAGTGGAGATAAGAATGATTTCTGAAGGCTCGGTGTGTGGAAGGAAAATCAAGAGCTAACCAGCGTTCACTGGATAGCCAATTGAACAGCACGGCTGCGAGTGTTAACACGCAGCTGAAACCAGCCTTGGGTTGCTTGGACATTCACCAGTGGTGAAACGAAAACCTGCTGGGAGTGGAGAACAAGATGAATTCAAGATTCGCGTGAATGAATGAAACATTCTGTAGTGTAGATTGCAATGGTTTCTGAGGTTTGTATTGTCTGAACTGGAAAAAGAAGAACTCACCAGTGTTGAGTCGCTAGACCGTGAACTGCACGGGTTCGAGTGTGAGTAGACCGCTGAAAACCATCATTGCGTTACTTGAACATTCAGCAGTGGTGCAATGAAAACCTGCCGGGAGTGGAGATTCAGATGAATTCCAGATTCGCAGTGAATGAATGGAACATTCTCTAGTGGTGATTCCAATGATTTCTGAAGGCTGGGTTTTGTGGACACGAAAATGTAGAGCTGAACAGGGTGGAATGGATAGCCAAATGAACAGCACGTCTCGTAGTAAGAACAGGCCACTGAAAACCAGCTTTGGCTTAATTGGACATTCACAAGTGGTGTAACGAAAACCTGACGGGAGTTGAGAATTAGATGAATTTCAGATTTGCAGTCAATGAATGGAACATTCTGTGGAGGAGATACCAATTGTTTCTGAAGTTTGGGTTATGTGGACAGGAAAATGGAGCTGAAGAGGGTTGAGTGGATAGCAAATTGAACAGCACGGCTGAGAGTATGAGCAGGCCACTTAAAACCAGCATTGGCTTACTTGGATATTTACCAGTGGTGTCACGAAAACCTGCCGGGAGTGGAGATTCAGATGAATTCCAGATTCGCTGTGAATGAATGGAACATTCTGTAGTGGAGATAACAATGATTTCTCCAGTCTCTGTGGTGTGGACAGGAAAATGTAGAGCTGGCCAGGGTTGAGTGGATAGCCAATTGAACAGCACCACTGCGCTTGTGAAGAAAACACTTAAAACATTGGGTTACTTGGACATTCAACAGTGGTGTAACGAAAACCTGCCGGGAGTGGAGGTTCAGAGGAATTCCAGATTCGCAGTGAATGAATGGAACATTCTCTAGTGGAGATTCCAATGATTTCTGAAGGCTGGGTCGTGTGGAAGGAAAATCAAGAACTAATCAGGATTTAGTGGAAAGCCAATTGTATAGCATGGCTGCGAGTGTGAACATGCAGCTGAAAACCAGCATTGGGTTACTTGGACATTCATCAGTGGTGTAAGGAAAACCTGCATGGAGTGGAGAGTCAGTTGAATTCCACATTCGCAGTGAATGAATGGAACATTCTGTAGAGGAGATTCCAATGATTTCTGAAGCCTGTGTTGTGTGGACAGGAAAATGAAGAGCTGACCAGGCTTGAATCGATAGCCAAGTAAACAGCAGGGCTGCGAATATGAACAGGCCGCTGAAAACCAGCATTGGGTTACTTGGACATTCAACAGTGGTGTAATGAAAACCTGCGTGGAGTTGAGAGTCAGATGAATTCCAGATTCGCAGTGAATGAATGGAACATTCTGTAGTGGAGATAACAAAGATTTCTGAAGGCTGGTAGTGTGGTGGGACAATGAAGAGCTGAACAGGGTGGAGTGAATTGTCAATTAAACAGCACGGCTGCGAGTATGAACAGGCCTCTGAAAACCAGCATTGGCTTACTTGGACATTCACAAGTGGTGTAATGTTAACCAGGCGGGAGTGGAGAATCAGATAAACTCCAGACTCGCAGTGAATGAATGGAACATTCTGTAGTGGAGATTGCAATGATTTCTGAAATCTGGATTGTGGGGACACGAAAATGAAGAGCTGACCAGTGTTGAGTGGATAGCCTGTAAAAAGCCTCGGCTTCGAATGTGAACAGACCACTGAAAACCAGTATTGCATTACTTCGACTTTCAGCAGTGGTGTAACGAAAGCCTGCGTGGAGTGCAGATTCAGATGAATTCCAGATTCCCAGTGAATGAATGGAACATCCTGTAGTGGAGATTACAATGATTTCTGAAGGCTGGGTTGTGTGCACAGGAAAATGAGGAGCAAAACAGGTTGAGTGGATAGCCAATTGAACAGCACGACTGCGAACATGAACAGGCCTCTGAAAACCAGCATTGTTTTACTTGGACATTCACAAGTGGTGTAAGATAAATCTGCAGGTAGTGGAGATTCAGTTGAATTCCAGATTCGCAGTGAATGAATGGAACATTCTGTACTGGAGATTGCAATGATTTCTCAAGTCTGGATTGTTTGGACATGAAAATGAAGAGCTGACCACAGTTGTGTGGATACCCAGTAAAAAGCAGGGCTTAGAGTGTGAACAGACCGCTGAAAACCAGCATTGTGTTACTTGGACATTCATAAGTGGTGTAATGAAAGCCTACCTGGAGTGCAGATTCAGATGAATTCCAGATTGGCAGTGAATGAATGGAACATTCTGTACTGGCGATTCCAATGATTTCTGAAGTCTGATATTGTGGAAAAGAAAATGAAAGGCTGACCAGGTTTGAGTGGATAGACAATTGAACAGCACACTGCGAGTGTGAAAAGGCGGCTGAAAACCAGCATTGGATTACTTGGTCATTCACCAGTGCTGTAATGAAAACCTGCCTGGAGCGGAGAGTCAGATGAATTGCAGAATCGCAGTGAATGAATGGAACAGTCTGTAGTGGAGATCCCAATGATTTCTGAAGGCTGGTTTGTGTGGAGAGGAAAATGAAGAGCTGACCAATATTGAGTGGATAGCCCATTGAACAGCACTTCTGCGAGTTGAACATGCCTCTGAAAACCAGTATTGAGTTACTTGGACATTCACCAGTGGCGTAACGAAAACCTGCCGGGAGTGGAGGTTCAGATGAATTCCAGATTCGCAGTGAATGAATGGAACATTCTCTAGTGGTGATTCCAATGATTTCTGAAGGCTGGGTTTTGTGGACACGAAAATGTAGAGCTGAACAGGGTGGAGTGGATAGCCAAATGAACAGCACGTCTCTTAGTATGAACAGGCCACTGAAAACCAGCATTGGCTTACTTGGACATTCACAAGTGGTGTAACGATAACCCGCCGGGATTTGAGAGTCAGATGAATTTAAGATTCGCAGTGAATGAACGGAACATTCTGTGGAGGAGATACCAATTATTTCTGAAGGTTGGGTTATGAGGACAGGAAAATGTAGAGCTGAATAGGGTTGGGTGGATAGCAAATTGAACAGCACGGCTGAGAGTATAAGCAGGCGGCTTAAAACCAGCATTGGCTTCCTTGGACATATACCAGTGGTGTCACGAAAACCTGCCGGGAGTGGAGACTCTGATGAATTCCAGATTCGCGTGATTGAATGGAACATTCTGTAGTGGAGATTGCCAAGATTTAGAAATCTGGATAGTCTGGACAGGATATTGAAGAGCTGACCAATGTTGAGTGGATAGCCAGTGAACAGCACGGTTTCGAGTGTGAACAGACCACTAAGAAGCAGCATTGCATTACTTGGACATTCATCAGTGGTGTAACGAAAGCCTTCCTGGAATGCAGATTCAGATTATTTCCAGATTCACAGTGAATGAATGGAAATTTCTGTAGTAGAGATTCCAATGATTTCTGAACGCTGGGTTGTGTGGACAGGAAAATGAAGAGCTGACTAGGTTTGACTGGATTGCCAATTGAACAGCAAGGCTGTGAGTGTGAACAGCCGCTGAAAACCAGCATTGGATTACCTGGTCATTCACCAGTGTTGTTAGGAAAATCTGCCTGGTGTGGAGAGTCAGAGGAATTCCAGATTCGCAGGGAACGAATGGAACATTCTGAAGTGGAGATAAGAATGATTTCTGAAGGCTCGGTGTGTGGAAGGAAAATCAAGAGCTAACCAGCGTTCACTGGATAGCCAATTGAACAGCACGGCTGCGAGTGTTAACACGCAGCTGAAACCAGCCTTGGGTTGCTTGGACATTCACCAGTGGTGAAACGAAAACCTGCTGGGAGTGGAGAACAAGATGAATTCAAGATTCGCGTGAATGAATGAAACATTCTGTAGTGTAGATTGCAATGGTTTCTGAGGTTTGTATTGTCTGAACTGGAAAAAGAAGAACTCACCAGTGTTGAGTCGCTAGACCGTGAACTGCACGGGTTCGAGTGTGAGTAGACCGCTGAAAACCATCATTGCGTTACTTGAACATTCAGCAGTGGTGCAATGAAAACCTGCCGGGAGTGGAGATTCAGATGAATTCCAGATTCGCAGTGAATGCATGGAACATTCTCTAGTGGTGATTCCAATGATTTCTGAAGGCTGGGTTTTGTGGACACGAAAATGTAGAGCTGAACAGGGTGGAATGGATAGCCAAATGAACAGCACGTCTCGTAGTAAGAACAGGCCACTGAAAACCAGCTTTGGCTTAATTGGACATTCACAAGTGGTGTAACGAAAACCTGACGGGAGTTGAGAATTAGATGAATTTCAGATTTGCAGTCAATGAATGGAACATTCTGTGGAGGAGATACCAATTGTTTCTGAAGTTTGGGTTATGTGGACAGGAAAATGGAGCTGAAGAGGGTTGAGTGGATAGCAAATTGAACAGCACGGCTGAGAGTATGAGCAGGCCACTTAAAACCAGCATTGGCTTACTTGGATATTTACCAGTGGTGTCACGAAAACCTGCCGGGAGTGGAGATTCAGATGAATTCCAGATTCGCTGTGAATGAATGGAACATTCTGTAGTGGAGATAACAATGATTTCTCCAGTCTCTGTGGTGTGGACAGGAAAATGTAGAGCTGGCCAGGGTTGAGTGGATAGCCAATTGAACAGCACCACTGCGCTTGTGAAGAAAACACTTAAAACATTGGGTTACTTGGACATTCAACAGTGGTGTAACGAAAACCTGCCGGGAGTGGAGGTTCAGAGGAATTCCAGATTCGCAGTGAATGAATGGAACATTCTCTAGTGGAGATTCCAATGATTTCTGAAGGCTGGGTCGTGTGGAAGGAAAATCAAGAACTAATCAGGATTTAGTGGAAAGCCAATTGTATAGCATGGCTGCGAGTGTGAACATGCAGCTGAAAACCAGCATTGGGTTACTTGGACATTCATCAGTGGTGTAAGGAAAACCTGCATGGAGTGGAGAGTCAGTTGAATTCCACATTCGCAGTGAATGAATGGAACATTCTGTAGAGGAGATTCCAATGATTTCTGAAGCCTGTGTTGTGTGGACAGGAAAATGAAGAGCTGACCAGGCTTGAATCGATAGCCAAGTAAACAGCAGGGCTGCGAATATGAACAGGCCGCTGAAAACCAGCATTGGGTTACTTGGACATTCAACAGTGGTGTAATGAAAACCTGCGTGGAGTTGAGAGTCAGATGAATTCCAGATTCGCAGTGAATGAATGGAACATTCTGTAGTGGAGATAACAAAGATTTCTGAAGGCTGGTAGTGTGGTGGGACAATGAAGAGCTGAACAGGGTGGAGTGAATTGTCAATTAAACAGCACGGCTGCGAGTATGAACAGGCCTCTGAAAACCAGCATTGGCTTACTTGGACATTCACAAGTGGTGTAATGTTAACCAGGCGGGAGTGGAGAATCAGATAAACTCCAGACTCGCAGTGAATGAATGGAACATTCTGTAGTGGAGATTGCAATGATTTCTGAAATCTGGATTGTGGGGACACGAAAATGAAGAGCTGACCAGTGTTGAGTGGATAGCCTGTAAAAAGCCTCGGCTTCGAATGTGAACAGACCACTGAAAACCAGTATTGCATTACTTCGACTTTCAGCAGTGGTGTAACGAAAGCCTGCGTGGAGTGCAGATTCAGATGAATTCCAGATTCCCAGTGAATGAATGGAACATCCTGTAGTGGAGATTACAATGATTTCTGAAGGCTGGGTTGTGTGCACAGGAAAATGAGGAGCAAAACAGGTTGAGTGGATAGCCAATTGAACAGCACGACTGCGAACATGAACAGGCCTCTGAAAACCAGCATTGTTTTACTTGGACATTCACAAGTGGTGTAAGATAAATCTGCAGGTAGTGGAGATTCAGTTGAATTCCAGATTCGCAGTGAATGAATGGAACATTCTGTACTGGAGATTGCAATGATTTCTCAAGTCTGGATTGTTTGGACATGAAAATGAAGAGCTGACCACAGTTGTGTGGATACCCAGTAAAAAGCAGGGCTTAGAGTGTGAACAGACCGCTGAAAACCAGCATTGTGTTACTTGGACATTCATAAGTGGTGTAATGAAAGCCTACCTGGAGTGCAGATTCAGATGAATTCCAGATTGGCAGTGAATGAATGGAACATTCTGTACTGGCGATTCCAATGATTTCTGAAGTCTGATATTGTGGAAAAGAAAATGAAAGGCTGACCAGGTTTGAGTGGATAGACAATTGAACAGCACACTGCGAGTGTGAAAAGGCGGCTGAAAACCAGCATTGGATTACTTGGTCATTCACCAGTGCTGTAATGAAAACCTGCCTGGAGCGGAGAGTCAGATGAATTGCAGAATCGCAGTGAATGAATGGAACAGTCTGTAGTGGAGATCCCAATGATTTCTGAAGGCTGGTTTGTGTGGAGAGGAAAATGAAGAGCTGACCAATATTGAGTGGATAGCCCATTGAACAGCACTTCTGCGAGTTGAACATGACTCTGAAAACCAGTATTGAGTTACTTGGACATTCACCAGTGGCGTAACGAAAACCTGCCGGGACTGGAGGTTCAGATGAATTCCAGATTCGCAGTGAATGAATGGAACATTCTCTAGTGGTGATTCCAATGATTTCTGAAGGCTGGGTTTTGTGGACACGAAAATGTAGAGCTGAACAGGGTGGAGTGGATAGCCAAATGAACAGCACGTCTCTTAGTATGAACAGGCCACTGAAAACCAGCATTGGCTTACTTGGACATTCACAAGTGGTGTAACGATAACCCGCCGGGAGTTGAGAGTCAGATGAATTTAAGATTCGCAGTGAATGAACGGAACATTCTGTGGAGGAGATACCAATTATTTCTGAAGGTTGGGTTATGAGGACAGGAAAATGTAGAGCTGAATAGGGTTGGGTGGATAGCAAATTGAACAGCACGGCTGAGAGTATAAGCAGGCGGCTTAAAACCAGCATTGGCTTCCTTGGACATATACCAGTGGTGTCACGAAAACCTGCCGGGAGTGGAGACTCTGATGAATTCCAGATTCGCGTGATTGAATGGAACATTCTGTAGTGGAGATTGCCAAGATTTAGAAATCTGGATAGTCTGGACAGGATATTGAAGAGCTGACCAATGTTGAGTGGATAGCCAGTGAACAGCACGGTTTCGAGTGTGAACAGACCACTAAGAAGCAGCATTGCATTACTTGGACATTCATCAGTGGTGTAACGAAAGCCTTCCTGGAATGCAGATTCAGATTATTTCCAGATTCACAGTGAATGAATGGAAATTTCTGTAGTAGAGATTCCAATGATTTCTGAACGCTGGGTTGTGTGGACAGGAAAATGAAGAGCTGACTAGGTTTGACTGGATTGCCAATTGAACAGCAAGGCTGTGAGTGTGAACAGCCGCTGAAAACCAGCATTGGATTACCTGGTCATTCACCAGTGTTGTTAGGAAAATCTGCCTGGTGTGGAGAGTCAGAGGAATTCCAGATTCGCAGGGAACGAATGGAACATTCTGAAGTGGAGATAAGAATGATTTCTGAAGGCTCGGTGTGTGGAAGGAAAATCAAGAGCTAACCAGCGTTCACTGGATAGCCAATTGAACAGCACGGCTGCGAGTGTTAACACGCAGCTGAAACCAGCCTTGGGTTGCTTGGACATTCACCAGTGGTGAAACGAAAACCTGCTGGGAGTGGAGAACAAGATGAATTCAAGATTCGCGTGAATGAATGAAACATTCTGTAGTGTAGATTGCAATGGTTTCTGAGGTTTGTATTGTCTGAACTGGAAAAAGAAGAACTCACCAGTGTTGAGTCGCTAGACCGTGAACTGCACGGGTTCGAGTGTGAGTAGACCGCTGAAAACCATCATTGCGTTACTTGAACATTCAGCAGTGGTGCAATGAAAACCTGCCGGGAGTGGAGATTCAGATGAATTCCAGATTCGCAGTGAATGCATGGAACATTCTCTAGTGGTGATTCCAATGATTTCTGAAGGCTGGGTTTTGTGGACACGAAAATGTAGAGCTGAACAGGGTGGAATGGATAGCCAAATGAACAGCACGTCTCGTAGTAAGAACAGGCCACTGAAAACCAGCTTTGGCTTAATTGGACATTCACAAGTGGTGTAACGAAAACCTGACGGGAGTTGAGAATTAGATGAATTTCAGATTTGCAGTCAATGAATGGAACATTCTGTGGAGGAGATACCAATTGTTTCTGAAGTTTGGGTTATGTGGACAGGAAAATGGAGCTGAAGAGGGTTGAGTGGATAGCAAATTGAACAGCACGGCTGAGAGTATGAGCAGGCCACTTAAAACCAGCATTGGCTTACTTGGATATTTACCAGTGGTGTCACGAAAACCTGCCGGGAGTGGAGATTCAGATGAATTCCAGATTCGCTGTGAATGAATGGAACATTCTGTAGTGGAGATAACAATGATTTCTCCAGTCTCTGTGGTGTGGACAGGAAAATGTAGAGCTGGCCAGGGTTGAGTGGATAGCCAATTGAACAGCACCACTGCGCTTGTGAAGAAAACACTTAAAACATTGGGTTACTTGGACATTCAACAGTGGTGTAACGAAAACCTGCCGGGAGTGGAGGTTCAGAGGAATTCCAGATTCGCAGTGAATGAATGGAACATTCTCTAGTGGAGATTCCAATGATTTCTGAAGGCTGGGTCGTGTGGAAGGAAAATCAAGAACTAATCAGGATTTAGTGGAAAGCCAATTGTATAGCATGGCTGCGAGTGTGAACATGCAGCTGAAAACCAGCATTGGGTTACTTGGACATTCATCAGTGGTGTAAGGAAAACCTGCATGGAGTGGAGAGTCAGTTGAATTCCACATTCGCAGTGAATGAATGGAACATTCTGTAGAGGAGATTCCAATGATTTCTGAAGCCTGTGTTGTGTGGACAGGAAAATGAAGAGCTGACCAGGCTTGAATCGATAGCCAAGTAAACAGCAGGGCTGCGAATATGAACAGGCCGCTGAAAACCAGCATTGGGTTACTTGGACATTCAACAGTGGTGTAATGAAAACCTGCGTGGAGTTGAGAGTCAGATGAATTCCAGATTCGCAGTGAATGAATGGAACATTCTGTAGTGGAGATAACAAAGATTTCTGAAGGCTGGTAGTGTGGTGGGACAATGAAGAGCTGAACAGGGTGGAGTGAATTGTCAATTAAACAGCACGGCTGCGAGTATGAACAGGCCTCTGAAAACCAGCATTGGCTTACTTGGACATTCACAAGTGGTGTAATGTTAACCAGGCGGGAGTGGAGAATCAGATAAACTCCAGACTCGCAGTGAATGAATGGAACATTCTGTAGTGGAGATTGCAATGATTTCTGAAATCTGGATTGTGGGGACACGAAAATGAAGAGCTGACCAGTGTTGAGTGGATAGCCTGTAAAAAGCCTCGGCTTCGAATGTGAACAGACCACTGAAAACCAGTATTGCATTACTTCGACTTTCAGCAGTGGTGTAACGAAAGCCTGCGTGGAGTGCAGATTCAGATGAATTCCAGATTCCCAGTGAATGAATGGAACATCCTGTAGTGGAGATTACAATGATTTCTGAAGGCTGGGTTGTGTGCACAGGAAAATGAGGAGCAAAACAGGTTGAGTGGATAGCCAATTGAACAGCACGACTGCGAACATGAACAGGCCTCTGAAAACCAGCATTGTTTTACTTGGACATTCACAAGTGGTGTAAGATAAATCTGCAGGTAGTGGAGATTCAGTTGAATTCCAGATTCGCAGTGAATGAATGGAACATTCTGTACTGGAGATTGCAATGATTTCTCAAGTCTGGATTGTTTGGACATGAAAATGAAGAGCTGACCACAGTTGTGTGGATACCCAGTAAAAAGCAGGGCTTAGAGTGTGAACAGACCGCTGAAAACCAGCATTGTGTTACTTGGACATTCATAAGTGGTGTAATGAAAGCCTACCTGGAGTGCAGATTCAGATGAATTCCAGATTGGCAGTGAATGAATGGAACATTCTGTACTGGCGATTCCAATGATTTCTGAAGTCTGATATTGTGGAAAAGAAAATGAAAGGCTGACCAGGTTTGAGTGGATAGACAATTGAACAGCACACTGCGAGTGTGAAAAGGCGGCTGAAAACCAGCATTGGATTACTTGGTCATTCACCAGTGCTGTAATGAAAACCTGCCTGGAGCGGAGAGTCAGATGAATTGCAGAATCGCAGTGAATGAATGGAACAGTCTGTAGTGGAGATCCCAATGATTTCTGAAGGCTGGTTTGTGTGGAGAGGAAAATGAAGAGCTGACCAATATTGAGTGGATAGCCCATTGAACAGCACTTCTGCGAGTTGAACATGACTCTGAAAACCAGTATTGAGTTACTTGGACATTCACCAGTGGCGTAACGAAAACCTGCCGGGACTGGAGGTTCAGATGAATTCCAGATTCGCAGTGAATGAATGGAACATTCTCTAGTGGTGATTCCAATGATTTCTGAAGGCTGGGTTTTGTGGACACGAAAATGTAGAGCTGAACAGGGTGGAGTGGATAGCCAAATGAACAGCACGTCTCTTAGTATGAACAGGCCACTGAAAACCAGCATTGGCTTACTTGGACATTCACAAGTGGTGTAACGATAACCCGCCGGGAGTTGAGAGTCAGATGAATTTAAGATTCGCAGTGAATGAACGGAACATTCTGTGGAGGAGATACCAATTATTTCTGAAGGTTGGGTTATGAGGACAGGAAAATGTAGAGCTGAATAGGGTTGGGTGGATAGCAAATTGAACAGCACGGCTGAGAGTATAAGCAGGCGGCTTAAAACCAGCATTGGCTTCCTTGGACATATACCAGTGGTGTCACGAAAACCTGCCGGGAGTGGAGACTCTGATGAATTCCAGATTCGCGTGATTGAATGGAACATTCTGTAGTGGAGATTGCCAAGATTTAGAAATCTGGATAGTCTGGACAGGATATTGAAGAGCTGACCAATGTTGAGTGGATAGCCAGTGAACAGCACGGTTTCGAGTGTGAACAGACCACTAAGAAGCAGCATTGCATTACTTGGACATTCATCAGTGGTGTAACGAAAGCCTTCCTGGAATGCAGATTCAGATTATTTCCAGATTCACAGTGAATGAATGGAAATTTCTGTAGTAGAGATTCCAATGATTTCTGAACGCTGGGTTGTGTGGACAGGAAAATGAAGAGCTGACTAGGTTTGACTGGATTGCCAATTGAACAGCAAGGCTGTGAGTGTGAACAGCCGCTGAAAACCAGCATTGGATTACCTGGTCATTCACCAGTGTTGTTAGGAAAATCTGCCTGGTGTGGAGAGTCAGAGGAATTCCAGATTCGCAGGGAACGAATGGAACATTCTGAAGTGGAGATAAGAATGATTTCTGAAGGCTCGGTGTGTGGAAGGAAAATCAAGAGCTAACCAGCGTTCACTGGATAGCCAATTGAACAGCACGGCTGCGAGTGTTAACACGCAGCTGAAACCAGCCTTGGGTTGCTTGGACATTCACCAGTGGTGAAACGAAAACCTGCTGGGAGTGGAGAACAAGATGAATTCAAGATTCGCGTGAATGAATGAAACATTCTGTAGTGTAGATTGCAATGGTTTCTGAGGTTTGTATTGTCTGAACTGGAAAAAGAAGAACTCACCAGTGTTGAGTCGCTAGACCGTGAACTGCACGGGTTCGAGTGTGAGTAGACCGCTGAAAACCATCATTGCGTTACTTGAACATTCAGCAGTGGTGCAATGAAAACCTGCCGGGAGTGGAGATTCAGATGAATTCCAGATTCGCAGTGAATGCATGGAACATTCTCTAGTGGTGATTCCAATGATTTCTGAAGGCTGGGTTTTGTGGACACGAAAATGTAGAGCTGAACAGGGTGGAATGGATAGCCAAATGAACAGCACGTCTCGTAGTAAGAACAGGCCACTGAAAACCAGCTTTGGCTTAATTGGACATTCACAAGTGGTGTAACGAAAACCTGACGGGAGTTGAGAATTAGATGAATTTCAGATTTGCAGTCAATGAATGGAACATTCTGTGGAGGAGATACCAATTGTTTCTGAAGTTTGGGTTATGTGGACAGGAAAATGGAGCTGAAGAGGGTTGAGTGGATAGCAAATTGAACAGCACGGCTGAGAGTATGAGCAGGCCACTTAAAACCAGCATTGGCTTACTTGGATATTTACCAGTGGTGTCACGAAAACCTGCCGGGAGTGGAGATTCAGATGAATTCCAGATTCGCTGTGAATGAATGGAACATTCTGTAGTGGAGATAACAATGATTTCTCCAGTCTCTGTGGTGTGGACAGGAAAATGTAGAGCTGGCCAGGGTTGAGTGGATAGCCAATTGAACAGCACCACTGCGCTTGTGAAGAAAACACTTAAAACATTGGGTTACTTGGACATTCAACAGTGGTGTAACGAAAACCTGCCGGGAGTGGAGGTTCAGAGGAATTCCAGATTCGCAGTGAATGAATGGAACATTCTCTAGTGGAGATTCCAATGATTTCTGAAGGCTGGGTCGTGTGGAAGGAAAATCAAGAACTAATCAGGATTTAGTGGAAAGCCAATTGTATAGCATGGCTGCGAGTGTGAACATGCAGCTGAAAACCAGCATTGGGTTACTTGGACATTCATCAGTGGTGTAAGGAAAACCTGCATGGAGTGGAGAGTCAGTTGAATTCCACATTCGCAGTGAATGAATGGAACATTCTGTAGAGGAGATTCCAATGATTTCTGAAGCCTGTGTTGTGTGGACAGGAAAATGAAGAGCTGACCAGGCTTGAATCGATAGCCAAGTAAACAGCAGGGCTGCGAATATGAACAGGCCGCTGAAAACCAGCATTGGGTTACTTGGACATTCAACAGTGGTGTAATGAAAACCTGCGTGGAGTTGAGAGTCAGATGAATTCCAGATTCGCAGTGAATGAATGGAACATTCTGTAGTGGAGATAACAAAGATTTCTGAAGGCTGGTAGTGTGGTGGGACAATGAAGAGCTGAACAGGGTGGAGTGAATTGTCAATTAAACAGCACGGCTGCGAGTATGAACAGGCCTCTGAAAACCAGCATTGGCTTACTTGGACATTCACAAGTGGTGTAATGTTAACCAGGCGGGAGTGGAGAATCAGATAAACTCCAGACTCGCAGTGAATGAATGGAACATTCTGTAGTGGAGATTGCAATGATTTCTGAAATCTGGATTGTGGGGACACGAAAATGAAGAGCTGACCAGTGTTGAGTGGATAGCCTGTAAAAAGCCTCGGCTTCGAATGTGAACAGACCACTGAAAACCAGTATTGCATTACTTCGACTTTCAGCAGTGGTGTAACGAAAGCCTGCGTGGAGTGCAGATTCAGATGAATTCCAGATTCCCAGTGAATGAATGGAACATCCTGTAGTGGAGATTACAATGATTTCTGAAGGCTGGGTTGTGTGCACAGGAAAATGAGGAGCAAAACAGGTTGAGTGGATAGCCAATTGAACAGCACGACTGCGAACATGAACAGGCCTCTGAAAACCAGCATTGTTTTACTTGGACATTCACAAGTGGTGTAAGATAAATCTGCAGGTAGTGGAGATTCAGTTGAATTCCAGATTCGCAGTGAATGAATGGAACATTCTGTACTGGAGATTGCAATGATTTCTCAAGTCTGGATTGTTTGGACATGAAAATGAAGAGCTGACCACAGTTGTGTGGATACCCAGTAAAAAGCAGGGCTTAGAGTGTGAACAGACCGCTGAAAACCAGCATTGTGTTACTTGGACATTCATAAGTGGTGTAATGAAAGCCTACCTGGAGTGCAGATTCAGATGAATTCCAGATTGGCAGTGAATGAATGGAACATTCTGTACTGGCGATTCCAATGATTTCTGAAGTCTGATATTGTGGAAAAGAAAATGAAAGGCTGACCAGGTTTGAGTGGATAGACAATTGAACAGCACACTGCGAGTGTGAAAAGGCGGCTGAAAACCAGCATTGGATTACTTGGTCATTCACCAGTGCTGTAATGAAAACCTGCCTGGAGCGGAGAGTCAGATGAATTGCAGAATCGCAGTGAATGAATGGAACAGTCTGTAGTGGAGATCCCAATGATTTCTGAAGGCTGGTTTGTGTGGAGAGGAAAATGAAGAGCTGACCAATATTGAGTGGATAGCCCATTGAACAGCACTTCTGCGAGTTGAACATGCCTCTGAAAACCAGTATTGAGTTACTTGGACATTCACCAGTGGTGTAACGAAAACCTGCCGGGAGTGGAGGTTCAGATGAATTCCAGATTCGCAGTGAATGAATGGAACATTCTCTAGTGGTGATTCCAATGATTTCTGAAGGCTGGGTTTTGTGGACACGAAAATGTAGAGCTGAACAGGGTGGAGTGGATAGCCAAATGAACAGCACGTCTCTTAGTATGAACAGGCCACTGAAAACCAGCATTGGCTTACTTGGACATTCACAAGTGGTGTAACGATAACCCGCCGGGAGTTGAGAGTCAGATGAATTTAAGATTCGCAGTGAATGAACGGAACATTCTGTGGAGGAGATACCAATTATTTCTGAAGGTTGGGTTATGAGGACAGGAAAATGTAGAGCTGAATAGGGTTGGGTGGATAGCAAATTGAACAGCACGGCTGAGAGTATAAGCAGGCGGCTTAAAACCAGCATTGTCTTCCTTGGACATATACCAGTGGTGTCACGAAAACCTGCCGGGAGTGGAGACTCTGATGAATTCCAGATTCGCGTGATTGAATGGAACATTCTGTAGTGGAGATTGCCAAGATTTAGAAATCTGGATAGTCTGGACAGGATATTGAAGAGCTGACCAATGTTGAGTGGATAGCCAGTGAACAGCACGGTTTCGAGTGTGAACAGACCACTAAGAAGCAGCATTGCATTACTTGGACATTCATCAGTGGTGTAACGAAAGCCTTCCTGGAATGCAGATTCAGATTATTTCCAGATTCACAGTGAATGAATGGAAATTTCTGTAGTAGAGATTCCAATGATTTCTGAACGCTGGGTTGTGTGGACAGGAAAATGAAGAGCTGACTAGGTTTGACTGGATTGCCAATTGAACAGCAAGGCTGTGAGTGTGAACAGCCGCTGAAAACCAGCATTGGATTACCTGGTCATTCACCAGTGTTGTTAGGAAAATCTGCCTGGTGTGGAGAGTCAGAGGAATTCCAGATTCGCAGGGAACGAATGGAACATTCTGAAGTGGAGATAAGAATGATTTCTGAAGGCTCGGTGTGTGGAAGGAAAATCAAGAGCTAACCAGCGTTCACTGGATAGCCAATTGAACAGCACGGCTGCGAGTGTTAACACGCAGCTGAAACCAGCCTTGGGTTGCTTGGACATTCACCAGTGGTGAAACGAAAACCTGCTGGGAGTGGAGAACAAGATGAATTCAAGATTCGCGTGAATGAATGAAACATTCTGTAGTGTAGATTGCAATGGTTTCTGAGGTTTGTATTGTCTGAACTGGAAAAAGAAGAACTCACCAGTGTTGAGTCGCTAGACCGTGAACAGCACGGGTTCGAGTGTGAATAGACCGCTGAAAACCATCATTGCGTTACTTGAACATTCAGCAGTGGTGCAATGAAAACCTGCCGGGAGTGGAGATTCAGATGAATTCCAGATTCGCAGTGAATGAATGGAACATTCTCTAGTGGTGATTCCAATGATTTCTGAAGGCTGGGTTTTGTGGACACGAAAATGTAGAGCTGAACAGGGTGGAATGGATAGCCAAATGAACAGCACGTCTCGTAGTAAGAACAGGCCACTGAAAACCAGCTTTGGCTTAATTGGACATTCACAAGTGGTGTAACGAAAACCTGACGGGAGTTGAGAATTAGATGAATTTCAGATTTGCAGTCAATGAATGGAACATTCTGTGGAGGAGATACCAATTGTTTCTGAAGTTTGGGTTATGTGGACAGGAAAATGGAGCTGAAGAGGGTTGAGTGGATAGCAAATTGAACAGCACGGCTGAGAGTATGAGCAGGCCACTTAAAACCAGCATTGGCTTACTTGGATATTTACCAGTGGTGTCACGAAAACCTGCCGGGAGTGGAGATTCAGATGAATTCCAGATTCGCTGTGAATGAATGGAACATTCTGTAGTGGAGATAACAATGATTTCTCCAGTCTCTGTGGTGTGGACAGGAAAATGTAGAGCTGGCCAGGGTTGAGTGGATAGCCAATTGAACAGCACCACTGCGCTTGTGAAGAAAACACTTAAAACATTGGGTTACTTGGACATTCAACAGTGGTGTAACGAAAACCTGCCGGGAGTGGAGGTTCAGAGGAATTCCAGATTCGCAGTGAATGAATGGAACATTCTCTAGTGGAGATTCCAATGATTTCTGAAGGCTGGGTCGTGTGGAAGGAAAATCAAGAACTAATCAGGATTTAGTGGAAAGCCAATTGTATAGCATGGCTGCGAGTGTGAACATGCAGCTGAAAACCAGCATTGGGTTACTTGGACATTCATCAGTGGTGTAAGGAAAACCTGCATGGAGTGGAGAGTCAGTTGAATTCCACATTCGCAGTGAATGAATGGAACATTCTGTAGAGGAGATTCCAATGATTTCTGAAGCCTGTGTTGTGTGGACAGGAAAATGAAGAGCTGACCAGGCTTGAATCGATAGCCAAGTAAACAGCAGGGCTGCGAATATGAACAGGCCGCTGAAAACCAGCATTGGGTTACTTGGACATTCAACAGTGGTGTAATGAAAACCTGCGTGGAGTTGAGAGTCAGATGAATTCCAGATTCGCAGTGAATGAATGGAACATTCTGTAGTGGAGATAACAAAGATTTCTGAAGGCTGGTAGTGTGGTGGGACAATGAAGAGCTGAACAGGGTGGAGTGAATTGTCAATTAAACAGCACGGCTGCGAGTATGAACAGGCCTCTGAAAACCAGCATTGGCTTACTTGGACATTCACAAGTGGTGTAATGTTAACCAGGCGGGAGTGGAGAATCAGATAAACTCCAGACTCGCAGTGAATGAATGGAACATTCTGTAGTGGAGATTGCAATGATTTCTGAAATCTGGATTGTGGGGACACGAAAATGAAGAGCTGACCAGTGTTGAGTGGATAGCCTGTAAAAAGCCTCGGCTTCGAATGTGAACAGACCACTGAAAACCAGTATTGCATTACTTCGACTTTCAGCAGTGGTGTAACGAAAGCCTGCGTGGAGTGCAGATTCAGATGAATTCCAGATTCCCAGTGAATGAATGGAACATCCTGTAGTGGAGATTACAATGATTTCTGAAGGCTGGGTTGTGTGCACAGGAAAATGAGGAGCAAAACAGGTTGAGTGGATAGCCAATTGAACAGCACGACTGCGAACATGAACAGGCCTCTGAAAACCAGCATTGTTTTACTTGGACATTCACAAGTGGTGTAAGATAAATCTGCAGGTAGTGGAGATTCAGTTGAATTCCAGATTCGCAGTGAATGAATGGAACATTCTGTACTGGAGATTGCAATGATTTCTCAAGTCTGGATTGTTTGGACATGAAAATGAAGAGCTGACCACAGTTGTGTGGATACCCAGTAAAAAGCAGGGCTTAGAGTGTGAACAGACCGCTGAAAACCAGCATTGTGTTACTTGGACATTCATAAGTGGTGTAATGAAAGCCTACCTGGAGTGCAGATTCAGATGAATTCCAGATTGGCAGTGAATGAATGGAACATTCTGTACTGGCGATTCCAATGATTTCTGAAGTCTGATATTGTGGAAAAGAAAATGAAAGGCTGACCAGGTTTGAGTGGATAGACAATTGAACAGCACACTGCGAGTGTGAAAAGGCGGCTGAAAACCAGCATTGGATTACTTGGTCATTCACCAGTGCTGTAATGAAAACCTGCCTGGAGCGGAGAGTCAGATGAATTGCAGAATCGCAGTGAATGAATGGAACAGTCTGTAGTGGAGATCCCAATGATTTCTGAAGGCTGGTTTGTGTGGAGAGGAAAATGAAGAGCTGACCAATATTGAGTGGATAGCCCATTGAACAGCACTTCTGCGAGTTGAACATGCCTCTGAAAACCAGTATTGAGTTACTTGGACATTCACCAGTGGTGTAACGAAAACCTGCCGGGAGTGGAGGTTCAGATGAATTCCAGATTCGCAGTGAATGAATGGAACATTCTCTAGTGGTGATTCCAATGATTTCTGAAGGCTGGGTTTTGTGGACACGAAAATGTAGAGCTGAACAGGGTGGAGTGGATAGCCAAATGAACAGCACGTCTCTTAGTATGAACAGGCCACTGAAAACCAGCATTGGCTTACTTGGACATTCACAAGTGGTGTAACGATAACCCGCCGGGAGTTGAGAGTCAGATGAATTTAAGATTCGCAGTGAATGAACGGAACATTCTGTGGAGGAGATACCAATTATTTCTGAAGGTTGGGTTATGAGGACAGGAAAATGTAGAGCTGAATAGGGTTGGGTGGATAGCAAATTGAACAGCACGGCTGAGAGTATAAGCAGGCGGCTTAAAACCAGCATTGTCTTCCTTGGACATATACCAGTGGTGTCACGAAAACCTGCCGGGAGTGGAGACTCTGATGAATTCCAGATTCGCGTGATTGAATGGAACATTCTGTAGTGGAGATTGCCAAGATTTAGAAATCTGGATAGTCTGGACAGGATATTGAAGAGCTGACCAATGTTGAGTGGATAGCCAGTGAACAGCACGGTTTCGAGTGTGAACAGACCACTAAGAAGCAGCATTGCATTACTTGGACATTCATCAGTGGTGTAACGAAAGCCTTCCTGGAATGCAGATTCAGATTATTTCCAGATTCACAGTGAATGAATGGAAATTTCTGTAGTAGAGATTCCAATGATTTCTGAACGCTGGGTTGTGTGGACAGGAAAATGAAGAGCTGACTAGGTTTGACTGGATTGCCAATTGAACAGCAAGGCTGTGAGTGTGAACAGCCGCTGAAAACCAGCATTGGATTACCTGGTCATTCACCAGTGTTGTTAGGAAAATCTGCCTGGTGTGGAGAGTCAGAGGAATTCCAGATTCGCAGGGAACGAATGGAACATTCTGAAGTGGAGATAAGAATGATTTCTGAAGGCTCGGTGTGTGGAAGGAAAATCAAGAGCTAACCAGCGTTCACTGGATAGCCAATTGAACAGCACGGCTGCGAGTGTTAACACGCAGCTGAAACCAGCCTTGGGTTGCTTGGACATTCACCAGTGGTGAAACGAAAACCTGCTGGGAGTGGAGAACAAGATGAATTCAAGATTCGCGTGAATGAATGAAACATTCTGTAGTGTAGATTGCAATGGTTTCTGAGGTTTGTATTGTCTGAACTGGAAAAAGAAGAACTCACCAGTGTTGAGTCGCTAGACCGTGAACAGCACGGGTTCGAGTGTGAATAGACCGCTGAAAACCATCATTGCGTTACTTGAACATTCAGCAGTGGTGCAATGAAAACCTGCCGGGAGTGGAGATTCAGATGAATTCCAGATTCGCAGTGAATGAATGGAACATTCTCTAGTGGTGATTCCAATGATTTCTGAAGGCTGGGTTTTGTGGACACGAAAATGTAGAGCTGAACAGGGTGGAATGGATAGCCAAATGAACAGCACGTCTCGTAGTAAGAACAGGCCACTGAAAACCAGCTTTGGCTTAATTGGACATTCACAAGTGGTGTAACGAAAACCTGACGGGAGTTGAGAATTAGATGAATTTCAGATTTGCAGTCAATGAATGGAACATTCTGTGGAGGAGATACCAATTGTTTCTGAAGTTTGGGTTATGTGGACAGGAAAATGGAGCTGAAGAGGGTTGAGTGGATAGCAAATTGAACAGCACGGCTGAGAGTATGAGCAGGCCACTTAAAACCAGCATTGGCTTACTTGGATATTTACCAGTGGTGTCACGAAAACCTGCCGGGAGTGGAGATTCAGATGAATTCCAGATTCGCTGTGAATGAATGGAACATTCTGTAGTGGAGATAACAATGATTTCTCCAGTCTCTGTGGTGTGGACAGGAAAATGTAGAGCTGGCCAGGGTTGAGTGGATAGCCAATTGAACAGCACCACTGCGCTTGTGAAGAAAACACTTAAAACATTGGGTTACTTGGACATTCAACAGTGGTGTAACGAAAACCTGCCGGGAGTGGAGGTTCAGAGGAATTCCAGATTCGCAGTGAATGAATGGAACATTCTCTAGTGGAGATTCCAATGATTTCTGAAGGCTGGGTCGTGTGGAAGGAAAATCAAGAACTAATCAGGATTTAGTGGAAAGCCAATTGTATAGCATGGCTGCGAGTGTGAACATGCAGCTGAAAACCAGCATTGGGTTACTTGGACATTCATCAGTGGTGTAAGGAAAACCTGCATGGAGTGGAGAGTCAGTTGAATTCCACATTCGCAGTGAATGAATGGAACATTCTGTAGAGGAGATTCCAATGATTTCTGAAGCCTGTGTTGTGTGGACAGGAAAATGAAGAGCTGACCAGGCTTGAATCGATAGCCAAGTAAACAGCAGGGCTGCGAATATGAACAGGCCGCTGAAAACCAGCATTGGGTTACTTGGACATTCAACAGTGGTGTAATGAAAACCTGCGTGGAGTTGAGAGTCAGATGAATTCCAGATTCGCAGTGAATGAATGGAACATTCTGTAGTGGAGATAACAAAGATTTCTGAAGGCTGGTAGTGTGGTGGGACAATGAAGAGCTGAACAGGGTGGAGTGAATTGTCAATTAAACAGCACGGCTGCGAGTATGAACAGGCCTCTGAAAACCAGCATTGGCTTACTTGGACATTCACAAGTGGTGTAATGTTAACCAGGCGGGAGTGGAGAATCAGATAAACTCCAGACTCGCAGTGAATGAATGGAACATTCTGTAGTGGAGATTGCAATGATTTCTGAAATCTGGATTGTGGGGACACGAAAATGAAGAGCTGACCAGTGTTGAGTGGATAGCCTGTAAAAAGCCTCGGCTTCGAATGTGAACAGACCACTGAAAACCAGTATTGCATTACTTCGACTTTCAGCAGTGGTGTAACGAAAGCCTGCGTGGAGTGCAGATTCAGATGAATTCCAGATTCCCAGTGAATGAATGGAACATCCTGTAGTGGAGATTACAATGATTTCTGAAGGCTGGGTTGTGTGCACAGGAAAATGAGGAGCAAAACAGGTTGAGTGGATAGCCAATTGAACAGCACGACTGCGAACATGAACAGGCCTCTGAAAACCAGCATTGTTTTACTTGGACATTCACAAGTGGTGTAAGATAAATCTGCAGGTAGTGGAGATTCAGTTGAATTCCAGATTCGCAGTGAATGAATGGAACATTCTGTACTGGAGATTGCAATGATTTCTCAAGTCTGGATTGTTTGGACATGAAAATGAAGAGCTGACCACAGTTGTGTGGATACCCAGTAAAAAGCAGGGCTTAGAGTGTGAACAGACCGCTGAAAACCAGCATTGTGTTACTTGGACATTCATAAGTGGTGTAATGAAAGCCTACCTGGAGTGCAGATTCAGATGAATTCCAGATTGGCAGTGAATGAATGGAACATTCTGTACTGGCGATTCCAATGATTTCTGAAGTCTGATATTGTGGAAAAGAAAATGAAAGGCTGACCAGGTTTGAGTGGATAGACAATTGAACAGCACACTGCGAGTGTGAAAAGGCGGCTGAAAACCAGCATTGGATTACTTGGTCATTCACCAGTGCTGTAATGAAAACCTGCCTGGAGCGGAGAGTCAGATGAATTGCAGAATCGCAGTGAATGAATGGAACAGTCTGTAGTGGAGATCCCAATGATTTCTGAAGGCTGGTTTGTGTGGAGAGGAAAATGAAGAGCTGACCAATATTGAGTGGATAGCCCATTGAACAGCACTTCTGCGAGTTGAACATGCCTCTGAAAACCAGTATTGAGTTACTTGGACATTCACCAGTGGTGTAACGAAAACCTGCCGGGAGTGGAGGTTCAGATGAATTCCAGATTCGCAGTGAATGAATGGAACATTCTCTAGTGGTGATTCCAATGATTTCTGAAGGCTGGGTTTTGTGGACACGAAAATGTAGAGCTGAACAGGGTGGAGTGGATAGCCAAATGAACAGCACGTCTCTTAGTATGAACAGGCCACTGAAAACCAGCATTGGCTTACTTGGACATTCACAAGTGGTGTAACGATAACCCGCCGGGAGTTGAGAGTCAGATGAATTTAAGATTCGCAGTGAATGAACGGAACATTCTGTGGAGGAGATACCAATTATTTCTGAAGGTTGGGTTATGAGGACAGGAAAATGTAGAGCTGAATAGGGTTGGGTGGATAGCAAATTGAACAGCACGGCTGAGAGTATAAGCAGGCGGCTTAAAACCAGCATTGGCTTCCTTGGACATATACCAGTGGTGTCACGAAAACCTGCCGGGAGTGGAGACTCTGATGAATTCCAGATTCGCGTGATTGAATGGAACATTCTGTAGTGGAGATTGCCAAGATTTAGAAATCTGGATAGTCTGGACAGGATATTGAAGAGCTGACCAATGTTGAGTGGATAGCCAGTGAACAGCACGGTTTCGAGTGTGAACAGACCACTAAGAAGCAGCATTGCATTACTTGGACATTCATCAGTGGTGTAACGAAAGCCTTCCTGGAATGCAGATTCAGATTATTTCCAGATTCACAGTGAATGAATGGAAATTTCTGTAGTAGAGATTCCAATGATTTCTGAACGCTGGGTTGTGTGGACAGGAAAATGAAGAGCTGACTAGGTTTGACTGGATTGCCAATTGAACAGCAAGGCTGTGAGTGTGAACAGCCGCTGAAAACCAGCATTGGATTACCTGGTCATTCACCAGTGTTGTTAGGAAAATCTGCCTGGTGTGGAGAGTCAGAGGAATTCCAGATTCGCAGGGAACGAATGGAACATTCTGAAGTGGAGATAAGAATGATTTCTGAAGGCTCGGTGTGTGGAAGGAAAATCAAGAGCTAACCAGCGTTCACTGGATAGCCAATTGAACAGCACGGCTGCGAGTGTTAACACGCAGCTGAAACCAGCCTTGGGTTGCTTGGACATTCACCAGTGGTGAAACGAAAACCTGCTGGGAGTGGAGAACAAGATGAATTCAAGATTCGCGTGAATGAATGAAACATTCTGTAGTGTAGATTGCAATGGTTTCTGAGGTTTGTATTGTCTGAACTGGAAAAAGAAGAACTCACCAGTGTTGAGTCGCTAGACCGTGAACAGCACGGGTTCGAGTGTGAATAGACCGCTGAAAACCATCATTGCGTTACTTGAACATTCAGCAGTGGTGCAATGAAAACCTGCCGGGAGTGGAGATTCAGATGAATTCCAGATTCGCAGTGAATGCATGGAACATTCTCTAGTGGTGATTCCAATGATTTCTGAAGGCTGGGTTTTGTGGACACGAAAATGTAGAGCTGAACAGGGTGGAATGGATAGCCAAATGAACAGCACGTCTCGTAGTAAGAACAGGCCACTGAAAACCAGCTTTGGCTTAATTGGACATTCACAAGTGGTGTAACGAAAACCTGACGGGAGTTGAGAATTAGATGAATTTCAGATTTGCAGTCAATGAATGGAACATTCTGTGGAGGAGATACCAATTGTTTCTGAAGTTTGGGTTATGTGGACAGGAAAATGGAGCTGAAGAGGGTTGAGTGGATAGCAAATTGAACAGCACGGCTGAGAGTATGAGCAGGCCACTTAAAACCAGCATTGGCTTACTTGGATATTTACCAGTGGTGTCACGAAAACCTGCCGGGAGTGGAGATTCAGATGAATTCCAGATTCGCTGTGAATGAATGGAACATTCTGTAGTGGAGATAACAATGATTTCTCCAGTCTCTGTGGTGTGGACAGGAAAATGTAGAGCTGGCCAGGGTTGAGTGGATAGCCAATTGAACAGCACCACTGCGCTTGTGAAGAAAACACTTAAAACATTGGGTTACTTGGACATTCAACAGTGGTGTAACGAAAACCTGCCGGGAGTGGAGGTTCAGAGGAATTCCAGATTCGCAGTGAATGAATGGAACATTCTCTAGTGGAGATTCCAATGATTTCTGAAGGCTGGGTCGTGTGGAAGGAAAATCAAGAACTAATCAGGATTTAGTGGAAAGCCAATTGTATAGCATGGCTGCGAGTGTGAACATGCAGCTGAAAACCAGCATTGGGTTACTTGGACATTCATCAGTGGTGTAAGGAAAACCTGCATGGAGTGGAGAGTCAGTTGAATTCCACATTCGCAGTGAATGAATGGAACATTCTGTAGAGGAGATTCCAATGATTTCTGAAGCCTGTGTTGTGTGGACAGGAAAATGAAGAGCTGACCAGGCTTGAATCGATAGCCAAGTAAACAGCAGGGCTGCGAATATGAACAGGCCGCTGAAAACCAGCATTGGGTTACTTGGACATTCAACAGTGGTGTAATGAAAACCTGCGTGGAGTTGAGAGTCAGATGAATTCCAGATTCGCAGTGAATGAATGGAACATTCTGTAGTGGAGATAACAAAGATTTCTGAAGGCTGGTAGTGTGGTGGGACAATGAAGAGCTGAACAGGGTGGAGTGAATTGTCAATTAAACAGCACGGCTGCGAGTATGAACAGGCCTCTGAAAACCAGCATTGGCTTACTTGGACATTCACAAGTGGTGTAATGTTAACCAGGCGGGAGTGGAGAATCAGATAAACTCCAGACTCGCAGTGAATGAATGGAACATTCTGTAGTGGAGATTGCAATGATTTCTGAAATCTGGATTGTGGGGACACGAAAATGAAGAGCTGACCAGTGTTGAGTGGATAGCCTGTAAAAAGCCTCGGCTTCGAATGTGAACAGACCACTGAAAACCAGTATTGCATTACTTCGACTTTCAGCAGTGGTGTAACGAAAGCCTGCGTGGAGTGCAGATTCAGATGAATTCCAGATTCCCAGTGAATGAATGGAACATCCTGTAGTGGAGATTACAATGATTTCTGAAGGCTGGGTTGTGTGCACAGGAAAATGAGGAGCAAAACAGGTTGAGTGGATAGCCAATTGAACAGCACGACTGCGAACATGAACAGGCCTCTGAAAACCAGCATTGTTTTACTTGGACATTCACAAGTGGTGTAAGATAAATCTGCAGGTAGTGGAGATTCAGTTGAATTCCAGATTCGCAGTGAATGAATGGAACATTCTGTACTGGAGATTGCAATGATTTCTCAAGTCTGGATTGTTTGGACATGAAAATGAAGAGCTGACCACAGTTGTGTGGATACCCAGTAAAAAGCAGGGCTTAGAGTGTGAACAGACCGCTGAAAACCAGCATTGTGTTACTTGGACATTCATAAGTGGTGTAATGAAAGCCTACCTGGAGTGCAGATTCAGATGAATTCCAGATTGGCAGTGAATGAATGGAACATTCTGTACTGGCGATTCCAATGATTTCTGAAGTCTGATATTGTGGAAAAGAAAATGAAAGGCTGACCAGGTTTGAGTGGATAGACAATTGAACAGCACACTGCGAGTGTGAAAAGGCGGCTGAAAACCAGCATTGGATTACTTGGTCATTCACCAGTGCTGTAATGAAAACCTGCCTGGAGCGGAGAGTCAGATGAATTGCAGAATCGCAGTGAATGAATGGAACAGTCTGTAGTGGAGATCCCAATGATTTCTGAAGGCTGGTTTGTGTGGAGAGGAAAATGAAGAGCTGACCAATATTGAGTGGATAGCCCATTGAACAGCACTTCTGCGAGTTGAACATGCCTCTGAAAACCAGTATTGAGTTACTTGGACATTCACCAGTGGTGTAACGAAAACCTGCCGGGAGTGGAGGTTCAGATGAATTCCAGATTCGCAGTGAATGAATGGAACATTCTCTAGTGGTGATTCCAATGATTTCTGAAGGCTGGGTTTTGTGGACACGAAAATGTAGAGCTGAACAGGGTGGAGTGGATAGCCAAATGAACAGCATGTCTCTTAGTATGAACAGGCCACTGAAAACCAGCATTGGCTTACTTGGACATTCACAAGTGGTGTAACGATAACCCGCCGGGAGTTGAGAGTCAGATGAATTTAAGATTCGCAGTGAATGAACGGAACATTCTGTGGAGGAGATACCAATTATTTCTGAAGGTTGGGTTATGAGGACAGGAAAATGTAGAGCTGAATAGGGTTGGGTGGATAGCAAATTGAACAGCACGGCTGAGAGTATAAGCAGGCGGCTTAAAACCAGCATTGGCTTCCTTGGACATATACCAGTGGTGTCACGAAAACCTGCCGGGAGTGGAGACTCTGATGAATTCCAGATTCGCGTGATTGAATGGAACATTCTGTAGTGGAGATTGCCAAGATTTAGAAATCTGGATAGTCTGGACAGGATATTGAAGAGCTGACCAATGTTGAGTGGATAGCCAGTGAACAGCACGGTTTCGAGTGTGAACAGACCACTAAGAAGCAGCATTGCATTACTTGGACATTCATCAGTGGTGTAACGAAAGCCTTCCTGGAATGCAGATTCAGATTATTTCCAGATTCACAGTGAATGAATGGAAATTTCTGTAGTAGAGATTCCAATGATTTCTGAACGCTGGGTTGTGTGGACAGGAAAATGAAGAAGAGCTGACTAGGTTTGACTGGATTGCCAATTGAACAGCAAGGCTGTGAGTGTGAACAGCCGCTGAAAACCAGCATTGGATTACCTGGTCATTCACCAGTGTTGTTAGGAAAATCTGCCTGGTGTGGAGAGTCAGAGGAATTCCAGATTCGCAGGGAACGAATGGAACATTCTGAAGTGGAGATAAGAATGATTTCTGAAGGCTCGGTGTGTGGAAGGAAAATCAAGAGCTAACCAGCGTTCACTGGATAGCCAATTGAACAGCACGGCTGCGAGTGTTAACACGCAGCTGAAACCAGCCTTGGGTTGCTTGGACATTCACCAGTGGTGAAACGAAAACCTGCTGGGAGTGGAGAACAAGATGAATTCAAGATTCGCGTGAATGAATGAAACATTCTGTAGTGTAGATTGCAATGGTTTCTGAGGTTTGTATTGTCTGAACTGGAAAAAGAAGAACTCACCAGTGTTGAGTCGCTAGACCGTGAACAGCACGGGTTCGAGTGTGAATAGACCGCTGAAAACCATCATTGCGTTACTTGAACATTCAGCAGTGGTGCAATGAAAACCTGCCGGGAGTGGAGATTCAGATGAATTCCAGATTCGCAGTGAATGAATGGAACATTCTCTAGTGGTGATTCCAATGATTTCTGAAGGCTGGGTTTTGTGGACACGAAAATGTAGAGCTGAACAGGGTGGAATGGATAGCCAAATGAACAGCACGTCTCGTAGTAAGAACAGGCCACTGAAAACCAGCTTTGGCTTAATTGGACATTCACAAGTGGTGTAACGAAAACCTGACGGGAGTTGAGAATTAGATGAATTTCAGATTTGCAGTCAATGAATGGAACATTCTGTGGAGGAGATACCAATTGTTTCTGAAGTTTGGGTTATGTGGACAGGAAAATGGAGCTGAAGAGGGTTGAGTGGATAGCAAATTGAACAGCACGGCTGAGAGTATGAGCAGGCCACTTAAAACCAGCATTGGCTTACTTGGATATTTACCAGTGGTGTCACGAAAACCTGCCGGGAGTGGAGATTCAGATGAATTCCAGATTCGCTGTGAATGAATGGAACATTCTGTAGTGGAGATAACAATGATTTCTCCAGTCTCTGTGGTGTGGACAGGAAAATGTAGAGCTGGCCAGGGTTGAGTGGATAGCCAATTGAACAGCACCACTGCGCTTGTGAAGAAAACACTTAAAACATTGGGTTACTTGGACATTCAACAGTGGTGTAACGAAAACCTGCCGGGAGTGGAGGTTCAGAGGAATTCCAGATTCGCAGTGAATGAATGGAACATTCTCTAGTGGAGATTCCAATGATTTCTGAAGGCTGGGTCGTGTGGAAGGAAAATCAAGAACTAATCAGGATTTAGTGGAAAGCCAATTGTATAGCATGGCTGCGAGTGTGAACATGCAGCTGAAAACCAGCATTGGGTTACTTGGACATTCATCAGTGGTGTAAGGAAAACCTGCATGGAGTGGAGAGTCAGTTGAATTCCACATTCGCAGTGAATGAATGGAACATTCTGTAGAGGAGATTCCAATGATTTCTGAAGCCTGTGTTGTGTGGACAGGAAAATGAAGAGCTGACCAGGCTTGAATCGATAGCCAAGTAAACAGCAGGGCTGCGAATATGAACAGGCCGCTGAAAACCAGCATTGGGTTACTTGGACATTCAACAGTGGTGTAATGAAAACCTGCGTGGAGTTGAGAGTCAGATGAATTCCAGATTCGCAGTGAATGAATGGAACATTCTGTAGTGGAGATAACAAAGATTTCTGAAGGCTGGTAGTGTGGTGGGACAATGAAGAGCTGAACAGGGTGGAGTGAATTGTCAATTAAACAGCACGGCTGCGAGTATGAACAGGCCTCTGAAAACCAGCATTGGCTTACTTGGACATTCACAAGTGGTGTAATGTTAACCAGGCGGGAGTGGAGAATCAGATAAACTCCAGACTCGCAGTGAATGAATGGAACATTCTGTAGTGGAGATTGCAATGATTTCTGAAATCTGGATTGTGGGGACACGAAAATGAAGAGCTGACCAGTGTTGAGTGGATAGCCTGTAAAAAGCCTCGGCTTCGAATGTGAACAGACCACTGAAAACCAGTATTGCATTACTTCGACTTTCAGCAGTGGTGTAACGAAAGCCTGCGTGGAGTGCAGATTCAGATGAATTCCAGATTCCCAGTGAATGAATGGAACATCCTGTAGTGGAGATTACAATGATTTCTGAAGGCTGGGTTGTGTGCACAGGAAAATGAGGAGCAAAACAGGTTGAGTGGATAGCCAATTGAACAGCACGACTGCGAACATGAACAGGCCTCTGAAAACCAGCATTGTTTTACTTGGACATTCACAAGTGGTGTAAGATAAATCTGCAGGTAGTGGAGATTCAGTTGAATTCCAGATTCGCAGTGAATGAATGGAACATTCTGTACTGGAGATTGCAATGATTTCTCAAGTCTGGATTGTTTGGACATGAAAATGAAGAGCTGACCACAGTTGTGTGGATACCCAGTAAAAAGCAGGGCTTAGAGTGTGAACAGACCGCTGAAAACCAGCATTGTGTTACTTGGACATTCATAAGTGGTGTAATGAAAGCCTACCTGGAGTGCAGATTCAGATGAATTCCAGATTGGCAGTGAATGAATGGAACATTCTGTACTGGCGATTCCAATGATTTCTGAAGTCTGATATTGTGGAAAAGAAAATGAAAGGCTGACCAGGTTTGAGTGGATAGACAATTGAACAGCACACTGCGAGTGTGAAAAGGCGGCTGAAAACCAGCATTGGATTACTTGGTCATTCACCAGTGCTGTAATGAAAACCTGCCTGGAGCGGAGAGTCAGATGAATTGCAGAATCGCAGTGAATGAATGGAACAGTCTGTAGTGGAGATCCCAATGATTTCTGAAGGCTGGTTTGTGTGGAGAGGAAAATGAAGAGCTGACCAATATTGAGTGGATAGCCCATTGAACAGCACTTCTGCGAGTTGAACATGCCTCTGAAAACCAGTATTGAGTTACTTGGACATTCACCAGTGGCGTAACGAAAACCTGCCGGGAGTGGAGGTTCAGATGAATTCCAGATTCGCAGTGAATGAATGGAACATTCTCTAGTGGTGATTCCAATGATTTCTGAAGGCTGGGTTTTGTGGACACGAAAATGTAGAGCTGAACAGGGTGGAGTGGATAGCCAAATGAACAGCACGTCTCTTAGTATGAACAGGCCACTGAAAACCAGCATTGGCTTACTTGGACATTCACAAGTGGTGTAACGATAACCCGCCGGGAGTTGAGAGTCAGATGAATTTAAGATTCGCAGTGAATGAACGGAACATTCTGTGGAGGAGATACCAATTATTTCTGAAGGTTGGGTTATGAGGACAGGAAAATGTAGAGCTGAATAGGGTTGGGTGGATAGCAAATTGAACAGCACGGCTGAGAGTATAAGCAGGCGGCTTAAAACCAGCATTGGCTTCCTTGGACATATACCAGTGGTGTCACGAAAACCTACCGGGAGTGGAGACTCTGATGAATTCCAGATTCGCGTGATTGAATGGAACATTCTGTAGTGGAGATTGCCAAGATTTAGAAATCTGGATAGTCTGGACAGGATATTGAAGAGCTGACCAATGTTGAGTGGATAGCCAGTGAACAGCACGGTTTCGAGTGTGAACAGACCACTAAGAAGCAGCATTGCATTACTTGGACATTCATCAGTGGTGTAACGAAAGCCTTCCTGGAATGCAGATTCAGATTATTTCCAGATTCACAGTGAATGAATGGAAATTTCTGTAGTAGAGATTCCAATGATTTCTGAACGCTGGGTTGTGTGGACAGGAAAATGAAGAAGAGCTGACTAGGTTTGACTGGATTGCCAATTGAACAGCAAGGCTGTGAGTGTGAACAGCCGCTGAAAACCAGCATTGGATTACCTGGTCATTCACCAGTGTTGTTAGGAAAATCTGCCTGGTGTGGAGAGTCAGAGGAATTCCAGATTCGCAGGGAACGAATGGAACATTCTGAAGTGGAGATAAGAATGATTTCTGAAGGCTCGGTGTGTGGAAGGAAAATCAAGAGCTAACCAGCGTTCACTGGATAGCCAATTGAACAGCACGGCTGCGAGTGTTAACACGCAGCTGAAACCAGCCTTGGGTTGCTTGGACATTCACCAGTGGTGAAACGAAAACCTGCTGGGAGTGGAGAACAAGATGAATTCAAGATTCGCGTGAATGAATGAAACATTCTGTAGTGTAGATTGCAATGGTTTCTGAGGTTTGTATTGTCTGAACTGGAAAAAGAAGAACTCACCAGTGTTGAGTCGCTAGACCGTGAACAGCACGGGTTCGAGTGTGAATAGACCGCTGAAAACCATCATTGCGTTACTTGAACATTCAGCAGTGGTGCAATGAAAACCTGCCGGGAGTGGAGATTCAGATGAATTCCAGATTCGCAGTGAATGCATGGAACATTCTCTAGTGGTGATTCCAATGATTTCTGAAGGCTGGGTTTTGTGGACACGAAAATGTAGAGCTGAACAGGGTGGAATGGATAGCCAAATGAACAGCACGTCTCGTAGTAAGAACAGGCCACTGAAAACCAGCTTTGGCTTAATTGGACATTCACAAGTGGTGTAACGAAAACCTGACGGGAGTTGAGAATTAGATGAATTTCAGATTTGCAGTCAATGAATGGAACATTCTGTGGAGGAGATACCAATTGTTTCTGAAGTTTGGGTTATGTGGACAGGAAAATGGAGCTGAAGAGGGTTGAGTGGATAGCAAATTGAACAGCACGGCTGAGAGTATGAGCAGGCCACTTAAAACCAGCATTGGCTTACTTGGATATTTACCAGTGGTGTCACGAAAACCTGCCGGGAGTGGAGATTCAGATGAATTCCAGATTCGCTGTGAATGAATGGAACATTCTGTAGTGGAGATAACAATGATTTCTCCAGTCTCTGTGGTGTGGACAGGAAAATGTAGAGCTGGCCAGGGTTGAGTGGATAGCCAATTGAACAGCACCACTGCGCTTGTGAAGAAAACACTTAAAACATTGGGTTACTTGGACATTCAACAGTGGTGTAACGAAAACCTGCCGGGAGTGGAGGTTCAGAGGAATTCCAGATTCGCAGTGAATGAATGGAACATTCTCTAGTGGAGATTCCAATGATTTCTGAAGGCTGGGTCGTGTGGAAGGAAAATCAAGAACTAATCAGGATTTAGTGGAAAGCCAATTGTATAGCATGGCTGCGAGTGTGAACATGCAGCTGAAAACCAGCATTGGGTTACTTGGACATTCATCAGTGGTGTAAGGAAAACCTGCATGGAGTGGAGAGTCAGTTGAATTCCACATTCGCAGTGAATGAATGGAACATTCTGTAGAGGAGATTCCAATGTTTTCTGAAGCCTGTGTTGTGTGGACAGGAAAATGAAGAGCTGACCAGGCTTGAATCGATAGCCAAGTAAACAGCAGGGCTGCGAATATGAACAGGCCGCTGAAAACCAGCATTGGGTTACTTGGACATTCAACAGTGGTGTAATGAAAACCTGCGTGGAGTTGAGAGTCAGATGAATTCCAGATTCGCAGTGAATGAATGGAACATTCTGTAGTGGAGATAACAAAGATTTCTGAAGGCTGGTAGTGTGGTGGGACAATGAAGAGCTGAACAGGGTGGAGTGAATTGTCAATTAAACAGCACGGCTGCGAGTATGAACAGGCCTCTGAAAACCAGCATTGGCTTACTTGGACATTCACAAGTGGTGTAATGTTAACCAGGCGGGAGTGGAGAATCAGATAAACTCCAGACTCGCAGTGAATGAATGGAACATTCTGTAGTGGAGATTGCAATGATTTCTGAAATCTGGATTGTGGGGACACGAAAATGAAGAGCTGACCAGTGTTGAGTGGATAGCCTGTAAAAAGCCTCGGCTTCGAATGTGAACAGACCACTGAAAACCAGTATTGCATTACTTCGACTTTCAGCAGTGGTGTAACGAAAGCCTGCGTGGAGTGCAGATTCAGATGAATTCCAGATTCCCAGTGAATGAATGGAACATCCTGTAGTGGAGATTACAATGATTTCTGAAGGCTGGGTTGTGTGCACAGGAAAATGAGGAGCAAAACAGGTTGAGTGGATAGCCAATTGAACATCACGACTGCGAACATGAACAGGCCTCTGAAAACCAGCATTGTTTTACTTGGACATTCACAAGTGGTGTAAGATAAATCTGCAGGTAGTGGAGATTCAGTTGAATTCCAGATTCGCAGTGAATGAATGGAACATTCTGTACTGGAGATTGCAATGATTTCTCAAGTCTGGATTGTTTGGACATGAAAATGAAGAGCTGACCACAGTTGTGTGGATACCCAGTAAAAAGCAGGGCTTAGAGTGTGAACAGACCGCTGAAAACCAGCATTGTGTTACTTGGACATTCATAAGTGGTGTAATGAAAGCCTACCTGGAGTGCAGATTCAGATGAATTCCAGATTGGCAGTGAATGAATGGAACATTCTGTACTGGCGATTCCAATGATTTCTGAAGTCTGATATTGTGGAAAAGAAAATGAAAGGCTGACCAGGTTTGAGTGGATAGACAATTGAACAGCACACTGCGAGTGTGAAAAGGCGGCTGAAAACCAGCATTGGATTACTTGGTCATTCACCAGTGCTGTAATGAAAACCTGCCTGGAGCGGAGAGTCAGATGAATTGCAGAATCGCAGTGAATGAATGGAACAGTCTGTAGTGGAGATCCCAATGATTTCTGAAGGCTGGTTTGTGTGGAGAGGAAAATGAAGAGCTGACCAATATTGAGTGGATAGCCCATTGAACAGCACTTCTGCGAGTTGAACATGCCTCTGAAAACCAGTATTGAGTTACTTGGACATTCACCAGTGGCGTAACGAAAACCTGCCGGGAGTGGAGGTTCAGATGAATTCCAGATTCGCAGTGAATGAATGGAACATTCTCTAGTGGTGATTCCAATGATTTCTGAAGGCTGGGTTTTGTGGACACGAAAATGTAGAGCTGAACAGGGTGGAGTGGATAGCCAAATGAACAGCACGTCTCTTAGTATGAACAGGCCACTGAAAACCAGCATTGGCTTACTTGGACATTCACAAGTGGTGTAACGATAACCCGCCGGGAGTTGAGAGTCAGATGAATTTAAGATTCGCAGTGAATGAACGGAACATTCTGTGGAGGAGATACCAATTATTTCTGAAGGTTGGGTTATGAGGACAGGAAAATGTAGAGCTGAATAGGGTTGGGTGGATAGCAAATTGAACAGCACGGCTGAGAGTATAAGCAGGCGGCTTAAAACCAGCATTGGCTTCCTTGGACATATACCAGTGGTGTCACGAAAACCTGCCGGGAGTGGAGACTCTGATGAATTCCAGATTCGCGTGATTGAATGGAACATTCTGTAGTGGAGATTGCCAAGATTTAGAAATCTGGATAGTCTGGACAGGATATTGAAGAGCTGACCAATGTTGAGTGGATAGCCAGTGAACAGCACGGTTTCGAGTGTGAACAGACCACTAAGAAGCAGCATTGCATTACTTGGACATTCATCAGTGGTGTAACGAAAGCCTTCCTGGAATGCAGATTCAGATTATTTCCAGATTCACAGTGAATGAATGGAAATTTCTGTAGTAGAGATTCCAATGATTTCTGAACGCTGGGTTGTGTGGACAGGAAAATGAAGAAGAGCTGACTAGGTTTGACTGGATTGCCAATTGAACAGCAAGGCTGTGAGTGTGAACAGCCGCTGAAAACCAGCATTGGATTACCTGGTCATTCACCAGTGTTGTTAGGAAAATCTGCCTGGTGTGGAGAGTCAGAGGAATTCCAGATTCGCAGGGAACGAATGGAACATTCTGAAGTGGAGATAAGAATGATTTCTGAAGGCTCGGTGTGTGGAAGGAAAATCAAGAGCTAACCAGCGTTCACTGGATAGCCAATTGAACAGCACGGCTGCGAGTGTTAACACGCAGCTGAAACCAGCCTTGGGTTGCTTGGACATTCACCAGTGGTGAAACGAAAACCTGCTGGGAGTGGAGAACAAGATGAATTCAAGATTCGCGTGAATGAATGAAACATTCTGTAGTGTAGATTGCAATGGTTTCTGAGGTTTGTATTGTCTGAACTGGAAAAAGAAGAACTCACCAGTGTTGAGTCGCTAGACCGTGAACAGCACGGGTTCGAGTGTGAATAGACCGCTGAAAACCATCATTGCGTTACTTGAACATTCAGCAGTGGTGCAATGAAAACCTGCCGGGAGTGGAGATTCAGATGAATTCCAGATTCGCAGTGAATGCATGGAACATTCTCTAGTGGTGATTCCAATGATTTCTGAAGGCTGGGTTTTGTGGACACGAAAATGTAGAGCTGAACAGGGTGGAATGGATAGCCAAATGAACAGCACGTCTCGTAGTAAGAACAGGCCACTGAAAACCAGCTTTGGCTTAATTGGACATTCACAAGTGGTGTAACGAAAACCTGACGGGAGTTGAGAATTAGATGAATTTCAGATTTGCAGTCAATGAATGGAACATTCTGTGGAGGAGATACCAATTGTTTCTGAAGTTTGGGTTATGTGGACAGGAAAATGGAGCTGAAGAGGGTTGAGTGGATAGCAAATTGAACAGCACGGCTGAGAGTATGAGCAGGCCACTTAAAACCAGCATTGGCTTACTTGGATATTTACCAGTGGTGTCACGAAAACCTGCCGGGAGTGGAGATTCAGATGAATTCCAGATTCGCTGTGAATGAATGGAACATTCTGTAGTGGAGATAACAATGATTTCTCCAGTCTCTGTGGTGTGGACAGGAAAATGTACAGCTGGCCAGGGTTGAGTGGATAGCCAATTGAACAGCACCACTGCGCTTGTGAAGAAAACACTTAAAACATTGGGTTACTTGGACATTCAACAGTGGTGTAACGAAAACCTGCCGGGAGTGGAGGTTCAGAGGAATTCCAGATTCGCAGTGAATGAATGGAACATTCTCTAGTGGAGATTCCAATGATTTCTGAAGGCTGGGTCGTGTGGAAGGAAAATCAAGAACTAATCAGGATTTAGTGGAAAGCCAATTGTATAGCATGGCTGCGAGTGTGAACATGCAGCTGAAAACCAGCATTGGGTTACTTGGACATTCATCAGTGGTGTAAGGAAAACCTGCATGGAGTGGAGAGTCAGTTGAATTCCACATTCGCAGTGAATGAATGGAACATTCTGTAGAGGAGATTCCAATGATTTCTGAAGCCTGTGTTGTGTGGACAGGAAAATGAAGAGCTGACCAGGCTTGAATCGATAGCCAAGTAAACAGCAGGGCTGCGAATATGAACAGGCCGCTGAAAACCAGCATTGGGTTACTTGGACATTCAACAGTGGTGTAATGAAAACCTGCGTGGAGTTGAGAGTCAGATGAATTCCAGATTCGCAGTGAATGAATGGAACATTCTGTAGTGGAGATAACAAAGATTTCTGAAGGCTGGTAGTGTGGTGGGACAATGAAGAGCTGAACAGGGTGGAGTGAATTGTCAATTAAACAGCACGGCTGCGAGTATGAACAGGCCTCTGAAAACCAGCATTGGCTTACTTGGACATTCACAAGTGGTGTAATGTTAACCAGGCGGGAGTGGAGAATCAGATAAACTCCAGACTCGCAGTGAATGAATGGAACATTCTGTAGTGGAGATTGCAATGATTTCTGAAATCTGGATTGTGGGGACACGAAAATGAAGAGCTGACCAGTGTTGAGTGGATAGCCTGTAAAAAGCCTCGGCTTCGAATGTGAACAGACCACTGAAAACCAGTATTGCATTACTTCGACTTTCAGCAGTGGTGTAACGAAAGCCTGCGTGGAGTGCAGATTCAGATGAATTCCAGATTCCCAGTGAATGAATGGAACATCCTGTAGTGGAGATTACAATGATTTCTGAAGGCTGGGTTGTGTGCACAGGAAAATGAGGAGCAAAACAGGTTGAGTGGATAGCCAATTGAACAGCACGACTGCGAACATGAACAGGCCTCTGAAAACCAGCATTGTTTTACTTGGACATTCACAAGTGGTGTAAGATAAATCTGCAGGTAGTGGAGATTCAGTTGAATTCCAGATTCGCAGTGAATGAATGGAACATTCTGTACTGGAGATTGCAATGATTTCTCAAGTCTGGATTGTTTGGACATGAAAATGAAGAGCTGACCACAGTTGTGTGGATACCCAGTAAAAAGCAGGGCTTAGAGTGTGAACAGACCGCTGAAAACCAGCATTGTGTTACTTGGACATTCATAAGTGGTGTAATGAAAGCCTACCTGGAGTGCAGATTCAGATGAATTCCAGATTGGCAGTGAATGAATGGAACATTCTGTACTGGCGATTCCAATGATTTCTGAAGTCTGATATTGTGGAAAAGAAAATGAAAGGCTGACCAGGTTTGAGTGGATAGACAATTGAACAGCACACTGCGAGTGTGAAAAGGCGGCTGAAAACCAGCATTGGATTACTTGGTCATTCACCAGTGCTGTAATGAAAACCTGCCTGGAGCGGAGAGTCAGATGAATTGCAGAATCGCAGTGAATGAATGGAACAGTCTGTAGTGGAGATCCCAATGATTTCTGAAGGCTGGTTTGTGTGGAGAGGAAAATGAAGAGCTGACCAATATTGAGTGGATAGCCCATTGAACAGCACTTCTGCGAGTTGAACATGCCTCTGAAAACCAGTATTGAGTTACTTGGACATTCCAGTGGCGTAACGAAAACCTGCCGGGAGTGGAGGTTCAGATGAATTCCAGATTCGCAGTGAATGAATGGAACATTCTCTAGTGGTGATTCCAATGATTTCTGAAGGCTGGGTTTTGTGGACACGAAAATGTAGAGCTGAACAGGGTGGAGTGGATAGCCAAATGAACAGCACGTCTCTTAGTATGAACAGGCCACTGAAAACCAGCATTGGCTTACTTGGACATTCACAAGTGGTGTAACGATAACCCGCCGGGAGTTGAGAGTCAGATGAATTTAAGATTCGCAGTGAATGAACGGAACATTCTGTGGAGGAGATACCAATTATTTCTGAAGGTTGGGTTATGAGGACAGGAAAATGTAGAGCTGAATAGGGTTGGGTGGATAGCAAATTGAACAGCACGGCTGAGAGTATAAGCAGGCGGCTTAAAACCAGCATTGGCTTCCTTGGACATATACCAGTGGTGTCACGAAAACCTACCGGGAGTGGAGACTCTGATGAATTCCAGATTCGCGTGATTGAATGGAACATTCTGTAGTGGAGATTGCCAAGATTTAGAAATCTGGATAGTCTGGACAGGATATTGAAGAGCTGACCAATGTTGAGTGGATAGCCAGTGAACAGCACGGTTTCGAGTGTGAACAGACCACTAAGAAGCAGCATTGCATTACTTGGACATTCATCAGTGGTGTAACGAAAGCCTTCCTGGAATGCAGATTCAGAGTATTTCCAGATTCACAGTGAATGAATGGAAATTTCTGTAGTAGAGATTCCAATGATTTCTGAACGCTGGGTTGTGTGGACAGGAAAATGAAGAAGAGCTGACTAGGTTTGACTGGATTGCCAATTGAACAGCAAGGCTGTGAGTGTGAACAGCCGCTGAAAACCAGCATTGGATTACCTGGTCATTCACCAGTGTTGTTAGGAAAATCTGCCTGGTGTGGAGAGTCAGAGGAATTCCAGATTCGCAGGGAACGAATGGAACATTCTGAAGTGGAGATAAGAATGATTTCTGAAGGCTCGGTGTGTGGAAGGAAAATCAAGAGCTAACCAGCGTTCACTGGATAGCCAATTGAACAGCACGGCTGCGAGTGTTAACACGCAGCTGAAACCAGCCTTGGGTTGCTTGGACATTCACCAGTGGTGAAACGAAAACCTGCTGGGAGTGGAGAACAAGATGAATTCAAGATTCGCGTGAATGAATGAAACATTCTGTAGTGTAGATTGCAATGGTTTCTGAGGTTTGTATTGTCTGAACTGGAAAAAGAAGAACTCACCAGTGTTGAGTCGCTAGACCGTGAACAGCACGGGTTCGAGTGTGAATAGACCGCTGAAAACCATCATTGCGTTACTTGAACATTCAGCAGTGGTGCAATGAAAACCTGCCGGGAGTGGAGATTCAGATGAATTCCAGATTCGCAGTGAATGCATGGAACATTCTCTAGTGGTGATTCCAATGATTTCTGAAGGCTGGGTTTTGTGGACACGAAAATGTAGAGCTGAACAGGGTGGAATGGATAGCCAAATGAACAGCACGTCTCGTAGTAAGAACAGGCCACTGAAAACCAGCTTTGGCTTAATTGGACATTCACAAGTGGTGTAACGAAAACCTGACGGGAGTTGAGAATTAGATGAATTTCAGATTTGCAGTCAATGAATGGAACATTCTGTGGAGGAGATACCAATTGTTTCTGAAGTTTGGGTTATGTGGACAGGAAAATGGAGCTGAAGAGGGTTGAGTGGATAGCAAATTGAACAGCACGGCTGAGAGTATGAGCAGGCCACTTAAAACCAGCATTGGCTTACTTGGATATTTACCAGTGGTGTCACGAAAACCTGCCGGGAGTGGAGATTCAGATGAATTCCAGATTCGCTGTGAATGAATGGAACATTCTGTAGTGGAGATAACAATGATTTCTCCAGTCTCTGTGGTGTGGACAGGAAAATGTAGAGCTGGCCAGGGTTGAGTGGATAGCCAATTGAACAGCACCACTGCGCTTGTGAAGAAAACACTTAAAACATTGGGTTACTTGGACATTCAACAGTGGTGTAACGAAAACCTGCCGGGAGTGGAGGTTCAGAGGAATTCCAGATTCGCAGTGAATGAATGGAACATTCTCTAGTGGAGATTCCAATGATTTCTGAAGGCTGGGTCGTGTGGAAGGAAAATCAAGAACTAATCAGGATTTAGTGGAAAGCCAATTGTATAGCATGGCTGCGAGTGTGAACATGCAGCTGAAAACCAGCATTGGGTTACTTGGACATTCATCAGTGGTGTAAGGAAAACCTGCATGGAGTGGAGAGTCAGTTGAATTCCACATTCGCAGTGAATGAATGGAACATTCTGTAGAGGAGATTCCAATGATTTCTGAAGCCTGTGTTGTGTGGACAGGAAAATGAAGAGCTGACCAGGCTTGAATCGATAGCCAAGTAAACAGCAGGGCTGCGAATATGAACAGGCCGCTGAAAACCAGCATTGGGTTACTTGGACATTCAACAGTGGTGTAATGAAAACCTGCGTGGAGTTGAGAGTCAGATGAATTCCAGATTCGCAGTGAATGAATGGAACATTCTGTAGTGGAGATAACAAAGATTTCTGAAGGCTGGTAGTGTGGTGGGACAATGAAGAGCTGAACAGGGTGGAGTGAATTGTCAATTAAACAGCACGGCTGCGAGTATGAACAGGCCTCTGAAAACCAGCATTGGCTTACTTGGACATTCACAAGTGGTGTAATGTTAACCAGGCGGGAGTGGAGAATCAGATAAACTCCAGACTCGCAGTGAATGAATGGAACATTCTGTAGTGGAGATTGCAATGATTTCTGAAATCTGGATTGTGGGGACACGAAAATGAAGAGCTGACCAGTGTTGAGTGGATAGCCTGTAAAAAGCCTCGGCTTCGAATGTGAACAGACCACTGAAAACCAGTATTGCATTACTTCGACTTTCAGCAGTGGTGTAACGAAAGCCTGCGTGGAGTGCAGATTCAGATGAATTCCAGATTCCCAGTGAATGAATGGAACATCCTGTAGTGGAGATTACAATGATTTCTGAAGGCTGGGTTGTGTGCACAGGAAAATGAGGAGCAAAACAGGTTGAGTGGATAGCCAATTGAACAGCACGACTGCGAACATGAACAGGCCTCTGAAAACCAGCATTGTTTTACTTGGACATTCACAAGTGGTGTAAGATAAATCTGCAGGTAGTGGAGATTCAGTTGAATTCCAGATTCGCAGTGAATGAATGGAACATTCTGTACTGGAGATTGCAATGATTTCTCAAGTCTGGATTGTTTGGACATGAAAATGAAGAGCTGACCACAGTTGTGTGGATACCCAGTAAAAAGCAGGGCTTAGAGTGTGAACAGACCGCTGAAAACCAGCATTGTGTTACTTGGACATTCATAAGTGGTGTAATGAAAGCCTACCTGGAGTGCAGATTCAGATGAATTCCAGATTGGCAGTGAATGAATGGAAGATTCTGTACTGGCGATTCCAATGATTTCTGAAGTCTGATATTGTGGAAAAGAAAATGAAAGGCTGACCAGGTTTGAGTGGCTAGACAATTGAACAGCACACTGCGAGTGTGAAAAGGCGGCTGAAAACCAGCATTGGATTACTTGGTCATTCACCAGTGCTGTAATGAAAACCTGCCTGGAGCGGAGAGTCAGATGAATTGCAGAATCGCAGTGAATGAATGGAACAGTCTGTAGTGGAGATCCCAATGATTTCTGAAGGCTGGTTTGTGTGGAGAGGAAAATGAAGAGCTGACCAATATTGAGTGGATAGCCCATTGAACAGCACTTCTGCGAGTTGAACATGCCTCTGAAAACCAGTATTGAGTTACTTGGACATTCACCAGTGGCGTAACGAAAACCTGCCGGGAGTGGAGGTTCAGATGAATTCCAGATTCGCAGTGAATGAATGGAACATTCTCTAGTGGTGATTCCAATGATTTCTGAAGGCTGGGTTTTGTGGACACGAAAATGTAGAGCTGAACAGGGTGGAGTGGATAGCCAAATGAACAGCACGTCTCTTAGTATGAACAGGCCACTGAAAACCAGCATTGGCTTACTTGGACATTCACAAGTGGTGTAACGATAACCCGCCGGGAGTTGAGAGTCAGATGAATTTAAGATTCGCAGTGAATGAACGGAACATTCTGTGGAGGAGATACCAATTATTTCTGAAGGTTGGGTTATGAGGACAGGAAAATGTAGAGCTGAATAGGGTTGGGTGGATAGCAAATTGAACAGCACGGCTGAGAGTATAAGCAGGCGGCTTAAAACCAGCATTGGCTTCCTTGGACATATACCAGTGGTGTCACGAAAACCTACCGGGAGTGGAGACTCTGATGAATTCCAGATTCGCGTGATTGAATGGAACATTCTGTAGTGGAGATTGCCAAGATTTAGAAATCTGGATAGTCTGGACAGGATATTGAAGAGCTGACCAATGTTGAGTGGATAGCCAGTGAACAGCACGGTTTCGAGTGTGAACAGACCACTAAGAAGCAGCATTGCATTACTTGGACATTCATCAGTGGTGTAACGAAAGCCTTCCTGGAATGCAGATTCAGATTATTTCCAGATTCACAGTGAATGAATGGAAATTTCTGTAGTAGAGATTCCAATGATTTCTGAACGCTGGGTTGTGTGGACAGGAAAATGAAGAAGAGCTGACTAGGTTTGACTGGATTGCCAATTGAACAGCAAGGCTGTGAGTGTGAACAGCCGCTGAAAACCAGCATTGGATTACCTGGTCATTCACCAGTGTTGTTAGGAAAATCTGCCTGGTGTGGAGAGTCAGAGGAATTCCAGATTCGCAGGGAACGAATGGAACATTCTGAAGTGGAGATAAGAATGATTTCTGAAGGCTCGGTGTGTGGAAGGAAAATCAAGAGCTAACCAGCGTTCACTGGATAGCCAATTGAACAGCACGGCTGCGAGTGTTAACACGCAGCTGAAACCAGCCTTGGGTTGCTTGGACATTCACCAGTGGTGAAACGAAAACCTGCTGGGAGTGGAGAACAAGATGAATTCAAGATTCGCGTGAATGAATGAAACATTCTGTAGTGTAGATTGCAATGGTTTCTGAGGTTTGTATTGTCTGAACTGGAAAAAGAAGAACTCACCAGTGTTGAGTCGCTAGACCGTGAACAGCACGGGTTCGAGTGTGAATAGACCGCTGAAAACCATCATTGCGTTACTTGAACATTCAGCAGTGGTGCAATGAAAACCTGCCGGGAGTGGAGATTCAGATGAATTCCAGATTCGCAGTGAATGCATGGAACATTCTCTAGTGGTGATTCCAATGATTTCTGAAGGCTGGGTTTTGTGGACACGAAAATGTAGAGCTGAACAGGGTGGAATGGATAGCCAAATGAACAGCACGTCTCGTAGTAAGAACAGGCCACTGAAAACCAGCTTTGGCTTAATTGGACATTCACAAGTGGTGTAACGAAAACCTGACGGGAGTTGAGAATTAGATGAATTTCAGATTTGCAGTCAATGAATGGAACATTCTGTGGAGGAGATACCAATTGTTTCTGAAGTTTGGGTTATGTGGACAGGAAAATGGAGCTGAAGAGGGTTGAGTGGATAGCAAATTGAACAGCACGGCTGAGAGTATGAGCAGGCCACTTAAAACCAGCATTGGCTTACTTGGATATTTACCAGTGGTGTCACGAAAACCTGCCGGGAGTGGAGATTCAGATGAATTCCAGATTCGCTGTGAATGAATGGAACATTCTGTAGTGGAGATAACAATGATTTCTCCAGTCTCTGTGGTGTGGACAGGAAAATGTAGAGCTGGCCAGGGTTGAGTGGATAGCCAATTGAACAGCACCACTGCGCTTGTGAAGAAAACACTTAAAACATTGGGTTACTTGGACATTCAACAGTGGTGTAACGAAAACCTGCCGGGAGTGGAGGTTCAGAGGAATTCCAGATTCGCAGTGAATGAATGGAACATTCTCTAGTGGAGATTCCAATGATTTCTGAAGGCTGGGTCGTGTGGAAGGAAAATCAAGAACTAATCAGGATTTAGTGGAAAGCCAATTGTATAGCATGGCTGCGAGTGTGAACATGCAGCTGAAAACCAGCATTGGGTTACTTGGACATTCATCAGTGGTGTAAGGAAAACCTGCATGGAGTGGAGAGTCAGTTGAATTCCACATTCGCAGTGAATGAATGGAACATTCTGTAGAGGAGATTCCAATGATTTCTGAAGCCTGTGTTGTGTGGACAGGAAAATGAAGAGCTGACCAGGCTTGAATCGATAGCCAAGTAAACAGCAGGGCTGCGAATATGAACAGGCCGCTGAAAACCAGCATTGGGTTACTTGGACATTCAACAGTGGTGTAATGAAAACCTGCGTGGAGTTGAGAGTCAGATGAATTCCAGATTCGCAGTGAATGAATGGAACATTCTGTAGTGGAGATAACAAAGATTTCTGAAGGCTGGTAGTGTGGTGGGACAATGAAGAGCTGAACAGGGTGGAGTGAATTGTCAATTAAACAGCACGGCTGCGAGTATGAACAGGCCTCTGAAAACCAGCATTGGCTTACTTGGACATTCACAAGTGGTGTAATGTTAACCAGGCGGGAGTGGAGAATCAGATAAACTCCAGACTCGCAGTGAATGAATGGAACATTCTGTAGTGGAGATTGCAATGATTTCTGAAATCTGGATTGTGGGGACACGAAAATGAAGAGATGACCAGTGTTGAGTGGATAGCCTGTAAAAAGCCTCGGCTTCGAATGTGAACAGACCACTGAAAACCAGTATTGCATTACTTCGACTTTCAGCAGTGGTGTAACGAAAGCCTGCGTGGAGTGCAGATTCAGATGAATTCCAGATTCCCAGTGAATGAATGGAACATCCTGTAGTGGAGATTACAATGATTTCTGAAGGCTGGGTTGTGTGCACAGGAAAATGAGGAGCAAAACAGGTTGAGTGGATAGCCAATTGAACAGCACGACTGCGAACATGAACAGGCCTCTGAAAACCAGCATTGTTTTACTTGGACATTCACAAGTGGTGTAAGATAAATCTGCAGGTAGTGGAGATTCAGTTGAATTCCAGATTCGCAGTGAATGAATGGAACATTCTGTACTGGAGATTGCAATGATTTCTCAAGTCTGGATTGTTTGGACATGAAAATGAAGAGCTGACCACAGTTGTGTGGATACCCAGTAAAAAGCAGGGCTTAGAGTGTGAACAGACCGCTGAAAACCAGCATTGTGTTACTTGGACATTCATAAGTGGTGTAATGAAAGCCTACCTGGAGTGCAGATTCAGATGAATTCCAGATTGGCAGTGAATGAATGGAACATTCTGTACTGGCGATTCCAATGATTTCTGAAGTCTGATATTGTGGAAAAGAAAATGAAAGGCTGACCAGGTTTGAGTGGATAGACAATTGAACAGCACACTGCGAGTGTGAAAAGGCGGCTGAAAACCAGCATTGGATTACTTGGTCATTCACCAGTGCTGTAATGAAAACCTGCCTGGAGCGGAGAGTCAGATGAATTGCAGAATCGCAGTGAATGAATGGAACAGTCTGTAGTGGAGATCCCAATGATTTCTGAAGGCTGGTTTGTGTGGAGAGGAAAATGAAGAGCTGACCAATATTGAGTGGATAGCCCATTGAACAGCACTTCTGCGAGTTGAACATGCCTCTGAAAACCAGTATTGAGTTACTTGGACATTCACCAGTGGCGTAACGAAAACCTGCCGGGAGTGGAGGTTCAGATGAATTCCAGATTCGCAGTGAATGAATGGAACATTCTCTAGTGGTGATTCCAATGATTTCTGAAGGCTGGGTTTTGTGGACACGAAAATGTAGAGCTGAACAGGGTGGAGTGGATAGCCAAATGAACAGCACGTCTCTTAGTATGAACAGGCCACTGAAAACCAGCATTGGCTTACTTGGACATTCACAAGTGGTGTAACGATAACCCGCCGGGAGTTGAGAGTCAGATGAATTTAAGATTCGCAGTGAATGAACGGAACATTCTGTGGAGGAGATACCAATTATTTCTGAAGGTTGGGTTATGAGGACAGGAAAATGTAGAGCTGAATAGGGTTGGGTGGATAGCAAATTGAACAGCACGGCTGAGAGTATAAGCAGGCGGCTTAAAACCAGCATTGGCTTCCTTGGACATATACCAGTGGTGTCACGAAAACCTACCGGGAGTGGAGACTCTGATGAATTCCAGATTCGCGTGATTGAATGGAACATTCTGTAGTGGAGATTGCCAAGATTTAGAAATCTGGATAGTCTGGACAGGATATTGAAGAGCTGACCAATGTTGAGTGGATAGCCAGTGAACAGCACGGTTTCGAGTGTGAACAGACCACTAAGAAGCAGCATTGCATTACTTGGACATTCATCAGTGGTGTAACGAAAGCCTTCCTGGAATGCAGATTCAGATTATTTCCAGATTCACAGTGAATGAATGGAAATTTCTGTAGTAGAGATTCCAATGATTTCTGAACGCTGGGTTGTGTGGACAGGAAAATGAAGAAGAGCTGACTAGGTTTGACTGGATTGCCAATTGAACAGCAAGGCTGTGAGTGTGAACAGCCGCTGAAAACCAGCATTGGATTACCTGGTCATTCACCAGTGTTGTTAGGAAAATCTGCCTGGTGTGGAGAGTCAGAGGAATTCCAGATTCGCAGGGAACGAATGGAACATTCTGAAGTGGAGATAAGAATGATTTCTGAAGGCTCGGTGTGTGGAAGGAAAATCAAGAGCTAACCAGCGTTCACTGGATAGCCAATTGAACAGCACGGCTGCGAGTGTTAACACGCAGCTGAAACCAGCCTTGGGTTGCTTGGACATTCACCAGTGGTGAAACGAAAACCTGCTGGGAGTGGAGAACAAGATGAATTCAAGATTCGCGTGAATGAATGAAACATTCTGTAGTGTAGATTGCAATGGTTTCTGAGGTTTGTATTGTCTGAACTGGAAAAAGAAGAACTCACCAGTGTTGAGTCGCTAGACCGTGAACAGCACGGGTTCGAGTGTGAATAGACCGCTGAAAACCATCATTGCGTTACTTGAACATTCAGCAGTGGTGCAATGAAAACCTGCCGGGAGTGGAGATTCAGATGAATTCCAGATTCGCAGTGAATGCATGGAACATTCTCTAGTGGTGATTCCAATGATTTCTGAAGGCTGGGTTTTGTGGACACGAAAATGTAGAGCTGAACAGGGTGGAATGGATAGCCAAATGAACAGCACGTCTCGTAGTAAGAACAGGCCACTGAAAACCAGCTTTGGCTTAATTGGACATTCACAAGTGGTGTAACGAAAACCTGACGGGAGTTGAGAATTAGATGAATTTCAGATTTGCAGTCAATGAATGGAACATTCTGTGGAGGAGATACCAATTGTTTCTGAAGTTTGGGTTATGTGGACAGGAAAATGGAGCTGAAGAGGGTTGAGTGGATAGCAAATTGAACAGCACGGCTGAGAGTATGAGCAGGCCACTTAAAACCAGCATTGGCTTACTTGGATATTTACCAGTGGTGTCACGAAAACCTGCCGGGAGTGGAGATTCAGATGAATTCCAGATTCGCTGTGAATGAATGGAACATTCTGTAGTGGAGATAACAATGATTTCTCCAGTCTCTGTGGTGTGGACAGGAAAATGTAGAGCTGGCCAGGGTTGAGTGGATAGCCAATTGAACAGCACCACTGCGCTTGTGAAGAAAACACTTAAAACATTGGGTTACTTGGACATTCAACAGTGGTGTAACGAAAACCTGCCGGGAGTGGAGGTTCAGAGGAATTCCAGATTCGCAGTGAATGAATGGAACATTCTCTAGTGGAGATTCCAATGATTTCTGAAGGCTGGGTCGTGTGGAAGGAAAATCAAGAACTAATCAGGATTTAGTGGAAAGCCAATTGTATAGCATGGCTGCGAGTGTGAACATGCAGCTGAAAACCAGCATTGGGTTACTTGGACATTCATCAGTGGTGTAAGGAAAACCTGCATGGAGTGGAGAGTCAGTTGAATTCCACATTCGCAGTGAATGAATGGAACATTCTGTAGAGGAGATTCCAATGATTTCTGAAGCCTGTGTTGTGTGGACAGGAAAATGAAGAGCTGACCAGGCTTGAATCGATAGCCAAGTAAACAGCAGGGCTGCGAATATGAACAGGCCGCTGAAAACCAGCATTGGGTTACTTGGACATTCAACAGTGGTGTAATGAAAACCTGCGTGGAGTTGAGAGTCAGATGAATTCCAGATTCGCAGTGAATGAATGGAACATTCTGTAGTGGAGATAACAAAGATTTCTGAAGGCTGGTAGTGTGGTGGGACAATGAAGAGCTGAACAGGGTGGAGTGAATTGTCAATTAAACAGCACGGCTGCGAGTATGAACAGGCCTCTGAAAACCAGCATTGGCTTACTTGGACATTCACAAGTGGTGTAATGTTAACCAGGCGGGAGTGGAGAATCAGATAAACTCCAGACTCGCAGTGAATGAATGGAACATTCTGTAGTGGAGATTGCAATGATTTCTGAAATCTGGATTGTGGGGACACGAAAATGAAGAGCTGACCAGTGTTGAGTGGATAGCCTGTAAAAAGCCTCGGCTTCGAATGTGAACAGACCACTGAAAACCAGTATTGCATTACTTCGACTTTCAGCAGTGGTGTAACGAAAGCCTGCGTGGAGTGCAGATTCAGATGAATTCCAGATTCCCAGTGAATGAATGGAACATCCTGTAGTGGAGATTACAATGATTTCTGAAGGCTGGGTTGTGTGCACAGGAAAATGAGGAGCAAAACAGGTTGAGTGGATAGCCAATTGAACAGCACGACTGCGAACATGAACAGGCCTCTGAAAACCAGCATTGTTTTACTTGGACATTCACAAGTGGTGTAAGATAAATCTGCAGGTAGTGGAGATTCAGTTGAATTCCAGATTCGCAGTGAATGAATGGAACATTCTGTACTGGAGATTGCAATGATTTCTCAAGTCTGGATTGTTTGGACATGAAAATGAAGAGCTGACCACAGTTGTGTGGATACCCAGTAAAAAGCAGGGCTTAGAGTGTGAACAGACCGCTGAAAACCAGCATTGTGTTACTTGGACATTCATAAGTGGTGTAATGAAAGCCTACCTGGAGTGCAGATTCAGATGAATTCCAGATTGGCAGTGAATGAATGGAACATTCTGTACTGGCGATTCCAATGATTTCTGAAGTCTGATATTGTGGAAAAGAAAATGAAAGACTGACCAGGTTTGAGTGGATAGACAATTGAACAGCACACTGCGAGTGTGAAAAGGCGGCTGAAAACCAGCATTGGATTACTTGGTCATTCACCAGTGCTGTAATGAAAACCTGCCTGGAGCGGAGAGTCAGATGAATTGCAGAATCGCAGTGAATGAATGGAACAGTCTGTAGTGGAGATCCCAATGATTTCTGAAGGCTGGTTTGTGTGGAGAGGAAAATGAAGAGCTGACCAATATTGAGTGGATAGCCCATTGAACAGCACTTCTGCGAGTTGAACATGCCTCTGAAAACCAGTATTGAGTTACTTGGACATTCACCAGTGGCGTAACGAAAACCTGCCGGGAGTGGAGGTTCAGATGAATTCCAGATTCGCAGTGAATGAATGGAACATTCTCTAGTGGTGATTCCAATGATTTCTGAAGGCTGGGTTTTGTGGACACGAAAATGTAGAGCTGAACAGGGTGGAGTGGATAGCCAAATGAACAGCACGTCTCTTAGTATGAACAGGCCACTGAAAACCAGCATTGGCTTACTTGGACATTCACAAGTGGTGTAACGATAACCCGCCGGGAGTTGAGAGTCAGATGAATTTAAGATTCGCAGTGAATGAACGGAACATTCTGTGGAGGAGATACCAATTATTTCTGAAGGTTGGGTTATGAGGACAGGAAAATGTAGAGCTGAATAGGGTTGGGTGGATAGCAAATTGAACAGCACGGCTGAGAGTATAAGCAGGCGGCTTAAAACCAGCATTGGCTTCCTTGGACATATACCAGTGGTGTCACGAAAACCTACCGGGAGTGGAGACTCTGATGAATTCCAGATTCGCGTGATTGAATGGAACATTCTGTAGTGGAGATTGCCAAGATTTAGAAATCTGGATAGTCTGGACAGGATATTGAAGAGCTGACCAATGTTGAGTGGATAGCCAGTGAACAGCACGGTTTCGAGTGTGAACAGACCACTAAGAAGCAGCATTGCATTACTTGGACATTCATCAGTGGTGTAACGAAAGCCTTCCTGGAATGCAGATTCAGATTATTTCCAGATTCACAGTGAATGAATGGAAATTTCTGTAGTAGAGATTCCAATGATTTCTGAACGCTGGGTTGTGTGGACAGGAAAATGAAGAAGAGCTGACTAGGTTTGACTGGATTGCCAATTGAACAGCAAGGCTGTGAGTGTGAACAGCCGCTGAAAACCAGCATTGGATTACCTGGTCATTCACCAGTGTTGTTAGGAAAATCTGCCTGGTGTGGAGAGTCAGAGGAATTCCAGATTCGCAGGGAACGAATGGAACATTCTGAAGTGGAGATAAGAATGATTTCTGAAGGCTCGGTGTGTGGAAGGAAAATCAAGAGCTAACCAGCGTTCACTGGATAGCCAATTGAACAGCACGGCTGCGAGTGTTAACACGCAGCTGAAACCAGCCTTGGGTTGCTTGGACATTCACCAGTGGTGAAACGAAAACCTGCTGGGAGTGGAGAACAAGATGAATTCAAGATTCGCGTGAATGAATGAAACATTCTGTAGTGTAGATTGCAATGGTTTCTGAGGTTTGTATTGTCTGAACTGGAAAAAGAAGAACTCACCAGTGTTGAGTCGCTAGACCGTGAACAGCACGGGTTCGAGTGTGAATAGACCGCTGAAAACCATCATTGCGTTACTTGAACATTCAGCAGTGGTGCAATGAAAACCTGCCGGGAGTGGAGATTCAGATGAATTCCAGATTCGCAGTGAATGCATGGAACATTCTCTAGTGGTGATTCCAATGATTTCTGAAGGCTGGGTTTTGTGGACACGAAAATGTAGAGCTGAACAGGGTGGAATGGATAGCCAAATGAACAGCACGTCTCGTAGTAAGAACAGGCCACTGAAAACCAGCTTTGGCTTAATTGGACATTCACAAGTGGTGTAACGAAAACCTGACGGGAGTTGAGAATTAGATGAATTTCAGATTTGCAGTCAATGAATGGAACATTCTGTGGAGGAGATACCAATTGTTTCTGAAGTTTGGGTTATGTGGACAGGAAAATGGAGCTGAAGAGGGTTGAGTGGATAGCAAATTGAACAGCACGGCTGAGAGTATGAGCAGGCCACTTAAAACCAGCATTGGCTTACTTGGATATTTACCAGTGGTGTCACGAAAACCTGCCGGGAGTGGAGATTCAGATGAATTCCAGATTCGCTGTGAATGAATGGAACATTCTGTAGTGGAGATAACAATGATTTCTCCAGTCTCTGTGGTGTGGACAGGAAAATGTAGAGCTGGCCAGGGTTGAGTGGATAGCCAATTGAACAGCACCACTGCGCTTGTGAAGAAAACACTTAAAACATTGGGTTACTTGGACATTCAACAGTGGTGTAACGAAAACCTGCCGGGAGTGGAGGTTCAGAGGAATTCCAGATTCGCAGTGAATGAATGGAACATTCTCTAGTGGAGATTCCAATGATTTCTGAAGGCTGGGTCGTGTGGAAGGAAAATCAAGAACTAATCAGGATTTAGTGGAAAGCCAATTGTATAGCATGGCTGCGAGTGTGAACATGCAGCTGAAAACCAGCATTGGGTTACTTGGACATTCATCAGTGGTGTAAGGAAAACCTGCATGGAGTGGAGAGTCAGTTGAATTCCACATTCGCAGTGAATGAATGGAACATTCTGTAGAGGAGATTCCAATGATTTCTGAAGCCTGTGTTGTGTGGACAGGAAAATGAAGAGCTGACCAGGCTTGAATCGATAGCCAAGTAAACAGCAGGGCTGCGAATATGAACAGGCCGCTGAAAACCAGCATTGGGTTACTTGGACATTCAACAGTGGTGTAATGAAAACCTGCGTGGAGTTGAGAGTCAGATGAATTCCAGATTCGCAGTGAATGAATGGAACATTCTGTAGTGGAGATAACAAAGATTTCTGAAGGCTGGTAGTGTGGTGGGACAATGAAGAGCTGAACAGGGTGGAGTGAATTGTCAATTAAACAGCACGGCTGCGAGTATGAACAGGCCTCTGAAAACCAGCATTGGCTTACTTGGACATTCACAAGTGGTGTAATGTTAACCAGGCGGGAGTGGAGAATCAGATAAACTCCAGACTCGCAGTGAATGAATGGAACATTCTGTAGTGGAGATTGCAATGATTTCTGAAATCTGGATTGTGGGGACACGAAAATGAAGAGATGACCAGTGTTGAGTGGATAGCCTGTAAAAAGCCTCGGCTTCGAATGTGAACAGACCACTGAAAACCAGTATTGCATTACTTCGACTTTCAGCAGTGGTGTAACGAAAGCCTGCGTGGAGTGCAGATTCAGATGAATTCCAGATTCCCAGTGAATGAATGGAACATCCTGTAGTGGAGATTACAATGATTTCTGAAGGCTGGGTTGTGTGCACAGGAAAATGAGGAGCAAAACAGGTTGAGTGGATAGCCAATTGAACAGCACGACTGCGAACATGAACAGGCCTCTGAAAACCAGCATTGTTTTACTTGGACATTCACAAGTGGTGTAAGATAAATCTGCAGGTAGTGGAGATTCAGTTGAATTCCAGATTCGCAGTGAATGAATGGAACATTCTGTACTGGAGATTGCAATGATTTCTCAAGTCTGGATTGTTTGGACATGAAAATGAAGAGCTGACCACAGTTGTGTGGATACCCAGTAAAAAGCAGGGCTTAGAGTGTGAACAGACCGCTGAAAACCAGCATTGTGTTACTTGGACATTCATAAGTGGTGTAATGAAAGCCTACCTGGAGTGCAGATTCAGATGAATTCCAGATTGGCAGTGAATGAATGGAACATTCTGTACTGGCGATTCCAATGATTTCTGAAGTCTGATATTGTGGAAAAGAAAATGAAAGGCTGACCAGGTTTGAGTGGATAGACAATTGAACAGCACACTGCGAGTGTGAAAAGGCGGCTGAAAACCAGCATTGGATTACTTGGTCATTCACCAGTGCTGTAATGAAAACCTGCCTGGAGCGGAGAGTCAGATGAATTGCAGAATCGCAGTGAATGAATGGAACAGTCTGTAGTGGAGATCCCAATGATTTCTGAAGGCTGGTTTGTGTGGAGAGGAAAATGAAGAGCTGACCAATATTGAGTGGATAGCCCATTGAACAGCACTTCTGCGAGTTGAACATGCCTCTGAAAACCAGTATTGAGTTACTTGGACATTCCAGTGGCGTAACGAAAACCTGCCGGGAGTGGAGGTTCAGATGAATTCCAGATTCGCAGTGAATGAATGGAACATTCTCTAGTGGTGATTCCAATGATTTCTGAAGGCTGGGTTTTGTGGACACGAAAATGTAGAGCTGAACAGGGTGGAGTGGATAGCCAAATGAACAGCACGTCTCTTAGTATGAACAGGCCACTGAAAACCAGCATTGGCTTACTTGGACATTCACAAGTGGTGTAACGATAACCCGCCGGGAGTTGAGAGTCAGATGAATTTAAGATTCGCAGTGAATGAACGGAACATTCTGTGGAGGAGATACCAATTATTTCTGAAGGTTGGGTTATGAGGACAGGAAAATGTAGAGCTGAATAGGGTTGGGTGGATAGCAAATTGAACAGCACGGCTGAGAGTATAAGCAGGCGGCTTAAAACCAGCATTGGCTTCCTTGGACATATACCAGTGGTGTCACGAAAACCTACCGGGAGTGGAGACTCTGATGAATTCCAGATTCGCGTGATTGAATGGAACATTCTGTAGTGGAGATTGCCAAGATTTAGAAATCTGGATAGTCTGGACAGGATATTGAAGAGCTGACCAATGTTGAGTGGATAGCCAGTGAACAGCACGGTTTCGAGTGTGAACAGACCACTAAGAAGCAGCATTGCATTACTTGGACATTCATCAGTGGTGTAACGAAAGCCTTCCTGGAATGCAGATTCAGATTATTTCCAGATTCACAGTGAATGAATGGAAATTTCTGTAGTAGAGATTCCAATGATTTCTGAACGCTGGGTTGTGTGGACAGGAAAATGAAGAAGAGCTGACTAGGTTTGACTGGATTGCCAATTGAACAGCAAGGCTGTGAGTGTGAACAGCCGCTGAAAACCAGCATTGGATTACCTGGTCATTCACCAGTGTTGTTAGGAAAATCTGCCTGGTGTGGAGAGTCAGAGGAATTCCAGATTCGCAGGGAACGAATGGAACATTCTGAAGTGGAGATAAGAATGATTTCTGAAGGCTCGGTGTGTGGAAGGAAAATCAAGAGCTAACCAGCGTTCACTGGATAGCCAATTGAACAGCACGGCTGCGAGTGTTAACACGCAGCTGAAACCAGCCTTGGGTTGCTTGGACATTCACCAGTGGTGAAACGAAAACCTGCTGGGAGTGGAGAACAAGATGAATTCAAGATTCGCGTGAATGAATGAAACATTCTGTAGTGTAGATTGCAATGGTTTCTGAGGTTTGTATTGTCTGAACTGGAAAAAGAAGAACTCACCAGTGTTGAGTCGCTAGACCGTGAACAGCACGGGTTCGAGTGTGAATAGACCGCTGAAAACCATCATTGCGTTACTTGAACATTCAGCAGTGGTGCAATGAAAACCTGCCGGGAGTGGAGATTCAGATGAATTCCAGATTCGCAGTGAATGCATGGAACATTCTCTAGTGGTGATTCCAATGATTTCTGAAGGCTGGGTTTTGTGGACACGAAAATGTAGAGCTGAACAGGGTGGAATGGATAGCCAAATGAACAGCACGTCTCGTAGTAAGAACAGGCCACTGAAAACCAGCTTTGGCTTAATTGGACATTCACAAGTGGTGTAACGAAAACCTGACGGGAGTTGAGAATTAGATGAATTTCAGATTTGCAGTCAATGAATGGAACATTCTGTGGAGGAGATACCAATTGTTTCTGAAGTTTGGGTTATGTGGACAGGAAAATGGAGCTGAAGAGGGTTGAGTGGATAGCAAATTGAACAGCACGGCTGAGAGTATGAGCAGGCCACTTAAAACCAGCATTGGCTTACTTGGATATTTACCAGTGGTGTCACGAAAACCTGCCGGGAGTGGAGATTCAGATGAATTCCAGATTCGCTGTGAATGAATGGAACATTCTGTAGTGGAGATAACAATGATTTCTCCAGTCTCTGTGGTGTGGACAGGAAAATGTAGAGCTGGCCAGGGTTGAGTGGATAGCCAATTGAACAGCACCACTGCGCTTGTGAAGAAAACACTTAAAACATTGGGTTACTTGGACATTCAACAGTGGTGTAACGAAAACCTGCCGGGAGTGGAGGTTCAGAGGAATTCCAGATTCGCAGTGAATGAATGGAACATTCTCTAGTGGAGATTCCAATGATTTCTGAAGGCTGGGTCGTGTGGAAGGAAAATCAAGAACTAATCAGGATTTAGTGGAAAGCCAATTGTATAGCATGGCTGCGAGTGTGAACATGCAGCTGAAAACCAGCATTGGGTTACTTGGACATTCATCAGTGGTGTAAGGAAAACCTGCATGGAGTGGAGAGTCAGTTGAATTCCACATTCGCAGTGAATGAATGGAACATTCTGTAGAGGAGATTCCAATGATTTCTGAAGCCTGTGTTGTGTGGACAGGAAAATGAAGAGCTGACCAGGCTTGAATCGATAGCCAAGTAAACAGCAGGGCTGCGAATATGAACAGGCCGCTGAAAACCAGCATTGGGTTACTTGGACATTCAACAGTGGTGTAATGAAAACCTGCGTGGAGTTGAGAGTCAGATGAATTCCAGATTCGCAGTGAATGAATGGAACATTCTGTAGTGGAGATAACAAAGATTTCTGAAGGCTGGTAGTGTGGTGGGACAATGAAGAGCTGAACAGGGTGGAGTGAATTGTCAATTAAACAGCACGGCTGCGAGTATGAACAGGCCTCTGAAAACCAGCATTGGCTTACTTGGACATTCACAAGTGGTGTAATGTTAACCAGGCGGGAGTGGAGAATCAGATAAACTCCAGACTCGCAGTGAATGAATGGAACATTCTGTAGTGGAGATTGCAATGATTTCTGAAATCTGGATTGTGGGGACACGAAAATGAAGAGATGACCAGTGTTGAGTGGATAGCCTGTAAAAAGCCTCGGCTTCGAATGTGAACAGACCACTGAAAACCAGTATTGCATTACTTCGACTTTCAGCAGTGGTGTAACGAAAGCCTGCGTGGAGTGCAGATTCAGATGAATTCCAGATTCCCAGTGAATGAATGGAACATCCTGTAGTGGAGATTACAATGATTTCTGAAGGCTGGGTTGTGTGCACAGGAAAATGAGGAGCAAAACAGGTTGAGTGGATAGCCAATTGAACAGCACGACTGCGAACATGAACAGGCCTCTGAAAACCAGCATTGTTTTACTTGGACATTCACAAGTGGTGTAAGATAAATCTGCAGGTAGTGGAGATTCAGTTGAATTCCAGATTCGCAGTGAATGAATGGAACATTCTGTACTGGAGATTGCAATGATTTCTCAAGTCTGGATTGTTTGGACATGAAAATGAAGAGCTGACCACAGTTGTGTGGATACCCAGTAAAAAGCAGGGCTTAGAGTGTGAACAGACCGCTGAAAACCAGCATTGTGTTACTTGGACATTCATAAGTGGTGTAATGAAAGCCTACCTGGAGTGCAGATTCAGATGAATTCCAGATTGGCAGTGAATGAATGGAACATTCTGTACTGGCGATTCCAATGATTTCTGAAGTCTGATATTGTGGAAAAGAAAATGAAAGGCTGACCAGGTTTGAGTGGATAGACAATTGAACAGCACACTGCGAGTGTGAAAAGGCGGCTGAAAACCAGCATTGGATTACTTGGTCATTCACCAGTGCTGTAATGAAAACCTGCCTGGAGCGGAGAGTCAGATGAATTGCAGAATCGCAGTGAATGAATGGAACAGTCTGTAGTGGAGATCCCAATGATTTCTGAAGGCTGGTTTGTGTGGAGAGGAAAATGAAGAGCTGACCAATATTGAGTGGATAGCCCATTGAACAGCACTTCTGCGAGTTGAACATGCCTCTGAAAACCAGTATTGAGTTACTTGGACATTCACCAGTGGCGTAACGAAAACCTGCCGGGAGTGGAGGTTCAGATGAATTCCAGATTCGCAGTGAATGAATGGAACATTCTCTAGTGGTGATTCCAATGATTTCTGAAGGCTGGGTTTTGTGGACACGAAAATGTAGAGCTGAACAGGGTGGAGTGGATAGCCAAATGAACAGCACGTCTCTTAGTATGAACAGGCCACTGAAAACCAGCATTGGCTTACTTGGACATTCACAAGTGGTGTAACGATAACCCGCCGGGAGTTGAGAGTCAGATGAATTTAAGATTCGCAGTGAATGAACGGAACATTCTGTGGAGGAGATACCAATTATTTCTGAAGGTTGGGTTATGAGGACAGGAAAATGTAGAGCTGAATAGGGTTGGGTGGATAGCAAATTGAACAGCACGGCTGAGAGTATAAGCAGGCGGCTTAAAACCAGCATTGGCTTCCTTGGACATATACCAGTGGTGTCACGAAAACCTACCGGGAGTGGAGACTCTGATGAATTCCAGATTCGCGTGATTGAATGGAACATTCTGTAGTGGAGATTGCCAAGATTTAGAAATCTGGATAGTCTGGACAGGATATTGAAGAGCTGACCAATGTTGAGTGGATAGCCAGTGAACAGCACGGTTTCGAGTGTGAACAGACCACTAAGAAGCAGCATTGCATTACTTGGACATTCATCAGTGGTGTAACGAAAGCCTTCCTGGAATGCAGATTCAGATTATTTCCAGATTCACAGTGAATGAATGGAAATTTCTGTAGTAGAGATTCCAATGATTTCTGAACGCTGGGTTGTGTGGACAGGAAAATGAAGAAGAGCTGACTAGGTTTGACTGGATTGCCAATTGAACAGCAAGGCTGTGAGTGTGAACAGCCGCTGAAAACCAGCATTGGATTACCTGGTCATTCACCAGTGTTGTTAGGAAAATCTGCCTGGTGTGGAGAGTCAGAGGAATTCCAGATTCGCAGGGAACGAATGGAACATTCTGAAGTGGAGATAAGAATGATTTCTGAAGGCTCGGTGTGTGGAAGGAAAATCAAGAGCTAACCAGCGTTCACTGGATAGCCAATTGAACAGCACGGCTGCGAGTGTTAACACGCAGCTGAAACCAGCCTTGGGTTGCTTGGACATTCACCAGTGGTGAAACGAAAACCTGCTGGGAGTGGAGAACAAGATGAATTCAAGATTCGCGTGAATGAATGAAACATTCTGTAGTGTAGATTGCAATGGTTTCTGAGGTTTGTATTGTCTGAACTGGAAAAAGAAGAACTCACCAGTGTTGAGTCGCTAGACCGTGAACAGCACGGGTTCGAGTGTGAATAGACCGCTGAAAACCATCATTGCGTTACTTGAACATTCAGCAGTGGTGCAATGAAAACCTGCCGGGAGTGGAGATTCAGATGAATTCCAGATTCGCAGTGAATGCATGGAACATTCTCTAGTGGTGATTCCAATGATTTCTGAAGGCTGGGTTTTGTGGACACGAAAATGTAGAGCTGAACAGGGTGGAATGGATAGCCAAATGAACAGCACGTCTCGTAGTAAGAACAGGCCACTGAAAACCAGCTTTGGCTTAATTGGACATTCACAAGTGGTGTAACGAAAACCTGACGGGAGTTGAGAATTAGATGAATTTCAGATTTGCAGTCAATGAATGGAACATTCTGTGGAGGAGATACCAATTGTTTCTGAAGTTTGGGTTATGTGGACAGGAAAATGGAGCTGAAGAGGGTTGAGTGGATAGCAAATTGAACAGCACGGCTGAGAGTATGAGCAGGCCACTTAAAACCAGCATTGGCTTACTTGGATATTTACCAGTGGTGTCACGAAAACCTGCCGGGAGTGGAGATTCAGATGAATTCCAGATTCGCTGTGAATGAATGGAACATTCTGTAGTGGAGATAACAATGATTTCTCCAGTCTCTGTGGTGTGGACAGGAAAATGTAGAGCTGGCCAGGGTTGAGTGGATAGCCAATTGAACAGCACCACTGCGCTTGTGAAGAAAACACTTAAAACATTGGGTTACTTGGACATTCAACAGTGGTGTAACGAAAACCTGCCGGGAGTGGAGGTTCAGAGGAATTCCAGATTCGCAGTGAATGAATGGAACATTCTCTAGTGGAGATTCCAATGATTTCTGAAGGCTGGGTCGTGTGGAAGGAAAATCAAGAACTAATCAGGATTTAGTGGAAAGCCAATTGTATAGCATGGCTGCGAGTGTGAACATGCAGCTGAAAACCAGCATTGGGTTACTTGGACATTCATCAGTGGTGTAAGGAAAACCTGCATGGAGTGGAGAGTCAGTTGAATTCCACATTCGCAGTGAATGAATGGAACATTCTGTAGAGGAGATTCCAATGATTTCTGAAGCCTGTGTTGTGTGGACAGGAAAATGAAGAGCTGACCAGGCTTGAATCGATAGCCAAGTAAACAGCAGGGCTGCGAATATGAACAGGCCGCTGAAAACCAGCATTGGGTTACTTGGACATTCAACAGTGGTGTAATGAAAACCTGCGTGGAGTTGAGAGTCAGATGAATTCCAGATTCGCAGTGAATGAATGGAACATTCTGTAGTGGAGATAACAAAGATTTCTGAAGGCTGGTAGTGTGGTGGGACAATGAAGAGCTGAACAGGGTGGAGTGAATTGTCAATTAAACAGCACGGCTGCGAGTATGAACAGGCCTCTGAAAACCAGCATTGGCTTACTTGGACATTCACAAGTGGTGTAATGTTAACCAGGCGGGAGTGGAGAATCAGATAAACTCCAGACTCGCAGTGAATGAATGGAACATTCTGTAGTGGAGATTGCAATGATTTCTGAAATCTGGATTGTGGGGACACGAAAATGAAGAGCTGACCAGTGTTGAGTGGATAGCCTGTAAAAAGCCTCGGCTTCGAATGTGAACAGACCACTGAAAACCAGTATTGCATTACTTCGACTTTCAGCAGTGGTGTAACGAAAGCCTGCGTGGAGTGCAGATTCAGATGAATTCCAGATTCCCAGTGAATGAATGGAACATCCTGTAGTGGAGATTACAATGATTTCTGAAGGCTGGGTTGTGTGCACAGGAAAATGAGGAGCAAAACAGGTTGAGTGGATAGCCAATTGAACAGCACGACTGCGAACATGAACAGGCCTCTGAAAACCAGCATTGTTTTACTTGGACATTCACAAGTGGTGTAAGATAAATCTGCAGGTAGTGGAGATTCAGTTGAATTCCAGATTCGCAGTGAATGAATGGAACATTCTGTACTGGAGATTGCAATGATTTCTCAAGTCTGGATTGTTTGGACATGAAAATGAAGAGCTGACCACAGTTGTGTGGATACCCAGTAAAAAGCAGGGCTTAGAGTGTGAACAGACCGCTGAAAACCAGCATTGTGTTACTTGGACATTCATAAGTGGTGTAATGAAAGCCTACCTGGAGTGCAGATTCAGATGAATTCCAGATTGGCAGTGAATGAATGGAACATTCTGTACTGGCGATTCCAATGATTTCTGAAGTCTGATATTGTGGAAAAGAAAATGAAAGGCTGACCAGGTTTGAGTGGATAGACAATTGAACAGCACACTGCGAGTGTGAAAAGGCGGCTGAAAACCAGCATTGGATTACTTGGTCATTCACCAGTGCTGTAATGAAAAACTGCCTGGAGCGGAGAGTCAGATGAATTGCAGAATCGCAGTGAATGAATGGAACAGTCTGTAGTGGAGATCCCAATGATTTCTGAAGGCTGGTTTGTTTGGAGAGGAAAATGAAGAGCTGACCAATATTGAGTGGATAGCCCATTGAACAGCACTTCTGCGAGTTGAACATGCCTCTGAAAACCAGTATTGAGTTACTTGGACATTCACCAGTGGCGTAACGAAAACCTGCCGGGAGTGGAGGTTCAGATGAATTCCAGATTCGCAGTGAATGAATGGAACATTCTCTAGTGGTGATTCCAATGATTTCTGAAGGCTGGGTTTTGTGGACACGAAAATGTAGAGCTGAACAGGGTGGAGTGGATAGCCAAATGAACAGCACGTCTCTTAGTATGAACAGGCCACTGAAAACCAGCATTGGCTTACTTGGACATTCATCAGTGGTGTAACGAAAGCCTTCCTGGAATGCAGATTCAGATTATTTCCAGATTCACAGTGAATGAATGGAAATTTCTGTAGTAGAGATTCCAATGATTTCTGAACGCTGGGTTGTGTGGACAGGAAAATGAAGAGCTGACTAGGTTTGACTGGATTGCCAATTGAACAGCAAGGCTGTGAGTGTGAACAGCCGCTGAAAACCAGCATTGTATTACCTGGTCATTCACCAGTGTTGTTAGGAAAATCTGCCTGGTGTGGAGAGTCAGAGGAATTCCAGATTCGCAGGGAACGAATGGAACATTCTGAAGTGGAGATAAGAATGATTTCTGAAGGCTCGGTGTGTGGAAGGAAAATCAAGAGCTAACCAGCGTTCACTGGATAGCCAATTGAACAGCACAGCTGCGAGTGTTAACACGCAGCTGAAACCAGCCTTGGGTTGCTTGGACATTCACCAGTGGTGAAACAAAAACCTGCTGGGAGTGGAGAACAAGATGAATTCAAGATTCGCGTGAATGAATGAAACATTCTGTAGTGTAGATTGCAATGGTTTCTGAGGTTTGTATTGTCTGAACTGGAAAAAGAAGAACTCACCAGTGTTGAGTCGCTAGACCGTGAACAGCACGGGTTCGAGTGTGAATAGACCGCTGAAAACCATCATTGCGTTACTTGAACATTCTGCAGTGGTGCAATGAAAACCTGCCGGGAGTGGAGATTCAGATGAATTCCAGATTCGCAGTGAATGAATGGAACATTCTCTAGTGGTGATTCCAATGATTTCTGAAGGCTGGGTTTTGTGGACACGAAAATGTAGAGCTGAACAGGGTGGAATGGATAGCCAAATGAACAGCACGTCTCGTAGTAAGAACAGGCCACTGAAAACCAGCTTTGGCTTAATTGGACATTCACAAGTGGTGTAACGAAAACCTGACGGGAGTTGAGAATTAGATGAATTTCAGATTTGCAGTCAATGAATGGAACATTCTGTGGAGGAGATACCAATTGTTTCTGAAGTTTGGGTTATGTGGACAGGAAAATGGAGCTGAAGAGGGTTGAGTGGATAGCAAATTGAACAGCACGGCTGAGAGTATGAGCAGGCCACTTAAAACCAGCATTGGCTTACTTGGATATTTACCAGTGGTGTCACGAAAACCTGCCGGGAGTGGAGATTCAGATGAATTCCAGATTCGCTGTGAATGAATGGAACATTCTGTAGTGGAGATAACAATGATTTCTCCAGTCTCTGTGGTGTGGACAGGAAAATGTAGAGCTGGCCAGGGTTGAGTGGATAGCCAATTGAACAGCACCACTGCGCTTGTGAAGAAAACACTTAAAACATTGGGTTACTTGGACATTCAACAGTGGTGTAACGAAAACCTGCCGGGAGTGGAGGTTCAGAGGAATTCCAGATTCGCAGTGAATGAATGGAACATTCTCTAGTGGAGATTCCAATGATTTCTGAAGGCTGGGTCGTGTGGAAGGAACATCAAGAACTAATCAGGATTTAGTGGAAAGCCAATTGTATAGCATGGCTGCGAGTGTGAACATGCAGCTGAAAACCAGCATTGGGTTACTTGGACATTCATCAGTGGTGTAAGGAAAACCTGCATGGAGTGGAGAGTCAGTTGAATTCCACATTCGCAGTGAATGAATGGAACATTCTGTAGAGGAGATTCCAATGATTTCTGAAGCCTGTGTTGTGTGGACAGGAAAATGAAGAGCTGACCAGGCTTGAATCGATAGCCAAGTAAACAGCAGGGCTGCGAATATGAACAGGCCGCTGAAAACCAGCATTGGGTTACTTGGACATTCAACAGTGGTGTAATGAAAACCTGCGTGGAGTTGAGAGTCAGATGAATTCCAGATTCGCAGTGAATGAATGGAACATTCTGTAGTGGAGATAACAAAGATTTCTGAAGGCTGGTAGTGTGGTGGGACAATGAAGAGCTGAACAGGGTGGAGTGAATTGTCAATTAAACAGCACGGCTGCGAGTATGAACAGGCCTCTGAAAACCAGCATTGGCTTACTTGGACATTCACAAGTGGTGTAATGTTAACCAGGCGGGAGTGGAGAATCAGATAAACTCCAGACTCGCAGTGAATGAATGGAACATTCTGTAGTGGAGATTGCAATGATTTCTGAAATCTGGATTGTGGGGACACGAAAATGAAGAGCTGACCAGTGTTGAGTGGATAGCCTGTAAAAAGCCTCGGCTTCGAATGTGAACAGACCACTGAAAACCAGTATTGCATTACTTCGACTTTCAGCAGTGGTGTAACGAAAGCCTGCGTGGAGTGCAGATTCAGATGAATTCCAGATTCCCAGTGAATGAATGGAACATCCTGTAGTGGAGATTACAATGATTTCTGAAGGCTGGGTTGTGTGCACAGGAAAATGAGGAGCAAAACAGGTTGAGTGGATAGCCAATTGAACAGCACGACTGCGAACATGAACAGGCCTCTGAAAACCAGCATTGTTTTACTTGGACATTCACAAGTGGTGTAAGATAAATCTGCAGGTAGTGGAGATTCAGTTGAATTCCAGATTCGCAGTGAATGAATGGAACATTCTGTACTGGAGATTGCAATGATTTCTCAAGTCTGGATTGTTTGGACATGAAAATGAAGAGCTGACCACAGTTGTGTGGATACCCAGTAAAAAGCAGGGCTTAGAGTGTGAACAGACCGCTGAAAACCAGCATTGTGTTACTTGGACATTCATAAGTGGTGTAATGAAAGCCTACCTGGAGTGCAGATTCAGATGAATTCCAGATTGGCAGTGAATGAATGGAACATTCTGTACTGGCGATTCCAATGATTTCTGAAGTCTGATATTGTGGAAAAGAAAATGAAAGGCTGACCAGGTTTGAGTGGATAGACAATTGAACAGCACACTGCGAGTGTGAAAAGGCGGCTGAAAACCAGCATTGGATTACTTGGTCATTCACCAGTGCTGTAATGAAAACCTGCCTGGAGCAGAGAGTCAGATGAATTGCAGAATCGCAGTGAATGAATGGAACAGTCTGTAGTGGAGATCCCAATGATTTCTGAAGGCTGGTTTGTTTGGAGAGGAAAATGAAGAGCTGACCAATATTGAGTGGATAGCCCATTGAACAGCACTTCTGCGAGTTGAACATGCCTCTGAAAACCAGTATTGAGTTACTTGGACATTCACCAGTGGCGTAACGAAAACCTGCCGGGAGTGGAGGTTCAGATGAATTCCAGATTCGCAGTGAATGAATGGAACATTCTCTAGTGGTGATTCCAATGATTTCTGAAGGCTGGGTTTTGTGGACACGAAAATGTAGAGCTGAACAGGGTGGAGTGGATAGCCAAATGAACAGCACGTCTCTTAGTATGAACAGGCCACTGAAAACCAGCATTGGCTTACTTGGACATTCACAAGTGGTGTAACGATAACCCGCCGGGAGTTGAGAGTCAGATGAATTTAAGATTCGCAGTGAATGAACGGAACATTCTGTGGAGGAGATACCAATTATTTCTGAAGGTTGGGTTATGAGGACAGGAAAATGTAGAGCTGAATAGGGTTGGGTGGATAGCAAATTGAACAGCACGGCTGAGAGTATAAGCAGGCGGCTTAAAACCAGCATTGGCTTCCTTGGACATATACCAGTGGTGTCACGAAAACCTGCCGGGAGTGGAGACTCTGATGAATTCCAGATTCGCGTGATTGAATGGAACATTCTGTAGTGGAGATTGCCAAGATTTAGAAATCTGGATAGTCTGGACAGGATATTGAAGAGCTGACCAATGTTGAGTGGATAGCCAGTGAACAGCACGGTTTCGAGTGTGAACAGACCACTAAGAAGCAGCATTGCATTACTTGGACATTCATCAGTGGTGTAACGAAAGCCTTCCTGGAATGCAGATTCAGATTATTTCCAGATTCACAGTGAATGAATGGAAATTTCTGTAGTAGAGATTCCAATGATTTCTGAACGCTGGGTTGTGTGGACAGGAAAATGAAGAGCTGACTAGGTTTGACTGGATTGCCAATTGAACAGCAAGGCTGTGAGTGTGAACAGCCGCTGAAAACCAGCATTGGATTACCTGGTCATTCACCAGTGTTGTTAGGAAAATCTGCCTGGTGTGGAGAGTCAGAGGAATTCCAGATTCGCAGGGAACGAATGGAACATTCTGAAGTGGAGATAAGAATGATTTCTGAAGGCTCGGTGTGTGGAAGGAAAATCAAGAGCTAACCAGCGTTCACTGGATAGCCAATTGAACAGCACGGCTGCGAGTGTTAACACGCAGCTGAAACCAGCCTTGGGTTGCTTGGACATTCACCAGTGGTGAAACGAAAACCTGCTGGGAGTGGAGAACAAGATGAATTCAAGATTCGCGTGAATGAATGAAACATTCTGTAGTGTAGATTGCAATGGTTTCTGAGGTTTGTATTGTCTGAACTGGAAAAAGAAGAACTCACCAGTGTTGAGTCGCTAGACCGTGAACAGCACGGGTTCGAGTGTGAATAGACCGCTGAAAACCATCATTGCGTTACTTGAACATTCAGCAGTGGTGCAATGAAAACCTGCCGGGAGTGGAGATTCAGATGAATTCCAGATTCGCAGTGAATGCATGGAACATTCTCTAGTGGTGATTCCAATGATTTCTGAAGGCTGGGTTTTGTGGACACGAAAATGTAGAGCTGAACAGGGTGGAATGGATAGCCAAATGAACAGCACGTCTCGTAGTAAGAACAGGCCACTGAAAACCAGCTTTGGCTTAATTGGACATTCACAAGTGGTGTAACGAAAACCTGACGGGAGTTGAGAATTAGATGAATTTCAGATTTGCAGTCAATGAATGGAACATTCTGTGGAGGAGATACCAATTGTTTCTGAAGTTTGGGTTATGTGGACAGGAAAATGGAGCTGAAGAGGGTTGAGTGGATAGCAAATTGAACAGCACGGCTGAGAGTATGAGCAGGCCACTTAAAACCAGCATTGGCTTACTTGGATATTTACCAGTGGTGTCACGAAAACCTGCCGGGAGTGGAGATTCAGATGAATTCCAGATTCGCTGTGAATGAATGGAACATTCTGTAGTGGAGATAACAATGATTTCTCCAGTCTCTGTGGTGTGGACAGGAAAATGTAGAGCTGGCCAGGGTTGAGTGGATAGCCAATTGAACAGCACCACTGCGCTTGTGAAGAAAACACTTAAAACATTGGGTTACTTGGACATTCAACAGTGGTGTAACGAAAACCTGCCGGGAGTGGAGGTTCAGAGGAATTCCAGATTCGCAGTGAATGAATGGAACATTCTCTAGTGGAGATTCCAATGATTTCTGAAGGCTGGGTCGTGTGGAAGGAAAATCAAGAACTAATCAGGATTTAGTGGAAAGCCAATTGTATAGCATGGCTGCGAGTGTGAACATGCAGCTGAAAACCAGCATTGGGTTACTTGGACATTCATCAGTGGTGTAAGGAAAACCTGCATGGAGTGGAGAGTCAGTTGAATTCCACATTCGCAGTGAATGAATGGAACATTCTGTAGAGGAGATTCCAATGATTTCTGAAGCCTGTGTTGTGTGGACAGGAAAATGAAGAGCTGACCAGGCTTGAATCGATAGCCAAGTAAACAGCAGGGCTGCGAATATGAACAGGCCGCTGAAAACCAGCATTGGGTTACTTGGACATTCAACAGTGGTGTAATGAAAACCTGCGTGGAGTTGAGAGTCAGATGAATTCCAGATTCGCAGTGAATGAATGGAACATTCTGTAGTGGAGATAACAAAGATTTCTGAAGGCTGGTAGTGTGGTGGGACAATGAAGAGCTGAACAGGGTGGAGTGAATTGTCAATTAAACAGCACGGCTGCGAGTATGAACAGGCCTCTGAAAACCAGCATTGGCTTACTTGGACATTCACAAGTGGTGTAATGTTAACCAGGCGGGAGTGGAGAATCAGATAAACTCCAGACTCGCAGTGAATGAATGGAACATTCTGTAGTGGAGATTGCAATGATTTCTGAAATCTGGATTGTGGGGACACGAAAATGAAGAGCTGACCAGTGTTGAGTGGATAGCCTGTAAAAAGCCTCGGCTTCGAATGTGAACAGACCACTGAAAACCAGTATTGCATTACTTCGACTTTCAGCAGTGGTGTAACGAAAGCCTGCGTGGAGTGCAGATTCAGATGAATTCCAGATTCCCAGTGAATGAATGGAACATCCTGTAGTGGAGATTACAATGATTTCTGAAGGCTGGGTTGTGTGCACAGGAAAATGAGGAGCAAAACAGGTTGAGTGGATAGCCAATTGAACAGCACGACTGCGAACATGAACAGGCCTCTGAAAACCAGCATTGTTTTACTTGGACATTCACAAGTGGTGTAAGATAAATCTGCAGGTAGTGGAGATTCAGTTGAATTCCAGATTCGCAGTGAATGAATGGAACATTCTGTACTGGAGATTGCAATGATTTCTCAAGTCTGGATTGTTTGGACATGAAAATGAAGAGCTGACCACAGTTGTGTGGATACCCAGTAAAAAGCAGGGCTTAGAGTGTGAACAGACCGCTGAAAACCAGCATTGTGTTACTTGGACATTCATAAGTGGTGTAATGAAAGCCTACCTGGAGTGCAGATTCAGATGAATTCCAGATTGGCAGTGAATGAATGGAACATTCTGTACTGGCGATTCCAATGATTTCTGAAGTCTGATATTGTGGAAAAGAAAATGAAAGGCTGACCAGGTTTGAGTGGATAGACAATTGAACAGCACACTGCGAGTGTGAAAAGGCGGCTGAAAACCAGCATTGGATTACTTGGTCATTCACCAGTGCTGTAATGAAAACCTGCCTGGAGCGGAGAGTCAGATGAATTGCAGAATCGCAGTGAATGAATGGAACAGTCTGTAGTGGAGATCCCAATGATTTCTGAAGGCTGGTTTGTTTGGAGAGGAAAATGAAGAGCTGACCAATATTGAGTGGATAGCCCATTGAACAGCACTTCTGCGAGTTGAACATGCCTCTGAAAACCAGTATTGAGTTACTTGGACATTCACCAGTGGCGTAACGAAAACCTGCCGGGAGTGGAGGTTCAGATGAATTCCAGATTCGCAGTGAATGAATGGAACATTCTCTAGTGGTGATTCCAATGATTTCTGAAGGCTGGGTTTTGTGGACACGAAAATGTAGAGCTGAACAGGGTGGAGTGGATAGCCAAATGAACAGCACGTCTCTTAGTATGAACAGGCCACTGAAAACCAGCATTGGCTTACTTGGACATTCATCAGTGGTGTAACGAAAGCCTTCCTGGAATGCAGATTCAGATTATTTCCAGATTCACAGTGAATGAATGGAAATTTCTGTAGTAGAGATTCCAATGATTTCTGAACGCTGGGTTGTGTGGACAGGAAAATGAAGAGCTGACTAGGTTTGACTGGATTGCCAATTGAACAGCAAGGCTGTGAGTGTGAACAGCCGCTGAAAACCAGCATTGTATTACCTGGTCATTCACCAGTGTTGTTAGGAAAATCTGCCTGGTGTGGAGAGTCAGAGGAATTCCAGATTCGCAGGGAACGAATGGAACATTCTGAAGTGGAGATAAGAATGATTTCTGAAGGCTCGGTGTGTGGAAGGAAAATCAAGAGCTAACCAGCGTTCACTGGATAGCCAATTGAACAGCACGGCTGCGAGTGCTAACACGCAGCTGAAACCAGTCTTGGGTTGCTTGGACATTCACCAGGGGTGAAACGAAAACCTGCTGGGAGTGGAGAACAAGATGAATTCAAGATTCGCGTGAATGAATGAAACATTCTGTAGTGTAGATTGCAATGGTTTCTGAGGTTTGTATTGTCTGAACTGGAAAAAGAAGAACTCACCAGTGTTGAGTCGCTAGACCGTGAACAGCACGGGTTCGAGTGTGAATAGACCGCTGAAAACCATCATTGCGTTACTTGAACATTCAGCAGTGGTGCAATGAAAACCTGCCGGGAGTGGAGATTCAGATGAATTCCAGATTCGCAGTGAATGCATGGAACATTCTCTAGTGGTGATTCCAATGATTTCTGAAGGCTGGGTTTTGTGGACACGAAAATGTAGAGCTGAACAGGGTGGAATGGATAGCCAAATGAACAGCACGTCTCGTAGTAAGAACAGGCCACTGAAAACCAGCTTTGGCTTAATTGGACATTCACAAGTGGTGTAACGAAAACCTGACGGGAGTTGAGAATTAGATGAATTTCAGATTTGCAGTCAATGAATGGAACATTCTGTGGAGGAGATACCAATTGTTTCTGAAGTTTGGGTTATGTGGACAGGAAAATGGAGCTGAAGAGGGTTGAGTGGATAGCAAATTGAACAGCACGGCTGAGAGTATGAGCAGGCCACTTAAAACCAGCATTGGCTTACTTGGATATTTACCAGTGGTGTCACGAAAACCTGCCGGGAGTGGAGATTCAGATGAATTCCAGATTCGCTGTTAATGAATGGAACATTCTGTAGTGGAGATAACAATGATTTCTCCAGTCTCTGTGGTGTGGACAGGAAAATGTAGAGCTGGCCAGGGTTGAGTGGATAGCCAATTGAACAGCACCACTGCGCTTGTGAAGAAAACACTTAAAACATTGGGTTACTTGGACATTCAACAGTGGTGTAACGAAAACCTGCCGGGAGTGGAGGTTCAGAGGAATTCCAGATTCGCAGTGAATGAATGGAACATTCTCTAGTGGAGATTCCAATGATTTCTGAAGGCTGGGTCGTGTGGAAGGAACATCAAGAACTAATCAGGATTTAGTGGAAAGCCAATTGTATAGCATGGCTGCGAGTGTGAACATGCAGCTGAAAACCAGCATTGGGTTACTTGGACATTCATCAGTGGTGTAAGGAAAACCTGCATGGAGTGGAGAGTCAGTTGAATTCCACATTCGCAGTGAATGAATGGAACATTCTGTAGAGGAGATTCCAATGATTTCTGAAGCCTGTGTTGTGTGGACAGGAAAATGAAGAGCTGACCAGGCTTGAATCGATAGCCAAGTAAACAGCAGGGCTGCGAATATGAACAGGCCGCTGAAAACCAGCATTGGGTTACTTGGACATTCAACAGTGGTGTAATGAAAACCTGCGTGGAGTTGAGAGTCAGATGAATTCCAGATTCGCAGTGAATGAATGGAACATTCTGTAGTGGAGATAACAAAGATTTCTGAAGGCTGGTAGTGTGGTGGGACAATGAAGAGCTGAACAGGGTGGAGTGAATTGTCAATTAAACAGCACGGCTGCGAGTATGAACAGGCCTCTGAAAACCAGCATTGGCTTACTTGGACATTCACAAGTGGTGTAATGTTAACCAGGCGGGAGTGGAGAATCAGATAAACTCCAGACTCGCAGTGAATGAATGGAACATTCTGTAGTGGAGATTGCAATGATTTCTGAAATCTGGATTGTGGGGACACGAAAATGAAGAGCTGACCAGTGTTGAGTGGATAGCCTGTAAAAAGCCTCGGCTTCGAATGTGAACAGACCACTGAAAACCAGTATTGCATTACTTCGACTTTCAGCAGTGGTGTAACGAAAGCCTGCGTGGAGTGCAGATTCAGATGAATTCCAGATTCCCAGTGAATGAATGGAACATCCTGTAGTGGAGATTACAATGATTTCTGAAGGCTGGGTTGTGTGCACAGGAAAATGAGGAGCAAAACAGGTTGAGTGGATAGCCAATTGAACAGCACGACTGCGAACATGAACAGGCCTCTGAAAACCAGCATTGTTTTACTTGGACATTCACAAGTGGTGTAAGATAAATCTGCAGGTAGTGGAGATTCAGTTGAATTCCAGATTCGCAGTGAATGAATGGAACATTCTGTACTGGAGATTGCAATGATTTCTCAAGTCTGGATTGTTTGGACATGAAAATGAAGAGCTGACCACAGTTGTGTGGATACCCAGTAAAAAGCAGGGCTTAGAGTGTGAACAGACCGCTGAAAACCAGCATTGTGTTACTTGGACATTCATAAGTGGTGTAATGAAAGCCTACCTGGAGTGCAGATTCAGATGAATTCCAGATTGGCAGTGAATGAATGGAACATTCTGTACTGGCGATTCCAATGATTTCTGAAGTCTGATATTGTGGAAAAGAAAATGAAAGGCTGACCAGGTTTGAGTGGATAGACAATTGAACAGCACACTGCGAGTGTGAAAAGGCGGCTGAAAACCAGCATTGGATTACTTGGTCATTCACCAGTGCTGTAATGAAAACCTGCCTGGAGCGGAGAGTCAGATGAATTGCAGAATCGCAGTGAATGAATGGAACAGTCTGTAGTGGAGATCCCAATGATTTCTGAAGGCTGGTTTGTTTGGAGAGGAAAATGAAGAGCTGACCAATATTGAGTGGATAGCCCATTGAACAGCACTTCTGCGAGTTGAACATGCCTCTGAAAACCAGTATTGAGTTACTTGGACATTCACCAGTGGTGTAACGAAAACCTGCCGGGAGTGGAGGTTCAGATGAATTCCAGATTCGCAGTGAATGAATGGAACATTCTCTAGTGGTGATTCCAATGATTTCTGACGGCTGGGTTTTGTGGACACGAAAATGTAGAGCTGAACAGGGTGGAGTGGATAGCCAAATGAACAGCACGTCTCTTAGTATGAACAGGCCACTGAAAACCAGCATTGGCTTACTTGGACATTCACAAGTGGTGTAACGATAACCCGCCGGGAGTTGAGAGTCAGATGAATTTAAGATTCGCAGTGAATGAACGGAACATTCTGTGGAGGAGATACCAATTATTTCTGAAGGTTGGGTTATGAGGACAGGAAAATGTAGAGCTGAATAGGGTTGGGTGGATAGCAAATTGAACAGCACGGCTGAGAGTATAAGCAGGCGGCTTAAAACCAGCATTGGCTTCCTTGGACATATACCAGTGGTGTCACGAAAACCTGCCGGGAGTGGAGACTCTGATGAATTCCAGATTCGCGTGATTGAATGGAACATTCTGTAGTGGAGATTGCCAAGATTTAGAAATCTGGATAGTCTGGACAGGATATTGAAGAGCTGACCAATGTTGAGTGGATAGCCAGTGAACAGCACGGTTTCGAGTGTGAACAGACCACTAAGAAGCAGCATTGCATTACTTGGACATTCATCAGTGGTGTAACGAAAGCCTTCCTGGAATGCAGATTCAGATTATTTCCAGATTCACAGTGAATGAATGGAAATTTCTGTAGTAGAGATTCCAATGATTTCTGAACGCTGGGTTGTGTGGACAGGAAAATGAAGAGCTGACTAGGTTTGACTGGATTGCCAATTGAACAGCAAGGCTGTGAGTGTGAACAGCCGCTGAAAACCAGCATTGGATTACCTGGTCATTCACCAGTGTTGTTAGGAAAATCTGCCTGGTGTGGAGAGTCAGAGGAATTCCAGATTCGCAGGGAACGAATGGAACATTCTGAAGTGGAGATAAGAATGATTTCTGAAGGCTCGGTGTGTGGAAGGAAAATCAAGAGCTAACCAGCGTTCACTGGATAGCCAATTGAACAGCACGGCTGCGAGTGTTAACACGCAGCTGAAACCAGCCTTGGGTTGCTTGGACATTCACCAGTGGTGAAACGAAAACCTGCTGGGAGTGGAGAACAAGATGAATTCAAGATTCGCGTGAATGAATGAAACATTCTGTAGTGTAGATTGCAATGGTTTCTGAGGTTTGTATTGTCTGAACTGGAAAAAGAAGAACTCACCAGTGTTGAGTCGCTAGACCGTGAACAGCACGGGTTCGAGTGTGAATAGACCGCTGAAAACCATCATTGCGTTACTTGAACATTCAGCAGTGGTGCAATGAAAACCTGCCGGGAGTGGAGATTCAGATGAATTCCAGATTCGCAGTGAATGCATGGAACATTCTCTAGTGGTGATTCCAATGATTTCTGAAGGCTGGGTTTTGTGGACACGAAAATGTAGAGCTGAACAGGGTGGAATGGATAGCCAAATGAACAGCACGTCTCGTAGTAAGAACAGGCCACTGAAAACCAGCTTTGGCTTAATTGGACATTCACAAGTGGTGTAACGAAAACCTGACGGGAGTTGAGAATTAGATGAATTTCAGATTTGCAGTCAATGAATGGAACATTCTGTGGAGGAGATACCAATTGTTTCTGAAGTTTGGGTTATGTGGACAGGAAAATGGAGCTGAAGAGGGTTGAGTGGATAGCAAATTGAACAGCACGGCTGAGAGTATGAGCAGGCCACTTAAAACCAGCATTGGCTTACTTGGATATTTACCAGTGGTGTCACGAAAACCTGCCGGGAGTGGAGATTCAGATGAATTCCAGATTCGCTGTGAATGAATGGAACATTCTGTAGTGGAGATAACAATGATTTCTCCAGTCTCTGTGGTGTGGACAGGAAAATGTAGAGCTGGCCAGGGTTGAGTGGATAGCCAATTGAACAGCACCACTGCGCTTGTGAAGAAAACACTTAAAACATTGGGTTACTTGGACATTCAACAGTGGTGTAACGAAAACCTGCCGGGAGTGGAGGTTCAGAGGAATTCCAGATTCGCAGTGAATGAATGGAACATTCTCTAGTGGAGATTCCAATGATTTCTGAAGGCTGGGTCGTGTGGAAGGAAAATCAAGAACTAATCAGGATTTAGTGGAAAGCCAATTGTATAGCATGGCTGCGAGTGTGAACATGCAGCTGAAAACCAGCATTGGGTTACTTGGACATTCATCAGTGGTGTAAGGAAAACCTGCATGGAGTGGAGAGTCAGTTGAATTCCACATTCGCAGTGAATGAATGGAACATTCTGTAGAGGAGATTCCAATGATTTCTGAAGCCTGTGTTGTGTGGACAGGAAAATGAAGAGCTGACCAGGCTTGAATCGATAGCCAAGTAAACAGCAGGGCTGCGAATATGAACAGGCCGCTGAAAACCAGCATTGGGTTACTTGGACATTCAACAGTGGTGTAATGAAAACCTGCGTGGAGTTGAGAGTCAGATGAATTCCAGATTCGCAGTGAATGAATGGAACATTCTGTAGTGGAGATAACAAAGATTTCTGAAGGCTGGTAGTGTGGTGGGACAATGAAGAGCTGAACAGGGTGGAGTGAATTGTCAATTAAACAGCACGGCTGCGAGTATGAACAGGCCTCTGAAAACCAGCATTGGCTTACTTGGACATTCACAAGTGGTGTAATGTTAACCAGGCGGGAGTGGAGAATCAGATAAACTCCAGACTCGCAGTGAATGAATGGAACATTCTGTAGTGGAGATTGCAATGATTTCTGAAATCTGGATTGTGGGGACACGAAAATGAAGAGCTGACCAGTGTTGAGTGGATAGCCTGTAAAAAGCCTCGGCTTCGAATGTGAACAGACCACTGAAAACCAGTATTGCATTACTTCGACTTTCAGCAGTGGTGTAACGAAAGCCTGCGTGGAGTGCAGATTCAGATGAATTCCAGATTCCCAGTGAATGAATGGAACATCCTGTAGTGGAGATTACAATGATTTCTGAAGGCTGGGTTGTGTGCACAGGAAAATGAGGAGCAAAACAGGTTGAGTGGATAGCCAATTGAACAGCACGACTGCGAACATGAACAGGCCTCTGAAAACCAGCATTGTTTTACTTGGACATTCACAAGTGGTGTAAGATAAATCTGCAGGTAGTGGAGATTCAGTTGAATTCCAGATTCGCAGTGAATGAATGGAACATTCTGTACTGGAGATTGCAATGATTTCTCAAGTCTGGATTGTTTGGACATGAAAATGAAGAGCTGACCACAGTTGTGTGGATACCCAGTAAAAAGCAGGGCTTAGAGTGTGAACAGACCGCTGAAAACCAGCATTGTGTTACTTGGACATTCATAAGTGGTGTAATGAAAGCCTACCTGGAGTGCAGATTCAGATGAATTCCAGATTGGCAGTGAATGAATGGAACATTCTGTACTGGCGATTCCAATGATTTCTGAAGTCTGATATTGTGGAAAAGAAAATGAAAGGCTGACCAGGTTTGAGTGGATAGACAATTGAACAGCACACTGCGAGTGTGAAAAGGCGGCTGAAAACCAGCATTGGATTACTTGGTCATTCACCAGTGCTGTAATGAAAACCTGCCTGGAGCGGAGAGTCAGATGAATTGCAGAATCGCAGTGAATGAATGGAACAGTCTGTAGTGGAGATCCCAATGATTTCTGAAGGCTGGTTTGTGTGGAGAGGAAAATGAAGAGCTGACCAATATTGAGTGGATAGCCCATTGAACAGCACTTCTGCGAGTTGAACATGCCTCTGAAAACCAGTATTGAGTTACTTGGACATTCACCAGTGGTGTAACGAAAACCTGCCGGGAGTGGAGGTTCAGATGAATTCCAGATTCGCAGTGAATGAATGGAACATTCTCTAGTGGTGATTCCAATGATTTCTGAAGGCTGGGTTTTGTGGACACGAAAATGTAGAGCTGAACAGGGTGGAGTGGATAGCCAAATGAACAGCACGTCTCTTAGTATGAACAGGCCACTGAAAACCAGCATTGGCTTACTTGGACATTCACAAGTGGTGTAACGATAACCCGCCGGGAGTTGAGAGTCAGATGAATTTAAGATTCGCAGTGAATGAACGGAACATTCTGTGGAGGAGATACCAATTATTTCTGAAGGTTGGGTTATGAGGACAGGAAAATGTAGAGCTGAATAGGGTTGGGTGGATAGCAAATTGAACAGCACGGCTGAGAGTATAAGCAGGCGGCTTAAAACCAGCATTGGCTTCCTTGGACATATACCAGTGGTGTCACGAAAACCTGCCGGGAGTGGAGACTCTGATGAATTCCAGATTCTCGTGATTGAATGGAACATTCTGTAGTGGAGATTGCCAAGATTTAGAAATCTGGATAGTCTGGACAGGATATTGAAGAGCTGACCAATGTTGAGTGGATAGCCAGTGAACAGCACGGTTTCGAGTGTGAACAGACCACTAAGAAGCAGCATTGCATTACTTGGACATTCATCAGTGGTGTAACGAAAGCCTTCCTGGAATGCAGATTCAGATTATTTCCAGATTCACAGTGAATGAATGGAAATTTCTGTAGTAGAGATTCCAATGATTTCTGAACGCTGGGTTGTGTGGACAGGAAAATGAAGAGCTGACTAGGTTTGACTGGATTGCCAATTGAACAGCAAGGCTGTGAGTGTGAACAGCCGCTGAAAACCAGCATTGTATTACCTGGTCATTCACCAGTGTTGTTAGGAAAATCTGCCTGGTGTGGAGAGTCAGAGGAATTCCAGATTCGCAGGGAACGAATGGAACATTCTGAAGTGGAGATAAGAATGATTTCTGAAGGCTCGGTGTGTGGAAGGAAAATCAAGAGCTAACCAGCGTTCACTGGATAGCCAATTGAACAGCACGGCTGCGAGTGTTAACACGCAGCTGAAACCAGCCTTGGGTTGCTTGGACATTCACCAGTGGTGAAACGAAAACCTGCTGGGAGTGGAGAACAAGATGAATTCAAGATTCGCGTGAATGAATGAAACATTCTGTAGTGTAGATTGCAATGGTTTCTGAGGTTTGTATTGTCTGAACTGGAAAAAGAAGAACTCACCAGTGTTGAGTCGCTAGACCGTGAACAGCACGGGTTCGAGTGTGAATAGACCGCTGAAAACCATCATTGCGTTACTTGAACATTCAGCAGTGGTGCAATGAAAACCTGCCGGGAGTGGAGATTCAGATGAATTCCAGATTCGCAGTGAATGCATGGAACATTCTCTAGTGGTGATTCCAATGATTTCTGAAGGCTGGGTTTTGTGGACACGAAAATGTAGAGCTGAACAGGGTGGAATGGATAGCCAAATGAACAGCACGTCTCGTAGTAAGAACAGGCCACTGAAAACCAGCTTTGGCTTAATTGGACATTCACAAGTGGTGTAACGAAAACCTGACGGGAGTTGAGAATTAGATGAATTTCAGATTTGCAGTCAATGAATGGAACATTCTGTGGAGGAGATACCAATTGTTTCTGAAGTTTGGGTTATGTGGACAGGAAAATGGAGCTGAAGAGGGTTGAGTGGATAGCAAATTGAACAGCACGGCTGAGAGTATGAGCAGGCCACTTAAAACCAGCATTGGCTTACTTGGATATTTACCAGTGGTGTCACGAAAACCTGCCGGGAGTGGAGATTCAGATGAATTCCAGATTCGCTGTGAATGAATGGAACATTCTGTAGTGGAGATAACAATGATTTCTCCAGTCTCTGTGGTGTGGACAGGAAAATGTAGAGCTGGCCAGGGTTGAGTGGATAGCCAATTGAACAGCACCACTGCGCTTGTGAAGAAAACACTTAAAACATTGGGTTACTTGGACATTCAACAGTGGTGTAACGAAAACCTGCCGGGAGTGGAGGTTCAGAGGAATTCCAGATTCGCAGTGAATGAATGGAACATTCTCTAGTGGAGATTCCAATGATTTCTGAAGGCTGGGTCGTGTGGAAGGAAAATCAAGAACTAATCAGGATTTAGTGGAAAGCCAATTGTATAGCATGGCTGCGAGTGTGAACATGCAGCTGAAAACCAGCATTGGGTTACTTGGACATTCATCAGTGGTGTAAGGAAAACCTGCATGGAGTGGAGAGTCAGTTGAATTCCACATTCGCAGTGAATGAATGGAACATTCTGTAGAGGAGATTCCAATGATTTCTGAAGCCTGTGTTGTGTGGACAGGAAAATGAAGAGCTGACCAGGCTTGAATCGATAGCCAAGTAAACAGCAGGGCTGCGAATATGAACAGGCCGCTGAAAACCAGCATTGGGTTACTTGGACATTCAACAGTGGTGTAATGAAAACCTGCGTGGAGTTGAGAGTCAGATGAATTCCAGATTCGCAGTGAATGAATGGAACATTCTGTAGTGGAGATAACAAAGATTTCTGAAGGCTGGTAGTGTGGTGGGACAATGAAGAGCTGAACAGGGTGGAGTGAATTGTCAATTAAACAGCACGGCTGCGAGTATGAACAGGCCTCTGAAAACCAGCATTGGCTTACTTGGACATTCACAAGTGGTGTAATGTTAACCAGGCGGGAGTGGAGAATCAGATAAACTCCAGACTCGCAGTGAATGAATGGAACATTCTGTAGTGGAGATTGCAATGATTTCTGAAATCTGGATTGTGGGGACACGAAAATGAAGAGCTGACCAGTGTTGAGTGGATAGCCTGTAAAAAGCCTCGGCTTCGAATGTGAACAGACCACTGAAAACCAGTATTGCATTACTTCGACTTTCAGCAGTGGTGTAACGAAAGCCTGCGTGGAGTGCAGATTCAGATGAATTCCAGATTCCCAGTGAATGAATGGAACATCCTGTAGAGGAGATTACAATGATTTCTGAAGGCTGGGTTGTGTGCACAGGAAAATGAGGAGCAAAACAGGTTGAGTGGATAGCCAATTGAACAGCACGACTGCGAACATGAACAGGCCTCTGAAAACCAGCATTGTTTTACTTGGACATTCACAAGTGGTGTAAGATAAATCTGCAGGTAGTGGAGATTCAGTTGAATTCCAGATTCGCAGTGAATGAATGGAACATTCTGTACTGGAGATTGCAATGATTTCTCAAGTCTGGATTGTTTGGACATGAAAATGAAGAGCTGACCACAGTTGTGTGGATACCCAGTAAAAAGCAGGGCTTAGCGTGTGAACAGACCGCTGAAAACCAGCATTGTGTTACTTGGACATTCATAAGTGGTGTAATGAAAGCCTACCTGGAGTGCAGATTCAGATGAATTCCAGATTGGCAGTGAATGAATGGAACATTCTGTACTGGCGATTCCAATGATTTCTGAAGTCTGATATTGTGGAAAAGAAAATGAAAGGCTGACCAGGTTTGAGTGGATAGACAATTGAACAGCACACTGCGAGTGTGAAAAGGCGGCTGAAAACCAGCATTGGATTACTTGGTCATTCACCAGTGCTGTAATGAAAACCTGCCTGGAGCGGAGAGTCAGATGAATTGCAGAATCGCAGTGAATGAATGGAACAGTCTGTAGTGGAGATCCCAATGATTTCTGAAGGCTGGTTTGTGTGGAGAGGAAAATGAAGAGCTGACCAATATTGAGTGGATAGCCCATTGAACAGCACTTCTGCGAGTTGAACATGCCTCTGAAAACCAGTATTGAGTTACTTGGACATTCACCAGTGGCGTAACGAAAACCTGCCGGGAGTGGAGGTTCAGATGAATTCCAGATTCGCAGTGAATGAATGGAACATTCTCTAGTGGTGATTCCAATGATTTCTGAAGGCTGGGTTTTGTGGACACGAAAATGTAGAGCTGAACAGGGTGGAGTGGATAGCCAAATGAACAGCACGTCTCTTAGTATGAACAGGCCACTGAAAACCAGCATTGGCTTACTTGGACATTCACAAGTGGTGTAACGATAACCCGCCGGGAGTTGAGAGTCAGATGAATTTAAGATTCGCAGTGAATGAACGGAACATTCTGTGGAGGAGATACCAATTATTTTTGAAGGTTGGGTTATGAGGACAGGAAAATGTAGAGCTGAATAGGGTTGGGTGGATAGCAAATTGAACAGCACGGCTGAGAGTATAAGCAGGCGGCTTAAAACCAGCATTGGCTTCCTTGGACATATACCAGTGGTGTCACGAAATCCTGCCGGGAGTGGAGACTCTGATGAATTCCAGATTCGCGTGATTGAATGGAACATTCTGTAGTGGAGATTGCCAAGATTTAGAAATCTGGATAGTCTGGACAGGATATTGAAGAGCTGACCAATGTTGAGTGGATAGCCAGTGAACAGCACGGTTTCGAGTGTGAACAGACCACTAAGAAGCAGCATTGCATTACTTGGACATTCATCAGTGGTGTAACGAAAGCCTTCCTGGAATGCAGATTCAGATTATTTCCAGATTCACAGTGAATGAATGGAAATTTCTGTAGTAGAGATTCCAATGATTTCTGAACGCTGGGTTGTGTGGACAGGAAAATGAAGAGCTGACTAGGTTTGACTGGATTGCCAATTGAACAGCAAGGCTGTGAGTGTGAACAGCCGCTGAAAACCAGCATTGGATTACCTGGTCATTCACCAGTGTTGTTAGGAAAATCTGCCTGGTGTGGAGAGTCAGAGGAATTCCAGATTCGCAGGGAACGAATGGAACATTCTGAAGTGGAGATAAGAATGATTTCTGAAGGCTCGGTGTGTGGAAGGAAAATCAAGAGCTAACCAGCGTTCACTGGATAGCCAATTGAACAGCACGGCTGCGAGTGTTAACACGCAGCTGAAACCAGCCTTGGGTTGCTTGGACATTCACCAGTGGTGAAACGAACACCTGCTGGGAGTGGAGAACAAGATGAATTCAAGATTCGCGTGAATGAATGAAACATTCTGTAGTGTAGATTGCAATGGTTTCTGGGGTTTGTATTGTCTGAACTGGAAAAAGAAGAACTCACCAGTGTTGAGTCGCTAGACCGTGAACAGCACGGGTTCGAGTGTGAATAGACCGCTGAAAACCATCATTGCGTTACTTGAACATTCAGCAGTGGTGCAATGAAAACCTGCCGGGAGTGGAGATTCAGATGAATTCCAGATTCGCAGTGAATGAATGGAACATTCTCTAGTGGTGATTTCAATGATTTCTGAAGGCTGGGTTTTGTGGACACGAAAATGTAGAGCTGAACAGGGTGGAATGGATAGCCAAATGAACAGCACGTCTCGTAGTAAGAACAGGCCACTGAAAACCAGCTTTGGCTTAATTGGACATTCACAAGTGGTGTAACGAAAACCTGACGGGAGTTGAGAATTAGATGACTTTCAGATTTGCAGTCAATGAATGGAACATTCTGTGGAGGAGATACCAATTGTTTCTGAAGTTTGGGTTATGTGGACAGGAAAATGGAGCTGAAGAGGGTTGAGTGGATAGCAAATTGAACAGCACGGCTGAGAGTATGAGCAGGCCACTTAAAACCAGCATTGGCTTACTTGGATATTTACCAGTGGTGTCACGAAAACCTGCCGGGAGTGGAGATTCAGATGAATTCCAGATTCGCTGTGAATGAATGGAACATTCTGTAGTGGAGATAACAATGATTTCTCCAGTCTCTGTGGTGTGGACAGAAAAATGTAGAGCTGGCCAGGGTTGAGTGGATAGCCAATTGAACAGCACCACTGCGCTTGTGAAGAAAACACTTAAAACATTGGGTTACTTGGACATTCAACAGTGGTGTAACGAAAACCTGCCGGGAGTGGAGGTTCAGAGGAATTCCAGATTCGCAGTGAATGAATGGAACATTCTCTAGTGGAGATTCCAATGATTTCTGAAGGCTGGGTCGTGTGGAAGGAAAATCAAGAACTAATCAGGATTTAGTGGAAAGCCAATTGTATAGCATGGCTGCGAGTGTGAACATGCAGCTGAAAACCAGCATTGGGTTACTTGGACATTCATCAGTGGTGTAAGGAAAACCTGCATGGAGTGGAGAGTCAGTTGAATTCCACATTCGCAGTGAATGAATGGAACATTCTGTAGAGGAGATTCCAATGATTTCTGAAACCTGTGTTGTGTGGACAGGAAAATGAAGAGCTGACCAGGCTTGAATCGATAGCCAAGTAAACAGCAGGGCTGCGAATATGAACAGGCCGCTGAAAACCAGCATTGGGTTACTTGGACATTCAACAGTGGTGTAATGAAAACCTGCGTGGAGTTGAGAGTCAGATGAATTCCAGATTCGCAGTGAATGAATGGAACATTCTGTAGTGGAGATAACAAAGATTTCTGAAGGCTGGTAGTGTGGTGGGACAATGAAGAGCTGAACAGGGTGGAGTGAATTGTCAATTAAACAGCACGGCTGCGAGTATGAACAGGCCTCTGAAAACCAGCATTGGCTTACTTGGACATTCACAAGTGGTGTAATGTTAACCAGGCGGGAGTGGAGAATCAGATAAACTCCAGACTCGCAGTGAATGAATGGAACATTCTGTAGTGGAGATTGCAATGATTTCTGAAATCTGGATTGTGGGGACACGAAAATGAAGAGCTGACCAGTGTTGAGTGGATAGCCTGTAAAAAGCCTCGGCTTCGAATGTGAACAGACCACTGAAAACCAGTATTGCATTACTTCGACTTTCAGCAGTGGTGTAACGAAAGCCTGCGTGGAGTGCAGATTCAGATGAATTCCAGATTCCCAGTGAATGAATGGAACATCCTGTAGTGGAGATTACAATGATTTCTGAAGGCTGGGTTGTGTGCACAGGAAAATGAGGAGCAAAACAGGTTGAGTGGATAGCCAATTGAACAGCACGACTGCGAACATGAACAGGCCTCTGAAAACCAGCATTGTTTTACTTGGACATTCACAAGTGGTGTAAGATAAATCCGCAGGTAGTGGAGATTCAGTTGAATTCCAGATTCGCAGTGAATGAATGGAACATTCTGTACTGGAGATTGCAATGATTTCTCAAGTCTGGATTGTTTGGACATGAAAATGAAGAGCTGACCACAGTTGTGTGGATACCCAGTAAAAAGCAGGGCTTAGAGTGTGAACAGACCGCTGAAAACCAGCATTGTGTTACTTGGACATTCATAAGTGGTGTAATGAAAGCCTACCTGGAGTGCAGATTCAGATGAATTCCAGATTGGCAGTGAATGAATGGAACATTCTGTACTGGCGATTCCAATGATTTCTGAAGTCTGATATTGTGGAAAAGAAAATGAAAGGCTGACCAGGTTTGAGTGGATAGACAATTGAACAGCACACTGCGAGTGTGAAAAGGCGGCTGAAAACCAGCATTGGATTACTTGGTCATTCACCAGTGCTGTATTCAAAACCTGCCTGGAGCGGAGAGTCAGATGAATTGCAGAATCGCAGTGAATGAATGGAACAGTCTGTAGTGGAGATCCCAATGATTTCTGAAGGCTGGTTTGTGTGGAGAGGAAAATGAAGAGCTGACCAATATTGAGTGGATAGCCCATTGAACAGCACTTCTGCGAGTTGAACATGCCTCTGAAAACCAGTATTGAGTTTCTTGGACATTCACCAGTGGTGTAACGAAAACCTGCCGGGAGTGGAGGTTCAGATGAATTCCAGATTCGCAGTGAATGAATGGAACATTCTCTAGTGGTGATTCCAATGATTTCTGAAGGCTGGGTTTTGTGGACACGAAAATGTAGAGCTGAACAGGGTGGAGTGGATAGCCAAATGAACAGCACGTCTCTTAGTATGAACAGGCCACTGAAAACCAGCATTGGCTTACTTGGACATTCACAAGTGGTGTAACGATAACCCGCCGGGAGTTGAGAGTCAGATGAATTTAAGATTCGTAGTGAATGAACGGAACATTCTGTGGAGGAGATACCAATTATTTCTGAAGGTTGGGTTATGAGGACAGGAAAATGTAGAGCTGAATAGGGTTGGGTGGATAGCAAATTGAACAGCACGGCTGAGAGTATAAGCAGGCGGCTTAAAACCAGCATTGGCTTCCTTGGACATTTACCAGTGGTGTCACGAAAACCTGCCGGGAGTGGAGACTCTGATGAATTCCAGATTCGCGTGATTGAATGGAACATTCTGTAGTGGAGATTGCCAAGATTTAGAAATCTGGATAGTCTGGACAGGATATTGAAGAGCTGACCAATGTTGAGTGGATAGCCAGTGAACAGCACGGTTTCGAGTGTGAACAGACCACTAAGAAGCAGCATTGCATTACTTGGACATTCATCAGTGGTGTAACGAAAGCCTTCCTGGAATGCAGGTTCAGATTATTTCCAGATTCACAGTGAATGAATGGAAATTTCTGTAGTAGAGATTCCAATGATTTCTGAACGCTGGGTTGTGTGGACAGGAAAATGAAGAGCTGACTAGGTTTGACTGGATTGCCAATTGAACAGCAAGGCTGTGAGTGTGAACAGCCGCTGAAAACCAGCATTGGATTACCTGGTCATTCACCAGTGTTGTTAGGAAAATCTGCCTGGTGTGGAGAGTCAGAGGAATTCCAGATTCGCAGGGAACGAATGGAACATTCTGAAGTGGAGATAAGAATGATTTCTGAAGGCTCGGTGTGTGGAAGGAAAATCAAGAGCTAACCAGCGTTCACTGGATAGCCAATTGAACAGCACGGCTGCGAGTGTTAACACGCAGCTGAAACCAGCCTTGGGTTGCTTGGACATTCACCAGTGGTGAAACGAACACCTGCTGGGAGTGGAGAACAAGATGAATTCAAGATTCGCGTGAATGAATGAAACATTCTGTAGTGTAGATTGCAATGGTTTCTGGGGTTTGTATTGTCTGAACTGGAAAAAGAAGAACTCACCAGTGTTGAGTCGCTAGACCGTGAACAGCACGGGTTCGAGTGTGAATAGACCGCTGAAAACCATCATTGCGTTACTTGAACATTCAGCAGTGGTGCAATGAAAACCTGCCGGGAGTGGAGATTCAGATGAATTCCAGATTCGCAGTGAATGAATGGAACATTCTCTAGTGGTGATTCCAATGATTTCTGAAGGCTGGGTTTTGTGGACACGAAAATGTAGAGCTGAACAGGGTGGAATGGATAGCCAAATGAACAGCACGTCTCGTAGTAAGAACAGGCCACTGAAAACCAGCTTTGGCTTAATTGGACATTCACAAGTGGTGTAACGAAAACCGGGAGTTGAGAATTAGATGAATTTCAGATTTGCAGTCAATGAATGGAACATTCTGTGGAGGAGATACCAATTGTTTCTGAAGTTTGGGTTATGTGGACAGGAAAATGGAGCTGAAGAGGGTTGAGTGGATAGCAAATTGAACAGCACGGCTGAGAGTATGAGCAGGCCACTTAAAACCAGCATTGGCTTACTTGGATATTTACCAGTGGTGTCACGAAAACCTGCCGGGAGTGGAGATTCAGATGAATTCCAGATTCGCTGTGAATGAATGGAACATTCTGTAGTGGAGATAACAATGATTTCTCCAGTCTCTGTGGTGTGGACAGGAAAATGTAGAGCTGGCCAGGGTTGAGTGGATAGCCAATTGAACAGCACCACTGCGCTTGTGAAGAAAACACTTAAAACATTGGGTTACTTGGACATTCAACAGTGGTGTAACGAAAACCTGCCGGGAGTGGAGGTTCAGAGGAATTCCAGATTCGCAGTGAATGAATGGAACATTCTCTAGTGGAGATTCCAATGATTTCTGAAGGCTGGGTCGTGTGGAAGGAAAATCAAGAACTAATCAGGATTTAGTGGAAAGCCAATTGTATAGCATGGCTGCGAGTGTGAACATGCAGCTGAAAACCAGCATTGGGTTACTTGGACATTCATCAGTGGTGTAAGGAAAACCTGCATGGAGTGGAGAGTCAGTTGAATTCCACATTCGCAGTGAATGAATGGAACATTCTGTAGAGGAGATTCCAATGATTTCTGAAGCCTGTGTTGTGTGGACAGGAAAATGAAGAGCTGACCAGGCTTGAATCGATAGCCAAGTAAACAGCAGGGCTGCGAATATGAACAGGCCGCTGAAAACCAGCATTGGGTTACTTGGACATTCAACAGTGGTGTAATGAAAACCTGCGTGGAGTTGAGAGTCAGATGAATTCCAGATTCGCAGTGAATGAATGGAACATTCTGTAGTGGAGATAACAAAGATTTCTGAAGGCTGGTAGTGTGGTGGGACAATGAAGAGCTGAACAGGGTGGAGTGAATTGTCAATTAAACAGCACGGCTGCGAGTATGAACAGGCCTCTGAAAACCAGCATTGGCTTACTTGGACATTCACAAGTGGTGTAATGTTAACCAGGCGGGAGTGGAGAATCAGATAAACTCCAGACTCGCAGTGAATGAATGGAACATTCTGTAGTGGAGATTGCAATGATTTCTGAAATCTGGATTGTGGGGACACGAAAATGAAGAGCTGACCAGTGTTGAGTGGATAGCCTGTAAAAAGCCTCGGCTTCGAATGTGAACAGACCACTGAAAACCAGTATTGCATTACTTCGACTTTCAGCAGTGGTGTAACGAAAGCCTGCGTGGAGTGCAGATTCAGATGAATTCCAGATTCCCAGTGAATGAATGGAACATCCTGTAGTGGAGATTACAATGATTTCTGAAGGCTGGGTTGTGTGCACAGGAAAATGAGGAGCAAAACAGGTTGAGTGGATAGCCAATTGAACAGCACGACTGCGAACATGAACAGGCCTCTGAAAACCAGCATTGTTTTACTTGGACATTCACAAGTGGTGTAAGATAAATCTGCAGGTAGTGGAGATTCAGTTGAATTCCAGATTCGCAGTGAATGAATGGAACATTCTGTACTGGAGATTGCAATGATTTCTCAAGTCTGGATTGTTTGGACATGAAAATGAAGAGCTGACCACAGTTGTGTGGATACCCAGTAAAAAGCAGGGCTTAGAGTGTGAACAGACCGCTGAAAACCAGCATTGTGTTACTTGGACATTCATAAGTGGTGTAATGAAAGCCTACCTGGAGTGCAGATTCAGATGAATTCCAGATTGGCAGTGAATGAATGGAACATTCTGTACTGGCGATTCCAATGATTTCTGAAGTCTGATATTGTGGAAAAGAAAATGAAAGGCTGACCAGGTTTGAGTGGATAGACAATTGAACAGCACACTGCGAGTGTGAAAAGGCGGCTGAAAACCAGCATTGGATTACTTGGTCATTCACCAGTGCTGTAATCAAAACCTGCCTGGAGCGGAGAGTCAGATGAATTGCAGAATCGCAGTGAATGAATGGAACAGTCTGTAGTGGAGATCCCAATGATTTCTGAAGGCTGGTTTGTGTGGAGAGGAAAATGAAGAGCTGACCAATATTGAGTGGATAGCCCATTGAACAGCACTTCTGCGAGTTGAACATGCCTCTGAAAACCAGTATTGAGTTACTTGGACATTCACCAGTGGTGTAACGAAAACCTGCCGGGAGTGGAGGTTCAGATGAATTCCAGATTCGCAGTGAATGAATGGAACATTCTCTAGTGGTGATTCCAATGATTTCTGAAGGCTGGGTTTTGTGGACACGAAAATGTAGAGCTGAACAGGGTGGAGTGGATAGCCAAATGAACAGCACGTCTCTTAGTATGAACAGGCCACTGAAAACCAGCATTGGCTTACTTGGACATTCACAAGTGGTGTAACGATAACCCGCCGGGAGTTGAGAGTCAGATGAATTTAAGATTCGTAGTGAATGAACGGAACATTCTGTGGAGGAGATACCAATTATTTCTGAAGGTTGGGTTATGAGGACAGGAAAATGTAGAGCTGAATAGGGTTGGGTGGATAGCAAATTGAACAGCACGGCTGAGAGTATAAGCAGGCGGCTTAAAACCAGCATTGGCTTCCTTGGACATTTACCAGTGGTGTCACGAAAACCTGCCGGGAGTGGAGACTCTGATGAATTCCAGATTCGCGTGATTGAATGGAACATTCTGTAGTGGAGATTGCCAAGATTTAGAAATCTGGATAGTCTGGACAGGATATTGAAGAGCTGACCAATGTTGAGTGGATAGCCAGTGAACAGCACGGTTTCGAGTGTGAACAGACCACTAAGAAGCAGCATTGCATTACTTGGACATTCATCAGTGGTGTAACGAAAGCCTTCCTGGAATGCAGGTTCAGATTATTTCCAGATTCACAGTGAATGAATGGAAATTTCTGTAGTAGAGATTCCAATGATTTCTGAACGCTGGGTTGTGTGGACAGGAAAATGAAGAGCTGACTAGGTTTGACTGGATTGCCAATTGAACAGCAAGGCTGTGAGTGTGAACAGCCGCTGAAAACCAGCATTGGATTACCTGGTCATTCACCAGTGTTGTTAGGAAAATCTGCCTGGTGTGGAGAGTCAGAGGAATTCCAGATTCGCAGGGAACGAATGGAACATTCTGAAGTGGAGATAAGAATGATTTCTGAAGGCTCGGTGTGTGGAAGGAAAATCAAGAGCTAACCAGCGTTCACTGGATAGCCAATTGAACAGCACGGCTGCGAGTGTTAACACGCAGCTGAAACCAGCCTTGGGTTGCTTGGACATTCACCAGTGGTGAAGCGAACACCTGCTGGGAGTGGAGAACAAGATGAATTCAAGATTCGCGTGAATGAATGAAACATTCTGTAGTGTAGATTGCAATGGTTTCTGGGGTTTGTATTGTCTGAACTGGAAAAAGAAGAACTCACCAGTGTTGAGTCGCTAGACCGTGAACAGCACGGGTTCGAGTGTGAATAGACCGCTGAAAACCATCATTGCGTTACTTGAACATTCAGCAGTGGTGCAATGAAAACCTGCCGGGAGTGGAGATTCAGATGAATTCCAGATTCGCAGTGAATGAATGGAACATTCTCTAGTGGTGATTCCAATGATTTCTGAAGGCTGGGTTTTGTGGACACGAAAATGTAGAGCTGAACAGGGTGGAATGGATAGCCAAATGAACAGCACGTCTCGTAGTAAGAACAGGCCACTGAAAACCAGCTTTGGCTTAATTGGACATTCACAAGTGGTGTAACGAAAACCGGGAGTTGAGAATTAGATGAATTTCAGATTTGCAGTCAATGAATGGAACATTCTGTGGAGGAGATACCAATTGTTTCTGAAGTTTGGGTTATGTGGACAGGAAAATGGAGCTGAAGAGGGTTGAGTGGATAGCAAATTGAACAGCACGGCTGAGAGTATGAGCAGGCCACTTAAAACCAGCATTGGCTTACTTGGATATTTACCAGTGGTGTCACGAAAACCTGCCGGGAGTGGAGATTCAGATGAATTCCAGATTCGCTGTGAATGAATGGAACATTCTGTAGTGGAGATAACAATGATTTCTCCAGTCTCTGTGGTGTGGACAGGAAAATGTAGAGCTGGCCAGGGTTGAGTGGATAGCCAATTGAACAGCACCACTGCGCTTGTGAAGAAAACACTTAAAACATTGGGTTACTTGGACATTCAACAGTGGTGTAACGAAAACCTGCCGGGAGTGGAGGTTCAGAGGAATTCCAGATTCGCAGTGAATGAATGGAACATTCTCTAGTGGAGATTCCAATGATTTCTGAAGGCTGGGTCGTGTGGAAGGAAAATCAAGAACTAATCAGGATTTAGTGGAAAGCCAATTGTATAGCATGGCTGCGAGTGTGAACATGCAGCTGAAAACCAGCATTGGGTTACTTGGACATTCATCAGTGGTGTAAGGAAAACCTGCATGGAGTGGAGAGTCAGTTGAATTCCACATTCGCAGTGAATGAATGGAACATTCTGTAGAGGAGATTCCAATGATTTCTGAAGCCTGTGTTGTGTGGACAGGAAAATGAAGAGCTGACCAGGCTTGAATCGATAGCCAAGTAAACAGCAGGGCTGCGAATATGAACAGGCCGCTGAAAACCAGCATTGGGTTACTTGGACATTCAACAGTGGTGTAATGAAAACCTGCGTGGAGTTGAGAGTCAGATGAATTCCAGATTCGCAGTGAATGAATGGAACATTCTGTAGTGGAGATAACAAAGATTTCTGAAGGCTGGTAGTGTGGTGGGACAATGAAGAGCTGAACAGGGTGGAGTGAATTGTCAATTAAACAGCACGGCTGCGAGTATGAACAGGCCTCTGAAAACCAGCATTGGCTTACTTGGACATTCACAAGTGGTGTAATGTTAACCAGGCGGGAGTGGAGAATCAGATAAACTCCAGACTCGCAGTGAATGAATGGAACATTCTGTAGTGGAGATTGCAATGATTTCTGAAATCTGGATTGTGGGGACACGAAAATGAAGAGCTGACCAGTGTTGAGTGGATAGCCTGTAAAAAGCCTCGGCTTCGAATGTGAACAGACCACTGAAAACCAGTATTGCATTACTTCGACTTTCAGCAGTGGTGTAACGAAAGCCTGCGTGGAGTGCAGATTCAGATGAATTCCAGATTCCCAGTGAATGAATGGAACATCCTGTAGTGGAGATTACAATGATTTCTGAAGGCTGGGTTGTGTGCACAGGAAAATGAGGAGCAAAACAGGTTGAGTGGATAGCCAATTGAACAGCACGACTGCGAACATGAACAGGCCTCTGAAAACCAGCATTGTTTTACTTGGACATTCACAAGTGGTGTAAGATAAATCTGCAGGTAGTGGAGATTCAGCTGAATTCCAGATTCGCAGTGAATGAATGGAACATTCTGTACTGGAGATTGCAATGATTTCTCAAGTCTGGATTGTTTGGACATGAAAATGAAGAGCTGACCACAGTTGTGTGGATACCCAGTAAAAAGCAGGGCTTAGAGTGTGAACAGACCGCTGAAAACCAGCATTGTGTTACTTGGACATTCATAAGTGGTGTAATGAAAGCCTACCTGGAGTGCAGATTCAGATGAATTCCAGATTGGCAGTGAATGAATGGAACATTCTGTACTGGCGATTCCAATGATTTCTGAAGTCTGATATTGTGGAAAAGAAAATGAAAGGCTGACCAGGTTTGAGTGGATAGACAATTGAACAGCACACTGCGAGTGTGAAAAGGCGGCTGAAAACCAGCATTGGATTACTTGGTCATTCACCAGTGCTGTAATCAAAACCTGCCTGGAGCGGAGAGTCAGATGAATTGCAGAATCGCAGTGAATGAATGGAACAGTCTGTAGTGGAGATCCCAATGATTTCTGAAGGCTGGTTTGTGTGGAGAGGAAAATGAAGAGCTGACCAATATTGAGTGGATAGCCCATTGAACAGCACTTCTGCGAGTTGAACATGCCTCTGAAAACCAGTATTGAGTTACTTGGACATTCACCAGTGGTGTAACGAAAACCTGCCGGGAGTGGAGGTTCAGATGAATTCCAGATTCGCAGTGAATGAATGGAACATTCTCTAGTGGTGATTCCAATGATTTCTGAAGGCTGGGTTTTGTGGACACGAAAATGTAGAGCTGAACAGGGTGGAGTGGATAGCCAAATGAACAGCACGTCTCTTAGTATGAACAGGCCACTGAAAACCAGCATTGGCTTACTTGGACATTCACAAGTGGTGTAACGATAACCCGCCGGGAGTTGAGAGTCAGATGAATTTAAGATTCGTAGTGAATGAACGGAACATTCTGTGGAGGAGATACCAATTATTTCTGAAGGTTGGGTTATGAGGACAGGAAAATGTAGAGCTGAATAGGGTTGGGTGGATAGCAAATTGAACAGCACGGCTGAGAGTATAAGCAGGCGGCTTAAAACCAGCATTGGCTTCCTTGGACATTTACCAGTGGTGTCACGAAAACCTGCCGGGAGTGGAGACTCTGATGAATTCCAGATTCGCGTGATTGAATGGAACATTCTGTAGTGGAGATTGCCAAGATTTAGAAATCTGGATAGTCTGGACAGGATATTGAAGAGCTGACCAATGTTGAGTGGATAGCCAGTGAACAGCACGGTTTCGAGTGTGAACAGACCACTAAGAAGCAGCATTGCATTACTTGGACATTCATCAGTGGTGTAACGAAAGCCTTCCTGGAATGCAGGTTCAGATTATTTCCAGATTCACAGTGAATGAATGGAAATTTCTGTAGTAGAGATTCCAATGATTTCTGAACGCTGGGTTGTGTGGACAGGAAAATGAAGAGCTGACTAGGTTTGACTGGATTGCCAATTGAACAGCAAGGCTGTGAGTGTGAACAGCCGCTGAAAACCAGCATTGGATTACCTGGTCATTCACCAGTGTTGTTAGGAAAATCTGCCTGGTGTGGAGAGTCAGAGGAATTCCAGATTCGCAGGGAACGAATGGAACATTCTGAAGTGGAGATAAGAATGATTTCTGAAGGCTCGGTGTGTGGAAGGAAAATCAAGAGCTAACCAGCGTTCACTGGATAGCCAATTGAACAGCACGGCTGCGAGTGTTAACACGCAGCTGAAACCAGCCTTGGGTTGCTTGGACATTCACCAGTGGTGAAGCGAACACCTGCTGGGAGTGGAGAACAAGATGAATTCAAGATTCGCGTGAATGAATGAAACATTCTGTAGTGTAGATTGCAATGGTTTCTGGGGTTTGTATTGTCTGAACTGGAAAAAGAAGAACTCACCAGTGTTGAGTCGCTAGACCGTGAACAGCACGGGTTCGAGTGTGAATAGACCGCTGAAAACCATCATTGCGTTACTTGAACATTCAGCAGTGGTGCAATGAAAACCTGCCGGGAGTGGAGATTCAGATGAATTCCAGATTCGCAGTGAATGAATGGAACATTCTCTAGTGGTGATTCCAATGATTTCTGAAGGCTGGGTTTTGTGGACACGAAAATGTAGAGCTGAACAGGGTGGAATGGATAGCCAAATGAACAGCACGTCTCGTAGTAAGAACAGGCCACTGAAAACCAGCTTTGGCTTAATTGGACATTCACAAGTGGTGTAACGAAAACCGGGAGTTGAGAATTAGATGAATTTCAGATTTGCAGTCAATGAATGGAACATTCTGTGGAGGAGATACCAATTGTTTCTGAAGTTTGGGTTATGTGGACAGGAAAATGGAGCTGAAGAGGGTTGAGTGGATAGCAAATTGAACAGCACGGCTGAGAGTATGAGCAGGCCACTTAAAACCAGCATTGGCTTACTTGGATATTTACCAGTGGTGTCACGAAAACCTGCCGGGAGTGGAGATTCAGATGAATTCCAGATTCGCTGTGAATGAATGGAACATTCTGTAGTGGAGATAACAATGATTTCTCCAGTCTCTGTGGTGTGGACAGGAAAATGTAGAGCTGGCCAGGGTTGAGTGGATAGCCAATTGAACAGCACCACTGCGCTTGTGAAGAAAACACTTAAAACATTGGGTTACTTGGACATTCAACAGTGGTGTAACGAAAACCTGCCGGGAGTGGAGGTTCAGAGGAATTCCAGATTCGCAGTGAATGAATGGAACATTCTCTAGTGGAGATTCCAATGATTTCTGAAGGCTGGGTCGTGTGGAAGGAAAATCAAGAACTAATCAGGATTTAGTGGAAAGCCAATTGTATAGCATGGCTGCGAGTGTGAACATGCAGCTGAAAACCAGCATTGGGTTACTTGGACATTCATCAGTGGTGTAAGGAAAACCTGCATGGAGTGGAGAGTCAGTTGAATTCCACATTCGCAGTGAATGAATGGAACATTCTGTAGAGGAGATTCCAATGATTTCTGAAGCCTGTGTTGTGTGGACAGGAAAATGAAGAGCTGACCAGGCTTGAATCGATAGCCAAGTAAACAGCAGGGCTGCGAATATGAACAGGCCGCTGAAAACCAGCATTGGGTTACTTGGACATTCAACAGTGGTGTAATGAAAACCTGCGTGGAGTTGAGAGTCAGATGAATTCCAGATTCGCAGTGAATGAATGGAACATTCTGTAGTGGAGATAACAAAGATTTCTGAAGGCTGGTAGTGTGGTGGGACAATGAAGAGCTGAACAGGGTGGAGTGAATTGTCAATTAAACAGCACGGCTGCGAGTATGAACAGGCCTCTGAAAACCAGCATTGGCTTACTTGGACATTCACAAGTGGTGTAATGTTAACCAGGCGGGAGTGGAGAATCAGATAAACTCCAGACTCGCAGTGAATGAATGGAACATTCTGTAGTGGAGATTGCAATGATTTCTGAAATCTGGATTGTGGGGACACGAAAATGAAGAGCTGACCAGTGTTGAGTGGATAGCCTGTAAAAAGCCTCGGCTTCGAATGTGAACAGACCACTGAAAACCAGTATTGCATTACTTCGACTTTCAGCAGTGGTGTAACGAAAGCCTGCGTGGAGTGCAGATTCAGATGAATTCCAGATTCCCAGTGAATGAATGGAACATCCTGTAGTGGAGATTACAATGATTTCTGAAGGCTGGGTTGTGTGCACAGGAAAATGAGGAGCAAAACAGGTTGAGTGGATAGCCAATTGAACAGCACGACTGCGAACATGAACAGGCCTCTGAAAACCAGCATTGTTTTACTTGGACATTCACAAGTGGTGTAAGATAAATCTGCAGGTAGTGGAGATTCAGTTGAATTCCAGATTCGCAGTGAATGAATGGAACATTCTGTACTGGAGATTGCAATGATTTCTCAAGTCTGGATTGTTTGGACATGAAAATGAAGAGCTGACCACAGTTGTGTGGATACCCAGTAAAAAGCAGGGCTTAGAGTGTGAACAGACCGCTGAAAACCAGCATTGTGTTACTTGGACATTCATAAGTGGTGTAATGAAAGCCTACCTGGAGTGCAGATTCAGATGAATTCCAGATTGGCAGTGAATGAATGGAACATTCTGTACTGGCGATTCCAATGATTTCTGAAGTCTGATATTGTGGAAAAGAAAATGAAAGGCTGACCAGGTTTGAGTGGATAGACAATTGAACAGCACACTGCGAGTGTGAAAAGGCGGCTGAAAACCAGCATTGGATTACTTGGTCATTCACCAGTGCTGTAATCAAAACCTGCCTGGAGCGGAGAGTCAGATGAATTGCAGAATCGCAGTGAATGAATGGAACAGTCTGTAGTGGAGATCCCAATGATTTCTGAAGGCTGGTTTGTGTGGAGAGGAAAATGAAGAGCTGACCAATATTGAGTGGATAGCCCATTGAACAGCACTTCTGCGAGTTGAACATGCCTCTGAAAACCAGTATTGAGTTACTTGGACATTCACCAGTGGTGTAACGAAAACCTGCCGGGAGTGGAGGTTCAGATGAATTCCAGATTCGCAGTGAATGAATGGAACATTCTCTAGTGGTGATTCCAATGATTTCTGAAGGCTGGGTTTTGTGGACACGAAAATGTAGAGCTGAACAGGGTGGAGTGGATAGCCAAATGAACAGCACGTCTCTTAGTATGAACAGGCCACTGAAAACCAGCATTGGCTTACTTGGACATTCACAAGTGGTGTAACGATAACCCGCCGGGAGTTGAGAGTCAGATGAATTTAAGATTCGTAGTGAATGAACGGAACATTCTGTGGAGGAGATACCAATTATTTCTGAAGGTTGGGTTATGAGGACAGGAAAATGTAGAGCTGAATAGGGTTGGGTGGATAGCAAATTGAACAGCACGGCTGAGAGTATAAGCAGGCGGCTTAAAACCAGCATTGGCTTCCTTGGACATTTACCAGTGGTGTCACGAAAACCTGCCGGGAGTGGAGACTCTGATGAATTCCAGATTCGCGTGATTGAATGGAACATTCTGTAGTGGAGATTGCCAAGATTTAGAAATCTGGATAGTCTGGACAGGATATTGAAGAGCTGACCAATGTTGAGTGGATAGCCAGTGAACAGCACGGTTTCGAGTGTGAACAGACCACTAAGAAGCAGCATTGCATTACTTGGACATTCATCAGTGGTGTAACGAAAGCCTTCCTGGAATGCAGATTCAGATTATTTCCAGATTCACAGTGAATGAATGGAAATTTCTGTAGTAGAGATTCCAATGATTTCTGAACGCTGGGTTGTGTGGACAGGAAAATGAAGAGCTGACTAGGTTTGACTGGATTGCCAATTGAACAGCAAGGCTGTGAGTGTGAACAGCCGCTGAAAACCAGCATTGGATTACCTGGTCATTCACCAGTGTTGTTAGGAAAATCTGCCTGGTGTGGAGAGTCAGAGGAATTCCAGATTCGCAGGGAACGAATGGAACATTCTGAAGTGGAGATAAGAATGATTTCTGAAGGCTCGGTGTGTGGAAGGAATATCAAGAGCTAACCAGCGTTCACTGGATAGCCAATTGAACAGCACGGCTGCGAGTGTTAACACGCAGCTGAAACCAGCCTTGGGTTGCTTGGACATTCACCAGTGGTGAAACGAACACCTGCTGGGAGTGGAGAACAAGATGAATTCAAGATTCGCGTGAATGAATGAAACATTCTGTAGTGTAGATTGCAATGGTTTCTGGGGTTTGTATTGTCTGAACTGGAAAAAGAAGAACTCACCAGTGTTGAGTCGCTAGACCGTGAACAGCACGGGTTCGAGTGTGAATAGACCGCGGAAAACCATCATTGCGTTACTTGAACATTCAGCAGTGGTGCAATGAAAACCTGCCGGGAGTGGAGATTCAGATGAATTCCAGATTCGCAGTGAATGAATGGAACATTCTCTAGTGGTGATTCCAATGATTTCTGAAGGCTGGGTTTTGTGGACACGAAAATGTAGAGCTGAACAGGGTGGAATGGATAGCCAAATGAACAGCACGTCTCGTAGTAAGAACAGGCCACTGAAAACCAGCTTTGGCTTAATTGGACATTCACAAGTGGTGTAACGAAAACCTGACGGGAGTTGAGAATTAGATGAATTTCAGATTTGCAGTCAATGAATGGAACATTCTGTGGAGGAGATACCAATTGTTTCTGAAGTTTGGGTTATGTGGACAGGAAAATGGAGCTGAAGAGGGTTGAGTGGATAGCAAATTGAACAGCACGGCTGAGAGTATGAGCAGGCCACTTAAAACCAGCATTGGCTTACTTGGATATTTACCAGTGGTGTCACGAAAACCTGCCGGGAGTGGAGATTCAGATGAATTCCAGATTCGCTGTGAATGAATGGAACATTCTGTAGTGGAGATAACAATGATTTCTCCAGTCTCTGTGGTGTGGACAGGAAAATGTAGAGCTGGCCAGGGTTGAGTGGATAGCCAATTGAACAGCACCACTGCGCTTGTGAAGAAAACACTTAAAACATTGGGTTACTTGGACATTCAACAGTGGTGTAACGAAAACCTGCCGGGAGTGGAGGTTCAGAGGAATTCCAGATTCGCAGTGAATGAATGGAACATTCTCTAGTGGAGATTCCAATGATTTCTGAAGGCTGGGTCGTGTGGAAGGAAAATCAAGAACTAATCAGGATTTAGTGGAAAGCCAATTGTATAGCATGGCTGCGAGTGTGAACATGCAGCTGAAAACCAGCATTGGGTTACTTGGACATTCATCAGTGGTGTAAGGAAAACCTGCATGGAGTGGAGAGTCAGTTGAATTCCACATTCGCAGTGAATGAATGGAACATTCTGTAGAGGAGATTCCAATGATTTCTGAAGCCTGTGTTGTGTGGACAGGAAAATGAAGAGCTGACCAGGCTTGAATCGATAGCCAAGTAAACAGCAGGGCTGCGAATATGAACAGGCCGCTGAAAACCAGCATTGGGTTACTTGGACATTCAACAGTGGTGTAATGAAAACCTGCGTGGAGTTGAGAGTCAGATGAATTCCAGATTCGCAGTGAATGAATGGAACATTCTGTAGTGGAGATAACAAAGATTTCTGAAGGCTGGTAGTGTGGTGGGACAATGAAGAGCTGAACAGGGTGGAGTGAATTGTCAATTAAACAGCACGGCTGCGAGTATGAACAGGCCTCTGAAAACCAGCATTGGCTTACTTGGACATTCACAAGTGGTGTAATGTTAACCAGGCGGGAGTGGAGAATCAGATAAACTCCAGACTCGCAGTGAATGAATGGAACATTCTGTAGTGGAGATTGCAATGATTTCTGAAATCTGGATTGTGGGGACACGAAAATGAAGAGCTGACCAGTGTTGAGTGGATAGCCTGTAAAAAGCCTCGGCTTCGAATGTGAACAGACCACTGAAAACCAGTATTGCATTACTTCGACTTTCAGCAGTGGTGTAACGAAAGCCTGCGTGGAGTGCAGATTCAGATGAATTCCAGATTCCCAGTGAATGAATGGAACATCCTGTAGTGGAGATTACAATGATTTCTGAAGGCTGGGTTGTGTGCACAGGAAAATGAGGAGCAAAACAGGTTGAGTGGATAGCCAATTGAACAGCACGACTGCGAACATGAACAGGCCTCTGAAAACCAGCATTGTTTTACTTGGACATTCACAAGTGGTGTAAGATAAATCTGCAGGTAGTGGAGATTCAGTTGAATTCCAGATTCGCAGTGAATGAATGGAACATTCTGTACTGGAGATTGCAATGATTTCTCAAGTCTGGATTGTTTGGACATGAAAATGAAGAGCTGACCACAGTTGTGTGGATACCCAGTAAAAAGCAGGGCTTAGAGTGTGAACAGACCGCTGAAAACCAGCATTGTGTTACTTGGACATTCATAAGTGGTGTAATGAAAGCCTACCTGGAGTGCAGATTCAGATGAATTCCAGATTGGCAGTGAATGAATGGAACATTCTGTACTGGCGATTCCAATGATTTCTGAAGTCTGATATTGTGGAAAAGAAAATGAAAGGCTGACCAGGTTTGAGTGGATAGACAATTGAACAGCACACTGCGAGTGTGAAAAGGCGGCTGAAAACCAGCATTGGATTACTTGGTCATTCACCAGTGCTGTAATGAAAACCTGCCTGGAGCGGAGAGTCAGATGAATTGCAGAATCGCAGTGAATGAATGGAACAGTCTGTAGTGGAGATCCCAATGATTTCTGAAGGCTGGTTTGTGTGGAGAGGAAAATGAAGAGCTGACCAATATTGAGTGGATAGCCCATTGAACAGCACTTCTGCGAGTTGAACATGCCTCTGAAAACCAGTATTGAGTTACTTGGACATTCACCAGTGGGGTAACGAAAACCTGCCGGGAGTGGAGGTTGAGATGAATTCCAGATTCGCAGTGAATGAATGGAGCATTCTCTAGTGGTGATTCCAATGATTTCTGAAGGCTGGGTTTTGTGGACACGAAAATGTAGAGCTGAACAGGGTGGAGTGGATAGCCAAATGAACAGCACGTCTCGTAGTATGAACAGGCCACTGAAAACCAGCATTGGCTTACTTGGACATTCATCAGTGGTGTAACGAAAGCCTTCCTGGAATGCAGATTCAGATTATTTCCAGATTCACAGTGAATGAATGGAAATTTCTGTAGTAGAGATTCCAATGATTTCTGAACGCTGGGTTGTGTGGACAGGAAAATGAAGAGCTGACTAGGTTTGACTGGATTGCCAATTGAACAGCAAGGCTGTGAGTGTGAACAGCCGCTGAAAACCAGCATTGGATTACCTGGTCATTCACCAGTGTTGTTAGGAAAATCTGCCTGGTGTGGAGAGTCAGAGGAATTCCAGATTCGCAGGGAACGAATGGAACATTCTGAAGTGGAGATAAGAATGATTTCTGAAGGCTCGGTGTGTGGAAGGAAAATCAAGAGCTAACCAGCGTTCACTGGATAGCCAATTGAACAGCACGGCTGCGAGTGTTAACACGCAGCTGAAACCAGCCTTGGGTTGCTTGGACATTCACCAGTGGTGAAACGAAAACCTGCTGGGAGTGGAGAACAAGATGAATTCAAGATTCGCGTGAATGAATGAAACATTCTGTAGTGTAGATTGCAATGGTTTCTGAGGTTTGTATTGTCTGAACTGGAAAAAGAAGAACTCACCAGTGTTGAGTCGCTAGACCGTGAACAGCACGGGTTCGAGTGTGAATAGACCGCGGAAAACCATCATTGCGTTACTTGAACATTCAGCAGTGGTGCAATGAAAACCTGCCGGGAGTGGAGATTCAGATGAATTCCAGATTCGCAGTGAATGAATGGAACATTCTCTAGTGGTGATTCCAATGATTTCTGAAGGCTGGGTTTTGTGGACACGAAAATGTAGAGCTGAACAGGGTGGAATGGATAGCCAAATGAACAGCACGTCTCGTAGTAAGAACAGGCCACTGAAAACCAGCTTTGGCTTAATTGGACATTCACAAGTGGTGTAACGAAAACCTGACGGGAGTTGAGAATTAGATGAATTTCAGATTTGCAGTCAATGAATGGAACATTCTGTGGAGGAGATACCAATTGTTTCTGAAGTTTGGGTTATGTGGACAGGAAAATGGAGCTGAAGAGGGTTGAGTGGATAGCAAATTGAACAGCACGGCTGAGAGTATGAGCAGGCCACTTAAAACCAGCATTGGCTTACTTGGATATTTACCAGTGGTGTCACGAAAACCTGCCGGGAGTGGAGATTCAGATGAATTCCAGATTCGCTGTGAATGAATGGAACATTCTGTAGTGGAGATAACAATGATTTCTCCAGTCTCTGTGGTGTGGACAGGAAAATGTAGAGCTGGCCAGGGTTGAGTGGATAGCCAATTGAACAGCACCACTGCGCTTGTGAAGAAAACACTTAAAACATTGGGTTACTTGGACATTCAACAGTGGTGTAACGAAAACCTGCCGGGAGTGGAGGTTCAGAGGAATTCCAGATTCGCAGTGAATGAATGGAACATTCTCTAGTGGAGATTCCAATGATTTCTGAAGGCTGGGTCGTGTGGAAGGAAAATCAAGAACTAATCAGGATTTAGTGGAAAGCCAATTGTATAGCATGGCTGCGAGTGTGAACATGCAGCTGAAAACCAGCATTGGGTTACTTGGACATTCATCAGTGGTGTAAGGAAAACCTGCATGGAGTGGAGAGTCAGTTGAATTCCACATTCGCAGTGAATGAATGGAACATTCTGTAGAGGAGATTCCAATGATTTCTGAAGCCTGTGTTGTGTGGACAGGAAAATGAAGAGCTGACCAGGCTTGAATCGATAGCCAAGTAAACAGCAGGGCTGCGAATATGAACAGGCCGCTGAAAACCAGCATTGGGTTACTTGGACATTCAACAGTGGTGTAATGAAAACCTGCGTGGAGTTGAGAGTCAGATGAATTCCAGATTCGCAGTGAATGAATGGAACATTCTGTAGTGGAGATAACAAAGATTTCTGAAGGCTGGTAGTGTGGTGGGACAATGAAGAGCTGAACAGGGTGGAGTGAATTGTCAATTAAACAGCACGGCTGCGAGTATGAACAGGCCTCTGAAAACCAGCATTGGCTTACTTGGACATTCACAAGTGGTGTAATGTTAACCAGGCGGGAGTGGAGAATCAGATAAACTCCAGACTCGCAGTGAATGAATGGAACATTCTGTAGTGGAGATTGCAATGATTTCTGAAATCTGGATTGTGGGGACACGAAAATGAAGAGCTGACCAGTGTTGAGTGGATAGCCTGTAAAAAGCCTCGGCTTCGAATGTGAACAGACCACTGAAAACCAGTATTGCATTACTTCGACTTTCAGCAGTGGTGTAACGAAAGCCTGCGTGGAGTGCAGATTCAGATGAATTCCAGATTCCCAGTGAATGAATGGAACATCCTGTAGTGGAGATTACAATGATTTCTGAAGGCTGGGTTGTGTGCACAGGAAAATGAGGAGCAAAACAGGTTGAGTGGATAGCCAATTGAACAGCACGACTGCGAACATGAACAGGCCTCTGAAAACCAGCATTGTTTTACTTGGACATTCACAAGTGGTGTAAGATAAATCTGCAGGTAGTGGAGATTCAGTTGAATTCCAGATTCGCAGTGAATGAATGGAACATTCTGTACTGGAGATTGCAATGATTTCTCAAGTCTGGATTGTTTGGACATGAAAATGAAGAGCTGACCACAGTTGTGTGGATACCCAGTAAAAAGCAGGGCTTAGAGTGTGAACAGACCGCTGAAAACCAGCATTGTGTTACTTGGACATTCATAAGTGGTGTAATGAAAGCCTACCTGGAGTGCAGATTCAGATGAATTCCAGATTGGCAGTGAATGAATGGAACATTCTGTACTGGTGATTCCAATGATTTCTGAAGTCTGATATTGTGGAAAAGAAAATGAAAGGCTGACCAGGTTTGAGTGGATAGACAATTGAACAGCACACTGCGAGTGTGAAAAGGCGGCTGAAAACCAGCATTGGATTACTTGGTCATTCACCAGTGCTGTAATCAAAACCTGCCTGGAGCGGAGAGTCAGATGAATTGCAGAATCGCAGTGAATGAATGGAACAGTCTGTAGTGGAGATCCCAATGATTTCTGAAGGCTGGTTTGTGTGGAGAGGAAAATGAAGAGCTGACCAATATTGAGTGGATAGCCCATTGAACAGCACTTCTGCGAGTTGAACATGCCTCTGAAAACCAGTATTGAGTTACTTGGACATTCACCAGTGGCGTAACGAAAACCTGCCGGGAGTGGAGGTTCAGATGAATTCCAGATTCGCAGTGAATGAATGGAACATTCTCTAGTGGTGATTCCAATGATTTCTGAAGGCTGGGTTTTGTGGACACGAAAATGTAGAGCTGAACAGGGTGGAGTGGATAGCCAAATGAACAGCACGTCTCTTAGTATGAACAGGCCACTGAAAACCAGCATTGGCTTACTTGGACATTCGTCAGTGGTGTAACGAAAGCCTTCCTGGAATGCAGATTCAGATTATTTCCAGATTCACAGTGAATGAATGGAAATTTCTGTAGTAGAGATTCCAATGATTTCTGAACGCTGGGTTGTGTGGACAGGAAAATGAAGAGCTGACTAGGTTTGACTGGATTGCCAATTGAACAGCAAGGCTGTGAGTGTGAACAGCCGCTGAAAACCAGCATTGGATTACCGGGTCATTCACCAGTGTTGTTAGGAAAATCTGCCTGGTGTGGAGAGTCAGAGGAATTCCAGATTCGCAGGGAACGAATGGAACATTCTGAAGTGGAGATAAGAATGATTTCTGAAGGCTCGGTGTGTGGAAGGAAAATCAAGAGCTAACCAGCGTTCACTGGATAGCCAATTGAACAGCACGGCTGCGAGTGTTAACACGCAGCTGAAACCAGCCTTGGGTTGCTTGGACATTCACCAGTGGTGAAACGAAAACCTGCTGGGAGTGGAGAACAAGATGAATTCAAGATTCGCGTGAATGAATGAAACATTCTGTAGTGTAGATTGCAATGGTTTCTGAGGTTTGTATTGTCTGAACTGGAAAAAGAAGAACTCACCAGTGTTGAGTCGCTAGACCGTGAACAGCACGGGTTCGAGTGTGAATAGACCGCTGAAAACCATCATTGCGTTACTTGAACATTCAGCAGTGGTGCAATGAAAACCTGCCGGGAGTGGAGATTCAGATGAATTCCAGATTCGCAGTGAATGAATGGAACATTCTCTAGTGGTGATTCCAATGATTTCTGAAGGCTGGGTTTTGTGGACACGAAAATGTAGAGCTGAACAGGGTGGAATGGATAGCCAAATGAACAGCACGTCTCGTAGTAAGAACAGGCCACTGAAAACCAGCTTTGGCTTAATTGGACATTCACAAGTGGTGTAACGAAAACCTGACGGGAGTTGAGAATTAGATGAATTTCAGATTTGCAGTCAATGAATGGAACATTCTGTGGAGGAGATACCAATTGTTTCTGAAGTTTGGGTTATGTGGACAGGAAAATGGAGCTGAAGAGGGTTGAGTGGATAGCAAATTGAACAGCACGGCTGAGAGTATGAGCAGGCCACTTAAAACCAGCATTGGCTTACTTGGATATTTACCAGTGGTGTCACGAAAACCTGCCGGGAGTGGAGATTCAGATGAATTCCAGATTCGCTGTGAATGAATGGAACATTCTGTAGTGGAGATAACAATGATTTCTCCAGTCTCTGTGGTGTGGACAGGAAAATGTAGAGCTGGCCAGGGTTGAGTGGATAGCCAATTGAACAGCACCACTGCGCTTGTGAAGAAAACACTTAAAACATTGGGTTACTTGGACATTCAACAGTGGTGTAACGAAAACCTGCCGGGAGTGGAGGTTCAGAGGAATTCCAGATTCGCAGTGAATGAATGGAACATTCTCTAGTGGAGATTCCAATGATTTCTGAAGGCTGGGTCGTGTGGAAGGAAAATCAAGAACTAATCAGGATTTAGTGGAAAGCCAATTGTATAGCATGGCTGCGAGTGTGAACATGCAGCTGAAAACCAGCATTGGGTTACTTGGACATTCATCAGTGGTGTAAGGAAAACCTGCATGGAGTGGAGAGTCAGTTGAATTCCACATTCGCAGTGAATGAATGGAACATTCTGTAGAGGAGATTCCAATGATTTCTGAAGCCTGTGTTGTGTGGACAGGAAAATGAAGAGCTGACCAGGCTTGAATCGATAGCCAAGTAAACAGCAGGGCTGCGAATATGAACAGGCCGCTGAAAACCAGCATTGGGTTACTTGGACATTCAACAGTGGTGTAATGAAAACCTGCGTGGAGTTGAGAGTCAGATGAATTCCAGATTCGCAGTGAATGAATGGAACATTCTGTAGTGGAGATAACAAAGATTTCTGAAGGCTGGTAGTGTGGTGGGACAATGAAGAGCTGAACAGGGTGGAGTGAATTGTCAATTAAACAGCACGGCTGCGAGTATGAACAGGCCTCTGAAAACCAGCATTGGCTTACTTGGACATTCACAAGTGGTGTAATGTTAACCAGGCGGGAGTGGAGAATCAGATAAACTCCAGACTCGCAGTGAATGAATGGAACATTCTGTAGTGGAGATTGCAATGATTTCTGAAATCTGGATTGTGGGGACACGAAAATGAAGAGCTGACCAGTGTTGAGTGGATAGCCTGTAAAAAGCCTCGGCTTCGAATGTGAACAGACCACTGAAAACCAGTATTGCATTACTTCGACTTTCAGCAGTGGTGTAACGAAAGCCTGCGTGGAGTGCAGATTCAGATGAATTCCAGATTCCCAGTGAATGAATGGAACATCCTGTAGTGGAGATTACAATGATTTCTGAAGGCTGGGTTGTGTGCACAGGAAAATGAGGAGCAAAACAGGTTGAGTGGATAGCCAATTGAACAGCACGACTGCGAACATGAACAGGCCTCTGAAAACCAGCATTGTTTTACTTGGACATTCACAAGTGGTGTAAGATAAATCTGCAGGTAGTGGAGATTCAGTTGAATTCCAGATTCGCAGTGAATGAATGGAACATTCTGTACTGGAGATTGCAATGATTTCTCAAGTCTGGATTGTTTGGACATGAAAATGAAGAGCTGACCACAGTTGTGTGGATACCCAGTAAAAAGCAGGGCTTAGAGTGTGAACAGACCGCTGAAAACCAGCATTGTGTTACTTGGACATTCATAAGTGGTGTAATGAAAGCCTACCTGGAGTGCAGATTCAGATGAATTCCAGATTGGCAGTGAATGAATGGAACATTCTGTACTGGCGATTCCAATGATTTCTGAAGTCTGATATTGTGGAAAAGAAAATGAAAGGCTGACCAGGTTTGAGTGGATAGACAATTGAACAGCACACTGCGAGTGTGAAAAGGCGGCTGAAAACCAGCATTGGATTACTTGGTCATTCACCAGTGCTGTAATGAAAACCTGCCTGGAGCGGAGAGTCAGATGAATTGCAGAATCGCAGTGAATGAATGGAACAGTCTGTAGTGGAGATCCCAATGATTTCTGAAGGCTGGTTTGTGTGGAGAGGAAAATGAAGAGCTGACCAATATTGAGTGGATAGCCCATTGAACAGCACTTCTGCGAGTTGAACATGCCTCTGAAAACCAGTATTGAGTTACTTGGACATTCACCAGTGGCGTAACGAAAACCTGCCGGGAGTGGAGGTTCAGATGAATTCCAGATTCGCAGTGAATGAATGGAACATTCTCTAGTGGTGATTCCAATGATTTCTGAAGGCTGGGTTTTGTGGACACGAAAATGTAGAGCTGAACAGGGTGGAGTGGATAGCCAAATGAACAGCACGTCTCTTAGTATGAACAGGCCACTGAAAACCAGCATTGGCTTACTTGGACATTCGTCAGTGGTGTAACGAAAGCCTTCCTGGAATGCAGATTCAGATTATTTCCAGATTCACAGTGAATGAATGGAAATTTCTGTAGTAGAGATTCCAATGATTTCTGAACGCTGGGTTGTGTGGACAGGAAAATGAAGAGCTGACTAGGTTTGACTGGATTGCCAATTGAACAGCAAGGCTGTGAGTGTGAACAGCCGCTGAAAACCAGCATTGGATTACCTGGTCATTCACCAGTGTTGTTAGGAAAATGTGCCTGGTGTGGAGAGTCAGAGGAATTCCAGATTCGCAGGGAACGAATGGAACATTCTGAAGTGGAGATAAGAATGATTTCTGAAGGCTCGGTGTGTGGAAGGAAAATCAAGAGCTAACCAGCGTTCACTGGCTAGCCAATTGAACAGCACGGCTGCGAGTGTTAACACGCAGCTGAAACCAGTCTTGGGTTGCTTGGACATTCACCAGTGGTGAAACGAAAACCTGCTGGGAGTGGAGAACAAGATGAATTCAAGATTCGCGTGAATGAATGAAACATTCTGTAGTGTAGATTGCAATGGTTTCTGAGGTTTGTATTGTCTGAACTGGAAAAAGAAGAACTCACCAGTGTTGAGTCGCTAGACCGTGAACAGCACGGGTTCGAGTGTGAATAGACCGCTGAAAACCATCATTGCGTTACTTGAACATTCAGCAGTGGTGCAATGAAAACCTGCCGGGAGTGGAGATTCAGATGAATTCCAGATTCGCAGTGAATGAATGGAACATTCTCTAGTGGTGATTCCAATGATTTCTGAAGGCTGGGTTTTGTGGACACGAAAATGTAGAGCTGAACAGGGTGGAATGGATAGCCAAATGAACAGCACGTCTCGTAGTAAGAACAGGCCACTGAAAACCAGCTTTGGCTTAATTGGACATTCACAAGTGGTGTAACGAAAACCTGACGGGAGTTGAGAATTAGATGAATTTCAGATTTGCAGTCAATGAATGGAACATTCTGTGGAGGAGATACCAATTGTTTCTGAAGTTTGGGTTATGTGGACAGGAAAATGGAGCTGAAGAGGGTTGAGTGGATAGCAAATTGAACAGCACGGCTGAGAGTATGAGCAGGCCACTTAAAACCAGCATTGGCTTACTTGGATATTTACCAGTGGTGTCACGAAAACCTGCCGGGGGTGGAGATTCAGATGAATTCCAGATTCGCTGTGAATGAATGGAACATTCTGTAGTGGAGATAACAATGATTTCTCCAGTCTCTGTGGTGTGGACAGGAAAATGTAGAGCTGGCCAGGGTTGAGTGGATAGCCAATTGAACAGCACCACTGCGCTTGTGAAGAAAACACTTAAAACATTGGGTTACTTGGACATTCAACAGTGGTGTAACGAAAACCTGCCGGGAGTGGAGGTTCAGAGGAATTCCAGATTCGCAGTGAATGAATGGAACATTCTCTAGTGGAGATTCCAATGATTTCTGAAGGCTGGGTCGTGTGGAAGGAAAATCAAGAACTAATCAGGATTTAGTGGAAAGCCAATTGTATAGCATGGCTGCGAGTGTGAACATGCAGCTGAAAACCAGCATTGGGTTACTTGGACATTCATCAGTGGTGTAAGGAAAACCTGCATGGAGTGGAGAGTCAGTTGAATTCCACATTCGCAGTGAATGAATGGAACATTCTGTAGAGGAGATTCCAATGATTTCTGAAGCCTGTGTTGTGTGGACAGGAAAATGAAGAGCTGACCAGGCTTGAATCGATAGCCAAGTAAACAGCAGGGCTGCGAATATGAACAGGCCGCTGAAAACCAGCATTGGGTTACTTGGACATTCAACAGTGGTGTAATGAAAACCTGCGTGGAGTTGAGAGTCAGATGAATTCCAGATTCGCAGTGAATGAATGGAACATTCTGTAGTGGAGATAACAAAGATTTCTGAAGGCTGGTAGTGTGGTGGGACAATGAAGAGCTGAACAGGGTGGAGTGAATTGTCAATTAAACAGCACGGCTGCGAGTATGAACAGGCCTCTGAAAACCAGCATTGGCTTACTTGGACATTCACAAGTGGTGTAATGTTAACCAGGCGGGAGTGGAGAATCAGATAAACTCCAGACTCGCAGTGAATGAATGGAACATTCTGTAGTGGAGATTGCAATGATTTCTGAAATCTGGATTGTGGGGACACGAAAATGAAGAGCTGACCAGTGTTGAGTGGATAGCCTGTAAAAAGCCTCGGCTTCGAATGTGAACAGACCACTGAAAACCAGTATTGCATTACTTCGACTTTCAGCAGTGGTGTAACGAAAGCCTGCGTGGAGTGCAGATTCAGATGAATTCCAGATTCCCAGTGAATGAATGGAACATCCTGTAGTGGAGATTACAATGATTTCTGAAGGCTGGGTTGTGTGCACAGGAAAATGAGGAGCAAAACAGGTTGAGTGGATAGCCAATTGAACAGCACGACTGCGAACATGAACAGGCCTCTGAAAACCAGCATTGTTTTACTTGGACATTCACAAGTGGTGTAAGATAAATCTGCAGGTAGTGGAGATTCAGTTGAATTCCAGATTCGCAGTGAATGAATGGAACATTCTGTACTGGAGATTGCAATGATTTCTCAAGTCTGGATTGTTTGGACATGAAAATGAAGAGCTGACCACAGTTGTGTGGATACCCAGTAAAAAGCAGGGCTTAGAGTGTGAACAGACCGCTGAAAACCAGCATTGTGTTACTTGGACATTCATAAGTGGTGTAATGAAAGCCTACCTGGAGTGCAGATTCAGATGAATTCCAGATTGGCAGTGAATGAATGGAACATTCTGTACTGGCGATTCCAATGATTTCTGAAGTCTGATATTGTGGAAAAGAAAATGAAAGGCTGACCAGGTTTGAGTGGATAGACAATTGAACAGCACACTGCGAGTGTGAAAAGGCGGCTGAAAACCAGCATTGGATTACTTGGTCATTCACCAGTGCTGTAATGAAAACCTGCCTGGAGCGGAGAGTCAGATGAATTGCAGAATCGCAGTGAATGAATGGAACAGTCTGTAGTGGAGATCCCAATGATTTCTGAAGGCTGGTTTGTGTGGAGAGGAAAATGAAGAGCTGACCAATATTGAGTGGATAGCCCATTGAACAGCACTTCTGCGAGTTGAACATGCCTCTGAAAACCAGTATTGAGTTACTTGGACATTCACCAGTGGCGTAACGAAAACCTGCCGGGAGTGGAGGTTCAGATGAATTCCAGATTCGCAGTGAATGAATGGAACATTCTCTAGTGGTGATTCCAATGATTTCTGAAGGCTGGGTTTTGTGGACACGAAAATGTAGAGCTGAACAGGGTGGAGTGGATAGCCAAATGAACAGCACGTCTCTTAGTATGAACAGGCCACTGAAAACCAGCATTGGCTTACTTGGACATTCGTCAGTGGTGTAACGAAAGCCTTCCTGGAATGCAGATTCAGATTATTTCCAGATTCACAGTGAATGAATGGAAATTTCTGTAGTAGAGATTCCAATGATTTCTGAACGCTGGGTTGTGTGGACAGGAAAATGAAGAGCTGACTAGGTTTGACTGGATTGCCAATTGAACAGCAAGGCTGTGAGTGTGAACAGCCGCTGAAAACCAGCATTGGATTACCTGGTCATTCACCAGTGTTGTTAGGAAAATGTGCCTGGTGTGGAGAGTCAGAGGAATTCCAGATTCGCAGGGAACGAATGGAACATTCTGAAGTGGAGATAAGAATGATTTCTGAAGGCTCGGTGTGTGGAAGGAAAATCAAGAGCTAACCAGCGTTCACTGGCTAGCCAATTGAACAGCACGGCTGCGAGTGTTAACACGCAGCTGAAACCAGTCTTGGGTTGCTTGGACATTCACCAGTGGTGAAACGAAAACCTGCTGGGAGTGGAGAACAAGATGAATTCAAGATTCGCGTGAATGAATGAAACATTCTGTAGTGTAGATTGCAATGGTTTCTGAGGTTTGTATTGTCTGAACTGGAAAAAGAAGAACTCACCAGTGTTGAGACGCTAGACCGTGAACAGCACGGGTTCGAGTGTGAATAGACCGCTGAAAACCATCATTGCGTTACTTGAACATTCAGCAGTGGTGCAATGAAAACCTGCCGGGAGTGGAGATTCAGATGAATTCCAGATTCGCAGTGAATGAATGGAACATTCTCTAGTGGTGATTCCAATGATTTCTGAAGGCTGGGTTTTGTGGACACGAAAATGTAGAGCTGAACAGGGTGGAATGGATAGCCAAATGAACAGCACGTCTCGTAGTAAGAACAGGCCACTGAAAACCAGCTTTGGCTTAATTGGACATTCACAAGTGGTGTAACGAAAACCTGACGGGAGTTGAGAATTAGATGAATTTCAGATTTGCAGTCAATGAATGGAACATTCTGTGGAGGAGATACCAATTGTTTCTGAAGTTTGGGTTATGTGGACAGGAAAATGGAGCTGAAGAGGGTTGAGTGGATAGCAAATTGAACAGCACGGCTGAGAGTATGAGCAGGCCACTTAAAACCAGCATTGGCTTACTTGGATATTTACCAGTGGTGTCACGAAAACCTGCCGGGGGTGGAGATTCAGATGAATTCCAGATTCGCTGTGAATGAATGGAACATTCTGTAGTGGAGATAACAATGATTTCTCCAGTCTCTGTGGTGTGGACAGGAAAATGTAGAGCTGGCCAGGGTTGAGTGGATAGCCAATTGAACAGCACCACTGCGCTTGTGAAGAAAACACTTAAAACATTGGGTTACTTGGACATTCAACAGTGGTGTAACGAAAACCTGCCGGGAGTGGAGGTTCAGAGGAATTCCAGATTCGCAGTGAATGAATGGAACATTCTCTAGTGGAGATTCCAATGATTTCTGAAGGCTGGGTCGTGTGGAAGGAAAATCAAGAACTAATCAGGATTTAGTGGAAAGCCAATTGTATAGCATGGCTGCGAGTGTGAACATGCAGCTGAAAACCAGCATTGGGTTACTTGGACATTCATCAGTGGTGTAAGGAAAACCTGCATGGAGTGGAGAGTCAGTTGAATTCCACATTCGCAGTGAATGAATGGAACATTCTGTAGAGGAGATTCCAATGATTTCTGAAGCCTGTGTTGTGTGGACAGGAAAATGAAGAGCTGACCAGGCTTGAATCGATAGCCAAGTAAACAGCAGGGCTGCGAATATGAACAGGCCGCTGAAAACCAGCATTGGGTTACTTGGACATTCAACAGTGGTGTAATGAAAACCTGCGTGGAGTTGAGAGTCAGATGAATTCCAGATTCGCAGTGAATGAATGGAACATTCTGTAGTGGAGATAACAAAGATTTCTGAAGGCTGGTAGTGTGGTGGGACAATGAAGAGCTGAACAGGGTGGAGTGAATTGTCAATTAAACAGCACGGCTGCGAGTATGAACAGGCCTCTGAAAACCAGCATTGGCTTACTTGGACATTCACAAGTGGTGTAATGTTAACCAGGCGGGAGTGGAGAATCAGATAAACTCCAGACTCGCAGTGAATGAATGGAACATTCTGTAGTGGAGATTGCAATGATTTCTGAAATCTGGATTGTGGGGACACGAAAATGAAGAGCTGACCAGTGTTGAGTGGATAGCCTGTAAAAAGCCTCGGCTTCGAATGTGAACAGACCACTGAAAACCAGTATTGCATTACTTCGACTTTCAGCAGTGGTGTAACGAAAGCCTGCGTGGAGTGCAGATTCAGATGAATTCCAGATTCCCAGTGAATGAATGGAACATCCTGTAGTGGAGATTACAATGATTTCTGAAGGCTGGGTTGTGTGCACAGGAAAATGAGGAGCAAAACAGGTTGAGTGGATAGCCAATTGAACAGCACGACTGCGAACATGAACAGGCCTCTGAAAACCAGCATTGTTTTACTTGGACATTCACAAGTGGTGTAAGATAAATCTGCAGGTAGTGGAGATTCAGTTGAATTCCAGATTCGCAGTGAATGAATGGAACATTCTGTACTGGAGATTGCAATGATTTCTCAAGTCTGGATTGTTTGGACATGAAAATGAAGAGCTGACCACAGTTGTGTGGATACCCAGTAAAAAGCAGGGCTTAGAGTTTGAACAGACCGCTGAAAACCAGCATTGTGTTACTTGGACATTCATAAGTGGTGTAATGAAAGCCTACCTGGAGTGCAGATTCAGATGAATTCCAGATTGGCAGTGAATGAATGGAACATTCTGTACTGGCGATTCCAATGATTTCTGAAGTCTGATATTGTGGAAAAGAAAATGAAAGGCTGACCAGGTTTGAGTGGATAGACAATTGAACAGCACACTGCGAGTGTGAAAAGGCGGCTGAAAACCAGCATTGGATTACTTGGTCATTCACCAGTGCTGTAATGAAAACCTGCCTGGAGCGGAGAGTCAGATGAATTGCAGAATCGCAGTGAATGAATGGAACAGTCTGTAGTGGAGATCCCAATGATTTCTGAAGGCTGGTTTGTGTGGAGAGGAAAATGAAGAGCTGACCAATATTGAGTGGATAGCCCATTGAACAGCACTTCTGCGAGTTGAACATGCCTCTGAAAACCAGTATTGAGTTACTTGGACATTCACCAGTGGCGTAACGAAAACCTGCCGGGAGTGGAGGTTCAGATGAATTCCAGATTCGCAGTGAATGAATGGAACATTCTCTAGTGGTGATTCCAATGATTTCTGAAGGCTGGGTTTTGTGGACACGAAAATGTAGAGCTGAACAGGGTGGAGTGGATAGCCAAATGAACAGCACGTCTCTTAGTATGAACAGGCCACTGAAAACCAGCATTGGCTTACTTGGACATTCGTCAGTGGTGTAACGAAAGCCTTCCTGGAATGCAGATTCAGATTATTTCCAGATTCACAGTGAATGAATGGAAATTTCTGTAGTAGAGATTCCAATGATTTCTGAACGCTGGGTTGTGTGGACAGGAAAATGAAGAGCTGACTAGGTTTGACTGGATTGCCAATTGAACAGCAAGGCTGTGAGTGTGAACAGCCGCTGAAAACCAGCATTGGATTACCTGGTCATTCACCAGTGTTGTTAGGAAAATGTGCCTGGTGTGGAGAGTCAGAGGAATTCCAGATTCGCAGGGAACGAATGGAACATTCTGAAGTGGAGATAAGAATGATTTCTGAAGGCTCGGTGTGTGGAAGGAAAATCAAGAGCTAACCAGCGTTCACTGGCTAGCCAATTGAACAGCACGGCTGCGAGTGTTAACACGCAGCTGAAACCAGTCTTGGGTTGCTTGGACATTCACCAGTGGTGAAACGAAAACCTGCTGGGAGTGGAGAACAAGATGAATTCAAGATTCGCGTGAATGAATGAAACATTCTGTAGTGTAGATTGCAATGGTTTCTGAGGTTTGTATTGTCTGAACTGGAAAAAGAAGAACTCACCAGTGTTGAGACGCTAGACCGTGAACAGCACGGGTTCGAGTGTGAATAGACCGCTGAAAACCATCATTGCGTTACTTGAACATTCAGCAGTGGTGCAATGAAAACCTGCCGGGAGTGGAGATTCAGATGAATTCCAGATTCGCAGTGAATGAATGGAACATTCTCTAGTGGTGATTCCAATGATTTCTGAAGGCTGGGTTTTGTGGACACGAAAATGTAGAGCTGAACAGGGTGGAATGGATAGCCAAATGAACAGCACGTCTCGTAGTAAGAACAGGCCACTGAAAACCAGCTTTGGCTTAATTGGACATTCACAAGTGGTGTAACGAAAACCTGACGGGAGTTGAGAATTAGATGAATTTCAGATTTGCAGTCAATGAATGGAACATTCTGTGGAGGAGATACCAATTGTTTCTGAAGTTTGGGTTATGTGGACAGGAAAATGGAGCTGAAGAGGGTTGAGTGGATAGCAAATTGAACAGCACGGCTGAGAGTATGAGCAGGCCACTTAAAACCAGCATTGGCTTACTTGGATATTTACCAGTGGTGTCACGAAAACCTGCCGGGGGTGGAGATTCAGATGAATTCCAGATTCGCTGTGAATGAATGGAACATTCTGTAGTGGAGATAACAATGATTTCTCCAGTCTCTGTGGTGTGGACAGGAAAATGTAGAGCTGGCCAGGGTTGAGTGGATAGCCAATTGAACAGCACCACTGCGCTTGTGAAGAAAACACTTAAAACATTGGGTTACTTGGACATTCAACAGTGGTGTAACGAAAACCTGCCGGGAGTGGAGGTTCAGAGGAATTCCAGATTCGCAGTGAATGAATGGAACATTCTCTAGTGGAGATTCCAATGATTTCTGAAGGCTGGGTCGTGTGGAAGGAAAATCAAGAACTAATCAGGATTTAGTGGAAAGCCAATTGTATAGCATGGCTGCGAGTGTGAACATGCAGCTGAAAACCAGCATTGGGTTACTTGGACATTCATCAGTGGTGTAAGGAAAACCTGCATGGAGTGGAGAGTCAGTTGAATTCCACATTCGCAGTGAATGAATGGAACATTCTGTAGAGGAGATTCCAATGATTTCTGAAGCCTGTGTTGTGTGGACAGGAAAATGAAGAGCTGACCAGGCTTGAATCGATAGCCAAGTAAACAGCAGGGCTGCGAATATGAACAGGCCGCTGAAAACCAGCATTGGGTTACTTGGACATTCAACAGTGGTGTAATGAAAACCTGCGTGGAGTTGAGAGTCAGATGAATTCCAGATTCGCAGTGAATGAATGGAACATTCTGTAGTGGAGATAACAAAGATTTCTGAAGGCTGGTAGTGTGGTGGGACAATGAAGAGCTGAACAGGGTGGAGTGAATTGTCAATTAAACAGCACGGCTGCGAGTATGAACAGGCCTCTGAAAACCAGCATTGGCTTACTTGGACATTCACAAGTGGTGTAATGTTAACCAGGCGGGAGTGGAGAATCAGATAAACTCCAGACTCGCAGTGAATGAATGGAACATTCTGTAGTGGAGATTGCAATGATTTCTGAAATCTGGATTGTGGGGACACGAAAATGAAGAGCTGACCAGTGTTGAGTGGATAGCCTGTAAAAAGCCTCGGCTTCGAATGTGAACAGACCACTGAAAACCAGTATTGCATTACTTCGACTTTCAGCAGTGGTGTAACGAAAGCCTGCGTGGAGTGCAGATTCAGATGAATTCCAGATTCCCAGTGAATGAATGGAACATCCTGTAGTGGAGATTACAATGATTTCTGAAGGCTGGGTTGTGTGCACAGGAAAATGAGGAGCAAAACAGGTTGAGTGGATAGCCAATTGAACAGCACGACTGCGAACATGAACAGGCCTCTGAAAACCAGCATTGTTTTACTTGGACATTCACAAGTGGTGTAAGATAAATCTGCAGGTAGTGGAGATTCAGTTGAATTCCAGATTCGCAGTGAATGAATGGAACATTCTGTACTGGAGATTGCAATGATTTCTCAAGTCTGGATTGTTTGGACATGAAAATGAAGAGCTGACCACAGTTGTGTGGATACCCAGTAAAAAGCAGGGCTTAGAGTGTGAACAGACCGCTGAAAACCAGCATTGTGTTACTTGGACAATCATAAGTGGTGTAATGAAAGCCTACCTGGAGTGCAGATTCAGATGAATTCCAGATTGGCAGTGAATGAATGGAACATTCTGTACTGGCGATTCCAATGATTTCTGAAGTCTGATATTGTGGAAAAGAAAATGAAAGGCTGACCAGGTTTGAGTGGATAGACAATTGAACAGCACACTGCGAGTGTGAAAAGGCGGCTGAAAACCAGCATTGGATTACTTGGTCATTCACCAGTGCTGTAATGAAAACCTGCCTGGAGCGGAGAGTCAGATGAATTGCAGAATCGCAGTGAATGAATGGAACAGTCTGTAGTGGAGATCCCAATGATTTCTGAAGGCTGGTTTGTGTGGAGAGGAAAATGAAGAGCTGACCAATATTGAGTGGATAGCCCATTGAACAGCACTTCTGCGAGTTGAACATGCCTCTGAAAACCAGTATTGAGTTACTTGGACATTCACCAGTGGTGTAACGAAAACCTGCCGGGAGTGGAGGTTCAGATGAATTCCAGATTCGCAGTGAATGAATGGAACATTCTCTAGTGGTGATTCCAATGATTTCTGAAGGCTGGGTTTTGTGGACACGAAAATGTAGAGCTGAACAGGGTGGAGTGGATAGCCAAATGAACAGCACGTCTCTTAGTATGAACAGGCCACTGAACACCAGCATTGGCTTACTTGGACATTCACAAGTGGTGTAACGATAACCCGCCGGGAGTTGAGAGTCAGATGAATTTAAGATTCGCAGTGAATGAACGGAACATTCTGTGGAGGAGATACCAATTATTTCTGAAGGTTGGGTTATGAGGACAGGAAAATGTAGAGCTGAATAGGGTTGGGTGGATAGCAAATTGAACAGCACGGCTGAGAGTATAAGCAGGCGGCTTAAAACCAGCATTGGCTTCCTTGGACATATACCAGTGGTGTCACGAAAACCTGCCGGGAGTGGAGACTCTGATGAATTCCAGATTCGCGTGATTGAATGGAACATTCTGTAGTGGAGATTGCCAAGATTTAGAAATCTGGATAGTCTGGACAGGATATTGAAGAGCTGACCAATGTTGAGTGGATAGCCAGTGAACAGCACGGTTTCGAGTGTGAACAGACCACTAAGAAGCAGCATTGCATTACTTGGACATTCATCAGTGGTGTAACGAAAGCCTTCCTGGAATGCAGATTCAGATTATTTCCAGATTCACAGTGAATGAATGGAAATTTCTGTAGTAGAGATTCCAATGATTTCTGAACGCTGGGTTGTGTGGACAGGAAAATGAAGAAGAGCTGACTAGGTTTGACTGGATTGCCAATTGAACAGCAAGGCTGTGAGTGTGAACAGCCGCTGAAAACCAGCATTGGATTACCTGGTCATTCACCAGTGTTGTTAGGAAAATCTGCCTGGTGTGGAGAGTCAGAGGAATTCCAGATTCGCAGGGAACGAATGGAACATTCTGAAGTGGAGATAAGAATGATTTCTGAAGGCTCGGTGTGTGGAAGGAAAATCAATAGCTAACCAGCGTTCACTGGATAGCCAATTGAACAGCACGGCTGCGAGTGTTAACACGCAGCTGAAACCAGCCTTGGGTTGCTTGGACATTCACCAGTGGTGAAACGAAAACCTGCTGGGAGTGGAGAACAAGATGAATTCAAGATTCGCGTGAATGAATGAAACATTCTGTAGTGTAGATTGCAATGGTTTCTGAGGTTTGTATTGTCTGAACTGGAAAAAGAAGAACTCACCAGTGTTGAGTCGCTAGACCGTGAACAGCACGGGTTCGAGTGTGAATAGACCGCTGAAAACCATCATTGCGTTACTTGAACATTCAGCAGTGGTGCAATGAAAACCTGCCGGGAGTGGAGATTCAGATGAATTCCAGATTCGCAGTGAATGAATGGAACATTCTCTAGTGGTGATTCCAATGATTTCTGAAGGCTGGGTTTTGTGGACACGAAAATGTAGAGCTGAACAGGGTGGAATGGATAGCCAAATGAACAGCACGTCTCGTAGTAAGAACAGGCCACTGAAAACCAGCTTTGGCTTAATTGGACATTCACAAGTGGTGTAACGAAAACCTGACGGGAGTTGAGAATTAGATGAATTTCAGATTTGCAGTCAATGAATGGAACATTCTGTGGAGGAGATACCAATTGTTTCTGAAGTTTGGGTTATGTGGACAGGAAAATGGAGCTGAAGAGGGTTGAGTGGATAGCAAATTGAACAGCACGGCTGAGAGTATGAGCAGGCCACTTAAAACCAGCATTGGCTTACTTGGATATTTACCAGTGGTGTCACGAAAACCTGCCGGGAGTGGAGATTCAGATGAATTCCAGATTCGCTGTGAATGAATGGAACATTCTGTAGTGGAGATAACAATGATTTCTCCAGTCTCTGTGGTGTGGACAGGAAAATGTAGAGCTGGCCAGGGTTGAGTGGATAGCCAATTGAACAGCGCCACTGCGCTTGTGAAGAAAACACTTAAAACATTGGGTTACTTGGACATTCAACAGTGGTGTAACGAAAACCTGCCGGGAGTGGAGGTTCAGAGGAATTCCAGATTCGCAGTGAATGAATGGAACATTCTCTAGTGGAGATTCCAATGATTTCTGAAGGCTGGGTCGTGTGGAAGGAAAATCAAGAACTAATCAGGATTTAGTGGAAAGCCAATTGTATAGCATGGCTGCGAGTGTGAACATGCAGCTGAAAACCAGCATTGGGTTACTTGGACATTCATCAGTGGTGTAAGGAAAACCTGCATGGAGTGGAGAGTCAGTTGAATTCCACATTCGCAGTGAATGAATGGAACATTCTGTAGAGGAGATTCCAATGATTTCTGAAGCCTGTGTTGTGTGGACAGGAAAATGAAGAGCTGACCAGGCTTGAATCGATAGCCAAGTAAACAGCAGGGCTGCGAATATGAACAGGCCGCTGAAAACCAGCATTGGGTTACTTGGACATTCAACAGTGGTGTAATGAAAACCTGCGTGGAGTTGAGAGTCAGATGAATTCCAGATTCGCAGTGAATGAATGGAACATTCTGTAGTGGAGATAACAAAGATTTCTGAAGGCTGGTAGTGTGGTGGGACAATGAAGAGCTGAACAGGGTGGAGTGAATTGTCAATTAAACAGCACGGCTGCGAGTATGAACAGGCCTCTGAAAACCAGCATTGGCTTACTTGGCCATTCACAAGTGGTGTAATGTTAACCAGGCGGGAGTGGAGAATCAGATAAACTCCAGACTCGCAGTGAATGAATGGAACATTCTGTAGTGGAGATTGCAATGATTTCTGAAATCTGGATTGTGGGGACACGAAAATGAAGAGCTGACCAGTGTTGAGTGGATAGCCTGTAAAAAGCCTCGGCTTCGAATGTGAACAGACCACTGAAAACCAGTATTGCATTACTTCGACTTTCAGCAGTGGTGTAACGAAAGCCTGCGTGGAGTGCAGATTCAGATGAATTCCAGATTCCCAGTGAATGAATGGAACATCCTGTAGTGGAGATTACAATGATTTCTGAAGGCTGGGTTGTGTGCACAGGAAAATGAGGAGCAAAACAGGTTGAGTGGATAGCCAATTGAACAGCACGACTGCGAATACGAACAGGCCTCTGAAAACCAGCATTGTTTTACTTGGACATTCACAAGTGGTGTAAGATAAATCTGCAGGTAGTGGAGATTCAGTTGAATTCCAGATTCGCAGTGAATGAATGGAACATTCTGTACTGGAGATTGCAATGATTTCTCAAGTCTGGATTGTTTGGACATGAAAATGAAGAGCTGACCACAGTTGTGTGGATACCCAGTAAAAAGCAGGGCTTAGAGTGTGAACAGACCGCTGAAAACCAGCATTGTGTTACTTGGACATTCATAAGTGGTGTAATGAAAGCCTACCTGGAGTGCAGATTCAGATGAATTCCAGATTGGCAGTGAATGAATGGAAGATTCTGTACTGGCGATTCCAATGATTTCTGAAGTCTGATATTGTGGAAAAGAAAATGAAAGGCTGACCAGGTTTGAGTGGATAGACAATTGAACAGCACACTGCGAGTGTGAAAAGGCGGCTGAAAACCAGCATTGGATTACTTGGTCATTCACCAGTGCTGTAATGAAAACCTGCCTGGAGCGGAGAGTCAGATGAATTGCAGAATCGCTGTGAATGAATAGAACAGTCTGTAGTGGAGATCCCAATGATTTCTGAAGGCTGGTTTGTGTGGAGAGGAAAATGAAGAGCTGACCAATATTGAGTGGATAGCCCATTGAACAGCACTTCTGCGAGTTGAACATGCCTCTGAAAACCAGTATTGAGTTACTTGGACATTCACCAGTGGCGTAACGAAAACCTGCCGGGAGTGGAGGTTCAGATGAATTCCAGATTCGCAGTGAATGAATGGAACATTCTCTAGTGGTGATTCCAAAGATTTCTGAAGGCTGGGTTTTGTGGACACGAAAATGTAGAGCTGAACAGGGTGGAGTGGATAGCCAAATGAACAGCACGTCTGTTAGTATGAACAGGCCACTGAAAACCAGCATTGGCTTACTTGGACATTCACAAGTGGTGTAACGATAACCCGCCGGGAGTTGAGAGTCAGATGAATTTAAGATTCGCAGTGAATGAACGGAACATTCTGTGGAGGAGATACCAATTATTTCTGAAGGTTGGGTTATGAGGACAGGAAAATGTAGAGCTGAATAGGGTTGGGTGGATAGCAAATTGAACAGCACGGCTGAGTGTGTTAGCAGGCGGCTTAAAACCAGCATTGTCTTCCTTGGACATTTACCAGTGGTGTCACGAAAAGCTTCCGGGAGTGGAGACTCTGATGAATTCCAGATTCGCGTGATTGTATGGAACATTCTGTAGTGGTGATTGCCAACATTTAGAAATCTGGATAGTCTGGACAGGATATTGAAGAGCTGACCGATATTGAGTGGATAGCCAGTGAACAGCACGGTTTCGAGTGTGAACAGACCACTAAGAAGCAGCATTGCATTACTTGGACATTCATCAGTGGTGTAACGAAAGCCTTCCTGGAATGCAGATTCAGATTATTTCCAGATTCACAGTGAATGAATGGAAATTTCTGTAGTAGAGATTCCAATGATTTCTGAACGCTGGGTTGTGTGGACAGGAAAATGAAGAGCTGACTAGGTTTGACTGGATTGCCAATTGAACAGCAAGGCTGTGAGTGTGAACAGCCGCTGAAAACCAGCATTGGATTACCTGGTCATTCACCAGTGTTGTTAGGAAAATCTGCCTGGTGTGGAGAGTCAGAGGAATTCCAGATTCGCAGGGAACGAATGGAACATTCTGAAGTGGAGATAAGAATGATTTCTGAAGGCTCGGTGTGTGGAAGGAAAATCAAGAGCTAACCAGCGTTCACTGGATAGCCAATTGAACAGCACGGCTGCGAGTGTTAACACGCAGCTGAAACCAGCCTTGGGTTGCTTGGACATTCACCAGTGGTGAAACGAACACCTGCTGGGAGTGGAGAACAAGATGAATTCAAGATTCGCGTGAATGAATGAAACATTCTGTAGTGTAGATTGCAATGGTTTCTGGGGTTTGTATTGTCTGAACTGGAAAAAGAAGAACTCACCAGTGTTGAGTCGCTAGACCGTGAACAGCACGGGTTCGAGTGTGAATAGACCGCTGAAAACCATCATTGCGTTACTTGAACATTCAGCAGTGGTGCAATGAAAACCTGCCGGGAGTGGAGATTCAGATGAATTCCAGATTCGCAGTGAATGAATGGAACATTCTCTAGTGGTGATTCCAATGATTTCTGAAGGCTGGGTTTTGTGGACACGAAAATGTAGAGCTGAACAGGGTGGAATGGATAGCCAAATGAACAGCACGTCTCGTAGTAAGAACAGGCCACTGAAAACCAGCTTTGGCTTAATTGGACATTCACAAGTGGTGTAACGAAAACCTGACGGGAGTTGAGAATTAGATGAATTTCAGATTTGCAGTCAATGAATGGAACATTCTGTGGAGGAGATACCAATTGTTTCTGAAGTTTGGGTTATGTGGACAGGAAAATGGAGCTGAAGAGGGTTGAGTGGATAGCAAATTGAACAGCACGGCTGAGAGTATGAGCAGGCCACTTAAAACCAGCATTGGCTTACTTGGATATTTACCAGTGGTGTCACGAAAACCTGCCGGGAGTGGAGATTCAGATGAATTCCAGATTCGCTGTGAATGAATGGAACATTCTGTAGTGGAGATAACAATGATTTCTCCAGTCTCTGTGGTGTGGACAGGAAAATGTAGAGCTGGCCAGGGTTGAGTGGATAGCCAATTGAACAGCACCACTGCGCTTGTGAAGAAAACACTTAAAACATTGGGTTACTTGGACATTCAACAGTGGTGTAACGAAAACCTGCCGGGAGTGGAGGTTCAGAGGAATTCCAGATTCGCAGTGAATGAATGGAACATTCTCTAGTGGAGATTCCAATGATTTCTGAAGGCTGGGTCGTGTGGAAGGAAAATCAAGAACTAATCAGGATTTAGTGGAAAGCCAATTGTATAGCATGGCTGCGAGTGTGAACATGCAGCTGAAAACCAGCATTGGGTTACTTGGACATTCACCAGTGCTGTAATGAAAACCTGCCTGGAGCGGAGAGTCAGATGAATTGCAGAATCGCTGTGAATGAATGGAACAGTCTGTAGTGGAGATCCCAATGATTTCTGAAGGCTGGTTTGTGTGGAGAGGAAAATGAAGAGCTGACCAATATTGAGTGGATAGCCCATTGAACAGCACTTCTGCGAGTTGAACATGCCTCTGAAATCCAGTATTGAGTTACTTGGACATTCACCAGTGGCGTAACGAAAACCTGCCGGGAGTGGAGGTTCAGATGAATTCCAGATTCGCAGTGAATGAATGGAACATTCTCTAGTGGTGATTCCAATGATTTCTGAAGGCTGGGTTTTGTGGACACGAAAATGTAGAGCTGAACAGGGTGGAGTGGATAGCCAAATGAACAGCACGTCTGTTAGTATGAACAGGCCACTGAAAACCAGCATTGGCTTACTTGGACATTCACAAGTGGTGTAACGATAACCCGCCGGGAGTTGAGAGTCAGATGAATTTAAGATTCGCAGTGAATGAACGGAACATTCTGTGGAGGAGATACCAATTATTTCTGAAGGTTGGGTTATGAGGACAGGAAAATGTAGAGCTGAATAGGGTTGGGTGGATAGCAAATTGAACAGCACGGCTGAGTGTGTTAGCAGGCGGCTTAAAACCAGCATTGTCTTCCTTGGACATTTACCAGTGGTGTCACGAAAACCTTCCGGGAGTGGAGACTCTGATGAATTCCAGATTCGCGTGATTGTATGGAACATTCTGTAGTGGTGATTGCCAACATTTAGAAATCTGGATAGTCTGGACAGGATATTGAAGAGCTGACCGATATTGAGTGGATAGCCAGTGAACAGCACGGTTTCGAGTGTGAACAGACCACTAAGAAGCAGCATTGCATTACTTGGACATTCATCAGTGGTGTAACGAAAGCCTTCCTGGAATGCAGATTCAGATTATTTCCAGATTCACAGTGAATGAATGGAAATTTCTGTAGTAGAGATTCCAATGATTTCTGAACGCTGGGTTGTGTGGACAGGAAAATGAAGAGCTGACTAGGTTTGACTGGATTGCCAATTGAACAGCAAGGCTGTGAGTGTGAACAGCCGCTGAAAACCAGCATTGGATTACCTGGTCATTCACCAGTGTTGTTAGGAAAATCTGCCTGGTGTGGAGAGTCAGAGGAATTCCAGATTCGCAGGGAACGAATGGAACATTCTGAAGTGGAGATAAGAATGATTTCTGAAGGCTCGGTGTGTGGAAGGAAAATCAAGAGCTAACCAGCGTTCACTGGATAGCCAATTGAACAGCACGGCTGCGAGTGTTAACACGCAGCTGAAACCAGCCTTGGGTTGCTTGGACATTCACCAGTGGTGAAACGAAAACCTGCTGGGAGTGGAGAACAAGATGAATTCAAGATTCGCGTGAATGAATGAAACATTCTGTAGTGTAGATTGCAATGGTTTCTGAGGTTTGTATTGTCTGAACTGGAAAAAGAAGAACTCACCAGTGTTGAGTCGCTAGACCGTGAACAGCACGGGTTCGAGTGTGAATAGACCGCTGAAAACCATCATTGCGTTACTTGAACATTCAGCAGTGGTGCAATGAAAACCTGCCGGGAGTGGAGATTCAGATGAATTCCAGATTCGCAGTGAATGAATGGAACATTCTCTAGTGGTGATTCCAATGATTTCTGAAGGCTGGGTTTTGTGGACACGAAAATGTAGAGCTGAACAGGGTGGAATGGATAGCCAAATGAACAGCACGTCTCGTAGTAAGAACAGGCCACTGAAAACCAGCTTTGGCTTAATTGGACATTCACAAGTGGTGTAACGAAAACCTGACGGGAGTTGAGAATTAGATGAATTTCAGATTTGCAGTCAATGAATGGAACATTCTGTGGAGGAGATACCAATTGTTTCTGAAGTTTGGGTTATGTGGACAGGAAAATGGAGCTGAAGAGGGTTGAGTGGATAGCAAATTGAACAGCACGGCTGAGAGTATGAGCAGGCCACTTAAAACCAGCATTGGCTTACTTGGATATTTACCAGTGGTGTCACGAAAACCTGCCGGGAGTGGAGATTCAGATGAATTCCAGATTCGCTGTGAATGAATGGAACATTCTGTAGTGGAGATAACAATGATTTCTCCAGTCTCTGTGGTGTGGACAGGAAAATGTAGAGCTGGCCAGGGTTGAGTGGATAGCCAATTGAACAGCACCACTGCGCTTGTGAAGAAAACACTTAAAACATTGGGTTACTTGGACATTCAACAGTGGTGTAACGAAAACCTGCCGGGAGTGGAGGTTCAGAGGAATTCCAGATTCGCAGTGAATGAATGGAACATTCTCTAGTGGAGATTCCAATGATTTCTGAAGGCTGGGTCGTGTGGAAGGAAAATCAAGAACTAATCAGGATTTAGTGGAAAGCCAATTGTATAGCATGGCTGCGAGTGTGAACATGCAGCTGAAAACCAGCATTGGGTTACTTGGACATTCATCAGTGGTGTAAGGAAAACCTGCATGGAGTGGAGAGTCAGTTGAATTCCACATTCGCAGTGAATGAATGGAACATTCTGTAGAGGAGATTCCAATGATTTCTGAAGCCTGTGTTGTGTGGACAGGAAAATGAAGAGCTGACCAGGCTTGAATCGATAGCCAAGTAAACAGCAGGGCTGCGAATATGAACAGGCCGCTGAAAACCAGCATTGGGTTACTTGGACATTCAACAGTGGTGTAATGAAAACCTGCGTGGAGTTGAGAGTCAGATGAATTCCAGATTCGCAGTGAATGAATGGAACATTCTGTAGTGGAGATAACAAAGATTTCTGAAGGCTGGTAGTGTGGTGGGACAATGAAGAGCTGAACAGGGTGGAGTGAATTGTCAATTAAACAGCACGGCTGCGAGTATGAACAGGCCTCTGAAAACCAGCATTGGCTTACTTGGACATTCACAAGTGGTGTAATGTTAACCAGGCGGGAGTGGAGAATCAGATAAACTCCAGACTCGCAGTGAATGAATGGAACATTCTGTAGTGGAGATTGCAATGATTTCTGAAATCTGGATTGTGGGGACACGAAAATGAAGAGCTGACCAGTGTTGAGTGGATAGCCTGTAAAAAGCCTCGGCTTCGAATGTGAACAGACCACTGAAAACCAGTATTGCATTACTTCGACTTTCAGCAGTGGTGTAACGAAAGCCTGCGTGGAGTGCAGATTCAGATGAATTCCAGATTCCCAGTGAATGAATGGAACATCCTGTAGTGGAGATTACAATGATTTCTGAAGGCTGGGTTGTGTGCACAGGAAAATGAGGAGCAAAACAGGTTGAGTGGATAGCCAATTGAACAGCACGACTGCGAACATGAACAGGCCTCTGAAAACCAGCATTGTTTTACTTGGACATTCACAAGTGGTGTAAGATAAATCTGCAGGTAGTGGAGATTCAGTTGAATTCCAGATTCGCAGTGAATGAATGGAACATTCTGTACTGGAGATTGCAATGATTTCTCAAGTCTGGATTGTTTGGACATGAAAATGAAGAGCTGACCACAGTTGTGTGGATACCCAGTAAAAAGCAGGGCTTAGAGTGTGAACAGACCGCTGAAAACCAGCATTGTGTTACTTGGACATTCATAAGTGGTGTAATGAAAGCCTACCTGGAGTGCAGATTCAGATGAATTCCAGATTGGCAGTGAATGAATGGAACATTCTGTACTGGCGATTCCAATGATTTCTGAAGTCTGATATTGTGGAAAAGAAAATGAAAGGCTGACCAGGTTTGAGTGGATAGACAATTGAACAGCACACTGCGAGTGTGAAAAGGCGGCTGAAAACCAGCATTGGATTACTTGGTCATTCACCAGTGCTGTAATGAAAACCTGCCTGGAGCGGAGAGTCAGATGAATTGCAGAATCGCAGTGAATGAATGGAACAGTCTGTAGTGGAGATCCCAATGATTTCTGAAGGCTGGTTTGTGTGGAGAGGAAAATGAAGAGCTGACCAATATTGAGTGGATAGCCCATTGAACAGCACTTCTGCGAGTTGAACATGCCTCTGAAAACCAGTATTGAGTTACTTGGACATTCACCAGTGGTGTAACGAAAACCTGCCGGGAGTGGAGGTTCAGATGAATTCCAGATTCGCAGTGAATGAATGGAACATTCTCTAGTGGTGATTCCAATGATTTCTGAAGGCTGGGTTTTGTGGACACGAAAATGTAGAGCTGAACAGGGTGGAGTGGATAGCCAAATGAACAGCACGTCTCTTAGTATGAACAGGCCACTTAAAACCAGCATTGGCTTACTTGGATATTTACCAGTGGTGTCACGAAAACCTGCCGGGAGTGGAGATTCAGATGAATTCCAGATTCGCTGTGAATGAATGGAACATTCTGTAGTGGAGATAACAATGATTTCTCCAGTCTCTGTGGTGTGGACAGGAAAATGTAGAGCTGGCCAGGGTTGAGTGGATAGCCAATTGAACAGCACCACTGCGCTTGTGAAGAAAACACTTAAAACATTGGGTTACTTGGACATTCAACAGTGGTGTAACGAAAACCTGCCGGGAGTGGAGGTTCAGAGGAATTCCAGATTCGCAGTGAATGAATGGAACATTCTCTAGTGGAGATTCCAATGATTTCTGAAGGCTGGGTCGTGTGGAAGGAAAATCAAGAACTAATCAGGATTTAGTGGAAAGCCAATTGTATAGCATGGCTGCGAGTGTGAACATGCAGCTGAAAACCAGCATTGGGTTACTTGGACATTCATCAGTGGTGTAAGGAAAACCTGCATGGAGTGGAGAGTCAGTTGAATTCCACATTCGCAGTGAATGAATGGAACATTCTGTAGAGGAGATTCCAATGATTTCTGAAGCCTGTGTTGTGTGGACAGGAAAATGAAGAGCTGACCAGGCTTGAATCGATAGCCAAGTAAACAGCAGGGCTGCGAATATGAACAGGCCGCTGAAAACCAGCATTGGGTTACTTGGACATTCAACAGTGGTGTAATGAAAACCTGCGTGGAGTTGAGAGTCAGATGAATTCCAGATTCGCAGTGAATGAATGGAACATTCTGTAGTGGAGATAACAAAGATTTCTGAAGGCTGGTAGTGTGGTGGGACAATGAAGAGCTGAACAGGGTGGAGTGAATTGTCAATTAAACAGCACGGCTGCGAGTATGAACAGGCCTCTGAAAACCAGCATTGGCTTACTTGGACATTCACAAGTGGTGTAATGTTAACCAGGCGGGAGTGGAGAATCAGATAAACTCCAGACTCGCAGTGAATGAATGGAACATTCTGTAGTGGAGATTGCAATGATTTCTGAAATCTGGATTGTGGGGACACGAAAATGAAGAGCTGACCAGTGTTGAGTGGATAGCCTGTAAAAAGCCTCGGCTTCGAATGTGAACAGACCACTGAAAACCAGTATTGCATTACTTCGACTTTCAGCAGTGGTGTAACGAAAGCCTGCGTGGAGTGCAGATTCAGATGAATTCCAGATTCCCAGTGAATGAATGGAACATCCTGTAGTGGAGATTACAATGATTTCTGAAGGCTGGGTTGTGTGCACAGGAAAATGAGGAGCAAAACAGGTTGAGTGGATAGCCAATTGAACAGCACGACTGCGAACATGAACAGGCCTCTGAAAACCAGCATTGTTTTACTTGGACATTCACAAGTGGTGTAAGATAAATCTGCAGGTAGTGGAGATTCAGTTGAATTCCAGATTCGCAGTGAATGAATGGAACATTCTGTACTGGAGATTGCAATGATTTCTCAAGTCTGGATTGTTTGGACATGAAAATGAAGAGCTGACCACAGTTGTGTGGATACCCAGTAAAAAGCAGGGCTTAGAGTGTGAACAGACCGCTGAAAACCAGCATTGTGATACTTGGACATTCATAAGTGGTGTAATGAAAGCCTACCTGGAGTGCAGATTCAGATGAATTCCAGATTGGCAGTGAATGAATGGAACATTCTGTACTGGCGATTCCAATGATTTCTGAAGTCTGATATTGTGGAAAAGAAAATGAAAGGCTGACCAGGTTTGAGTGGATAGACAATTGAACAGCACACTGCGAGTGTGAAAAGGCGGCTGAAAACCAGCATTGGATTACTTGGTCATTCACCAGTGCTGTAATGAAAACCTGCCTGGAGCGGAGAGTCAGATGAATTGCAGAATCGCAGTGAATGAATGGAACAGTCTGTAGTGGAGATCCCAATGATTTCTGAAGGCTGGTTTGTGTGGAGAGGAAAATGAAGAGCTGACCAATATTGAGTGGATAGCCCACTGAACAGCACTTCTGCGAGGTGAACATGCCTCTGAAAACCAGTATTGAGTTTCTTGGACATTCACCAGTGGCGTAACGAAAACCTGCCGGGAGTGGAGGTTCAGATGAATTCCAGATTCGCAGTGAATGAATGGAACAGTCTGTAGTGGAGATCCCAATGATTTCTGAAGGCTGGTTTGTGTGGAGAGGAAAATGAAGAGCTGACCAATATTGAGTGGATAGCCCATTGAACAGCACTTCTGCGAGTTGAACATGCCTCTGAAAACCAGTATTGAGTTACTTGGACATTCACCAGTGGTGTAACGAAAACCTGCCGGGAGTGGAGGTTCAGATGAATTCCAGATTCGCAGTGAATGAATGGAACATTCTCTAGTGGTGATTCCAATGATTTCTGAAGGCTGGGTTTTGTGGACACGAAAATGTAGAGCTGAACAGGGTGGAGTGGATAGCCAAATGAACAGCACGTCTCTTAGTATGAACAGGCCACTGAAAACCAGCATTGGCTTACTTGGACATTCACAAGTGGTGTAACGATAACCCGCCGGGAGTTGAGAGTCAGATGAATTTAAGATTCGCAGTGAATGAACGGAACATTCTGTGGAGGAGATACCAATTATTTATGAAGGTTGGGTTATGAGGACAGGAAAATGTAGAGCTGAATAGGGTTGGGTGGATAGCAAATTGAACAGCACGGCTGAGAGTATAAGCAGGCGGCTTAAAACCAGCATTGGCTTCCTTGGACATATACCAGTGGTGTCACGAAAACCTGCCGGGAGTGGAGACTCTGATGAATTCCAGATTCGCGTGATTGAATGGAACATTCTGTAGTGGAGATTGCCAAGATTTAGAAATCTGGATAGTCTGGACAGGATATTGAAGAGCTGACCAATGTTGAGTGGATAGCCAGTGAACAGCACGGTTTCGAGTGTGAACAGACCACTAAGAAGCAGCATTGCATTACTTGGACATTCATCAGTGGTGTAACGAAAGCCTTCCTGGAATGCAGATTCAGATTATTTCCAGATTCACAGTGAATGAATGGAAATTTCTGTAGTAGAGATTCCAATGATTTCTGAACGCTGGGTTGTGTGGACAGGAAAATGAAGAGCTGACTAGGTTTGACTGGATTGCCAATTGAACAGCAAGGCTGTGAGTGTGAACAGCCGCTGAAAACCAGCATTGGATTACCTGGTCATTCACCAGTGTTGTTAGGAAAATCTGCCTGGTGTGGAGAGTCAGAGGAATTCCAGATTCGCAGGGAACGAATGGAACATTCTGAAGTGGAGATAAGAATGATTTCTGAAGGCTCGGTGTGTGGAAGGAAAATCAAGAGCTAACCAGCGTTCACTGGATAGCCAATTGAACAGCACGGCTGCGAGTGTTAACACGCAGCTGAAACCAGCCTTGGGTTGCTTGGACATTCACCAGTGGTGAAACGAACACCTGCTGGGAGTGGAGAACAAGATGAATTCAAGATTCGCGTGAATGAATGAAACATTCTGTAGTGTAGATTGCAATGGTTTCTGGGGTTTGTATTGTCTGAACTGGAAAAAGAAGAACTCACCAGTGTTGAGTCGCTAGACCGCTAACAGCACGGGTTCGAGTGTGAATAGACCGCTGAAAACCATCATTGCGTTACTTGAACATTCAGCAGTGGTGCAATGAAAACCTGCCGGGAGTGGAGATTCAGATGAATTCCAGATTCGCAGTGAATGAATGGAACATTCTCTAGTGGTGATTCCAATGATTTCTGAAGGCTGGGTTTTGTGGACACGAAAATGTAGAGCTGAACAGGGTGGAATGGATAGCCAAATGAACAGCACGTCTCGTAGTAAGAACAGGCCACTGAAAACCAGCTTTGGCTTAATTGGACATTCACAAGTGGTGTAACGAAAACCTGACGGGAGTTGAGAATTAGATGAATTTCAGATTTGCAGTCAATGAATGGAACATTCTGTGGAGGAGATACCAATTGTTTCTGAAGTTTGGGTTATGTGGACAGGAAAATGGAGCTGAAGAGGGTTGAGTGGATAGCAAATTGAACAGCACGGCTGAGAGTATGAGCAGGCCACTTAAAACCAGCATTGGCTTACTTGGATATTTACCAGTGGTGTCACGAAAACCTGCCGGGAGTGGAGATTCAGATGAATTCCAGATTCGCTGTGAATGAATGGAACATTCTGTAGTGGAGATAACAATGATTTCTCCAGTCTCTGTGGTGTGGACAGGAAAATGTAGAGCTGGCCAGGGTTGAGTGGATAGCCAATTGAACAGCACCACTGCGCTTGTGAAGAAAACACTTAAAACATTGGGTTACTTGGACATTCAACAGTGGTGTAACGAAAACCTGCCGGGAGTGGAGGTTCAGAGGAATTCCAGATTCGCAGTGAATGAATGGAACATTCTCTAGTGGAGATTCCAATGATTTCTGAAGGCTGGGTCGTGTGGAAGGAAAATCAAGAACTAATCAGGATTTAGTGGAAAGCCAATTGTATAGCATGGCTGCGAGTGTGAACATGCAGCTGAAAACCAGCATTGGGTTACTTGGACATTCATCAGTGGTGTAAGGAAAACCTGCATGGAGTGGAGAGTCAGTTGAATTCCACATTCGCAGTGAATGAATGGAACATTCTGTAGAGGAGATTCCAATGATTTCTGAAGCCTGTGTTGTGTGGACAGGAAAATGAAGAGCTGACCAGGCTTGAATCGATAGCCAAGTAAACAGCAGGGCTGCGAATATGAACAGGCCGCTGAAAACCAGCATTGGGTTACTTGGACATTCAACAGTGGTGTAATGAAAACCTGCGTGGAGTTGAGAGTCAGATGAATTCCAGATTCGCAGTGAATGAATGGAACATTCTGTAGTGGAGATAACAAAGATTTCTGAAGGCTGGTAGTGTGGTGGGACAATGAAGAGCTGAACAGGGTGGAGTGAATTGTCAATTAAACAGCACGGCTGCGAGTATGAACAGGCCTCTGAAAACCAGCATTGGCTTACTTGGACATTCACAAGTGGTGTAATGTTAACCAGGCGGGAGTGGAGAATCAGATAAACTCCAGACTCGCAGTGAATGAATGGAACATTCTGTAGTGGAGATTGCAATGATTTCTGAAATCTGGATTGTGGGGACACGAAAATGAAGAGCTGACCAGTGTTGAGTGGATAGCCTGTAAAAAGCCTCGGCTTCGAATGTGAACAGACCACTGAAAACCAGTATTGCATTACTTCGACTTTCAGCAGTGGTGTAACGAAAGCCTGCGTGGAGTGCAGATTCAGATGAATTCCAGATTCCCAGTGAATGAATGGAACATCCTGTAGTGGAGATTACAATGATTTCTGAAGGCTGGGTTGTGTGCACAGGAAAATGAGGAGCAAAACAGGTTGAGTGGATAGCCAATTGAACAGCACGACTGCGAACATGAACAGGCCTCTGAAAACCAGCATTGTTTTACTTGGACATTCACAAGTGGTGTAAGATAAATCTGCAGGTAGTGGAGATTCAGTTGAATTCCAGATTCGCAGTGAATGAATGGAACATTCTGTACTGGAGATTGCAATGATTTCTCAAGTCTGGATTGTTTGGACATGAAAATGAAGAGCTGACCACAGTTGTGTGGATACCCAGTAAAAAGCAGGGCTTAGAGTGTGAACAGACCGCTGAAAACCAGCATTGTGTTACTTGGACATTCATAAGTGGTGTAATGAAAGCCTACCTGGAGTGCAGATTCAGATGAATTCCAGATTGGCAGTGAATGAATGGAACATTCTGTACTGGCGATTCCAATGATTTCTGAAGTCTGATATTGTGGAAAAGAAAATGAAAGGCTGACCAGGTTTGAGTGGATAGACAATTGAACAGCACACTGCGAGTGTGAAAAGGCGGCTGAAAACCAGCATTGGATTACTTGGTCATTCACCAGTGCTGTAATGAAAACCTGCCTGGAGCGGAGAGTCAGATGAATTGCAGAATCGCAGTGAATGAATGGAACAGTCTGTAGTGGAGATCCCAATGATTTCTGAAGGCTGGTTTGTGTGGAGAGGAAAATGAAGAGCTGACCAATATTGAGTGGATAGCCCATTGAACAGCACTTCTGCGAGTTGAACATGCCTCTGAAAACCAGTATTGAGTTACTTGGACATTCACCAGTGGGGTAACGAAAACCTGCCGGGAGTGGAGGTTGAGATGAATTCAAGATTCGCAGTGAATGAATGGAGCATTCTCTAGTGGTGATTCCAATGATTTCTGAAGGCTGGGTTTTGTGGACACGAAAATGTAGAGCTGAACAGGGTGGAGTGGATAGCCAAATGAACAGCACGTCTCGTAGTATGAACAGGCCACTGAAAACCAGCATTGGCTTACTTGGACATTCATCAGTGGTGTAACGAAAGCCTTCCTGGAATGCAGATTCAGATTATTTCCAGATTCACAGTGAATGAATGGAAATTTCTGTAGTAGAGATTCCAATGATTTCTGAACGCTGGGTTGTGTGGACAGGAAAATGAAGAGCTGACTAGGTTTGACTGGATTGCCAATTGAACAGCAAGGCTGTGAGTGTGAACAGCCGCTGAAAACCAGCATTGGATTACCTGGTCATTCACCAGTGTTGTTAGGAAAATCTGCCTGGTGTGGAGAGTCAGAGGAATTCCAGATTCGCAGGGAACGAATGGAACATTCTGAAGTGGAGATAAGAATGATTTCTGAAGGCTCGGTGTGTGGAAGGAAAATCAAGAGCTAACCAGCGTTCACTGGATAGCCAATTGAACAGCACGGCTGCGAGTGTTAACACGCAGCTGAAACCAGCCTTGGGTTGCTTGGACATTCACCAGTGGTGAAACGAAAACCTGCTGGGAGTGGAGAACAAGATGAATTCAAGATTCGCGTGAATGAATGAAACATTCTGTAGTGTAGATTGCAATGGTTTCTGAGGTTTGTATTGTCTGAACTGGAAAAAGAAGAACTCACCAGTGTTGAGTCGCTAGACCGTGAACAGCACGGGTTCGAGTGTGAATAGACCGCGGAAAACCATCATTGCGTTACTTGAACATTCAGCAGTGGTGCAATGAAAACCTGCCGGGAGTGGAGATTCAGATGAATTCCAGATTCGCAGTGAATGAATGGAACATTCTGTAGTGGTGATTCCAATGATTTCTGAAGGCTGGGTTTTGTGGACACGAAAATGTAGAGCTGAACAGGGTGGAATGGATAGCCAAATGAACAGCACGTCTCGTAGTAAGAACAGGCCACTGAAAACCAGCTTTGGCTTAATTGGACATTCACAAGTGGTGTAACGAAAACCTGACGGGAGTTGAGAATTAGATGAATTTCAGATTTGCAGTCAATGAATGGAACATTCTGTGGAGGAGATACCAATTGTTTCTGAAGTTTGGGTTATGTGGACAGGAAAATGGAGCTGAAGAGGGTTGAGTGGATAGCAAATTGAACAGCACGGCTGAGAGTATGAGCAGGCCACTTAAAACCAGCATTGGCTTACTTGGATATTTACCAGTGGTGTCACGAAAACCTGCCGGGAGTGGAGATTCAGATGAATTCCAGATTCGCTGTGAATGAATGGAACATTCTGTAGTGGAGATAACAATGATTTCTCCAGTCTCTGTGGTGTGGACAGGAAAATGTAGAGCTGGCCAGGGTTGAGTGGATAGCCAATTGAACAGCACCACTGCGCTTGTGAAGAAAACACTTAAAACATTGGGTTACTTGGACATTCAACAGTGGTGTAACGAAAACCTGCCGGGAGTGGAGGTTCAGAGGAATTCCAGATTCGCAGTGAATGAATGGAACATTCTCTAGTGGAGATTCCAATGATTTCTGAAGGCTGGGTCGTGTGGAAGGAAAATCAAGAACTAATCAGGATTTAGTGGAAAGCCAATTGTATAGCATGGCTGCGAGTGTGAACATGCAGCTGAAAACCAGCATTGGGTTACTTGGACATTCATCAGTGGTGTAAGGAAAACCTGCATGGAGTGGAGAGTCAGTTGAATTCCACATTCGCAGTGAATGAATGGAACATTCTGTAGAGGAGATTCCAATGATTTCTGAAGCCTGTGTTGTGTGGACAGGAAAATGAAGAGCTGACCAGGCTTGAATCGATAGCCAAGTAAACAGCAGGGCTGCGAATATGAACAGGCCGCTGAAAACCAGCATTGGGTTACTTGGACATTCAACAGTGGTGTAATGAAAACCTGCGTGGAGTTGAGAGTCAGATGAATTCCAGATTCGCAGTGAATGAATGGAACATTCTGTAGTGGAGATAACAAAGATTTCTGAAGGCTGGTAGTGTGGTGGGACAATGAAGAGCTGAACAGGGTGGAGTGAATTGTCAATTAAACAGCACGGCTGCGAGTATGAACAGGCCTCTGAAAACCAGCATTGGCTTACTTGGACATTCACAAGTGGTGTAATGTTAACCAGGCGGGAGTGGAGAATCAGATAAACTCCAGACTCGCAGTGAATGAATGGAACATTCTGTAGTGGAGATTGCAATGATTTCTGAAATCTGGATTGTGGGGACACGAAAATGAAGAGCTGACCAGTGTTGAGTGGATAGCCTGTAAAAAGCCTCGGCTTCGAATGTGAACAGACCACTGAAAACCAGTATTGCATTACTTCGACTTTCAGCAGTGGTGTAACGAAAGCCTGCGTGGAGTGCAGATTCAGATGAATTCCAGATTCCCAGTGAATGAATGGAACATCCTGTAGTGGAGATTACAATGATTTCTGAAGGCTGGGTTGTGTGCACAGGAAAATGAGGAGCAAAACAGGTTGAGTGGATAGCCAATTGAACAGCACGACTGCGAACATGAACAGGCCTCTGAAAACCAGCATTGTTTTACTTGGACATTCACAAGTGGTGTAAGATAAATCTGCAGGTAGTGGAGATTCAGTTGAATTCCAGATTCGCAGTGAATGAATGGAACATTCTGTACTGGAGATTGCAATGATTTCTCAAGTCTGGATTGTTTGGACATGAAAATGAAGAGCTGACCACAGTTGTGTGGATACCCAGTAAAAAGCAGGGCTTAGAGTGTGAACAGACCGCTGAAAACCAGCATTGTGTTACTTGGACATTCATAAGTGGTGTAATGAAAGCCTACCTGGAGTGCAGATTCAGATGAATTCCAGATTGGCAGTGAATGAATGGAACATTCTGTACTGGCGATTCCAATGATTTCTGAAGTCTGATATTGTGGAAAAGAAAATGAAAGGCTGACCAGGTTTGAGTGGCTAGACAATTGAACAGCACACTGCGAGTGTGAAAAGGCGGCTGAAAACCAGCATTGGATTACTTGGTCATTCACCAGTGCTGTAATGAAAACCTGCCTGGAGCGGAGAGTCAGATGAATTGCAGAATCGCAGTGAATGAATGGAACAGTCTGTAGTGGAGATCCCAATGATTTCTGAAGGCTGGTTTGTGTGGAGAGGAAAATGAAGAGCTGACCAATATTGAGTGGATAGCCCATTGAACAGCACTTCTGCGAGTTGAACATGCCTCTGAAAACCAGTATTGAGTTACTTGGACATTCACCAGTGGCGTAACGAAAACCTGCCGGGAGTGGAGGTTCAGATGAATTCCAGATTCGCAGTGAATGAATGGAACATTCTCTAGTGGTGATTCCAATGATTTCTGAAGGCTGGGTTTTGTGGACACGAAAATGTAGAGCTGAACAGGGTGGAGTGGATAGCCAAATGAACAGCACGTCTCTTAGTATGAACAGGCCACTGAAAACCAGCATTGGCTTACTTGGACATTCGTCAGTGGTGTAAGGAAAGCCTTCCTGGAATGCAGATTCAGATTATTTCCAGATTCACAGTGAATGAATGGAAATTTCTGTAGTAGAGATTCCAATGATTTCTGAACGCTGGGTTGTGTGGACAGGAAAATGAAGAGCTGACTAGGTTTGACTGGATTGCCAATTGAACAGCAAGGCTGTGAGTGTGAACAGCCGCTGAAAACCAGCATTGGATTACCTGGTCATTCACCAGTGTTGTTAGGAAAATCTGCCTGGTGTGGAGAGTCAGAGGAATTCCAGATTCGCAGGGAACGAATGGAACATTCTGAAGTGGAGATAAGAATGATTTCTGAAGGCTCGGTGTGTGGAAGGAAAATCAAGAGCTAACCAGCGTTCACTGGATAGCCAATTGAACAGCACGGCTGCGAGTGTTAACACGCAGCTGAAACCAGTCTTGGGTTGCTTGGACATTCACCAGTGGTGAAACGAAAACCTGCTGGGAGTGGAGAACAAGATGAATTCAAGATTCGCGTGAATGAATGAAACATTCTGTAGTGTAGATTGCAATGGTTTCTGAGGTTTGTATTGTCTGAACTGGAAAAAGAAGAACTCACCAGTGTTGAGTCGCTAGACCGTGAACAGCACGGGTTCGAGTGTGAATAGACCGCTGAAAACCATCATTGCGTTACTTGAACATTCAGCAGTGGTGCAATGAAAACCTGCCGGGAGTGGAGATTCAGATGAATTCCAGATTCGCAGTGAATGAATGGAACATTCTCTAGTGGTGATTCCAATGATTTCTGAAGGCTGGGTTTTGTGGACACGAAAATGTAGAGCTGAACAGGGTGGAATGGATAGCCAAATGAACAGCACGTCTCGTAGTAAGAACAGGCCACTGAAAACCAGCTTTGGCTTAATTGGACATTCACAAGTGGTGTAACGAAAACCTGACGGGAGTTGAGAATTAGATGAATTTCAGATTTGCAGTCAATGAATGGAACATTCTGTGGAGGAGATACCAATTGTTTCTGAAGTTTGGGTTATGTGGACAGGAAAATGGAGCTGAAGAGGGTTGAGTGGATAGCAAATTGAACAGCACGGCTGAGAGTATGAGCAGGCCACTTAAAACCAGCATTGGCTTACTTGGATATTTACCAGTGGTGTCACGAAAACCTGCCGGGGGTGGAGATTCAGATGAATTCCAGATTCGCTGTGAATGAATGGAACATTCTGTAGTGGAGATAACAATGATTTCTCCAGTCTCTGTGGTGTGGACAGGAAAATGTAGAGCTGGCCAGGGTTGAGTGGATAGCCAATTGAACAGCACCACTGCGCTTGTGAAGAAAACACTTAAAACATTGGGTTACTTGGACATTCAACAGTGGTGTAACGAAAACCTGCCGGGAGTGGAGGTTCAGAGGAATTCCAGATTCGCAGTGAATGAATGGAACATTCTCTAGTGGAGATTCCAATGATTTCTGAAGGCTGGGTCGTGTGGAAGGAAAATCAAGAACTAATCAGGATTTAGTGGAAAGCCAATTGTATAGCATGGCTGCGAGTGTGAACATGCAGCTGAAAACCAGCATTGGGTTACTTGGACATTCATCAGTGGTGTAAGGAAAACCTGCATGGAGTGGAGAGTCAGTTGAATTCCACATTCGCAGTGAATGAATGGAACATTCTGTAGAGGAGATTCCAATGATTTCTGAAGCCTGTGTTGTGTGGACAGGAAAATGAAGAGCTGACCAGGCTTGAATCGATAGCCAAGTAAACAGCAGGGCTGCGAATATGAACAGGCCGCTGAAAACCAGCATTGGGTTACTTGGACATTCAACAGTGGTGTAATGAAAACCTGCGTGGAGTTGAGAGTCAGATGAATTCCAGATTCGCAGTGAATGAATGGAACATTCTGTAGTGGAGATAACAAAGATTTCTGAAGGCTGGTAGTGTGGTGGGACAATGAAGAGCTGAACAGGGTGGAGTGAATTGTCAATTAAACAGCACGGCTGCGAGTATGAACAGGCCTCTGAAAACCAGCATTGGCTTACTTGGACATTCACAAGTGGTGTAATGTTAACCAGGCGGGAGTGGAGAATCAGATAAACTCCAGACTCGCAGTGAATGAATGGAACATTCTGTAGTGGAGATTGCAATGATTTCTGAAATCTGGATTGTGGGGACACGAAAATGAAGAGCTGACCAGTGTTGAGTGGATAGCCTGTAAAAAGCCTCGGCTTCGAATGTGAACAGACCACTGAAAACCAGTATTGCATTACTTCGACTTTCAGCAGTGGTGTAACGAAAGCCTGCGTGGAGTGCAGATTCAGATGAATTCCAGATTCCCAGTGAATGAATGGAACATCCTGTAGTGGAGATTACAATGATTTCTGAAGGCTGGGTTGTGTGCACAGGAAAATGAGGAGCAAAACAGGTTGAGTGGATAGCCAATTGAACAGCACGACTGCGAACATGAACAGGCCTCTGAAAACCAGCATTGTTTTACTTGGACATTCACAAGTGGTGTAAGATAAATCTGCAGGTAGTGGAGATTCAGTTGAATTCCAGATTCGCAGTGAATGAATGGAACATTCTGTACTGGAGATTGCAATGATTTCTCAAGTCTGGATTGTTTGGACATGAAAATGAAGAGCTGACCACAGTTGTGTGGATACCCAGTAAAAAGCAGGGCTTAGAGTGTGAACAGACCGCTGAAAACCAGCATTGTGTTACTTGGACATTCATAAGTGGTGTAATGAAAGCCTACCTGGAGTGCAGATTCAGATGAATTCCAGATTGGCAGTGAATGAATGGAACATTCTGTACTGGCGATTCCAATGATTTCTGAAGTCTGATATTGTGGAAAAGAAAATGAAAGGCTGACCAGGTTTGAGTGGATAGACAATTGAACAGCACACTGCGAGTGTGAAAAGGCGGCTGAAAACCAGCATTGGATTACTTGGTCATTCACCAGTGCTGTAATGAAAACCTGCCTGGAGCGGAGAGTCAGATGAATTGCAGAATCGCAGTGAATGAATGGAACAGTCTGTAGTGGAGATCCCAATGATTTCTGAAGGCTGGTTTGTGTGGAGAGGAAAATGAAGAGCTGACCAATATTGAGTGGATAGACCATTGAACAGCACTTCTGCGAGTTGAACATGCCTCTGAAAACCAGTATTGAGTTACTTGGACATTCACCAGTGGTGTAACGAAAACCTGCCGGGAGTGGAGGTTCAGATGAATTCCAGATTCGCAGTGAATGAATGGAACATTCTCTAGTGGTGATTCCAATGATTTCTGAAGGCTGGGTTTTGTGGACACGAAAATGTAGAGCTGAACAGGGTGGAGTGGATAGCCAAATGAACAGCACGTCTCTTAGTATGAACAGGCCACTGAACACCAGCATTGGCTTACTTGGACATTCACAAGTGGTGTAACGATAACCCGCCGGGAGTTGAGAGTCAGATGAATTTAAGATTCGCAGTGAATGAACGGAACATTCTGTGGAGGAGATACCAATTATTTCTGAAGGTTGGGTTATGAGGACAGGAAAATGTAGAGCTGAATAGGGTTGGGTGGATAGCAAATTGAACAGCACGGCTGAGAGTATAAGCAGGCGGCTTAAAACCAGCATTGGCTTCCTTGGACATATACCAGTGGTGTCACGAAAACCTGCCGGGAGTGGAGACTCTGATGAATTCCAGATTCGCGTGATTGAATGGAACATTCTGTAGTGGAGATTGCCAAGATTTAGAAATCTGGATAGTCTGGACAGGATATTGAAGAGCTGACCAATGTTGAGTGGATAGCCAGTGAACAGCACGGTTTCGAGTGTGAACAGACCACTAAGAAGCAGCATTGCATTACTTGGACATTCATCAGTGGTGTAACGAAAGCCTTCCTGGAATGCAGATTCAGATTATTTCCAGATTCACAGTGAATGAATGGAAATTTCTGTAGTAGAGATTCCAATGATTTCTGAACGCTGGGTTGTGTGGACAGGAAAATGAAGAAGAGCTGACTAGGTTTGACTGGATTGCCAATTGAACAGCAAGGCTGTGAGTGTGAACAGCCGCTGAAAACCAGCATTGGATTACCTGGTCATTCACCAGTGTTGTTAGGAAAATCTGCCTGGTGTGGAGAGTCAGAGGAATTCCAGATTCGCAGGGAACGAATGGAACATTCTGAAGTGGAGATAAGAATGATTTCTGAAGGCTCGGTGTGTGGAAGGAAAATCAAGAGCTAACCAGCGTTCACTGGATAGCCAATTGAACAGCACGGCTGCGAGTGTTAACACGCAGCTGAAACCAGCCTTGGGTTGCTTGGACATTCACCAGTGGTGAAACGAAAACCTGCTGGGAGTGGAGAACAAGATGAATTCAAGATTCGCGTGAATGAATGAAACATTCTGTAGTGTAGATTGCAATGGTTTCTGAGGTTTGTATTGTCTGAACTGGAAAAAGAAGAACTCACCAGTGTTGAGTCGCTAGACCGTGAACAGCACGGGTTCGAGTGTGAATAGACCGCTGAAAACCATCATTGCGTTACTTGAACATTCAGCAGTGGTGCAATGAAAACCTGCCGGGAGTGGAGATTCAGATGAATTCCAGATTCGCAGTGAATGAATGGAACATTCTCTAGTGGTGATTCCAATGATTTCTGAAGGCTGGGTTTTGTGGACACGAAAATGTAGAGCTGAACAGGGTGGAATGGATAGCCAAATGAACAGCACGTCTCGTAGTAAGAACAGGCCACTGAAAACCAGCTTTGGCTTAATTGGACATTCACAAGTGGTGTAACGAAAACCTGACGGGAGTTGAGAATTAGATGAATTTCAGATTTGCAGTCAATGAATGGAACATTCTGTGGAGGAGATACCAATTGTTTCTGAAGTTTGGGTTATGTGGACAGGAAAATGGAGCTGAAGAGGGTTGAGTGGATAGCAAATTGAACAGCACGGCTGAGAGTATGAGCAGGCCACTTAAAACCAGCATTGGCTTACTTGGATATTTACCAGTGGTGTCACGAAAACCTGCCGGGAGTGGAGATTCAGATGAATTCCAGATTCGCTGTGAATGAATGGAACATTCTGTAGTGGAGATAACAATGATTTCTCCAGTCTCTGTGGTGTGGACAGGAAAATGTAGAGCTGGCCAGGGTTGAGTGGATAGCCAATTGAACAGCACCACTGCGCTTGTGAAGAAAACACTTAAAACATTGGGTTACTTGGACATTCAACAGTGGTGTAACGAAAACCTGCCGGGAGTGGAGGTTCAGAGGAATTCCAGATTCGCAGTGAATGAATGGAACATTCTCTAGTGGAGATTCCAATGATTTCTGAAGGCTGGGTCGTGTGGAAGGAAAATCAAGAACTAATCAGGATTTAGTGGAAAGCCAATTGTATAGCATGGCTGCGAGTGTGAACATGCAGCTGAAAACCAGCATTGGGTTACTTGGACATTCATCAGTGGTGTAAGGAAAACCTGCATGGAGTGGAGAGTCAGTTGAATTCCACATTCGCAGTGAATGAATGGAACATTCTGTAGAGGAGATTCCAATGATTTCTGAAGCCTGTGTTGTGTGGACAGGAAAATGAAGAGCTGACCAGGCTTGAATCGATAGCCAAGTAAACAGCAGGGCTGCGAATATGAACAGGCCGCTGAAAACCAGCATTGGGTTACTTGGACATTCAACAGTGGTGTAATGAAAACCTGCGTGGAGTTGAGAGTCAGATGAATTCCAGATTCGCAGTGAATGAATGGAACATTCTGTAGTGGAGATAACAAAGATTTCTGAAGGCTGGTAGTGTGGTGGGACAATGAAGAGCTGAACAGGGTGGAGTGAATTGTCAATTAAACAGCACGGCTGCGAGTATGAACAGGCCTCTGAAAACCAGCATTGGCTTACTTGGACATTCACAAGTGGTGTAATGTTAACCAGGCGGGAGTGGAGAATCAGATAAACTCCAGACTCGCAGTGAATGAATGGAACATTCTGTAGTGGAGATTGCAATGATTTCTGAAATCTGGATTGTGGGGACACGAAAATGAAGAGCTGACCAGTGTTGAGTGGATAGCCTGTAAAAAGCCTCGGCTTCGAATGTGAACAGACCACTGAAAACCAGTATTGCATTACTTCGACTTTCAGCAGTGGTGTAACGAAAGCCTGCGTGGAGTGCAGATTCAGATGAATTCCAGATTCCCAGTGAATGAATGGAACATCCTGTAGTGGAGATTACAATGATTTCTGAAGGCTGGGTTGTGTGCACAGGAAAATGAGGAGCAAAACAGGTTGAGTGGATAGCCAATTGAACAGCACGACTGCGAACATGAACAGGCCTCTGAAAACCAGCATTGTTTTACTTGGACATTCACAAGTGGTGTAAGATAAATCTGCAGGTAGTGGAGATTCAGTTGAATTCCAGATTCGCAGTGAATGAATGGAACATTCTGTACTGGAGATTGCAATGATTTCTCAAGTCTGGATTGTTTGGACATGAAAATGAAGAGCTGACCACAGTTGTGTGGATACCCAGTAAAAAGCAGGGCTTAGAGTGTGAACAGACCGCTGAAAACCAGCATTGTGTTACTTGGACATTCATAAGTGGTGTAATGAAAGCCTACCTGGAGTGCAGATTCAAATGAATTCCAGATTGGCAGTGAATGAATGGAACATTCTGTACTGGCGATTCCAATGATTTCTGAAGTCTGATATTGTGGAAAAGAAAATGAAAGGCTGACCAGGTTTGAGTGGATAGACAATTGAACAGCACACTGCGAGTGTGAAAAGGCGGCTGAAAACCAGCATTGGATTACTTGGTCATTCACCAGTGCTGTAATGAAAACCTGCCTGGAGCGGAGAGTCAGATGAATTGCAGAATCGCAGTGAATGAATGGAACAGTCTGTAGTGGAGATCCCAATGATTTCTGAAGGCTGGTTTGTGTGGAGAGGAAAATGAAGAGCTGACCAATATTGAGTGGATAGCCCATTGAACAGCACTTCTGCGAGTTGAACATGCCTCTGAAAACCAGTATTGAGTTACTTGGACATTCACCAGTGGTGTAACGAAAACCTGCCGGGAGTGGAGGTTCAGATGAATTCCAGATTCGCAGTGAATGAATGGAACATTCTCTAGTGGTGATTCCAATGATTTCTGAAGGCTGGGTTTTGTGGACACGAAAATGTAGAGCTGAACAGGGTGGAGTGGATAGCCAAATGAACAGCACGTCTCTTAGTATGAACAGGCCACTGAACACCAGCATTGGCTTACTTGGACATTCACAAGTGGTGTAACGATAACCCGCCGGGAGTTGAGAGTCAGATGAATTTAAGATTCGCAGTGAATGAACGGAACATTCTGTGGAGGAGATACCAATTATTTCTGAAGGTTGGGTTATGAGGACAGGAAAATGTAGAGCTGAATAGGGTTGGGTGGATAGCAAATTGAACAGCACGGCTGAGAGTATAAGCAGGCGGCTTAAAACCAGTATTGGCTTCCTTGGACATATACCAGTGGTGTCACGAAAACCTGCCGGGAGTGGAGACTCTGATTAATTCCAGATTCGCGTGATTGAATGGAACATTCTGTAGTGGAGATTGCCAAGATTTAGAAATCTGGATAGTCTGGACAGGATATTGAAGAGCTGACCAATGTTGAGTGGATAGCCAGTGAACAGCACGGTTTCGAGTGTGAACAGACCACTAAGAAGCAGCATTGCATTACTTGGACATTCATCAGTGGTGTAACGAAAGCCTTCCTGGAATGCAGATTCAGATTATTTCCAGATTCACAGTGAATGAATGGAAATTTCTGTAGTAGAGATTCCAATGATTTCTGAACGCTGGGTTGTGTGGACAGGAAAATGAAGAAGAGCTGACTAGGTTTGACTGGATTGCCAATTGAACAGCAAGGCTGTGAGTGTGAACAGCCGCTGAAAACCAGCATTGGATTACCTGGTCATTCACCAGTGTTGTTAGGAAAATCTGCCTGGTGTGGAGAGTCAGAGGAATTCCAGATTCGCAGGGAACGAATGGAACATTCTGAAGTGGAGATAAGAATGATTTCTGAAGGCTCGGTGTGTGGAAGGAAAATCAAGAGCTAACCAGCGTTCACTGGATAGCCAATTGAACAGCACGGCTGCGAGTGTTAACACGCAGCTGAAACCAGCCTTGGGTTGCTTGGACATTCACCAGTGGTGAAACGAAAACCTGCTGGGAGTGGAGAACAAGATGAATTCAAGATTCGCGTGAATGAATGAAACATTCTGTAGTGTAGATTGCAATGGTTTCTGAGGTTTGTATTGTCTGAACTGGAAAAAGAAGAACTCACCAGTGTTGAGTCGCTAGACCGTGAACAGCACGGGTTCGAGTGTGAATAGACCGCTGAAAACCATCATTGCGTTACTTGAACATTCAGCAGTGGTGCAATGAAAACCTGCCGGGAGTGGAGATTCAGATGAATTCCAGATTCGCAGTGAATGAATGGAACATTCTCTAGTGGTGATTCCAATGATTTCTGAAGGCTGGGTTTTGTGGACACGAAAATGTAGAGCTGAACAGGGTGGAATGGATAGCCAAATGAACAGCACGTCTCGTAGTAAGAACAGGCCACTGAAAACCAGCTTTGGCTTAATTGGACATTCACAAGTGGTGTAACGAAAACCTGACGGGAGTTGAGAATTAGATGAATTTCAGATTTGCAGTCAATGAATGGAACATTCTGTGGAGGAGATACCAATTGTTTCTGAAGTTTGGGTTATGTGGACAGGAAAATGGAGCTGAAGAGGGTTGAGTGGATAGCAAATTGAACAGCACGGCTGAGAGTATGAGCAGGCCACTTAAAACCAGCATTGGCTTACTTGGATATTTACCAGTGGTGTCACGAAAACCTGCCGGGAGTGGAGATTCAGATGAATTCCAGATTCGCTGTGAATGAATGGAACATTCTGTAGTGGAGATAACAATGATTTCTCCAGTCTCTGTGGTGTGGACAGGAAAATGTAGAGCTGGCCAGGGTTGAGTGGATAGCCAATTGAACAGCACCACTGCGCTTGTGAAGAAAACACTTAAAACATTGGGTTACTTGGACATTCAACAGTGGTGTAACGAAAACCTGCCGGGAGTGGAGGTTCAGAGGAATTCCAGATTCGCAGTGAATGAATGGAACATTCTCTAGTGGAGATTCCAATGATTTCTGAAGGCTGGGTCGTGTGGAAGGAAAATCAAGAACTAATCAGGATTTAGTGGAAAGCCAATTGTATAGCATGGCTGCGAGTGTGAACATGCAGCTGAAAACCAGCATTGGGTTACTTGGACATTCATCAGTGGTGTAAGGAAAACCTGCATGGAGTGGAGAGTCAGTTGAATTCCACATTCGCAGTGAATGAATGGAACATTCTGTAGAGGAGATTCCAATGATTTCTGAAGCCTGTGTTGTGTGGACAGGAAAATGAAGAGCTGACCAGGCTTGAATCGATAGCCAAGTAAACAGCAGGGCTGCGAATATGAACAGGCCGCTGAAAACCAGCATTGGGTTACTTGGACATTCAACAGTGGTGTAATGAAAACCTGCGTGGAGTTGAGAGTCAGATGAATTCCAGATTCGCAGTGAATGAATGGAACATTCTCTAGTGGAGATAACAAAGATTTCTGAAGGCTGGTAGTGTGGTGGGACAATGAAGAGCTGAACAGGGTGGAGTGAATTGTCAATTAAACAGCACGGCTGCGAGTATGAACAGGCCTCTGAAAACCAGCATTGGCTTACTTGGACATTCACAAGTGGTGTAATGTTAACCAGGCGGGAGTGGAGAATCAGATAAACTCCAGACTCGCAGTGAATGAATGGAACATTCTGTAGTGGAGATTGCAATGATTTCTGAAATCTGGATTGTGGGGACACGAAAATGAAGAGCTGACCAGTGTTGAGTGGATAGCCTGTAAAAAGCCTCGGCTTCGAATGTGAACAGACCACTGAAAACCAGTATTGCATTACTTCGACTTTCAGCAGTGGTGTAACGAAAGCCTGCGTGGAGTGCAGATTCAGATGAATTCCAGATTCCCAGTGAATGAATGGAACATCCTGTAGTGGAGATTACAATGATTTCTGAAGGCTGGGTTGTGTGCACAGGAAAATGAGGAGCAAAACAGGTTGAGTGGATAGCCAATTGAACAGCACGACTGCGAACATGAACAGGCCTCTGAAAACCAGCATTGTTTTACTTGGACATTCACAAGTGGTGTAAGATAAATCTGCAGGTAGTGGAGATTCAGTTGAATTCCAGATTCGCAGTGAATGAATGGAACATTCTGTACTGGAGATTGCAATGATTTCTCAAGTCTGGATTGTTTGGACATGAAAATGAAGAGCTGACCACAGTTGTGTGGATACCCAGTAAAAAGCAGGGCTTAGAGTGTGAACAGACCGCTGAAAACCAGCATTGTGTTACTTGGACATTCATAAGTGGTGTAATGAAAGCCTACCTGGAGTGCAGATTCAGATGAATTCCAGATTGGCAGTGAATGAATGGAACATTCTGTACTGGCGATTCCAATGATTTCTGAAGTCTGATATTGTGGAAAAGAAAATGAAAGGCTGACCAGGTTTGAGTGGATAGACAATTGAACAGCACACTGCGAGTGTGAAAAGGCGGCTGAAAACCAGCATTGGATTACTTGGTCATTCACCAGTGCTGTAATGAAAACCTGCCTGGAGCGGAGAGTCAGATGAATTGCAGAATCGCTGTGAATGAATGGAACAGTCTGTAGTGGAGATCCCAATGATTTCTGAAGGCTGGTTTGTGTGGAGAGGAAAATGAAGAGCTGACCAATATTGAGTGGATAGCCCATTGAACAGCACTTCTGCGAGTTGAACATGCCTCTGAAAACCAGTATTGAGTTACTTGGACATTCACCAGTGGCGTAACGAAAACCTGCCGGGAGTGGAGGTTCAGATGAATTCCAGATTCGCAGTGAATGAATGGAACATTCTCTAGTGGTGATTCCAATGATTTCTGAAGGCTGGGTTTTGTGGACACGAAAATGTAGAGCTGAACAGGGTGGAGTGGATAGCCAAATGAACAGCACGTCTCTTAGTATGAACAGGCCACTGAAAACCAGCATTGGCTTACTTGGACATTCATCAGTGGTGTAACGAAAGCCTTCCTGGAATGCAGATTCAGATTATTTCCAGATTCACAGTGAATGAATGGAAATTTCTGTAGTAGAGATTCCAATGATTTCTGAACGCTGGGTTGTGTGGACAGGAAAATGAAGAGCTGACTAGGTTTGACTGGATTGCCAATTGAACAGCAAGGCTGTGAGTGTGAACAGCCGCTGAAAACCAGCATTGGATTACCTGGTCATTCACCAGTGTTGTTAGGAAAATCTGCCTGGTGTGGAGAGTCAGAGGAATTCCAGATTCGCAGGGAACGAATGGAACATTCTGAAGTGGAGATAAGAATGATTTCTGAAGGCTCGGTGTGTGGAAGGAAAATCAAGAGCTAACCAGCGTTCACTGGATAGCCAATTGAACAGCACGGCTGCGAGTGTTAACACGCAGCTGAAACCAGCCTTGGGTTGCTTGGACATTCACCAGTGGTGAAACGAAAACCTGCTGGGAGTGGAGAACAAGATGAATTCAAGATTCGCGTGAATGAATGAAACATTCTGTAGTGTAGATTGCAATGGTTTCTGAGGTTTGTATTGTCTGAACTGGAAAAAGAAGAACTCACCAGTGTTGAGTCGCTAGACCGTGAACAGCACGGGTTCGAGTGTGAATAGACCGCTGAAAACCATCATTGCGTTACTTGAACATTCAGCAGTGGTGCAATGAAAACCTGCCGGGAGTGGAGATTCAGATGAATTCCAGATTCGCAGTGAATGAATGGAACATTCTCTAGTGGTGATTCCAATGATTTCTGAAGGCTGGGTTTTGTGGACACGAAAATGTAGAGCTGAACAGGGTGGAATGGATAGCCAAATGAACAGCACGTCTCGTAGTAAGAACAGGCCACTGAAAACCAGCTTTGGCTTAATTGGACATTCACAAGTGGTGTAACGAAAACCTGACGGGAGTTGAGAATTAGATGAATTTCAGATTTGCAGTCAATGAATGGAACATTCTGTGGAGGAGATACCAATTGTTTCTGAAGTTTGGGTTATGTGGACAGGAAAATGGAGCTGAAGAGGGTTGAGTGGATAGCAAATTGAACAGCACGGCTGAGAGTATGAGCAGGCCACTTAAAACCAGCATTGGCTTACTTGGATATTTACCAGTGGTGTCACGAAAACCTGCCGGGAGTGGAGATTCAGATGAATTCCAGATTCGCTGTGAATGAATGGAACATTCTGTAGTGGAGATAACAATGATTTCTCCAGTCTCTGTGGTGTGGACAGGAAAATGTAGAGCTGGCCAGGGTTGAGTGGATAGCCAATTGAACAGCACCACTGCGCTTGTGAAGAAAACACTTAAAACATTGGGTTACTTGGACATTCAACAGTGGTGTAACGAAAACCTGCCGGGAGTGGAGGTTCAGAGGAATTCCAGATTCGCAGTGAATGAATGGAACATTCTCTAGTGGAGATTCCAATGATTTCTGAAGGCTGGGTCGTGTGGAAGGAAAATCAAGAACTAATCAGGATTTAGTGGAAAGCCAATTGTATAGCATGGCTGCGAGTGTGAACATGCAGCTGAAAACCAGCATTGGGTTACTTGGACATTCATCAGTGGTGTAAGGAAAACCTGCATGGAGTGGAGAGTCAGTTGAATTCCACATTCGCAGTGAATGAATGGAACATTCTGTAGAGGAGATTCCAATGATTTCTGAAGCCTGTGTTGTGTGGACAGGAAAATGAAGAGCTGACCAGGCTTGAATCGATAGCCAAGTAAACAGCAGGGCTGCGAATATGAACAGGCCGCTGAAAACCAGCATTGGGTTACTTGGACATTCAACAGTGGTGTAATGAAAACCTGCGTGGAGTTGAGAGTCAGATGAATTCCAGATTCGCAGTGAATGAATGGAACATTCTGTAGTGGAGATAACAAAGATTTCTGAAGGCTGGTAGTGTGGTGGGACAATGAAGAGCTGAACAGGGTGGAGTGAATTGTCAATTAAACAGCACGGCTGCGAGTATGAACAGGCCTCTGAAAACCAGCATTGGCTTACTTGGACATTCACAAGTGGTGTAATGTTAACCAGGCGGGAGTGGAGAATCAGATAAACTCCAGACTCGCAGTGAATGAATGGAACATTCTGTAGTGGAGATTGCAATGATTTCTGAAATCTGGATTGTGGGGACACGAAAATGAAGAGCTGACCAGTGTTGAGTGGATAGCCTGTAAAAAGCCTCGGCTTCGAATGTGAACAGACCACTGAAAACCAGTATTGCATTACTTCGACTTTCAGCAGTGGTGTAACGAAAGCCTGCGTGGAGTGCAGATTCAGATGAATTCCAGATTCCCAGTGAATGAATGGAACATCCTGTAGTGGAGATTACAATGATTTCTGAAGGCTGGGTTGTGTGCACAGGAAAATGAGGAGCAAAACAGGTTGAGTGGATAGCCAATTGAACAGCACGACTGCGAACATGAACAGGCCTCTGAAAACCAGCATTGTTTTACTTGGACATTCACAAGTGGTGTAAGATAAATCTGCAGGTAGTGGAGATTCAGTTGAATTCCAGATTCGCAGTGAATGAATGGAACATTCTGTACTGGAGATTGCAATGATTTCTCAAGTCTGGATTGTTTGGACATGAAAATGAAGAGCTGACCACAGTTGTGTGGATACCCAGTAAAAAGCAGGGCTTAGAGTGTGAACAGACCGCTGAAAACCAGCATTGTGTTACTTGGACATTCATAAGTGGTGTAATGAAAGCCTACCTGGAGTGCAGATTCAAATGAATTCCAGATTGGCAGTGAATGAATGGAACATTCTGTACTGGCGATTCCAATGATTTCTGAAGTCTGATATTGTGGAAAAGAAAATGAAAGGCTGACCAGGTTTGAGTGGATAGACAATTGAACAGCACACTGCGAGTGTGAAAAGGCGGCTGAAAACCAGCATTGGATTACTTGGTCATTCACCAGTGCTGTAATGAAAACCTGCCTGGAGCGGAGAGTCAGATGAATTGCAGAATCGCAGTGAATGAATGGAACAGTCTGTAGTGGAGATCCCAATGATTTCTGAAGGCTGGTTTGTGTGGAGAGGAAAATGAAGAGCTGACCAATATTGAGTGGATAGCCCATTGAACAGCACTTCTGCGAGTTGAACATGCCTCTGAAAACCAGTATTGAGTTACTTGGACATTCACCAGTGGTGTAACGAAAACCTGCCGGGAGTGGAGGTTCAGATGAATTCCAGATTCGCAGTGAATGAATGGAACATTCTCTAGTGGTGATTCCAATGATTTCTGAAGGCTGGGTTTTGTGGACACGAAAATGTAGAGCTGAACAGGGTGGAGTGGATAGCCAAATGAACAGCACGTCTCTTAGTATGAACAGGCCACTGAACACCAGCATTGGCTTACTTGGACATTCACAAGTGGTGTAACGATAACCCGCCGGGAGTTGAGAGTCAGATGAATTTAAGATTCGCAGTGAATGAACGGAACATTCTGTGGAGGAGATACCAATTATTTCTGAAGGTTGGGTTATGAGGACAGGAAAATGTAGAGCTGAATAGGGTTGGGTGGATAGCAAATTGAACAGCACGGCTGAGAGTATAAGCAGGCGGCTTAAAACCAGCATTGGCTTCCTTGGACATATACCAGTGGTGTCACGAAAACCTGCCGGGAGTGGAGACTCTGATGAATTCCAGATTCGCGTGATTGAATGGAACATTCTGTAGTGGAGATTGCCAAGATTTAGAAATCTGGATAGTCTGGACAGGATATTGAAGAGCTGACCAATGTTGAGTGGATAGCCAGTGAACAGCACGGTTTCGAGTGTGAACAGACCACTAAGAAGCAGCATTGCATTACTTGGACATTCATCAGTGGTGTAACGAAAGCCTTCCTGGAATGCAGATTCAGATTATTTCCAGATTCACAGTGAATGAATGGAAATTTCTGTAGTAGAGATTCCAATGATTTCTGAACGCTGGGTTGTGTGGACAGGAAAATGAAGAGCTGACTAGGTTTGACTGGATTGCCAATTGAACAGCAAGGCTGTGAGTGTGAACAGCCGCTGAAAACCAGCATTGGATTACCTGGTCATTCACCAGTGTTGTTAGGAAAATCTGCCTGGTGTGGAGAGTCAGAGGAATTCCAGATTCGCAGGGAACGAATGGAACATTCTGAAGTGGAGATAAGAATGATTTCTGAAGGCTCGGTGTGTGGAAGGAAAATCAAGAGCTAACCAGCGTTCACTGGATAGCCAATTGAACAGCACGGCTGCGAGTGTTAACACGCAGCTGAAACCAGCCTTGGGTTGCTTGGACATTCACCAGTGGTGAAACGAAAACCTGCTGGGAGTGGAGAACAAGATGAATTCAAGATTCGCGTGAATGAATGAAACATTCTGTAGTGTAGATTGCAATGGTTTCTGAGGTTTGTATTGTCTGAACTGGAAAAAGAAGAACTCACCAGTGTTGAGTCGCTAGACCGTGAACAGCACGGGTTCGAGTGTGAATAGACCGCTGAAAACCATCATTGCGTTACTTGAACATTCAGCAGTGGTGCAATGAAAACCTGCCGGGAGTGGAGATTCAGATGAATTCCAGATTCGCAGTGAATGAATGGAACATTCTCTAGTGGTGATTCCAATGATTTCTGAAGGCTGGGTTTTGTGGACACGAAAATGTAGAGCTGAACAGGGTGGAATGGATAGCCAAATGAACAGCACGTCTCGTAGTAAGAACAGGCCACTGAAAACCAGCTTTGGCTTAATTGGACATTCACAAGTGGTGTAACGAAAACCTGACAGGAGTTGAGAATTAGATGAATTTCAGATTTGCAGTCAATGAATGGAACATTCTGTGGAGGAGATACCAATTGTTTCTGAAGTTTGGGTTATGTGGACAGGAAAATGGAGCTGAAGAGGGTTGAGTGGATAGCAAATTGAACAGCACGGCTGAGAGTATGAGCAGGCCACTTAAAACCAGCATTGGCTTACTTGGATATTTACCAGTGGTGTCACGAAAACCTGCCGGGAGTGGAGATTCAGATGAATTCCAGATTCGCTGTGAATGAATGGAACATTCTGTAGTGGAGATAACAATGATTTCTCCAGTCTCTGTGGTGTGGACAGGAAAATGTAGAGCTGGCCAGGGTTGAGTGGATAGCCAATTGAACAGCACCACTGCGCTTGTGAAGAAAACACTTAAAACATTGGGTTACTTGGACATTCAACAGTGGTGTAACGAAAACCTGCCGGGAGTGGAGGTTCAGAGGAATTCCAGATTCGCAGTGAATGAATGGAACATTCTCTAGTGGAGATTCCAATGATTTCTGAAGGCTGGGTCGTGTGGAAGGAAAATCAAGAACTAATCAGGATTTAGTGGAAAGCCAATTGTATAGCATGGCTGCGAGTGTGAACATGCAGCTGAAAACCAGCATTGGGTTACTTGGACATTCATCAGTGGTGTAAGGAAAACCTGCATGGAGTGGAGAGTCAGTTGAATTCCACATTCGCAGTGAATGAATGGAACATTCTGTAGAGGAGATTCCAATGATTTCTGAAGCCTGTGTTGTGTGGACAGGAAAATGAAGAGCTGACCAGGCTTGAATCGATAGCCAAGTAAACAGCAGGGCTGCGAATATGAACAGGCCGCTGAAAACCAGCATTGGGTTACTTGGACATTCAACAGTGGTGTAATGAAAACCTGCGTGGAGTTGAGAGTCAGATGAATTCCAGATTCGCAGTGAATGAATGGAACATTCTGTAGTGGAGATAACAAAGATTTCTGAAGGCTGGTAGTGTGGTGGGACAATGAAGAGCTGAACAGGGTGGAGTGAATTGTCAATTAAACAGCACGGCTGCGAGTATGAACAGGCCTCTGAAAACCAGCATTGGCTTACTTGGACATTCACAAGTGGTGTAATGTTAACCAGGCGGGAGTGGAGAATCAGATAAACTCCAGACTCGCAGTGAATGAATGGAACATTCTGTAGTGGAGATTGCAATGATTTCTGAAATCTGGATTGTGGGGACACGAAAATGAAGAGCTGACCAGTGTTGAGTGGATAGCCTGTAAAAAGCCTCGGCTTCGAATGTGAACAGACCACTGAAAACCAGTATTGCATTACTTCGACTTTCAGCAGTGGTGTAACGAAAGCCTGCGTGGAGTGCAAATTCAGATGAATTCCAGATTCCCAGTGAATGAATGGAACATCCTGTAGTGGAGATTACAATGATTTCTGAAGGCTGGGTTGTGTGCACAGGAAAATGAGGAGCAAAACAGGTTGAGTGGATAGCCAATTGAACAGCACGACTGCGAACATGAACAGGCCTCTGAAAACCAGCATTGTTTTACTTGGACATTCACAAGTGGTGTAAGATAAATCTGCAGGTAGTGGAGATTCAGTTGAATTCCAGATTCGCAGTGAATGAATGGAACATTCTGTACTGGAGATTGCAATGATTTCTCAAGTCTGGATTGTTTGGACATGAAAATGAAGAGCTGACCACAGTTGTGTGGATACCCAGTAAAAAGCAGGGCTTAGAGTGTGAACAGACCGCTGAAAACCAGCATTGTGTTACTTGGACATTCATAAGTGGTGTAATGAAAGCCTACCTGGAGTGCAGATTCAGATGAATTCCAGATTGGCAGTGAATGAATGGAACATTCTGTACTGGCGATTCCAATGATTTCTGAAGTCTGATATTGTGGAAAAGAAAATGAAAGGCTGACCAGGTTTGAGTGGATAGACAATTGAACAGCACACTGCGAGTGTGAAAAGGCGGCTGAAAACCAGCATTGGATTACTTGGTCATTCACCAGTGCTGTAATGAAAACCTGCCTGGAGCGGAGAGTCAGATGAATTGCAGAATCGCAGTGAATGAATGGAACAGTCTGTAGTGGAGATCCCAATGATTTCTGAAGGCTGGTTTGTGTGGAGAGGAAAATGAAGAGCTGACCAATATTGAGTGGATAGCCCATTGAACAGCACTTCTGCGAGTTGAACATGCCTCTGAAAACCAGTATTGAGTTACTTGGACATTCACCAGTGGTGTAACGAAAACCTGCCGGGAGTGGAGGTTCAGATGAATTCCAGATTCGCAGTGAATGAATGGAACATTCTCTAGTGGTGATTCCAAAGATTTCTGAAGGCTGGGTTTTGTGGACACGAAAATGTAGAGCTGAACAGGGTGGAGTGGATAGCCAAATGAACAGCACGTCTCTTAGTATGAACAGGCCACTGAACACCAGCATTGGCTTACTTGGACATTCACAAGTGGTGTAACGATAACCCGCCGGGAGTTGAGAGTCAGATGAATTTAAGATTCGCAGTGAATGAACGGAACATTCTGTGGAGGAGATACCAATTATTTCTGAAGGTTGGGTTATGAGGACAGGAAAATGTAGAGCTGAATAGGGTTGGGTGGATAGCAAATTGAACAGCACGGCTGAGAGTATAAGCAGGCGGCTTAAAACCAGCATTGGCTTCCTTGGACATATACCAGTGGTGTCACGAAAACCTGCCGGGAGTGGAGACTCTGATGAATTCCAGATTCGCGTGATTGAATGGAACATTCTGTAGTGGAGATTGCCAAGATTTAGAAATCTGGATAGTCTGGACAGGGTATTGAAGAGCTGACCAATGTTGAGTGGATAGCCAGTGAACAGCACGGTTTCGAGTGTGAACAGACCACTAAGAAGCAGCATTGCATTACTTGGACATTCATCAGTGGTGTAACGAAAGCCTTCCTGGAATGCAGATTCAGATTATTTCCAGATTCACAGTGAATGAATGGAAATTTCTGTAGTAGAGATTCCAATGATTTCTGAACGCTGGGTTGTGTGGACAGGAAAATGAAGAGCTGACTAGTTTTGACTGGATTGCCAATTGAACAGCAAGGCTGTGAGTGTGAACAGCCGCTGAAAACCAGCATTGGATTACCTGGTCATTCACCAGTGTTGTTAGGAAAATCTGCCTGGTGTGGAGAGTCAGAGGAATTCCAGATTCGCAGGGAACGAATGGAACATTCTGAAGTGGAGATAAGAATGATTTCTGAAGGCTCGGTGTGTGGAAGGAAAATCAAGAGCTAACCAGCGTTCACTGGATAGCCAATTGAACAGCACGGCTGCGAGTGTTAACACGCAGCTGAAACCAGCCTTGGGTTGCTTGGACATTCACCAGTGGTGAAACGAAAACCTGCTGGGAGTGGAGAACAAGATGAATTCAAGATTCGCGTGAATGAATGAAACATTCTGTAGTGTAGATTGCAATGGTTTCTGAGGTTTGTATTGTCTGAACTGGAAAAAGAAGAACTCACCAGTGTTGAGTCGCTAGACCGTGAACAGCACGGGTTCGAGTGTGAATAGACCGCTGAAAACCATCATTGCGTTACTTGAACATTCAGCAGTGGTGCAATGAAAACCTGCCGGGAGTGGAGATTCAGATGAATTCCAGATTCGCAGTGAATGAATGGAACATTCTCTAGTGGTGATTCCAATGATTTCTGAAGGCTGGGTTTTGTGGACACGAAAATGTAGAGCTGAACAGGGTGGAATGGATAGCCAAATGAACAGCACGTCTCGTAGTAAGAACAGGCCACTGAAAACCAGCTTTGGCTTAATTGGACATTCACAAGTGGTGTAACGAAAACCTGACGGGAGTTGAGAATTAGATGAATTTCAGATTTGCAGTCAATGAATGGAACATTCTGTGGAGGAGATACCAATTGTTTCTGAAGTTTGGGTTATGTGGACAGGAAAATGGAGCTGAAGAGGGTTGAGTGGATAGCAAATTGAACAGCACGGCTGAGAGTATGAGCAGGCCACTTAAAACCAGCATTGGCTTACTTGGATATTTACCAGTGGTGTCACGAAAACCTGCCGGGGGTGGAGATTCAGATGAATTCCAGATTCGCTGTGAATGAATGGAACATTCTGTAGTGGAGATAACAATGATTTCTCCAGTCTCTGTGGTGTGGACAGGAAAATGTAGAGCTGGCCAGGGTTGAGTGGATAGCCAATTGAACAGCACCACTGCGCTTGTGAAGAAAACACTTAAAACATTGGGTTACTTGGACATTCAACAGTGGTGTAACGAAAACCTGCCGGGAGTGGAGGTTCAGAGGAATTCCAGATTCGCAGTGAATGAATGGAACATTCTCTAGTGGAGATTCCAATGATTTCTGAAGGCTGGGTCGTGTGGAAGGAAAATCAAGAACTAATCAGGATTTAGTGGAAAGCCAATTGTATAGCATGGCTGCGAGTGTGAACATGCAGCTGAAAACCAGCATTGGGTTACTTGGACATTCATCAGTGGTGTAAGGAAAACCTGCATGGAGTGGAGAGTCAGTTGAATTCCACATTCGCAGTGAATGAATGGAACATTCTGTAGAGGAGATTCCAATGATTTCTGAAGCCTGTGTTGTGTGGACAGGAAAATGAAGAGCTGACCAGGCTTGAATCGATAGCCAAGTAAACAGCAGGGCTGCGAATATGAACAGGCCGCTGAAAACCAGCATTGGGTTACTTGGACATTCAACAGTGGTGTAATGAAAACCTGCGTGGAGTTGAGAGTCAGATGAATTCCAGATTCGCAGTGAATGAATGGAACATTCTGTAGTGGAGATAACAAAGATTTCTGAAGGCTGGTAGTGTGGTGGGACAATGAAGAGCTGAACAGGGTGGAGTGAATTGTCAACTAAACAGCATGGCTGCGAGTATGAACAGGCCTCTGAAAACCAGCATTGGCTTACTTGGACATTCACAAGTGGTGTAATGTTAACCAGGCGGGAGTGGAGAATCAGATAAACTCCAGACTCGCAGTGAATGAATGGAACATTCTGTAGTGGAGATTGCAATGATTTCTGAAATCTGGATTGTGGGGACACGAAAATGAAGAGCTGACCAGTGTTGAGTGGATAGCCTGTAAAAAGCCTCGGCTTCGAATGTGAACAGACCACTGAAAACCAGTATTGCATTACTTCGACTTTCAGCAGTGGTGTAACGAAAGCCTGCGTGGAGTGCAGATTCAGATGAATTCCAGATTCCCAGTGAATGAATGGAACATCCTGTAGTGGAGATTACAATGATTTCTGAAGGCTGGGTTGTGTGCACAGGAAAATGAGGAGCAAAACAGGTTGAGTGGATAGCCAATTGAACAGCACGACTGCGAACATGAACAGGCCTCTGAAAACCAGCATTGTTTTACTTGGACATTCACAAGTGGTGTAAGATAAATCTGCAGGTAGTGGAGATTCAGTTGAATTCCAGATTCGCAGTGAATGAATGGAACATTCTGTACTGGAGATTGCAATGATTTCTCAAGTCTGGATTGTTTGGACATGAAAATGAAGAGCTGACCACAGTTGTGTGGATACCCAGTAAAAAGCAGGGCTTAGAGTGTGAACAGACCGCTGAAAACCAGCATTGTGTTACTTGGACATTCATAAGTGGTGTAATGAAAGCCTACCTGGAGTGCAGATTCAGATGAATTCCAGATTGGCAGTGAATGAATGGAACATTCTGTACTGGCGATTCCAATGATTTCTGAAGTCTGATATTGTGGAAAAGAAAATGAAAGGCTGACCAGGTTTGAGTGGCTAGACAATTGAACAGCACACTGCGAGTGTGAAAAGGCGGCTGAAAACCAGCATTGGATTACTTGGTCATTCACCAGTGCTGTAATGAAAACCTGCCTGGAGCGGAGAGTCAGATGAATTGCAGAATCGCAGTGAATGAATGGAACAGTCTGTAGTGGAGATCCCAATGATTTCTGAAGGCTGGTTTGTGTGGAGAGGAAAATGAAGAGCTGACCAATATTGAGTGGATAGCCCATTGAACAGCACTTCTGCGAGTTGAACATGCCTCTGAAAACCAGTATTGAGTTACTTGGACATTCACCAGTGGCGTAACGAAAACCTGCCGGGAGTGGAGGTTCAGATGAATTCCAGATTCGCAGTGAATGAATGGAACATTCTCTAGTGGTGATTCCAATGATTTCTGAAGGCTGGGTTTTGTGGACACGAAAATGTAGAGCTGAACATGGTGGAGTGGATAGCCAAATGAACAGCACGTCTCTTAGTATGAACAGGCCACTGAAAACCAGCATTGGCTTACTTGGACATTCACAAGTGGTGTAACGATAACCCGCCGGGAGTTGAGAGTCAGATGAATTTAAGATTCGCAGTGAATGAACGGAACATTCTGTGGAGGAGATACCAATTATTTCTGAATGTTGGGTTATGAGGACAGGAAAATGTAGAGCTGAATAGGGTTGGGTGGATAGCAAATTGAACAGCAAGGCTGAGAGTATAAGCAGGCGGCTTAAAACCAGCATTGGCTTCCTTGGACATATACCAGTGGTGTCACGAAAACCTGCCGGGAGTGGAGGCTCTGATGAATTCCAGATTCGCGTGATTGAATGGAACATTCTGTAGTGGAGATTGCCAAGATTTAGAAATCTGGATAGTCTGGACAGGATATTGAAGAGCTGACCAATGTTGAGTGGATAGCCAGTGAACAGCACGGTTTCGAGTGTGAACAGACCACTAAGAAGCAGCATTGCATTACTTGGACATTCATCAGTGGTGTAACGAAAGCCTTCCTGGAATGCAGATTCAGATTATTTCCAGATTCACAGTGAATGAATGGAAATTTCTGTAGTAGAGATTCCAATGATTTCTGAACGCTGGGTTGTGTGGACAGGAAAATGAAGAGCTGACTAGGTTTGACTGGATTGCCAATTGAACAGCAAGGCTGTGAGTGTGAACAGCCGCTGAAAACCAGCATTGGATTACCTGGTCATTCACCAGTGTTGTTAGGAAAATCTGCCTGGTGTGGAGAGTCAGAGGAATTCCAGATTCGCAGGGAACGAATGGAACATTCTGAAGTGGAGATAAGAATGATTTCTGAAGGCTCGGTGTGGGGAAGGAAAATCAAGAGCTAACCAGCGTTCACTGGATAGCCAATTGAACAGCACGGCTGCGAGTGTTAACACGCAGCTGAAACCAGCCTTGGGTTGCTTGGACATTCACCAGTGGTGAAACGAAAACCTGCTGGGAGTGGAGAACAAGATGAATTCAAGATTCGCGTGAATGAATGAAACATTCTGTAGTGTAGATTGCAATGGTTTCTGAGGTTTGTATTGTCTGAACTGGAAAAAGAAGAACTCACCAGTGTTGAGTCGCTAGACCGTGAACAGCACGGGTTCGAGTGTGAATAGACCGCTGAAAACCATCATTGCGTTACTTGAACATTCAGCAGTGGTGCAATGAAAACCTGCCGGGAGTGGAGATTCAGATGAATTCCAGATTCGCAGTGAATGAATGGAACATTCTCTAGTGGTGATTCCAATGATTTCTGAAGGCTGGGTTTTGTGGACACGAAAATGTAGAGCTGAACAGGGTGGAATGGATAGCCAAATGAACAGCACGTCTCGTAGTAAGAACAGGCCACTGAAAACCAGCTTTGGCTTAATTGGACATTCACAAGTGGTGTAACGAAAACCTGACGGGAGTTTAGAATTAGATGAATTTCAGATTTGCAGTCAATGAATGGAACATTCTGTGGAGGAGATACCAATTGTTTCTGAAGTTTGGGTTATGTGGACAGGAAAATGGAGCTGAAGAGGGTTGAGTGGATAGCAAATTGAACAGCACGGCTGAGAGTATGAGCAGGCCACTTAAAACCAGCATTGGCTTACTTGGATATTTACCAGTGGTGTCACGAAAACCTGCCGGGGGTGGAGATTCAGATGAATTCCAGATTCGCTGTGAATGAATGGAACATTCTGTAGTGGAGATAACAATGATTTCTCCAGTCTCTGTGGTGTGGACAGGAAAATGTAGAGCTGGCCAGGGTTGAGTGGATAGCCAATTGAACAGCACCACTGCGCTTGTGAAGAAAACACTTAAAACATTGGGTTACTTGGACATTCAACAGTGGTGTAACGAAAACCTGCCGGGAGTGGAGGTTCAGAGGAATTCCAGATTTGCAGTGAATGAATGGAACATTCTCTAGTGGAGATTCCAATGATTTCTGAAGGCTGGGTCGTGTGGAAGGAAAATCAAGAACTAATCAGGATTTAGTGGAAAGCCAATTGTATAGCATGGCTGCGAGTGTGAACTTAATCACTTAATCACTTAACTTCCCGTTAGTCGTCGATTTGCTCGAGCGGGCGCCAGTAACGTCTCCATTTGTCCCTGTCGCGTGCTAGTGTAGCCCAATGGCATCTCTTCGCTCCGGGAACATGGAGGGCCTCAAACCGATCGTTCATGACCTTGACAAAAAAGTCTGACCATCTGGTAGGTGGGCGGCCACGTGGTCTCTTGACATCCCGTGGAATCCAATCAGTAACAGCTCTAGTCCAACGGTCGTCTTTAAATCTCATTACGTGACCAGCCCATCTGATTTTCGACCCCTTGGCAAATGAGACAGCGTCTCTGATCCTTGATCGTTGACGGATGTCAGAACTCCGGATTCGTTCTCTCATTTGAGTGAAACGTGATATTCCAAGCATAGCTCTTTCTATTCTTCTTTGGGAGACCTGAATGGCGTTCTCATCTTGTTTGCGTAGGGCCCAGGTCTCTGAGGCATATGTTAATGCAGGAAGAACAGTGGAATCAAAGAGATGTGCCCGGAGCCGGAGGTTCTTCGTCCTCTTAGCTATTTCTTCGACGTTCTTGAAGGCGTTCCAAGCCGCTCTCTTCCTCCTGCGCAGCTCGGGTGCCAGGTCATTTGTCATGTTGACCTCTCGACCTAGGTACACATAGCTGTTGCATTCGGAGATGGTCGTTCCATTGAGAGCGAATGGGGCGTCAGGAACAAGGCTGTTTCTCATAAACATTGTCTTCGTAAGATTCAGCTGTAGTCCTACCTTTCCACACTCACGGTCAAAGTCGGCCAGCATTTGTGCCGCTTGGCTGATGTTTGGTGTTATTAAAACAATGTCATCAGCAAAGCGGAGGTGGTGTAGTTGCCGACCATCTATCTTCACTCCCATTCCTTCCCATTCCAGTCGTCGCATGATGTTCTCGAGGGTGGCACTGAAGAGTTTTGGTGAAATGGTATCACCCTGCCGCACCCCTCTCTTGACATCAATGATCACTTCTTTGTAGAATGGTGAGATCCTGGTAGTGAATCCGCAATACAGCTCACGGAGGATCCTGATGTATTGGGCTTGAATGCCCTGATTGGCTAGGGCTTCAATGACCGCTTCCGTCTCAACAGAATCAAAGGCCTTCTTTAAATCAATGAACGTTAAGCAGAGCGGCATCTTGAACTCCCGAGAAACCTCAATGAGTTTGGTTATCGTGTGGATATGGTCGATGGTGCTGAATCCTTTGCGGAACCCTGCTTGCTCACATGGTTGTCCTTCATCTAGTGTTCTGCCAATCCTATTCAGGATGACTCGAGTGAACAACTTGTAGATGACAGACAATAGGCAGATCGGGCGATAGTTGCCAATGTCATGGATGTCTCCCTTCTTGAACAGTAGTACGGTCCTGCTGGTTTTCCATTGAGATGGAACCTTGCATTCAGACAGGTAGCGAGTGAAGAGCCGAGCCAGTGTATTGATGAGTACTGACGGCAGGTTCTTCAGGTGTTCAGGTCTGACCTTGTCTGGGCCGGGTGCTGTTTGCTTCTTTACTGACGAAATGGCGTGTCGGATTTCGGAAGGGAGAACGTTGGGAACGACATACCCATCCTGTGGAATTTGGTATGTCGGCAAGTGGACATGGCTATCGAAGAGATTTGAGTAGAAGTCATGGATAATCTTCTCCATTGCCGTTCTGGAGGATGTGATGGATCCATCAGGACGTCGGAGGGCAGTCATCTTGGTCTTATAGTTGGCGAAGGACAGGCGGGCGTTACGAATACTTTTCCCGGCTTCTGCCGCATCTACCAGTACTTCTGCTCTTCTCTCTTTGAGGTCTTCCTTGATCGCATCTCTGCACTGCTTTGCAAGCTCGGACGTTAGCTTGCGGTTGCCTGAGGCATGCGCCAAACCACGCTGGCGAATTAGCTCAAGAGTTTTCGAAGATAGGCGACTTTTTGTGGCTATCTCTCTCTTGGCGTTCCTCGCACATTCATGGAGGTGCTGAACCAGTCGATCGTATTCCTCGTCAATGTTGTCAACAATGGCATCTTCCCATGTTGCTGCAATAGTACCAAAGAGTTCCCAGTTGGTGGTCGTTCTGGGAGTTCTCTTTTTGAACTTTGCAGCCCTTTCTCCCCGCTCTGTGAAGTAGAATTTTGCACGAAGGAGACGGTGGTCCGATCCCGTTCGAAATTTTGGGACAACAGCGACATCAGTCAGGCAAAACCGTCGATTGAATATGATGTGGTCTATTTCGTTGTGGAATCGTCCACCGGGAGACTCCCATGTCCATCGTTTAGATTCTGCCTTCTGGAACTGTGAGTTACCATGAATGGTCTTGGTCGACATGATGAACTCAGACAGTCTCTCACCCTGTTCGTTCCATTCTAGGCCATGGGTTCCGATGTGAAGTTCTTCAGCTGATCTTCTCGGTCCTATCTTGGCATTAAAATCACCCACAATGATCTTGTAGAAGGTGTGGTCTTCTTTATAGAACTTCTCTAGCTCCATGTAGAACTTCTCGATTTCTCTTTCATCATAATGAGATGTTGGTGCGTAGACAACGAAGATAGAAACTGCAGGCAGTGAGCCACATCTATTCAAATGTAAACGTCCGATTCGGGTTGTTAGGCATTCGAATGAATCAATGCTCTTGGCCAAGTTTGTGTTGACAAGGACGCCGACGCCTCCAACACCTCTTTTATCGCATGTTCCGAGGAACAATTCTTCTCCAGTGTCGAAAACGGCATGGTGAGATTCGTGTCTTCTTGTCTCGGTCAGACCAATGATGTCGTACTTGATCATTCGCGCTTGTACCATCAGGTCCTCGATGGATGCATCTGATGCTAGCGTACGTGCATTGAAAGTACAGACGATCATTTTTGTCTTCCTTCGTTGTGGCAGCCTAGGTCGGCCTTGAGATTTTGTCGGCCTCTCCTTTCTCATCCTTCTCAGTGCTGCCATGTCGGTGAAGCCTTCAGGGTCAGGTGAATGAGACCAGTTGTAGTTACTGGTTTTGGCATATCGAATACACAGCGGATAGCTTGCCAGGCTCTTCCGTGCGGGCGGAATACTCTCGGTAGCTTGCCAGTCTTTCCGAGAGGTATAGAGGCTTTTGGGGTGACCTCTAATCAAGAACTAATCAGGATTTAGTGGAAAGCCAATTGTATAGCATGGCTGCGAGTGTGAACATGCAGCTGAAAACCAGCATTGGGTTACTTGGACATTCATAAGTGGTGTAAGGAAAACCTGCATGGAGTGGAGAGTCAGTTGAATTCCACATTCGCAGTGAATGAATGGAACATTCTGTAGAGGAGATTCCAATGATTTCTGAAGCCTGTGTTGTGTGGACAGGAAAATGAAGAGCTGACCAGGCTTGAATCGATAGCCAAGTAAACAGCAGGGCTGCGAATATGAACAGGCCGCTGAAAACCAGCATTGGGTTACTTGGACATTCAACAGTGGTGTAATGAAAACCTGCGTGGAGTTGAGAGTCAGATGAATTCCAGATTCGCAGTGAATGAATGGAACATTCTGTAGTGGAGATAACAAAGATTTCTGAAGGCTGGTAGTGTGGTGGGACAATGAAGAGCTGAACAGGGTGGAGTGAATTGTCAATTAAACAGCACGGCTGCGAGTATGAACAGGCCTCTGAAAACCAGCATTGGCTTACTTGGACATTCACAAGTGGTGTAATGTTAACCAGGCGGGAGTGGAGAATCAGATAAACTCCAGACTCGCAGTGAATGAATGGAACATTCTGTAGTGGAGATTGCAATGATTTCTGAAATCTGGATTGTGGGGACACGAAAATGAAGAGCTGACCAGTGTTGAGTGGATAGCCTGTAAAAAGCCTCGGCTTCGAATGTGAACAGACCACTGAAAACCAGTATTGCATTACTTCGACTTTCAGCAGTGGTGTAACGAAAGCCTGCGTGGAGTGCAGATTCAGATGAATTCCAGATTCCCAGTGAATGAATGGAACATCCTGTAGTGGAGATTACAATGATTTCTGAAGGCTGGGTTGTGTGCACAGGAAAATGAGGAGCAAAACAGGTTGAGTGGATAGCCAATTGAACAGCACGACTGCGAACATGAACAGGCCTCTGAAAACCAGCATTGTTTTACTTGGACATTCACAAGTGGTGTAAGATAAATCTGCAGGTAGTGGAGATTCAGTTGAATTCCAGATTCGCAGTGAATGAATGGAACATTCTGTACTGGAGATTGCAATGATTTCTCAAGTCTGGATTGTTTGGACATGAAAATGAAGAGCTGACCACAGTTGTGTGGATACCCAGTAAAAAGCAGGGCTTAGAGTGTGAACAGACCGCTGAAAACCAGCATTGTGTTACTTGGACATTCATAAGTGGTGTAATGAAAGCCTACCTGGAGTGCAGATTCAGATGAATTCCAGATTGGCAGTGAATGAATGGAACATTCTGTACTGGCGATTCCAATGATTTCTGAAGTCTGATATTGTGGAAAAGAAAATGAAAGGCTGACCAGGTTTGAGTGGATAGACAATTGAACAGCACACTGCGAGTGTGAAAAGGCGGCTGAAAACCAGCATTGGATTACTTGGTCATTCACCAGTGCTGTAATGAAAACCTGCCTGGAGCGGAGAGTCAGATGAATTGCAGAATCGCAGTGAATGAATGGAACAGTCTGTAGTGGAGATCCCAATGATTTCTGAAGGCTGGTTTGTGTGGAGAGGAAAATGAAGAGCTGACCAATATTGAGTGGATAGCCCATTGAACAGCACTTCTGCGAGTTGAACATGCCTCTGAAAACCAGTATTGAGTTACTTGGACATTCACCAGTGGTGTAACGAAAACCTGCCGGGAGTGGAGGTTCAGATGAATTCCAGATTCGCAGTGAATGAATGGAACATTGTCTAGTGGTGATTCCAATGATTTCTGAAGGCTGGGTTTTGTGGACACGAAAATGTAGAGCTGAACAGGGTGGAGTGGATAGCCAAATGAACAGCACGTCTCTTAGTATGAACAGGCCACTTAAAACCAGCATTGGCTTACTTGGATATTTACCAGTGGTGTCACGAAAACCTGCCGGGAGTGGAGATTCAGATGAATTCCAGATTCGCTGTGAATGAATGGAACATTCTGTAGTGGAGATAACAATGATTTCTCCAGTCTCTGTGGTGTGGACAGGAAAATGTAGAGCTGGCCAGGGTTGAGTGGATAGCCAATTGAACAGCACCACTGCGCTTGTGAAGAAAACACTTAAAACATTGGGTTACTTGGACATTCAACAGTGGTGTAACGAAAACCTGCCGGGAGTGGAGGTTCAGAGGAATTCCAGATTCGCAGTGAATGAATGGAACATTCTCTAGTGGAGATTCCAATGATTTCTGAAGGCTGGGTCGTGTGGAAGGAAAATCAAGAACTAATCAGGATTTAGTGGAAAGCCAATTGTATAGCATGGCTGCGAGTGTGAACATGCAGCTGAAAACCAGCATTGGGTTACTTGGACATTCATCAGTGGTGTAAGGAAAACCTGCATGGAGTGGAGAGTCAGTTGAATTCCACATTCGCAGTGAATGAATGGAACATTCTGTAGAGGAGATTCCAATGATTTCTGAAGCCTGTGTTGTGTGGACAGGAAAATGAAGAGCTGACCAGGCTTGAATCGATAGCCAAGTAAACAGCAGGGCTGCGAATATGAACAGGCCGCTGAAAACCAGCATTGGGTTACTTGGACATTCAACAGTGGTGTAATGAAAACCTGCGTGGAGTTGAGAGTCAGATGAATTCCAGATTCGCAGTGAATGAATGGAACATTCTGTAGTGGAGATAACAAAGATTTCTGAAGGCTGGTAGTGTGGTGGGACAATGAAGAGCTGAACAGGGTGGAGTGAATTGTCAATTAAACAGCACGGCTGCGAGTATGAACAGGCCTCTGAAAACCAGCATTGGCTTACTTGGACATTCACAAGTGGTGTAATGTTAACCAGGCGGGAGTGGAGAATCAGATAAACTCCAGACTCGCAGTGAATGAATGGAACATTCTGTAGTGGAGATTGCAATGATTTCTGAAATCTGGATTGTGGGGACACGAAAATGAAGAGCTGACCAGTGTTGAGTGGATAGCCTGTAAAAAGCCTCGGCTTCGAATGTGAACAGACCACTGAAAACCAGTATTGCATTACTTCGACTTTCAGCAGTGGTGTAACGAAAGCCTGCGTGGAGTGCAGATTCAGATGAATTCCAGATTCCCAGTGAATGAATGGAACATCCTGTAGTGGAGATTACAATGATTTCTGAAGGCTGGGTTGTGTGCACAGGAAAATGAGGAGCAAAACAGGTTGAGTGGATAGCCAATTGAACAGCACGACTGCGAACATGAACAGGCCTCTGAAAACCAGCATTGTTTTACTTGGACATTCACAAGTGGTGTAAGATAAATCTGCAGGTAGTGGAGATTCAGTTGAATTCCAGATTCGCAGTGAATGAATGGAACATTCTGTACTGGAGATTGCAATGATTTCTCAAGTCTGGATTGTTTGGACATGAAAATGAAGAGCTGACCACAGTTGTGTGGATACCCAGTAAAAAGCAGGGCTTAGAGTGTGAACAGACCGCTGAAAACCAGCATTGTGTTACTTGGACATTCATAAGTGGTGTAATGAAAGCCTACCTGGAGTGCAGATTCAGATGAATTCCAGATTGGCAGTGAATGAATGGACCATTCTGTACTGGCGATTCCAATGATTTCTGAAGTCTGATATTGTGGAAAAGAAAATGAAAGGCTGACCAGGTTTGAGTGGATAGACAATTGAACAGCACACTGCGAGTGTGAAAAGGCGGCTGAAAACCAGCATTGGATTACTTGGTCATTCACCAGTGCTGTAATGAAAACCTGCCTGGAGTGGAGAGTCAGATGAATTGCAGAATCGCAGTGAATGAATGGAACAGTCTGTAGTGGAGATCCCAATGATTTCTGAAGGCTGGTTTGTGTGGAGAGGAAAATGAAGAGCTGACCAATATTGAGTGGATAGCCCATTGAACAGCACTTCTGCGAGTTGAACATGCCTCTGAAAACCAGTATTGAGTTACTTGGACATTCACCAGTGGCGTAACGAAAACCTGCCGGGAGTGGAGGTTCAGATGAATTCCAGATTCGCAGTGAATGAATGGAACATTCTCTAGTGGTGATTCCAATGATTTCTGAAGGCTGGGTTTTGTGGACACGAAAATGTAGAGCTGAACAGGGTGGAGTGGATAGCCAAATGAACAGCACGTCTCTTAGTATGAACAGGCCACTGAAAACCAGCATTGGCTTACTTGGACATTCACAAGTGGTGTAACGATAACCCGCCGGGAGTTGAGAGTCAGATGAATTTAAGATTCGCAGTGAATGAACGGAACATTCTGTGGAGGAGATACCAATTATTTCTGAAGGTTGGGTTATGAGGACAGGAAAATGTAGAGCTGAATAGGGTTGGGTGGATAGCAAATTGAACAGCACGGCTGAGAGTATAAGCAGGCGGCTTAAAACCAGCATTGGCTTCCTTGGACATATACCAGTGGTGTCACGAAAACCTGCCGGGAGTGGAGACTCTGATGAATTCCAGATTCGCGTGATTGAATGGAACATTCTGTAGTGGAGATTGCCAAGATTTAGAAATCTGGATAGTCTGGACAGGATATTGAAGAGCTGACCAATGTTGAGTGGATAGCCAGTGAACAGCACGGTTTCGAGTGTGAACAGACCACTAAGAAGCAGCATTGCATTACTTGGACATTCATCAGTGGTGTAACGAAAGCCTTCCTGGAATGCAGATTCAGATTATTTCCAGATTCACAGTGAATGAATGGAAATTTCTGTAGTAGAGATTCCAATGATTTCTGAACGCTGGGTTGTGTGGACAGGAAAATGAAGAGCTGACTAGGTTTGACTGGATTGCCAATTGAACAGCAAGGCTGTGAGTGTGAACAGCCGCTGAAAACCAGCATTGGATTACCTGGTCATTCACCAGTGTTGTTAGGAAAATCTGCCTGGTGTGGAGAGTCAGAGGAATTCCAGATTCGCAGGGAACGAATGGAACATTCTGAAGTGGAGATAAGAATGATTTCTGAAGGCTCGGTGTGTGGAAGGAAAATCAAGAGCTAACCAGCGTTCACTGGATAGCCAATTGAACAGCACGGCTGCGAGTGTTAACACGCAGCTGAAACCAGCCTTGGGTTGCTTGGACATTCACCAGTGGTGAAACGAAAACCTGCTGGGAGTGGAGAACAAGATGAATTCAAGATTCGCGTGAATGAATGAAACATTCTGTAGTGTAGATTGCAATGGTTTCTGGGGTTTGTATTGTCTGAACTGGAAAAAGAAGAACTCACCAGTGTTGAGTCGCTAGACCGTGAACAGCACGGGTTCGAGTGTGAATAGACCGCGGAAAACCATCATTGCGTTACTTGAACATTCAGCAGTGGTGCAATGAAAACCTGCCGGGAGTGGAGATTCAGATGAATTCCAGATTCGCAGTGAATGAATGGAACATTCTCTAGTGGTGATTCCAATGATTTCTGAAGGCTGGGTTTTGTGGACACGAAAATGTAGAGCTGAACAGGGTGGAATGGATAGCCAAATGAACAGCACGTCTCGTAGTAAGAACAGGCCACTGAAAACCAGCTTTGGCTTAATTGGACATTCACAAGTGGTGTAACGAAAACCTGACGGGAGTTGAGAATTAGATGAATTTCAGATTTGCAGTCAATGAATGGAACATTCTGTGGAGGAGATACCAATTGTTTCTGAAGTTTGGGTTATGTGGACAGGAAAATGGAGCTGAAGAGGGTTGAGTGGATAGCAAATTGAATAGCACGGCTGAGAGTATGAGCAGGCCACTTAAAACCAGCATTGGCTTACTTGGATATTTACCAGTGGTGTCACGAAAACCTGCCGGGAGTGGAGATTCAGATGAATTCCAGATTCGCTGTGAATGAATGGAACATTCTGTAGTGGAGATAACAATGATTTCTCCAGTCTCTGTGGTGTGGACAGGAAAATGTAGAGCTGGCCAGGGTTGAGTGGATAGCCAATTGAACAGCACCACTGCGCTTGTGAAGAAAACACTTAAAACATTGGGTTACTTGGACATTCAACAGTGGTGTAACGAAAACCTGCCGGGAGTGGAGGTTCAGAGGAATTCCAGATTCGCAGTGAATGAATGGAACATTCTCTAGTGGAGATTCCAATGATTTCTGAAGGCTGGGTCGTGTGGAAGGAAAATCAAGAACTAATCAGGATTTAGTGGAAAGCCAATTGTATAGCATGGCTGCGAGTGTGAACATGCAGCTGAAAACCAGCATTGGGTTACTTGGACATTCATCAGTGGTGTAAGGAAAACCTGCATGGAGTGGAGAGTCAGTTGAATTCCACATTCGCAGTGAATGAATGGAACATTCTGTAGAGGAGATTCCAATGATTTCTGAAGCCTGTGTTGTGTGGACAGGAAAATGAAGAGCTGACCAGGCTTGAATCGATAGCCAAGTAAACAGCAGGGCTGCGAATATGAACAGGCCGCTGAAAACCAGCATTGGGTTACTTGGACATTCAACAGTGGTGTAATGAAAACCTGCGTGGAGTTGAGAGTCAGATGAATTCCAGATTCGCAGTGAATGAATGGAACATTCTGTAGTGGAGATAACAAAGATTTCTGAAGGCTGGTAGTGTGGTGGGACAATGAAGAGCTGAACAGGGTGGAGTGAATTGTCAATTAAACAGCACGGCTGCGAGTATGAACAGGCCTCTGAAAACCAGCATTGGCTTACTTGGACATTCACAAGTGGTGTAATGTTAACCAGGCGGGAGTGGAGAATCAGATAAACTCCAGACTCGCAGTGAATGAATGGAACATTCTGTAGTGGAGATTGCAATGATTTCTGAAATCTGGATTGTGGGGACACGAAAATGAAGAGCTGACCAGTGTTGAGTGGATAGCCTGTAAAAAGCCTCGGCTTCGAATGTGAACAGACCACTGAAAACCAGTATTGCATTACTTCGACTTTCAGCAGTGGTGTAACGAAAGCCTGCGTGGAGTGCAGATTCAGATGAATTCCAGATTCCCAGTGAATGAATGGAACATCCTGTAGTGGAGATTACAATGATTTCTGAAGGCTGGGTTGTGTGCACAGGAAAATGAGGAGCAAAACAGGTTGAGTGGATAGCCAATTGAACAGCATGACTGCGAACATGAACAGGCCTCTGAAAACCAGCATTGTTTTACTTGGACATTCACAAGTGGTGTAAGATAAATCTGCAGGTAGTGGAGATTCAGTTGAATTCCAGATTCGCAGTGAATGAATGGAACATTCTGTACTGGAGATTGCAATGATTTCTCAAGTCTGGATTGTTTGGACATGAAAATGAAGAGCTGACCACAGTTGTGTGGATACCCAGTAAAAAGCAGGGCTTAGAGTGTGAACAGACCGCTGAAAACCAGCATTGTGTTACTTGGATATTCATAAGTGGTGTAATGAAAGCCTACCTGGAGTGCAGATTCAGATGAATTCCAGATTGGCAGTGAATGAATGGAACATTCTGTACTGGCGATTCCAATGATTTCTGAAGTCTGATATTGTGGAAAAGAAAATGAAAGGCTGACCAGGTTTGAGTGGATAGACAATTGAACAGCACACTGCGAGTGTGAAAAGGCGGCTGAAAACCAGCATTGGATTACTTGGTCATTCACCAGTGCTGTAATGAAAACCTGCCTGGAGCGGAGAGTCAGATGAATTGCAGAATCGCAGTGAATGAATGGAACAGTCTGTAGTGGAGATCCCAATGATTTCTGAAGGCTGGTTTGTGTGGAGAGGAAAATGAAGAGCTGACCAATATTGAGTGGATAGCCCATTGAACAGCACTTCTGCGAGTTGAACATGCCTCTGAAAACCAGTATTGAGTTACTTGGACATTCACCAGTGGTGTAACGAAAACCTGCCGGGAGTGGAGGTTCAGATGAATTCCAGATTCGCAGTGAATGAATGGAACATTCTCTAGTGGTGATTCCAATGATTTCTGAAGGCTGGGTTTTGTGGACACGAAAATGTAGAGCTGAACAGGGTGGAGTGGATAGCCAAATGAACAGCACGTCTCTTAGTATGAACAGGCCACTGAAAACCAGCATTGGCTTACTTGGACATTCACAAGTGGTGTAACGATAACCCGCCGGGAGTTGAGAGTCAGATGAATTTAAGATTCGCAGTGAATGAACGGAACATTCTGTGGAGGAGATACCAATTATTTCTGAAGGTTGGGTTATGAGGACAGGAAAATGTAGAGCTGAATAGGGTTGGGTGGATAGCAAATTGAACAGCACGGCTGAGAGTATAAGCAGGCGGCTTAAAACCAGCATTGGCTTCCTTGGACATATACCAGTGGTGTCACGAAAACCTGCCGGGAGTGGAGACTCTGATGAATTCCAGATTCGCGTGATTGAATGGAACATTCTGTAGTGGAGATTGCCAAGATTTAGAAATCTGGATAGTCTGGACAGGATATTGAAGAGCTGACCAATGTTGAGTGGATAGCCAGTGAACAGCACGGTTTCGAGTGTGAACAGACCACTAAGAAGCAGCATTGCATTACTTGGACATTCATCAGTGGTGTAACGAAAGCCTTCCTGGAATGCAGATTCAGATTATTTCCAGATTCACAGTGAATGAATGGAAATTTCTGTAGTAGAGATTCCAATGATTTCTGAACGCTGGGTTGTGTGGACAGGAAAATGAAGAGCTGACTAGGTTTGACTGGATTGCCAATTGAACAGCAAGGCTGTGAGTGTGAACAGCCGCTGAAAACCAGCATTGGATTACCTGGTCATTCACCAGTGTTGTTAGGAAAATCTGCCTGGTGTGGAGAGTCAGAGGAATTCCAGATTCGCAGGGAACGAATGGAACATTCTGAAGTGGAGATAAGAATGATTTCTGAAGGCTCGGTGTGTGGAAGGAAAATCAAGAGCTAACCAGCGTTCACTGGATAGCCAATTGAACAGCACGGCTGCGAGTGTTAACACGCAGCTGAAACCAGCCTTGGGTTGCTTGGACATTCACCAGGGGTGAAACGAAAACCTGCTGGGAGTGGAGAACAATATGAATTCAAGATTCGCGTGAATGAATGAAACATTCTGTAGTGTAGATTGCAATGGTTTCTGAGGTTTGTATTGTCTGAACTGGAAAAAGAAGAACTCACCAGTGTTGAGTCGCTAGACCGTGAACAGCACGGGTTCGAGTGTGAATAGACCGCTGAAAACCATCATTGCGTTACTTGAACATTCAGCAGTGGTGCAATGAAAACCTGCCGGGAGTGGAGATTCAGATGAATTCCAGATTCGCAGTGAATGCATGGAACATTCTCTAGTGGTGATTCCAATGATTTCTGAAGGCTGGGTTTTGTGGACACGAAAATGTAGAGCTGAACAGGGTGGAATGGATAGCCAAATGAACAGCACGTCTCGTAGTAAGAACAGGCCACTGAAAACCAGCTTTGGCTTAATTGGACATTCACAAGTGGTGTAACGAAAACCTGACGGGAGTTGAGAATTAGATGAATTTCAGATTTGCAGTCAATGAATGGAACATTCTGTGGAGGAGATACCAATTGTTTCTGAAGTTTGGGTTATGTGGACAGGAAAATGGAGCTGAAGAGGATTGAGTGGATAGCAAATTGAATAGCACGGCTGAGAGTATGAGCAGGCCACTTAAAACCAGCATTGGCTTACTTGGATATTTACCAGTGGTGTCACGAAAACCTGCCGGGAGTGGAGATTCAGATGAATTCCAGATTCGCTGTGAATGAATGGAACATTCTGTAGTGGAGATAACAATGATTTCTCCAGTCTCTGTGGTGTGGACAGGAAAATGTAGAGCTGGCCAGGGTTGAGTGGATAGCCAATTGAACAGCACCACTGCGCTTGTGAAGAAAACACTTAAAACATTGGGTTACTTGGACATTCAACAGTGGTGTAACGAAAACCTGCCGGGAGTGGAGGTTCAGAGGAATTCCAGATTCGCAGTGAATGAATGGAACATTCTCTAGTGGAGATTCCAATGATTTCTGAAGGCTGGGTCGTGTGGAAGGAAAATCAAGAACTAATCAGGATTTAGTGGAAAGCCAATTGTATAGCATGGCTGCGAGTGTGAACATGCAGCTGAAAACCAGCATTGGGTTACTTGGACATTCATCAGTGGTGTAAGGAAAACCTGCATGGAGTGGAGAGTCAGTTGAATTCCACATTCGCAGTGAATGAATGGAACATTCTGTAGAGGAGATTCCAATGATTTCTGAAGCCTGTGTTGTGTGGACAGGAAAATGAAGAGCTGACCAGGCTTGAATCGATAGCCAAGTAAACAGCAGGGCTGCGAATATGAACAGGCCGCTGAAAACCAGCATTGGGTTACTTGGACATTCAACAGTGGTGTAATGAAAACCTGCGTGGAGTTGAGAGTCAGATGAATTCCAGATTCGCAGTGAATGAATGGAACATTCTGTAGTGGAGATAACAAAGATTTCTGAAGGCTGGTAGTGTGGTGGGACAATGAAGAGCTGAACAGGGTGGAGTGAATTGTCAATTAAACAGCACGGCTGCGAGTATGAACAGGCCTCTGAAAACCAGCATTGGCTTACTTGGACATTCACAAGTGGTGTAATGTTAACCAGGCGGGAGTGGAGAATCAGATAAACTCCAGACTCGCAGTGAATGAATGGAACATTCTGTAGTGGAGATTGCAATGATTTCTGAAATCTGGATTGTGGGGACACGAAAATGAAGAGCTGACCAGTGTTGAGTGGATAGCCTGTAAAAAGCCTCGGCTTCGAATGTGAACAGACCACTGAAAACCAGTATTGCATTACTTCGACTTTCAGCAGTGGTGTAACGAAAGCCTGCGTGGAGTGCAGATTCAGATGAATTCCAGATTCCCAGTGAATGAATGGAACATCCTGTAGTGGAGATTACAATGATTTCTGAAGGCTGGGTTGTGTGCACAGGAAAATGAGGAGCAAAACAGGTTGAGTGGATAGCCAATTGAACAGCATGACTGCGAACATGAACAGGCCTCTGAAAACCAGCATTGTTTTACTTGGACATTCACAAGTGGTGTAAGATAAATCTGCAGGTAGTGGAGATTCAGTTGAATTCCAGATTCGCAGTGAATGAATGGAACATTCTGTACTGGAGATTGCAATGATTTCTCAAGTCTGGATTGTTTGGACATGAAAATGAAGAGCTGACCACAGTTGTGTGGATACCCAGTAAAAAGCAGGGCTTAGAGTGTGAACAGACCGCTGAAAACCAGCATTGTGTTACTTGGATATTCATAAGTGGTGTAATGAAAGCCTACCTGGAGTGCAGATTCAGATGAATTCCAGATTGGCAGTGAATGAATGGAACATTCTGTACTGGCGATTCCAATGATTTCTGAAGTCTGATATTGTGGAAAAGAAAATGAAAGGCTGACCAGGTTTGAGTGGATAGACAATTGAACAGCACACTGCGAGTGTGAAAAGGCGGCTGAAAACCAGCATTGGATTACTTGGTCATTCACCAGTGCTGTAATGAAAACCTGCCTGGAGCGGAGAGTCAGATGAATTGCAGAATCGCAGTGAATGAATGGAACAGTCTGTAGTGGAGATCCCAATGATTTCTGAAGGCTGGTTTGTGTGGAGAGGAAAATGAAGAGCTGACCAATATTGAGTGGATAGCCCATTGAACAGCACTTCTGCGAGTTGAACATGCCTCTGAAAACCAGTATTGAGTTACTTGGACATTCACCAGTGGTGTAACGAAAACCTGCCGGGAGTGGAGGTTCAGATGAATTCCAGATTCGCAGTGAATGAATGGAACATTCTCTAGTGGTGATTCCAATGATTTCTGAAGGCTGGGTTTTGTGGACACGAAAATGTAGAGCTGAACAGGGTGGAGTGGATAGCCAAATGAACAGCACGTCTCTTAGTATGAACAGGCCACTGAAAACCAGCATTGGCTTACTTGGACATTCACAAGTGGTGTAACGATAACCCGCCGGGAGTTGAGAGTCAGATGAATTTAAGATTCGCAGTGAATGAACGGAACATTCTGTGGAGGAGATACCAATTATTTCTGAAGGTTGGGTTATGAGGACAGGAAAATGTAGAGCTGAATAGGGTTGGGTGGATAGCAAATTGAACAGCACGGCTGAGAGTATAAGCAGGCGGCTTAAAACCAGCATTGGCTTCCTTGGACATATACCAGTGGTGTCACGAAAACCTGCCGGGAGTGGAGACTCTGATGAATTCCAGATTCGCGTGATTGAATGGAACATTCTGTAGTGGAGATTGCCAAGATTTAGAAATCTGGATAGTCTGGACAGGATATTGAAGAGCTGACCAATGTTGAGTGGATAGCCAGTGAACAGCACGGTTTCGAGTGTGAACAGACCACTAAGAAGCAGCATTGCATTACTTGGACATTCATCAGTGGTGTAACGAAAGCCTTCCTGGAATGCAGATTCAGATTATTTCCAGATTCACAGTGAATGAATGGAAATTTCTGTAGTAGAGATTCCAATGATTTCTGAACGCTGGGTTGTGTGGACAGGAAAATGAAGAGCTGACTAGGTTTGACTGGATTGCCAATTGAACAGCAAGGCTGTGAGTGTGAACAGCCGCTGAAAACCAGCATTGGATTACCTGGTCATTCACCAGTGTTGTTAGGAAAATCTGCCTGGTGTGGAGAGTCAGAGGAATTCCAGATTCGCAGGGAACGAATGGAACATTCTGAAGTGGAGATAAGAATGATTTCTGAAGGCTCGGTGTGTGGAAGGAAAATCAAGAGCTAACCAGCGTTCACTGGATAGCCAATTGAACAGCACGGCTGCGAGTGTTAACACGCAGCTGAAACCAGCCTTGGGTTGCTTGGACATTCACCAGGGGTGAAACGAAAACCTGCTGGGAGTGGAGAACAAGATGAATTCAAGATTCGCGTGAATGAATGAAACATTCTGTAGTGTAGATTGCAATGGTTTCTGAGGTTTGTATTGTCTGAACTGGAAAAAGAAGAACTCACCAGTGTTGAGTCGCTAGACCGCTAACAGCACGGGTTCGAGTGTGAATAGACCGCTGAAAACCATCATTGCGTTACTTGAACATTCAGCAGTGGTGCAATGAAAACCTGCCGGGAGTGGAGATTCAGATGAATTCCAGATTCGCAGTGAATGCATGGAACATTCTCTAGTGGTGATTCCAATGATTTCTGAAGGCTGGGTTTTGTGGACACGAAAATGTAGAGCTGAACAGGGTGGAATGGATAGCCAAATGAACAGCACGTCTCGTAGTAAGAACAGGCCACTGAAAACCAGCTTTGGCTTAATTGGACATTCACAAGTGGTGTAACGAAAACCTGACGGGAGTTGAGAATTAGATGAATTTCAGATTTGCAGTCAATGAATGGAACATTCTGTGGAGGAGATACCAATTGTTTCTGAAGTTTGGGTTATGTGGACAGGAAAATGGAGCTGAAGAGGGTTGAGTGGATAGCAAATTGAACAGCACGGCTGAGAGTATGAGCAGGCCACTTAAAACCAGCATTGGCTTACTTGGATATTTACCAGTGGTGTCACGAAAACCTGCCGGGAGTGGAGATTCAGATGAATTCCAGATTCGCTGTGAATGAATGGAACATTCTGTAGTGGAGATAACAATGATTTCTCCAGTCTCTGTGGTGTGGACAGGAAAATGTAGAGCTGGCCAGGGTTGAGTGGATAGCCAATTGAACAGCACCACTGCGCTTGTGAAGAAAACACTTAAAACATTGGGTTACTTGGACATTCAACAGTGGTGTAACGAAAACCTGCCGGGAGTGGAGGTTCAGAGGAATTCCAGATTCGCAGTGAATGAATGGAACATTCTCTAGTGGAGATTCCAATGATTTCTGAAGGCTGGGTCGTGTGGAAGGAAAATCAAGAACTAATCAGGATTTAGTGGAAAGCCAATTGTATAGCATGGCTGCGAGTGTGAACATGCAGCTGAAAACCAGCATTGGGTTACTTGGACATTCATCAGTGGTGTAAGGAAAACCTGCATGGAGTGGAGAGTCAGTTGAATTCCACATTCGCAGTGAATGAATGGAACATTCTGTAGAGGAGATTCCAATGATTTCTGAAGCCTGTGTTGTGTGGACAGGAAAATGAAGAGCTGACCAGGCTTGAATCGATAGCCAAGTAAACAGCAGGGCTGCGAATATGAACAGGCCGCTGAAAACCAGCATTGGGTTACTTGGACATTCAACAGTGGTGTAATGAAAACCTGCGTGGAGTTGAGAGTCAGATGAATTCCAGATTCGCAGTGAATGAATGGAACATTCTGTAGTGGAGATAACAAAGATTTCTGAAGGCTGGTAGTGTGGTGGGACAATGAAGAGCTGAACAGGGTGGAGTGAATTGTCAATTAAACAGCACGGCTGCGAGTATGAACAGGCCTCTGAAAACCAGCATTGGCTTACTTGGACATTCACAAGTGGTGTAATGTTAACCAGGCGGGAGTGGAGAATCAGATAAACTCCAGACTCGCAGTGAATGAATGGAACATTCTGTAGTGGAGATTGCAATGATTTCTGAAATCTGGATTGTGGGGACACGAAAATGAAGAGCTGACCAGTGTTGAGTGGATAGCCTGTAAAAAGCCTCGGCTTCGAATGTGAACAGACCACTGAAAACCAGTATTGCATTACTTCGACTTTCAGCAGTGGTGTAACGAAAGCCTGCGTGGAGTGCAGATTCAGATGAATTCCAGATTCCCAGTGAATGAATGGAACATCCTGTAGTGGAGATTACAATGATTTCTGAAGGCTGGGTTGTGTGCACAGGAAAATGAGGAGCAAAACAGGTTGAGTGGATAGCCAATTGAACAGCACGACTGCGAACATGAACAGGCCTCTGAAAAGCAGCATTGTTTTACTTGGACATTCACAAGTGGTGTAAGATAAATCTGCAGGTAGTGGAGATTCAGTTGAATTCCAGATTCGCAGTGAATGAATGGAACATTCTGTACTGGAGATTGCAATGATTTCTCAAGTCTGGATTGTTTGGACATGAAAATGAAGAGCTGACCACAGTTGTGTGGATACCCAGTAAAAAGCAGGGCTTAGCGTGTGAACAGACCGCTGAAAACCAGCATTGTGTTACTTGGACATTCATAAGTGGTGTAATGAAAGCCTACCTGGAGTGCAGATTCAGATGAATTCCAGATTGGCAGTGAATGAATGGAACATTCTGTACTGGCGATTCCAATGATTTCTGAAGTCTGATATTGTGGAAAAGAAAATGAAAGGCTGACCAGGTTTGAGTGGATAGACAATTGAACAGCACACTGCGAGTGTGAAAAGGCGGCTGAAAACCAGCATTGGATTACTTGGTCATTCACCAGTGCTGTAATGAAAACCTGCCTGGAGCGGAGAGTCAGATGAATTGCAGAATCGCAGTGAATGAATGGAACAGTCTGTAGTGGAGATCCCAATGATTTCTGAAGGCTGGTTTGTGTGGAGAGGAAAATGAAGAGCTGACCAATATTGAGTGGATAGCCCATTGAACAGCACTTCTGCGAGTTGAACATGCCTCTGAAAACCAGTATTGAGTTACTTGGAAATTCACCAGTGGCGTAACGAAAACCTGCCGGGAGTGGAGGTTCAGATGAATTCCAGATTCGCAGTGAATGAATGGAACATTCTCTAGTGGTGATTCCAATGATTTCTGAAGGCTGGGTTTTGTGGACACGAAAATGTAGAGCTGAACAGGGTGGAGTGGATAGCCAAATGAACAGCACGTCTCTTAGTATGAACAGGCCACTGAAAACCAGCATTGGCTTACTTGGACATTCATCAGTGGTGTAACGAAAGCCTTCCTGGAATGCAGATTCAGATTATTTCCAGATTCACAGTGAATGAATGGAAATTTCTGTAGTAGAGATTCCAATGATTTCTGAACGCTGGGTTGTGTGGACAGGAAAATGAAGAGCTGACTAGGTTTGACTGGATTGCCAATTGAACAGCAAGTCTGTGAGTGTGAACAGCCGCTGAAAACCAGCATTGGATTACCTGGTCATTCACCAGTGTTGTTAGGAAAATCTGCCTGGTGTGGAGAGTCAGAGGAATTCCAGATTCGCAGGGAACGAATGGAACATTCTGAAGTGGAGATAAGAATGATTTCTGAAGGCTCGGTGTGTGGAAGGAAAATCAAGAGCTAACCAGCGTTCACTGGATAGCCAATTGAACAGCACGGCTGCGAGTGTTAACACGCAGCTGAAACCAGCCTTGGGTTGCTTGGACATTCACCAGTGGTGAAACGAAAACCTGCTGGGAGTGGAGAACAAGATGAATTCAAGATTCGCGTGAATGAATGAAACATTCTGTAGTGTAGATTGCAATGGTTTCTGAGGTTTGTATTGTCTGAACTGGAAAAAGAAGAACTCACCAGTGTTGAGTCGCTAGACCGTGAACAGCACGGGTTCGAGTGTGAATAGACCGCTGAAAACCATCATTGCGTTACTTGAACATTCAGCAGTGGTGCAATGAAAACCTGCCGGGAGTGGAGATTCAGATGAATTCCAGATTCGCAGTGAATGAATGGAACATTCTCTAGTGGTGATTCCAATGATTTCTGAAGGCTGGGTTTTGTGGACACGAAAATGTAGAGCTGAACAGGGTGGAATGGATAGCCAAATGAACAGCACGTCTCGTAGTAAGAACAGGCCACTGAAAACCAGCTTTGGCTTAATTGGACATTCACAAGTGGTGTAACGAAAACCTGACGGGAGTTGAGAATTAGATGAATTTCAGATTTGCAGTCAATGAATGGAACATTCTGTGGAGGAGATACCAATTGTTTCTGAAGTTTGGGTTATGTGGACAGGAAAATGGAGCTGAAGAGGGTTGAGTGGATAGCAAATTGAACAGCACGGCTGAGAGTATGAGCAGGCCACTTAAAACCAGCATTGGCTTACTTGGATATTTACCAGTGGTGTCACGAAAACCTGCCGGGAGTGGAGATTCAGATGAATTCCAGATTCGCTGTGAATGAATGGAACATTCTGTAGTGGAGATAACAATGATTTCTCCAGTCTCTGTGGTGTGGACAGGAAAATGTAGAGCTGGCCAGGGTTGAGTGGATAGCCAATTGAACAGCACCACTGCGCTTGTGAAGAAAACACATAAAACATTGGGTTACTTGGACATTCAACAGTGGTGTAACGAAAACCTGCCGGGAGTGGAGGTTCAGAGGAATTCCAGATTCGCAGTGAATGAATGGAACATTCTCTAGTGGAGATTCCAATGATTTCTGAAGGCTGGGTCGTGTGGAAGGAAAATCAAGAACTAATCAGGATTTAGTGGAAAGCCAATTGTATAGCATGGCTGCGAGTGTGAACATGCAGCTGAAAACCAGCATTGGGTTACTTGGACATTCATCAGTGGTGTAAGGAAAACCTGCATGGAGTGGAGAGTCAGTTGAATTCCACATTCGCAGTGAATGAATGGAACATTCTGTAGAGGAGATTCCAATGATTTCTGAAGCCTGTGTTGTGTGGACAGGAAAATGAAGAGCTGACCAGGCTTGAATCGATAGCCAAGTAAACAGCAGGGCTGCGAATATGAACAGGCCGCTGAAAACCAGCATTGGGTTACTTGGACATTCAACAGTGGTGTAATGAAAACCTGCGTGGAGTTGAGAGTCAGATGAATTCCAGATTCGCAGTGAATGAATGGAACATTCTGTAGTGGAGATAACAAAGATTTCTGAAGGCTGGTAGTGTGGTGGGACAATGAAGAGCTGAACAGGGTGGAGTGAATTGTCAATTAAACAGCACGGCTGCGAGTATGAACAGGCCTCTGAAAACCAGCATTGGCTTACTTGGACATTCACAAGTGGTGTAATGTTAACCAGGCGGGAGTGGAGAATCAGATAAACTCCAGACTCGCAGTGAATGAATGGAACATTCTGTAGTGGAGATTGCAATGATTTCTGAAATCTGGATTGTGGGGACACGAAAATGAAGAGCTGACCAGTGTTGAGTGGATAGCCTGTAAAAAGCCTCGGCTTCGAATGTGAACAGACCACTGAAAACCAGTATTGCATTACTTCGACTTTCAGCAGTGGTGTAACGAAAGCCTGCGTGGAGTGCAGATTCAGATGAATTCCAGATTCCCAGTGAATGAATGGAACATCCTGTAGTGGAGATTACAATGATTTCTGAAGGCTGGGTTGTGTGCACAGGAAAATGAGGAGCAAAACAGGTTGAGTGGATAGCCAATTGAACAGCACGACTGCGAACATGAACAGGCCTCTGAAAACCAGCATTGTTTTACTTGGACATTCACAAGTGGTGTAAGATAAATCTGCAGGTAGTGGAGATTCAGTTGAATTCCAGATTCGCAGTGAATGAATGGAACATTCTGTACTGGAGATTGCAATGATTTCTCAAGTCTGGATTGTTTGGACATGAAAATGAAGAGCTGACCACAGTTGTGTGGATACCCAGTAAAAAGCAGGGCTTAGCGTGTGAACAGACCGCTGAAAACCAGCATTGTGTTACTTGGACATTCATAAGTGGTGTAATGAAAGCCTACCTGGAGTGCAGATTCAGATGAATTCCAGATTGGCAGTGAATGAATGGAACATTCTGTACTGGCGATTCCAATGATTTCTGAAGTCTGATATTGTGGAAAAGAAAATGAAAGGCTGACCAGGTTTGAGTGGCTAGACAATTGAACAGCACACTGCGAGTGTGAAAAGGCGGCTGAAAACCAGCATTGGATTACTTGGTCATTCACCAGTGCTGTAATGAAAACCTGCCTGGAGCGGAGAGTCAGATGAATTGCAGAATCGCAGTGAATGAATGGAACAGTCTGTAGTGGAGATCCCAATGATTTCTGAAGGCTGGTTTGTGTGGAGAGGAAAATGAAGAGCTGACCAATATTGAGTGGATAGCCCATTGAACAGCACTTCTGCGAGTTGAACATGCCTCTGAAAACCAGTATTGAGTTACTTGGACATTCACCAGTGGTGTAACGAAAACCTGCCGGGAGTGGAGGTTCAGATGAATTCCAGATTCGCAGTGAATGAATGGAACATTCTCTAGTGGTGATTCCAATGATTTCTGAAGGCTGGGTTTTGTGGACACGAAAATGTAGAGCTGAACAGGGTGGAGTGGATAGCCAAATGAACAGCACGTCTCTTAGTATGAACAGGCCACTGAAAACCAGCATTGGCTTACTTGGACATTCACAAGTGGTGTAACGATAACCCGCCGGGAGTTGAGAGTCAGATGAATTTCAGATTCGCAGTGAATGAACGGAACATTCTGTGGAGGAGATACCAATTATTTCTGAAGGTTGGGTTATGAGGACAGGAAAATGTAGAGCTGAATAGGGTTGGGTGGATAGCAAATTGAACAGCACGGCTGAGAGTATAAGCAGGCGGCTTAAAACCAGCATTGGCTTCCTTGGACATATACCAGTGGTGTCACGAAAACCTGCCGGGAGTGGAGACTCTGATGAATTCCAGATTCGCGTGATTGAATGGAACATTCTGTAGTGGAGATTGCCAAGATTTAGAAATCTGGATAGTCTGGACAGGATATTGAAGAGCTGACCAATGTTGAGTGGATAGCCAGTGAACAGCACGGTTTCGAGTGTGAACAGACCACTAAGAAGCAGCATTGCATTACTTGGACATTCATCAGTGGTGTAACGAAAGCCTTCCTGGAATGCAGATTCAGATTATTTCCAGATTCACAGTGAATGAATGGAAATTTCTGTAGTAGAGATTCCAATGATTTCTGAACGCTGGGTTGTGTGGACAGGAAAATGAAGAGCTGACTAGGTTTGACTGGATTGCCAATTGAACAGCAAGGCTGTGAGTGTGAACAGCCGCTGAAAACCAGCATTGGATTACCTGGTCATTCACCAGTGTTGTTAGGAAAATCTGCCTGGTGTGGAGAGTCAGAGGAATTCCAGATTCGCAGGGAACGAATGGAACATTCTGAAGTGGAGATAAGAATGATTTCTGAAGGCTCGGTGTGTGGAAGGAAAATCAAGAGCTAACCAGCGTTCACTGGATAGCCAATTGAACAGCACGGCTGCGAGTGTTAACACGCAGCTGAAACCAGCCTTGGGTTGCTTGGACATTCACCAGTGGTGAAACGAAAACCTGCTGGGAGTGGAGAACAAGATGAATTCAAGATTCGCGTGAATGAATGAAACATTCTGTAGTGTAGATTGCAATGGTTTCTGGGGTTTGTATTGTCTGAACTGGAAAAAGAAGAACTCACCAGTGTTGAGTCGCTAGACCGTGAACAGCACGGGTTCGAGTGTGAATAGACCGCGGAAAACCATCATTGCGTTACTTGAACATTCAGCAGTGGTGCAATGAAAACCTGCCGGGAGTGGAGATTCAGATGAATTCCAGATTCGCAGTGAATGAATGGAACATTCTCTAGTGGTGATTCCAATGATTTCTGAAGGCTGGGTTTTGTGGACACGAAAATGTAGAGCTGAACAGGGTGGAATGGATAGCCAAATGAACAGCACGTCTCGTAGTAAGAACAGGCCACTGAAAACCAGCTTTGGCTTAATTGGACATTCACAAGTGGTGTAACGAAAACCTGACGGGAGTTGAGAATTAGATGAATTTCAGATTTGCAGTCAATGAATGGAACATTCTGTGGAGGAGATACCAATTGTTTCTGAAGTTTGGGTTATGTGGACAGGAAAATGGAGCTGAAGAGGGTTGAGTGGATAGCAAATTGAACAGCACGGCTGAGAGTATGAGCAGGCCACTTAAAACCAGCATTGGCTTACTTGGATATTTACCAGTGGTGTCACGAAAACCTGCCGGGAGTGGAGATTCAGATGAATTCCAGATTCGCTGTGAATGAATGGAACATTCTGTAGTGGAGATAACAATGATTTCTCCAGTCTCTGTGGTGTGGACAGGAAAATGTAGAGCTGGCCAGGGTTGAGTGGATAGCCAATTGAACAGCACCACTGCGCTTGTGAAGAAAACACTTAAAACATTGGGTTACTTGGACATTCAACAGTGGTGTAACGAAAACCTGCCGGGAGTGGAGGTTCAGAGGAATTCCAGATTCGCAGTGAATGAATGGAACATTCTCTAGTGGAGATTCCAATGATTTCTGAAGGCTGGGTCGTGTGGAAGGAAAATCAAGAACTAATCAGGATTTAGTGGAAAGCCAATTGTATAGCATGGCTGCGAGTGTGAACATGCAGCTGAAAACCAGCATTGGGTTACTTGGACATTCATCAGTGGTGTAAGGATAACCTGCATGGAGTGGAGAGTCAGTTGAATTCCACATTCGCAGTGAATGAATGGAACATTCTGTAGAGGAGATTCCAATGATTTCTGAAGCCTGTGTTGTGTGGACAGGAAAATGAAGAGCTGACCAGGCTTGAATCGATAGCCAAGTAAACAGCAGGGCTGCGAATATGAACAGGCCGCTGAAAACCAGCATTGGGTTACTTGGACATTCAACAGTGGTGTAATGAAAACCTGCGTGGAGTTGAGAGTCAGATGAATTCCAGATTCGCAGTGAATGAATGGAACATTCTGTAGTGGAGATAACAAAGATTTCTGAAGGCTGGTAGTGTGGTGGGACAATGAAGAGCTGAACAGGGTGGAGTGAATTGTCAATTAAACAGCACGGCTGCGAGTATGAACAGGCCTCTGAAAACCAGCATTGGCTTACTTGGACATTCACAAGTGGTGTAATGTTAACCAGGCGGGAGTGGAGAATCAGATAAACTCCAGACTCGCAGTGAATGAATGGAACATTCTGTAGTGGAGATTGCAATGATTTCTGAAATCTGGATTGTGGGGACACGAAAATGAAGAGCTGACCAGTGTTGAGTGGATAGCCTGTAAAAAGCCTCGGCTTCGAATGTGAACAGACCACTGAAAACCAGTATTGCATGACTTCGACTTTCAGCAGTGGTGTAACGAAAGCCTGCGTGGAGTGCAGATTCAGATGAATTCCAGATTCCCAGTGAATGAATGGAACATCCTGTAGTGGAGATTACAATGATTTCTGAAGGCTGGGTTGTGTGCACAGGAAAATGAGGAGCAAAACAGGTTGAGTGGATAGCCAATTGAACAGCACGACTGCGAACATGAACAGGCCTCTGAAAACCAGCATTGTTTTACTTGGACATTCACAAGTGGTGTAAGATAAATCTGCAGGTAGTGGAGATTCAGTTGAATTCCAGATTCGCAGTGAATGAATGGAACATTCTGTACTGGAGATTGCAATGATTTCTCAAGTCTGGATTGTTTGGACATGAAAATGAAGAGCTGACCACAGTTGTGTGGATACCCAGTAAAAAGCAGGGCTTAGAGTGTGAACAGACCGCTGAAAACCAGCATTGTGTTACTTGGACATTCATAAGTGGTGTAATGAAAGCCTACCTGGAGTGCAGATTCAGATGAATTCCAGATTGGCAGTGAATGAATGGAACATTCTGTACTGGCGATTCCAATGATTTCTGAAGTCTGATATTGTGGAAAAGAAAATGAAAGGCTGACCAGGTTTGAGTGGATAGACAATTGAACAGCACACTGCGAGTGTGAAAAGGCGGCTGAAAACCAGCATTGGATTACTTGGTCATTCACCAGTGCTGTAATGAAAACCTGCCTGGAGCGGAGAGTCAGATGAATTGCAGAATCGCAGTGAATGAATGGAACAGTCTGTAGTGGAGATCCCAATGATTTCTGAAGGCTGGTTTGTGTGGAGAGGAAAATGAAGAGCTGACCAATATTGAGTGGATAGCCCATTGAACAGCACTTCTGCGAGTTGAACATGCCTCTGAAAACCAGTATTGAGTTACTTGGACATTCACCAGTGGCGTAACGAAAACCTGCCGGGAGTGGAGGTTCAGATGAATTCCAGATTCGCAGTGAATGAATGGAACATTCTCTAGTGGTGATTCCAATGATTTCTGAAGGCTGGGTTTTGTGGACACGAAAATGTAGAGCTGAACAGGGTGGAGTGGATAGCCAAATGAACAGCACGTCGCTTAGTATGAACAGGTCACTGAAAACCAGCATTGGCTTACTTGGACATTCATCAGTGGTGTAACGAAAGCCTTCCTGGAATGCAGATTCAGATTATTTCCAGATTCACAGTGAATGAATGGAAATTTCTGTAGTAGAGATTCCAATGATTTCTGAACGCTGGGTTGTGTGGACAGGAAAATGAAGAGCTGACTAGGTTTGACTGGATTGCCAATTGAACAGCAAGGCTGTGAGTGTGAACAGCCGCTGAAAACCAGCATTGGATTACCTGGTCATTCACCAGTGTTGTTAGGAAAATCTGCCTGGTGTGGAGAGTCAGAGGAATTCCAGATTCGCAGGGAACGAATGGAACATTCTGAAGTGGAGATAAGAATGATTTCTGAAGGCTCGGTGTGTGGAAGGAAAATCAAGAGCTAACCAGCGTTCACTGGATAGCCAATTGAACAGCACGGCTGCGAGTGTTAACACGCAGCTGAAACCAGCCTTGGGTTGCTTGGACATTCACCAGTGGTGAAACGAAAACCTGCTGGGAGTGGAGAACAAGATGAATTCAAGATTCGCGTGAATGAATGAAACATTCTATAGTGTAGATTGCAATGGTTTCTGAGGTTTGTATTGTCTGAACTGGAAAAAGAAGAACTCACCAGTGTTGAGTCGCTAGACCGTGAACAGCACGGGTTCGAGTGTGAATAGACCGCTGAAAACCATCATTGCGTTACTTGAACATTCAGCAGTGGTGCAATGAAAACCTGCCGGGAGTGGAGATTCAGATGAATTCCAGATTCGCAGTGAATGAATGGAACATTCTCTAGTGGTGATTCCAATGATTTCTGAAGGCTGGGTTTTGTGGACACGAAAATGTAGAGCTGAACAGGGTGGAATGGATAGCCAAATGAACAGCACGTCTCGTAGTAAGAACAGGCCACTGAAAACCAGCTTTGGCTTAATTGGACATTCACAAGTGGTGTAACGAAAACCTGACGGGAGTTGAGAATTAGATGAATTTCAGATTTGCAGTCAATGAATGGAACATTCTGTGGAGGAGATACCAATTGTTTCTGAAGTTTGGGTTATGTGGACAGGAAAATGGAGCTGAAGAGGGTTGAGTGGATAGCAAATTGAACAGCACGGCTGAGAGTATGAGCAGGCCACTTAAAACCAGCATTGGCTTACTTGGATATTTACCAGTGGTGTCACGAAAACCTGCCGGGAGTGGAGATTCAGATGAATTCCAGATTCGCTGTGAATGAATGGAACATTCTGTAGTGGAGATAACAATGATTTCTCCAGTCTCTGTGGTGTGGACAGGAAAATGTAGAGCTGGCCAGGGTTGAGTGGATAGCCAATTGAACAGCACCACTGCGCTTGTGAAGAAAACACTTAAAACATTGGGTTACTTGGACATTCAACAGTGGTGTAACGAAAACCTGCCGGGAGTGGAGGTTCAGAGGAATTCCAGATTCGCAGTGAATGAATGGAACATTCTCTAGTGGAGATTCCAATGATTTCTGAAGGCTGGGTCGTGTGGAAGGAAAATCAAGAACTAATCAGGATTTAGTGGAAAGCCAATTGTATAGCATGGCTGCGAGTGTGAACATGCAGCTGAAAACCAGCATTGGGTTACTTGGACATTCATCAGTGGTGTAAGGAAAACCTGCATGGAGTGGAGAGTCAGTTGAATTCCACATTCGCAGTGAATGAATGGAACATTCTGTAGAGGAGATTCCAATGATTTCTGAAGCCTGTGTTGTGTGGACAGGAAAATGAAGAGCTGACCAGGCTTGAATCGATAGCCAAGTAAACAGCAGGGCTGCGAATATGAACAGGCCGCTGAAAACCAGCATTGGGTTACTTGGACATTCAACAGTGGTGTAATGAAAACCTGCGTGGAGTTGAGAGTCAGATGAATTCCAGATTCGCAGTGAATGAATGGAACATTCTGTAGTGGAGATAACAAAGATTTCTGAAGGCTGGTAGTGTGGTGGGACAATGAAGAGCTGAACAGGGTGGAGTGAATTGTCAATTAAACAGCACGGCTGCGAGTATGAACAGGCCTCTGAAAACCAGCATTGGCTTACTTGGACATTCACAAGTGGTGTAATGTTAACCAGGCGGGAGTGGAGAATCAGATAAACTCCAGACTCGCAGTGAATGAATGGAACATTCTGTAGTGGAGATTGCAATGATTTCTGAAATCTGGATTGTGGGGACACGAAAATGAAGAGCTGACCAGTGTTGAGTGGATAGCCTGTAAAAAGCCTCGGCTTCGAATGTGAACAGACCACTGAAAACCAGTATTGCATTACTTCGACTTTCAGCAGTGGTGTAACGAAAGCCTGCGTGGAGTGCAGATTCAGATGAATTCCAGATTCCCAGTGAATGAATGGAACATCCTGTAGTGGAGATTACAATGATTTCTGAAGGCTGGGTTGTGTGCACAGGAAAATGAGGAGCAAAACAGGTTGAGTGGATAGCCAATTGAACAGCACGACTGCGAACATGAACAGGCCTCTGAAAACCAGCATTGTTATACTTGGACATTCACAAGTGGTGTAAGATAAATCTGCAGGTAGTGGAGATTCAGTTGAATTCCAGATTCGCAGTGAATGAATGGAACATTCTGTACTGGAGATTGCAATGATTTCTCAAGTCTGGATTGTTTGGACATGAAAATGAAGAGCTGACCACAGTTGTGTGGATACCCAGTAAAAAGCAGGGCTTAGAGTGTGAACAGACCGCTGAAAACCAGCATTGTGTTACTTGGACATTCATAAGTGGTGTAATGAAAGCCTACCTGGAGTGCAGATTCAGATGAATTCCAGATTGGCAGTGAATGAATGGAACATTCTGTACTGGCGATTCCAATGATTTCTGAAGTCTGATATTGTGGAAAAGAAAATGAAAGGCTGACCAGGTTTGAGTGGATAGACAATTGAACAGCACACTGCGAGTGTGAAAAGGCGGCTGAAAACCAGCATTGGATTACTTGGTCATTCACCAGTGCTGTAATGAAAACCTGCCTGGAGCGGAGAGTCAGATGAATTGCAGAATCGCAGTGAATGAATGGAACAGTCTGTAGTGGAGATCCCAATGATTTCTGAAGGCTGGTTTGTGTGGAGAGGAAAATGAAGAGCTGACCAATATTGAGTGGATAGCCCATTGAACAGCACTTCTGCGAGTTGAACATGCCTCTGAAAACCAGTATTGAGTTACTTGGACATTCACCAGTGGCGTAACGAAAACCTGCCGGGAGTGGAGGTTCAGATGAATTCCAGATTCGCAGTGAATGAATGGAACATTCTCTAGTGGTGATTCCAATGATTTCTGAAGGCTGGGTTTTGTGGACACGAAAATGTAGAGCTGAACAGGGTGGAGTGGATAGCCAAATGAACAGCACGTCTCTTAGTATGAACAGGCCACTGAAAACCAGCATTGGCTTACTTGGACATTCATCAGTGGTGTAACAAAAGCCTTCCTGGAATGCAGATTCAGATTATTTCTAGATTCACAGTGAATGAATGGAAATTTCTGTAGTAGAGATTCCAATGATTTCTGAACGCTGGGTTGTGTGGACAGGAAAATGAAGAGCTGACTAGGTTTGACTGGATTGCCAATTGAACAGCAAGGCTGTGAGTGTGAACAGCCGCTGAAAACCAGCATTGGATTACCTGGTCATTCACCAGTGTTGTTAGGAAAATCTGCCTGGTGTGGAGAGTCAGAGGAATTCCAGATTCGCAGGGAACGAATGGAACATTCTGAAGTGGAGATAAGAATGATTTCTGAAGGCTCGGTGTGTGGAAGGAAAATCAAGAGCTAACCAGCGTTCACTGGATAGCCAATTGAACAGCACGGCTGCGAGTGTTAACACGCAGCTGAAACCAGCCTTGGGTTGCTTGGACATTCACCAGTGGTGAAACGAAAACCTGCTGGGAGTGGAGAACAAGATGAATTCAAGATTCGCGTGAATGAATGAAACATTCTGTAGTGTAGATTGCAATGGTTTCTGAGGTTTGTATTGTCTGAACTGGAAAAAGAAGAACTCACCAGTGTTGAGTCGCTAGACCGTGAACAGCACGGGTTCGAGTGTGAATAGACCGCTGAAAACCATCATTGCGTTACTTGAACATTCAGCAGTGGTGCAATGAAAACCTGCCGGGAGTGGAGATTCAGATGAATTCCAGATTCGCAGTGAATGAATGGAACATTCTCTAGTGGTGATTCCAATGATTTCTGAAGGCTGGGTTTTGTGGACACGAAAATGTAGAGCTGAACAGGGTGGAATGGATAGCCAAATGAACAGCACGTCTCGTAGTAAGAACAGGCCACTGAAAACCAGCTTTGGCTTAATTGGACATTCACAAGTGGTGTAACGAAAACCTGACGGGAGTTGAGAATTAGATGAATTTCAGATTTGCAGTCAATGAATGGAACATTCTGTGGAGGAGATACCAATTGTTTCTGAAGTTTGGGTTATGTGGACAGGAAAATGGAGCTGAAGAGGGTTGAGTGGATAGCAAATTGAACAGCACGGCTGAGAGTATGAGCAGGCCACTTAAAACCAGCATTGGCTTACTTGGATATTTACCAGTGGTGTCACGAAAACCTGCCGGGAGTGGAGATTCAGATGAATTCCAGATTCGCTGTGAATGAATGGAACATTCTGTAGTGGAGATAACAATGATTTCTCCAGTCTCTGTGGTGTGGACAGGAAAATGTAGAGCTGGCCAGGGTTGAGTGGATAGCCAATTGAACAGCACCACTGCGCTTGTGAAGAAAACACTTAAAACATTGGGTTACTTGGACATTCAACAGTGGTGTAACGAAAACCTGCCGGGAGTGGAGGTTCAGAGGAATTCCAGATTCGCAGTGAATGAATGGAACATTCTCTAGTGGAGATTCCAATGATTTCTGAAGGCTGGGTCGTGTGGAAGGAAAATCAAGAACTAATCAGGATTTAGTGGAAAGCCAATTGTATAGCATGGCTGCGAGTGTGAACATGCAGCTGAAAACCAGCATTGGGTTACTTGGACATTCATCAGTGGTGTAAGGAAAACCTGCATGGAGTGGAGAGTCAGTTGAATTCCACATTCGCAGTGAATGAATGGAACATTCTGTAGAGGAGATTCCAATGATTTCTGAAGCCTGTGTTGTGTGGACAGGAAAATGAAGAGCTGACCAGGCTTGAATCGATAGCCAAGTAAACAGCAGGGCTGCGAATATGAACAGGCCGCTGAAAACCAGCATTGGGTTACTTGGACATTCAACAGTGGTGTAATGAAAACCTGCGTGGAGTTGAGAGTCAGATGAATTCCAGATTCGCAGTGAATGAATGGAACATTCTGTAGTGGAGATAACAAAGATTTCTGAAGGCTGGTAGTGTGGTGGGACAATGAAGAGCTGAACAGGGTGGAGTGAATTGTCAATTAAACAGCACGGCTGCGAGTATGAACAGGCCTCTGAAAACCAGCATTGGCTTACTTGGACATTCACAAGTGGTGTAATGTTAACCAGGCGGGAGTGGAGAATCAGATAAACTCCAGACTCGCAGTGAATGAATGGAACATTCTGTAGTGGAGATTGCAATGATTTCTGAAATCTGGATTGTGGGGACACGAAAATGAAGAGCTGACCAGTGTTGAGTGGATAGCCTGTAAAAAGCCTCGGCTTCGAATGTGAACAGACCACTGAAAACCAGTATTGCATTACTTCGACTTTCAGCAGTGGTGTAACGAAAGCCTGCGTGGAGTGCAGATTCAGATGAATTCCAGATTCCCAGTGAATGAATGGAACATCCTGTAGTGGAGATTACAATGATTTCTGAAGGCTGGGTTGTGTGCACAGGAAAATGAGGAGCAAAACAGGTTGAGTGGATAGCCAATTGAACAGCACGACGGCGAACATGAACAGGCCTCTGAAAACCAGCATTGTTTTACTTGGACATTCACAAGTGGTGTAAGATAAATCTGCAGGTAGTGGAGATTCAGTTGAATTCCAGATTCGCAGTGAATGAATGGAACATTCTGTACTGGAGATTGCAATGATTTCTCAAGTCTGGATTGTTTGGACATGAAAATGAAACACTGACCACAGTTGTGTGGATACCCAGTAAAAAGCAGGGCTTAGAGTGTGAACAGACCGCTGAAAACCAGCATTGTGTTACTTGGACATTCATAAGTGGTGTAATGAAAGCCTACCTGGAGTGCAGATTCAGATGAATTCCAGATTGGCAGTGAATGAATGGAACATTCTGTACTGGCGATTCCAATGATTTCTGAAGTCTGATATTGTGGAAAAGAAAATGAAAGGCTGACCAGGTTTGAGTGGCTAGACAATTGAACAGCACACTGCGAGTGTGAAAAGGCGGCTGAAAACCAGCATTGGATTACTTGGTCATTCACCAGTGCTGTAATGAAAACCTGCCTGGAGCGGAGAGTCAGATGAATTGCAGAATCGCAGTGAATGAATGGAAAAGTCTGTAGTGGAGATCCCAATGATTTCTGAAGGCTGGTTTGTGTGGAGAGGAAAATGAAGAGCTGACCAATATTGAGTGGATAGCCCATTGAACAGCACTTCTGCGAGTTGAACATGCCTCTGAAAACCAGTATTGAGTTACTTGGACATTCACCAGTGGCGTAACGAAAACCTGCCGGGAGTGGAGGTTCAGATGAATTCCAGATTCGCAGTGAATGAATGGAACATTCTCTAGTGGTGATTCCAATGATTTCTGAAGGCTGGGTATTGTGGACACGAAAATGTAGAGCTGAACAGGGTGGAGTGGATAGCCAAATGAACAGCACGTCTCTTAGTATGAACAGGCCACTGAAAACCAGCATTGGCTTACTTGGACATTCACAAGTGGTGTAACGATAACCCGCCGGGAGTTGACAGTCAGATGAATTTCAGATTCGCAGTGAATGAACGGAACATTCTGTGGAGGAGATACCAATTATTTCTGAAGGTTGGGTTATGAGGACAGGAAAATGTAGAGCTGAATAGGGTTGGGTGGATAGCAAATTGAACAGCACGGCTGAGAGTATAAGCAGGCGGCTTAAAACCAGCATTGGCTTCCTTGGACATATACCAGTGGTGTCACGAAAACCTGCCGGGAGTGGAGACTCTGATGAATTCCAGATTCGCGTGATTGAATGGAACATTCTGTAGTGGAGATTGCCAAGATTTAGAAATCTGGATAGTCTGGACAGGATATTGAAGAGCTGACCAATGTTGAGTGGATAGCCAGTGAACAGCACGGTTTCGAGTGTGAACAGACCACTAAGAAGCAGCATTGCATTACTTGGACATTCATCAGTGGTGTAACGAAAGCCTTCCTGGAATGCAGATTCAGATTATTTCCAGATTCACAGTGAATGAATGGAAATTTCTGTAGTAGAGATTCCAATGATTTCTGAACGCTGGGTTGTGTGGACAGGAAAATGAAGAGCTGACTAGGTTTGACTGGATTGCCAATTGAACAGCAAGGCTGTGAGTGTGAACAGCCGCTGAAAACCAGCATTGGATTACCTGGTCATTCACCAGTGTTGTTAGAAAAATCTGCCTGGTGTGGAGAGTCAGAGGAATTCCAGATTCGCAGGGAACGAATGGAACATTCTGAAGTGGAGATAAGAATGATTTCTGAAGGCTCGGTGTGTGGAAGGAAAATCAAGAGCTAACCAGCGTTCACTGGATAGCCAATTGAACAGCACGGCTGCGAGTGTTAACACGCAGCTGAAACCAGCCTTGGGTTGCTTGGACATTCACCAGTGGTGAAACGAAAACCTGCTGGGAGTGGAGAACAAGATGAATTCAAGATTCGCGTGAATGAATGAAACATTCTGTAGTGTAGATTGCAATGGTTTCTGGGGTTTGTATTGTCTGAACTGGAAAAAGAAGAACTCACCAGTGTTGAGTCGCTAGACCGTGAACAGCACGGGTTCGAGTGTGAATAGACCGCTGAAAACCATCATTGCGTTACTTGAACATTCAGCAGTGGTGCAATGAAAACCTGCCGGGAGTGGAGATTCAGATGAATTCCAGATTCGCAGTGAATGCATGGAACATTCTCTAGTGGTGATTCCAATGATTTCTGAAGGCTGGGTTTTGTGGACACGAAAATGTAGAGCTGAACAGGGTGGAATGGATAGCCAAATGAACAGCACGTCTCGTAGTAAGAACAGGCCACTGAAAACCAGCTTTGGCTTAATTGGACATTCACAAGTGGTGTAACGAAAACCTGACGGGAGTTGAGAATTAGATGAATTTCAGATTTGCAGTCAATGAATGGAACATTCTGTGGAGGAGATACCAATTGTTTCTGAAGTTTGGGTTATGTGGACAGGAAAATGGAGCTGAAGAGGGTTGAGTGGATAGCAAATTGAACAGCACGGCTGAGAGTATGAGCAGGCCACTTAAAACCAGCATTGGCTTACTTGGATATTTACCAGTGGTGTCACGAAAACCTGCCGGGAGTGGAGATTCAGATGAATTCCAGATTCGCTGTGAATGAATGGAACATTCTGTAGTGGAGATAACAATGATTTCTCCAGTCTCTGTGGTGTGGACAGGAAAATGTAGAGCTGGCCAGGGTTGAGTGGATAGCCAATTGAACAGCACCACTGCGCTTGTGAAGAAAACACTTAAAACATTGGGTTACTTGGACATTCAACAGTGGTGTAACGAAAACCTGCCGGGAGTGGAGGTTCAGAGGAATTCCAGATTCGCAGTGAATGAATGGAACATTCTCTAGTGGAGATTCCAATGATTTCTGAAGGCTGGGTCGTGTGGAAGGAAAATCAAGAACTAATCAGGATTTAGTGGAAAGCCAATTGTATAGCATGGCTGCGAGTGTGAACATGCAGCTGAAAACCAGCATTGGGTTACTTGGACATTCATCAGTGGTGTAAGGAAAACCTGCATGGAGTGGAGAGTCAGTTGAATTCCACATTCGCAGTGAATGAATGGAACATTCTGTAGAGGAGATTCCAATGATTTCTGAAGCCTGTGTTGTGTGGACAGGAAAATGAAGAGCTGACCAGGCTTGAATCGATAGCCAAGTAAACAGCAGGGCTGCGAATATGAACAGGCCGCTGAAAACCAGCATTGGGTTACTTGGACATTCAACAGTGGTGTAATGAAAACCTGCGTGGAGTTGAGAGTCAGATGAATTCCAGATTCGCAGTGAATGAATGGAACATTCTGTAGTGGAGATAACAAAGATTTCTGAAGGCTGGTAGTGTGGTGGGACAATGAAGAGCTGAACAGGGTGGAGTGAATTGTCAATTAAACAGCACGGCTGCGAGTATGAACAGGCCTCTGAAAACCAGCATTGGCTTACTTGGACATTCACAAGTGGTGTAATGTTAACCAGGCGGGAGTGGAGAATCAGATAAACTCCAGACTCGCAGTGAATGAATGGAACATTCTGTAGTGGAGATTGCAATGATTTCTGAAATCTGGATTGTGGGGACACGAAAATGAAGAGCTGACCAGTGTTGAGTGGATAGCCTGTAAAAAGCCTCGGCTTCGAATGTGAACAGACCACTGAAAACCAGTATTGCATTACTTCGACTTTCAGCAGTGGTGTAACGAAAGCCTGCGTGGAGTGCAGATTCAGATGAATTCCAGATTCCCAGTGAATGAATGGAACATCCTGTAGTGGAGATTACAATGATTTCTGAAGGCTGGGTTGTGTGCACAGGAAAATGAGGAGCAAAACAGGTTGAGTGGATAGCCAATTGAACAGCACGACTGCGAACATGAACAGGCCTCTGAAAACCAGCATTGTTTTACTTGGACATTCACAAGTGGTGTAAGATAAATCTGCAGGTAGTGGAGATTCAGTTGAATTCCAGATTCGCAGTGAATGAATGGAACATTCTGTACTGGAGATTGCAATGATTTCTCAAGTCTGGATTGTTTGGACATGAAAATGAAGAGCTGACCACAGTTGTGTGGATACCCAGTAAAAAGCAGGGCTTAGAGTGTGAACAGACCGCTGAAAACCAGCATTGTGTTACTTGGACATTCATAAGTGGTGTAATGAAAGCCTACCGGGAGTGCAGATTCAGATGAATTCCAGATTGGCAGTGAATGAATGGAAGATTCTGTACTGGCGATTCCAATGATTTCTGAAGTCTGATATTGTGGAAAAGAAAATGAAAGGCTGACCAGGTTTGAGTGGCTAGACAATTGAACAGCACACTGCGAGTGTGAAAAGGCGGCTGAAAACCAGCATTGGATTACTTGGTCATTCACCAGTGCTGTAATGAAAACCTGCCTGGAGCGGAGAGTCAGATGAATTGCAGAATCGCAGTGAATGAATGGAACAGTCTGTAGTGGAGATCCCAATGATTTCTGAAGGCTGGTTTGTGTGGAGAGGAAAATGAAGAGCTGACCAATATTGAGTGGATAGCCCATTGAACAGCACTTCTGCGAGTTGAACATGCCTCTGAAAACCAGTATTGAGTTACTTGGACATTCACCAGTGGCGTAACGAAAACCTGCCGGGAGTGGAGGTTCAGATGAATTCCAGATTCGCAGTGAATGAATGGAACATTCTCTAGTGGTGATTCCAATGATTTCTGAAGGCTGGGTATTGTGGACACGAAAATGTAGAGCTGAACAGGGTGGAGTGGATAGCCAAATGAACAGCACGTCTCTTAGTATGAACAGGCCACTGAAAACCAGCATTGGCTTACTTGGACATTCACAAGTGGTGTAACGATAACCCGCCGGGAGTTGAGAGTCAGATGAATTTAAGATTCGCAGTGAATGAACGGAACATTCTGTGGAGGAGATACCAATTATTTCTGAAGGTTGGGTTATGAGGACAGGAAAATGTAGAGCTGAATAGGGTTGGGTGGATAGCAAATTGAACAGCACGGCTGAGAGTATAAGCAGGCGGCTTAAAACCAGCATTGGCTTCCTTGGACATATACCAGTGGTGTCACGAAAACCTGCCGGGAGTGGAGACTCTGATGAATTCCAGATTCGCGTGATTGAATGGAACATTCTGTAGTGGAGATTGCCAAGATTTAGAAATCTGGATAGTCTGGACAGGATATTGAAGAGCTGACCAATGTTGAGTGGATAGCCAGTGAACAGCACGGTTTCGAGTGTGAACAGACCACTAAGAAGCAGCATTGCATTACTTGGACATTCATCAGTGGTGTAACGAAAGCCTTCCTGGAATGCAGATTCAGATTATTTCCAGATTCACAGTGAATGAATGGAAATTTCTGTAGTAGAGATTCCAATGATTTCTGAACGCTGGGTTGTGTGGACAGGAAAATGAAGAGCTGACTAGGTTTGACTGGATTGCCAATTGAACAGCAAGGCTGTGAGTGTGAACAGCCGCTGAAAACCAGCATTGGATTACCTGGTCATTCACCAGTGTTGTTAGGAAAATCTGCCTGGTGTGGAGAGTCAGAGGAATTCCAGATTCGCAGGGAACGAATGGAACATTCTGAAGTGGAGATAAGAATGATTTCTGAAGGCTCGGTGTGTGGAAGGAAAATCAAGAGCTAACCAGCGTTCACTGGATAGCCAATTGAACAGCACGGCTGCGAGTGTTAACACGCAGCTGAAACCAGCCTTGGGTTGCTTGGACATTCACCAGTGGTGAAACGAAAACCTGCTGGGAGTGGAGAACAAGATGAATTCAAGATTCGCGTGAATGAATGAAACATTCTGTAGTGTAGATTGCAATGGTTTCTGGGGTTTGTATTGTCTGAACTGGAAAAAGAAGAACTCACCAGTGTTGAGTCGCTAGACCGTGAACAGCACGGGTTCGAGTGTGAATAGACCGCTGAAAACCATCATTGCGTTACTTGAACATTCAGCAGTGGTGCAATGAAAACCTGCCGGGAGTGGAGATTCAGATGAATTCCAGATTCGCAGTGAATGAATGGAACATTCTCTAGTGGTAATTCCAATGATTTCTGAAGGCTGGGTTTTGTGGACACGAAAATGTAGAGCTGAACAGGGTGGAATGGATAGCCAAATGAACAGCACGTCTCGTAGTAAGAACAGGCCACTGAAAACCAGCTTTGGCTTAATTGGACATTCACAAGTGGTGTAACGAAAACCTGACGGGAGTTGAGAATTAGATGAATTTCAGATTTGCAGTCAATGAATGGAACATTCTGTGGAGGAGATACCAATTGTTTCTGAAGTTTGGGTTATGTGGACAGGAAAATGGAGCTGAAGAGGGTTGAGTGGATAGCAAATTGAACAGCACGGCTGAGAGTATGAGCAGGCCACTTAAAACCAGCATTGGCTTACTTGGATATTTACCAGTGGTGTCACGAAAACCTGCCGGGAGTGGAGATTCAGATGAATTCCAGATTCGCTGTGAATGAATGGAACATTCTGTAGTGGAGATAACAATGATTTCTCCAGTCTCTGTGGTGTGGACAGGAAAATGTAGAGCTGGCCAGGGTTGAGTGGATAGCCAATTGAACAGCACCACTGCGCTTGTGAAGAAAACACTTAAAACATTGGGTTACTTGGACATTCAACAGTGGTGTAACGAAAACCTGCCGGGAGTGGAGGTTCAGAGGAATTCCAGATTCGCAGTGAATGAATGGAACATTCTCTAGTGGAGATTCCAATGATTTCTGAAGGCTGGGTCGTGTGGAAGGAAAATCAAGAACTAATCAGGATTTAGTGGAAAGCCAATTGTATAGCATGGCTGCGAGTGTGAACATGCAGCTGAAAACCAGCATTGGGTTACTTGGACATTCATCAGTGGTGTAAGGAAAACCTGCATGGAGTGGAGAGTCAGTTGAATTCCACATTCGCAGTGAATGAATGGAACATTCTGTAGAGGAGATTCCAATGATTTCTGAAGCCTGTGTTGTGTGGACAGGAAAATGAAGAGCTGACCAGGCTTGAATCGATAGCCAAGTAAACAGCAGGGCTGCGAATATGAACAGGCCGCTGAAAACCAGCATTGGGTTACTTGGACATTCAACAGTGGTGTAATGAAAACCTGCGTGGAGTTGAGAGTCAGATGAATTCCAGATTCGCAGTGAATGAATGGAACATTCTGTAGTGGAGATAACAAAGATTTCTGAAGGCTGGTAGTGTGGTGGGACAATGAAGAGCTGAACAGGGTGGAGTGAATTGTCAATTAAACAGCACGGCTGCGAGTATGAACAGGCCTCTGAAAACCAGCATTGGCTTACTTGGACATTCACAAGTGGTGTAATGTTAACCAGGCGGGAGTGGAGAATCAGATAAACTCCAGACTCGCAGTGAATGAATGGAACATTCTGTAGTGGAGATTGCAATGATTTCTGAAATCTGGATTGTGGGGACACGAAAATGAAGAGCTGACCAGTGTTGAGTGGATAGCCTGTAAAAAGCCTCGGCTTCGAATGTGAACAGACCACTGAAAACCAGTATTGCATTACTTCGACTTTCAGCAGTGGTGTAACGAAAGCCTGCGTGGAGTGCAGATTCAGATGAATTCCAGATTCCCAGTGAATGAATGGAACATCCTGTAGTGGAGATTACAATGATTTCTGAAGGCTGGGTTGTGTGCACAGGAAAATGAGGACCAAAACAGGTTGAGTGGATAGCCAATTGAACAGCACGACTGCGAACATGAACAGGCCTCTGAAAACCAGCATTGTTTTACTTGGACATTCACAAGTGGTGTAAGATAAATCTGCAGGTAGTGGAGATTCAGTTGAATTCCAGATTCGCAGTGAATGAATGGAACATTCTGTACTGGAGATTGCAATGATTTCTCAAGTCTGGATTGTTTGGACATGAAAATGAAGAGCTGACCACAGTTGTGTGGATACCCAGTAAAAAGCAGGGCTTAGAGTGTGAACAGACCGCTGAAAACCAGCATTGTGTTACTTGGACATTCATAAGTGGTGTAATGAAAGCCTACCTGGAGTGCAGATTCAGATGAATTCCAGATTGGCAGTGAATGAATGGAACATTCTGTACTGGCGATTCCAATGATTTCTGAAGTCTGATATTGTGGAAAAGAAAATGAAAGGCTGACCAGGTTTGAGTGGATAGACAATTGAACAGCACACTGCGAGTGTGAAAAGGCGGCTGAAAACCAGCATTGGATTATTTGGTCATTCACCAGTGCTGTAATGAAAACCTGCCTGGAGCGGAGAGTCAGATGAATTGCAGAATCGCAGTGAATGAATGGAACAGTCTGTAGTGGAGATCCCAATGATTTCTGAAGGCTGGTGTTTGTGGAGTGGAAAATGAAGAGCTGACCAATATTGAGTGGATAGCCCATTGAACAGCATTTCTGCGAGTTGAACATGCCTCTGAAAACCAGTATTGAGTTACTTGGACATTCACCAGTGGTGTAACGAAAACCTGCCGGGAGTGGAGGTTCAGATGAATTCCAGATTCGCAGTGAATGAATGGAACATTCTCTAGTGGTGATTCCAATGATTTATGAAGGCTGGGTTTTGTGGACACGAAAATGTAGAGCTGAACAGGGTGGAGTGGATAGCCAAATGAACAGCACGTCTCTTAGTATGAACAGGCCACACTGAAAACCAGCATTGGCTTACTTGGACATTCACAAGTGGTGTAACGATAACCCGCCGGGAGTTGAGAGTCAGATGAATTTAAGATTCGCAGTGAATGAACGGAACATTCTGTGGAGGAGATACCAATTATTTCTGAAGGTTGGGTTATGAGGACAGGAAAATGTAGAGCTGAATAGGGTTGGGTGGATAGCAAATTGAACAGCACGGCTGAGAGTATAAGCAGGCGGCTTAAAACCAGCATTGGCTTCCTTGGACATATACCAGTGGTGTCACGAAAACCTGCCGGGAGTGGAGACTCTGATGAATTCCAGATTCGCGTGATTGAATGGAACATTCTGTAGTGGAGATTGCCAAGATTTAGAAATCTGGATAGTCTGGACAGGATATTGAAGAGCTGACCAATGTTGAGTGGATAGCCAGTGAACAGCACGGTTTCGAGTGTGAACAGACCACTAAGAAGCAGCATTGCATTACTTGGACATTCATCAGTGGTGTAACGAAAGCCTTCCTGGAATGCAGATTCAGATTATTTCCAGATTCACAGTGAATGAATGGAAATTTCTGTAGTAGAGATTCCAATGATTTCTGAACGCTGGGTTGTGTGGACAGGAAAATGAAGAGCTGACTAGGTTTGACTGGATTGCCAATTGAACAGCAAGGCTGTGAGTGTGAACAGCCGCTGAAAACCAGCATTGGATTACCTGGTCATTCACCAGTGTTGTTAGGAAAATCTGCCTGGTGTGGAGAGTCAGAGGAATTCCAGATTCGCAGGGAACGAATGGAACATTCTGAAGTGGAGATAAGAATGATTTCTGAAGGCTCGGTGTGTGGAAGGAAAATCAAGAGCTAACCAGCGTTCACTGGATATCCAATTGAACAGCACGGCTGCGAGTGTTAACACGCAGCTGAAACCAGCCTTGGGTTGCTTGGACATTCACCAGTGGTGAAACGAAAACCTGCTGGGAGTGGAGAACAAGATGAATTCAAGATTCGCGTGAATGAATGAAACATTCTGTAGTGTAGATTGCAATGGTTTCTGGGGTTTGTATTGTCTGAACTGGAAAAAGAAGAACTCACCAGTGTTGAGTCGCTAGACCGTGAACAGCACGGGTTCGAGTGTGAATAGACCGCTGAAAACCATCATTGCGTTACTTGAACATTCAGCAGTGGTGCAATGAAAACCTGCCGGGAGTGGAGATTCAGATGAATTCCAGATTCGCAGTGAATGAATGGAACATTCTCTAGTGGTAATTCCAATGATTTCTGAAGGCTGGGTTTTGTGGACACGAAAATGTAGAGCTGAACAGGGTGGAATGGATAGCCAAATGAACAGCACGTCTCGTAGTAAGAACAGGCCACTGAAAACCAGCTTTGGCTTAATTGGACATTCACAAGTGGTGTAACGAAAACCTGACGGGAGTTGAGAATTAGATGAATTTCAGATTTGCAGTCAATGAATGGAACATTCTGTGGAGGAGATACCAATTGTTTCTGAAGTTTGGGTTATGTGGACAGGAAAATGGAGCTGAAGAGGGTTGAGTGGATAGCAAATTGAACAGCACGGCTGAGAGTATGAGCAGGCCACTTAAAACCAGCATTGGCTTACTTGGATATTTACCAGTGGTGTCACGAAAACCTGCCGGGAGTGGAGATTCAGATGAATTCCAGATTCGCTGTGAATGAATGGAACATTCTGTAGTGGAGATAACAATGATTTCTCCAGTCTCTGTGGTGTGGACAGGAAAATGTAGAGCTGGCCAGGGTTGAGTGGATAGCCAATTGAACAGCACCACTGCGCTTGTGAAGAAAACACTTAAAACATTGGGTTACTTGGACATTCAACAGTGGTGTAACGAAAACCTGCCGGGAGTGGAGGTTCAGAGGAATTCCAGATTCGCAGTGAATGAATGGAACATTCTCTAGTGGAGATTCCAATGATTTCTGAAGGCTGGGTCGTGTGGAAGGAAAATCAAGAACTAATCAGGATTTAGTGGAAAGCCAATTGTATAGCATGGCTGCGAGTGTGAACATGCAGCTGAAAACCAGCATTGGGTTACTTGGACATTCATCAGTGGTGTAAGGAAAACCTGCATGGAGTGGAGAGTCAGTTGAATTCCACATTCGCAGTGAATGAATGGAACATTCTGTAGAGGAGATTCCAATGATTTCTGAAGCCTGTGTTGTGTGGACAGGAAAATGAAGAGCTGACCAGGCTTGAATCGATAGCCAAGTAAACAGCAGGGCTGCGAATATGAACAGGCCGCTGAAAACCAGCATTGGGTTACTTGGACATTCAACAGTGGTGTAATGAAAACCTGCGTGGAGTTGAGAGTCAGATGAATTCCAGATTCGCAGTGAATGAATGGAACATTCTGTAGTGGAGATAACAAAGATTTCTGAAGGCTGGTAGTGTGGTGGGACAATGAAGAGCTGAACAGGGTGGAGTGAATTGTCAATTAAACAGCACGGCTGCGAGTATGAACAGGCCTCTGAAAACCAGCATTGGCTTACTTGGACATTCACAAGTGGTGTAATGTTAACCAGGCGGGAGTGGAGAATCAGATAAACTCCAGACTCGCAGTGAATGAATGAAACATTCTGTAGTGGAGATTGCAATGATTTCTGAAATCTGGATTGTGGGGACACGAAAATGAAGAGCTGACCAGTGTTGAGTGGATAGCCTGTAAAAAGCCTCGGCTTCGAATGTGAACAGACCACTGAAAACCAGTATTGCATTACTTCGACTTTCAGCAGTGGTGTAACGAAAGCCTGCGTGGAGTGCAGATTCAGATGAATTCCAGATTCCCAGTGAATGAATGGAACATCCTGTAGTGGAGATTACAATGATTTCTGAAGGCTGGGTTGTGTGCACAGGAAAATGAGGACCAAAACAGGTTGAGTGGATAGCCAATTGAACAGCACGACTGCGAACATGAACAGGCCTCGGAAAACCAGCATTGTTTTACTTGGACATTCACAAGTGGTGTAAGATAAATCTGCAGGTAGTGGAGATTCAGTTGAATTCCAGATTCGCAGTGAATGAATGGAACATTCTGTACTGGAGATTGCAATGATTTCTCAAGTCTGGATTGTTTGGACATGAAAATGAAGAGCTGACCACAGTTGTGTGGATACCCAGTAAAAAGCAGGGCTTAGCGTGTGAACAGACCGCTGAAAACCAGCATTGTGTTACTTGGACATTCATAAGTGGTGTAATGAAAGCCTACCTGGAGTGCAGATTCAGATGAATTCCCGATTGGCAGTGAATGAATGGAACATTCTGTACTGGCGATTCCAATGATTTCTGAAGTCTGATATTGTGGAAAAGAAAATGAAAGGCTGACCAGGTTTGAGTGGATAGACAATTGAACAGCACACTGCGAGTGTGAAAAGGCGGCTGAAAACCAGCATTGGATTACTTGGTCATTCACCAATGCTGTAATCAAAACCTGCCTGGAGCGGAGAGTCAGATGAATTGCAGAATCGCAGTGAATGAATGGAACAGTCTGTAGTGGAGATCCCAATGATTTCTGAAGTCTGGTTTGTGTGGAGAGGAAAATGAAGAGCTGACCAATATTGAGTGGATAGCCCATTGAACAGCACTTCTGCGAGTTGAACATGCCTCTGAAAACCAGTATTGAGTTACTTGGACATTCACCAGTGGTGTAACGAAAACCTGCCGGGAGTGGAGGTTCAGATGAATTCCAGATTCGCAGAGAATGAATGGAACATTCTCTAGTGGTGATTCCAATGATTTCTGAAGGCTGGGTTTTGTGGACACGAAAATGTAGAGCTGAACAGGGTGGAGTGGATAGCCAAATGAACAGCACGTCTCTTAGTATGAACAGGCCACTGAAAACCAGCATTGGCTTACTTGGACATTCACAAGTGGTGTAACGATAACCCGCCGGGAGTTGAGAGTCAGATGAATTTAAGATTCGCAGTGAATGAACGGAACATTCTGTGGAGGAGATACCAATTATTTCTGAAGGTTGGGTTATGAGGACAGGAAAATGTAGAGCTGAATAGGGTTGGGTGGATAGCAAATTGAACAGCACGGCTGAGAGTATAAGCAGGCGGCTTAAAACCAGCATTGGCTTCCTTGGACATATACCAGTGGTGTCACGAAAACCTGCCGGGAGTGGAGACTCTGATGAATTCCAGATTCGCGTGATTGAATGGAACATTCTGTAGTGGAGATTGCCAAGATTTAGAAATCTGGATAGTCTGGACAGGATATTGAAGAGCTGACCAATGTTGAGTGGATAGCCAGTGAACAGCACAGTTTCGAGTGTGAACAGACCACTAAGAAGCAGCATTGCATTACTTGGACATTCATCAGTGGTGTAACGAAAGCCTTCCTGGAATGCAGATTCAGATTATTTCCAGATTCACAGTGAATGAATGGAAATTTCTGTAGTAGAGATTCCAATGATTTCTGAACGCTGGGTTGTGTGGACAGGAAAATGAAGAGCTGACTAGGTTTGACTGGATTGCCAATTGAACAGCAAGGCTGTGAGTGTGAACAGCCGCTGAAAACCAGCATTGGATTACCTGGTCATTCACCAGTGTTGTTAGGAAAATCTGCCTGGTGTGGAGAGTCAGAGGAATTCCAGATTCGCAGGGAACGAATGGAACATTCTGAAGTGGAGATAAGAATGATTTCTGAAGGCTCGGTGTGTGGAAGGAAAATCAAGAGCTAACCAGCGTTCACTGGATAGCCAATTGAACAGCACGGCTGCGAGTGTTAACACGCAGCTGAAACCAGCCTTGGGTTGCTTGGACATTCACCAGTGGTGAAACGAAAACCTGCTGGGAGTGGAGAACAAGATGAATTCAAGATTCGCGTGAATGAATGAAACATTCTGTAGTGTAGATTGCAATGGTTTCTGGGGTTTGTATTGTCTGAACTGGAAAAAGAAGAACTCACCAGTGTTGAGTCGCTAGACCGTGAACAGCACGGGTTCGAGTGTGAATAGACCGCTGAAAACCATCATTGCGTTACTTGAACATTCAGCAGTGGTGCAATGAAAACCTGCCGGGAGTGGAGATTCAGATGAATTCCAGATTCGCAGTGAATGAATGGAACATTCTCTAGTGGTGATTCCAATGATTTCTGAAGGCTGTGTTTTGTGGACACGAAAATGTAGAGCTGAACAGGGTGGAATGGATAGCCAAATGAACAGCACGTCTCGTAGTAAGAACAGGCCACTGAAAACCAGCTTTGGCTTAATTGGACATTCACAAGTGGTGTAACGAAAACCTGACGGGAGTTGAGAATTAGATGAATTTCAGGTTTGCAGTCAATGAATGGAACATTCTGTGGAGGAGATACCAATTGTTTCTGAAGTTTGGGTTATGTGGACAGGAAAATGGAGCTGAAGAGGGTTGAGTGGATAGCAAATTGAACAGCACGGCTGAGAGTATGAGCAGGCCACTTAAAACCAGCATTGGCTTACTTGGATATTTACCAGTGGTGTCACGAAAACCTGCCGGGAGTGGAGATTCAGATGAATTCCAGATTCGCTGTGAATGAATGGAACATTCTGTAGTGGAGATAACAATGATTTCTCCAGTCTCTGTGGTGTGGACAGGAAAATGTAGAGCTGGCCAGGGTTGAGTGGATAGCCAATTGAACAGCACCACTGCGCTTGTGAAGAAAACACTTAAAACATTGGGTTACTTGGACATTCAACAGTGGTGTAACGAAAACCTGCCGGGAGTGGAGGTTCAGAGGAATTCCAGATTCGCAGTGAATGAATGGAACATTCTCTAGTGGAGATTCCAATGATTTCTGAAGGCTGGGTCGTGTGGAAGGAAAATCAAGAACTAATCAGGATTTAGTGGAAAGCCAATTGTATAGCATGGCTGCGAGTGTGAACATGCAGCTGAAAACCAGCATTGGGTTACTTGGACATTCATCAGTGGTGTAAGGAAAACCTGCATGGAGTGGAGAGTCAGTTGAATTCCACATTCGCAGTGAATGAATGGAACATTCTGTAGAGGAGATTCCAATGATTTCTGAAGCCTGTGTTGTGTGGACAGGAAAATGAAGAGCTGACCAGGCTTGAATCGATAGCCAAGTAAACAGCAGGGCTGCGAATATGAACAGGCCGCTGAAAACCAGCATTGGGTTACTTGGACATTCAACAGTGGTGTAATGAAAACCTGCGTGGAGTTGAGAGTCAGATGAATTCCAGATTCGCAGTGAATGAATGGAACATTCTCTAGTGGAGATAACAAAGATTTCTGAAGGCTGGTAGTGTGGTGGGACAATGAAGAGCTGAACAGGGTGGAGTGAATTGTCAATTAAACAGCACGGCTGCGAGTATGAACAGGCCTCTGAAAACCAGCATTGGCTTACTTGGACATTCACAAGTGGTGTAATGTTAACCAGGCGGGAGTGGAGAATCAGATAAACTCCAGACTCGCAGTGAATGAATGGAACATTCTGTAGTGGAGATTGCAATGATTTCTGAAATCTGGATTGTGGGGACACGAAAATGAAGAGCTGACCAGTGTTGAGTGGATAGCCTGTAAAAAGCCTCGGCTTCGAATGTGAACAGACCACTGAAAACCAGTATTGCATTACTTCGACTTTCAGCAGTGGTGTAACGAAAGCCTGCGTGGAGTGCAGATTCAGATGAATTCCAGATTCCCAGTGAATGAATGGAACATCCTGTAGTGGAGATTACAATGATTTCTGAAGGCTGGGTTGTGTGCACAGGAAAATGAGGAGCAAAACAGGTTGAGTGGATAGCCAATTGAACAGCACGACTGCGAACATGAACAGGCCTCTGAAAACCAGCATTGTTTTACTTGGACATTCACAAGTGGTGTAAGATAAATCTGCAGGTAGTGGAGATTCAGTTGAATTCCAGATTCGCAGTGAATGAATGGAACATTCTGTACTGGAGATTGCAATGATTTCTCAAGTCTGGATTGTTTGGACATGAAAATGAAGAGCTGACCACAGTTGTGTGGATACCCAGTAAAAAGCAGGGCTTAGCGTGTGAACAGACCGCTGAAAACCAGCATTGTGTTACTTGGACATTCATAAGTGGTGTAATGAAAGCCTACCTGGAGTGCAGATTCAGATGAATTCCAGATTGGCAGTGAATGAATGGAACATTCTGTACTGGCGATTCCAATGATTTCTGAAGTCTGATATTTTGGAAAAGAAAATGGAAGGCTGACCAGGTTTGAGTGGATAGACAATTGAACAGCACACTGCGAGTGTGAAAAGGCGGCTGAAAACCAGCATTGGATTACTTGGTCATTCACCAGTGCTGTAATGAAAACCTGCCTGGAGCGGAGAGTCAGATGAATTGCAGAATCGAAGTGAATGAATGGAACAGTCTGTAGTGGAGATCCCAATGATTTCTGAAGGCTGGTTTGTGTGGAGAGGAAAATGAAGAGCTGACCAATATTGAGTGGATAGCCCATTGAACAGCACTTCTGCGAGTTGAACATGCCTCTGAAAACCAGTATTGAGTTACTTGGACATTCACCAGTGGTGTAACGAAAACCTGCCGGGAGTGGAGGTTCAGATGAATTCCAGATTCGCAGAGAATGAATGGAACATTCTCTAGTGGTGATTCCAATGATTTCTGAAGGCTGGGTTTTGTGGACACGAAAATGTAGAGCTGAACAGGGTGGAGTGGATAGCCAAATGAACAGCACGTCTCTTAGTATGAACAGGCCACTGAAAACCAGCATTGGCTTACTTGGACATTCACAAGTGGTGTAACGGTAACCCGCCGGGAGTTGAGAGTCAGATGAATTTAAGATTCGCAGTGAATGAACGGAACATTCTGTGGAGGAGATACCAATTATTTCTGAAGGTTGGGTTATGAGGACAGGAAAATGTAGAGCTGAATAGGGTTGGGTGGATAGCAAATTGAACAGCACGGCTGAGAGTATAAGCAGGCGGCTTAAAACCAGCATTGGCTTCCTTGGACATATACCAGTGGTGTCACGAAAACCTGCCGGGAGTGGAGACTCTGATGAATTCCAGATTCGCGTGATTGAATGGAACATTCTGTAGTGGAGATTGCCATGATTTAGAAATCTGGATAGTCTGGACAGGATATTGAAGAGCTGACCGATGTTGAGTGGATAGCCAGTGAACAGCACGGTTTCGAGTGTGAACAGACCACTAAGAAGCAGCATTGCATTACTTGGACATTCATCAGTGGTGTAACGAAAGCCTTCCTGGAATGCAGATTCAGATTATTTCCAGATTCACAGTGAATGAATGGAAATTTCTGTAGTAGAGATTCCAATGATTTCTGAACGCTGGGTTGTGTGGACAGGAAAATGAAGAGCTGACTAGGTTTGACTGGATTGCCAATTGAACAGCAAGGCTGTGAGTGTGAACAGCCGCTGAAAACCAGCATTGGATTACCTGGTCATTCACCAGTGTTGTTAGGAAAATCTGCCTGGTGTGGAGAGTCAGAGGAATTCCAGATTCGCAGGGAACGAATGGAACATTCTGAAGTGGAGATAAGAATGATTTCTGAAGGCTCGGTGTGTGGAAGGAAAATCAAGAGCTAACCAGCGTTCACTGGATAGCCAATTGAACAGCACGGCTGCGAGTGTTAACACGCAGCTGAAACCAGCCTTGGGTTGCTTGGACATTCACCAGTGATGAAACGAAAACCTGCTGGGAGTGGAGAACAAGATGAATTCAAGATTCGCGTGAATGAATGAAACATTCTGTAGTGTAGATTGCAATGGTTTCTGGGGTTTGTATTGTCTGAACTGGAAAAAGAAGAACTCACCAGTGTTGAGTCGCTAGACCGTGAACAGCACGGGTTCGAGTGTGAATAGACCGCTGAAAACCATCATTGCGTTACTTGAACATTCAGCAGTGGTGCAATGAAAACCTGCCGGGAGTGGAGATTCAGATGAATTCCAGATTCGCAGTGAATGAATGGAACATTCTCTAGTGGTGATTCCAATGATTTCTGAAGGCTGGGTTTTGTGGACACGAAAATGTAGAGCTGAACAGGGTGGAATGGATAGCCAAATGAACAGCACGTCTCGTAGTAAGAACAGGCCACTGAAAACCAGCTTTGGCTTAATTGGACATTCACAAGTGGTGTAACGAAAACCTGACGGGAGTTGAGAATTAGATGAATTTCAGGTTTGCAGTCAATGAATGGAACATTCTGTGGAGGAGATACCAATTGTTTCTGAAGTTTGGGTTATGTGGACAGGAAAATGGAGCTGAAGAGGGTTGAGTGGATAGCAAATTGAACAGCACGGCTGAGAGTATGAGCAGGCCACTTAAAACCAGCATTGGCTTACTTGGATATTTACCAGTGGTGTCATGAAAACCTGCCGGGAGTGGAGATTCAGATGAATTCCAGATTCGCTGTGAATGAATGGAACATTCTGTAGTGGAGATAACAATGATTTCTCCAGTCTCTGTGGTGTGGACAGGAAAATGTAGAGCTGGCCAGGGTTGAGTGGATAGCCAATTGAACAGCACCACTGCGCTTGTGAAGAAAACACTTAAAACATTGGGTTACTTGGACATTCAACAGTGGTGTAACGAAAACCTGCCGGGAGTGGAGGTTCAGAGGAATTCCAGATTCGCAGTGAATGAATGGAACATTCTCTAGTGGAGATTCCAATGATTTCTGAAGGCTGGGTCGTGTGGAAGGAAAATCAAGAACTAATCAGGATTTAGTGGAAAGCCAATTGTATAGCATGGCTGCGAGTGTGAACATGCAGCTGAAAACCAGCATTGGGTTACTTGGACATTCATCAGTGGTGTAAGGAAAACCTGCATGGAGTGGAGAGTCAGTTGAATTCCACATTCGCAGTGAATGAATGGAACATTCTGTAGAGGAGATTCCAATGATTTCTGAAGCCTGTGTTGTGTGGACAGGAAAATGAAGAGCTAACCAGGCTTGAATCGATAGCCAAGTAAACAGCAGGGCTGCGAATATGAACAGGCCGCTGAAAACCAGCATTGGGTTACTTGGACATTCAACAGTGGTGTAATGAAAACCTGCGTGGAGTTGAGAGTCAGATGAATTCCAGATTCGCAGTGAATGAATGGAACATTCTGTAGTGGAGATAACAAAGATTTCTGAAGGCTGGTAGTGTGGTGGGACAATGAAGAGCTGAACAGGGTGGAGTGAATTGTCAATTAAACAGCACGGCTGCGAGTATGAACAGGCCTCTGAAAACCAGCATTGGCTTACTTGGACATTCACAAGTGGTGTAATGTTAACCAGGCGGGAGTGGAGAATCAGATAAACTCCAGACTCGCAGTGAATGAATGGAACATTCTGTAGTGGAGATTGCAATGATTTCTGAAATCTGGATTGTGGGGACACGAAAATGAAGAGCTGACCAGTGTTGAGTGGATAGCCTGTAAAAAGCCTCGGCTTCGAATGTGAACAGACCACTGAAAACCAGTATTGCATGACTTCGACTTTCAGCAGTGGTGTAACGAAAGCCTGCGTGGAGTGCAGATTCAGATGAATTCCAGATTCCCAGTGAATGAATGGAACATCCTGTAGTGGAGATTACAATGATTTCTGAAGGCTGGGTTGTGTGCACAGGAAAATGAGGAGCAAAACAGGTTGAGTGGATAGCCAATTGAACAGCACGACTGCGAACATGAACAGGCCTCTGAAAACCAGCATTGTTTTACTTGGACATTCACAAGTGGTGTAAGATAAATCTGCAGGTAGTGGAGATTCAGTTGAATTCCAGATTCGCAGTGAATGAATGGAACATTCTGTACTGGAGATTGCAATGATTTCTCAAGTCTGGATTGTTTGGACATGAAAATGAAGAGCTGACCACAGTTGTGTGGATACCCAGTAAAAAGCAGGGCTTAGCGTGTGAACAGACCGCTGAAAACCAGCATTGTGTTACTTGGACATTCATAAGTGGTGTAATAAAAGCCTACCTGGAGTGCAGATTCAGATGAATTCCAGATTGGCAGTGAATGAATGGAACATTCTGTACTGGCGATTCCAATGATTTCTGAAGTCTGATATTTTGGAAAAGAAAATGGAAGGCTGACCAGGTTTGAGTGGATAGACAATTGAACAGCACACTGCGAGTGTGAAAAGGCGGCTGAAAACCAGCATTGGATTACTTGGTCATTCACCAGTGCTGTAATGAAAACCTGCCTGGAGCGGAGAGTCAGATGAATTGCAGAATCGAAGTGAATGAATGGAACAGTCTGTAGTGGAGATCCCAATGATTTCTGAAGGCTGGTTTGTGTGGAGAGGAAAATGAAGAGCTGACCAATATTGAGTGGATAGCCCATTGAACAGCACTTCTGCGAGTTGAACATGCCTCTGAAAACCAGTATTGAGTTACTTGGACATTCACCAGTGGTGTAACGAAAACCTGCCGGGAGTGGAGGTTCAGATGAATTCCAGATTCGCAGAGAATGAATGGAACATTCTCTAGTGGTGATTCCAATGATTTCTGAAGGCTGGGTTTTGTGGACACGAAAATGTAGAGCTGAACAGGGTGGAGTGGATAGCCAAATGAACAGCACGTCTCTTAGTATGAACAGGCCACTGAAAACCAGCATTGGCTTACTTGGACATTCACAAGTGGTGTAACGATAACCCGCCGGGAGTTGAGAGTCAGATGAATTTAAGATTCGCAGTGAATGAACGGAACATTCTGTGGAGGAGATACCAATTATTTCTGAAGGTTGGGTTATGAGGACAGGAAAATGTAGAGCTGAATAGGGTTGGGTGGATAGCAAATTGAACAGCACGGCTGAGAGTATAAGCAGGCGGCTTAAAACCAGCATTGGCTTCCTTGGACATATACCAGTGGTGTCACGAAAACCTGCCGGGAGTGGAGACTCTGATGAATTCCAGATTCGCGTGATTGAATGGAACATTCTGTAGTGGAGATTGCCAAGATTTAGAAATCTGGATAGTCTGGACAGGATATTGAAGAGCTGACCGATGTTGAGTGGATAGCCAGTGAACAGCACGGTTTCGAGTGTGAACAGACCACTAAGAAGCAGCATTGCATTACTTGGACATTCATCAGTGGTGTAACGAAAGCCTTCCTGGAATGCAGATTCAGATTATTTCCAGATTCACAGTGAATGAATGGAAATTTCTGTAGTAGAGATTCCAATGATTTCTGAACGCTGGGTTGTGTGGACAGGAAAATGAAGAGCTGACTAGGTTTGACTGGATTGCCAATTGAACAGCAAGGCTGTGAGTGTGAACAGCCGCTGAAAACCAGCATTGGATTACCTGGTCATTCACCAGTGTTGTTGGGAAAATCTGCCTGGTGTGGAGAGTCAGAGGAATTCCAGATTCGCAGGGAACGAATGGAACATTCTGAAGTGGAGATAAGAATGATTTCTGAAGGCTCGGTGTGTGGAAGGAAAATCAAGAGCTAACCAGCGTTCACTGGATAGCCAATTGAACAGCACGGCTGCGAGTGTTAACACGCAGCTGAAACCAGCCTTGGGTTGCTTGGACATTCACCAGTGGTGAAACGAAAACCTGCTGGGAGTGGAGAACAAGATGAATTCAAGATTCGCGTGAATGAATGAAACATTCTGTAGTGTAGATTGCAATGGTTTCTGGGGTTTGTATTGTCTGAACTGGAAAAAGAAGAACTCACCAGTGTTGAGTCGCTAGACCGTGAACAGCACGGGTTCGAGTGTGAATAGACCGCTGAAAACCATCATTGCGTTACTTGAACATTCAGCAGTGGTGCAATGAAAACCTGCCGGGAGTGGAGATTCAGATGAATTCCAGATTCGCAGTGAATGAATGGAACATTCTCTAGTGGTGATTCCAATGATTTCTGAAGGCTGGGTTTTGTGGACACGAAAATGTAGAGCTGAACAGGGTGGAATGGATAGCCAAATGAACAGCACGTCTCGTAGTAAGAACAGGCCACTGAAAACCAGCTTTGGCTTAATTGGACATTCACAAGTGGTGTAACGAAAACCTGACGGGAGTTGAGAATTAGATGAATTTCAGGTTTGCAGTCAATGAATGGAACATTCTGTGGAGGAGATACCAATTGTTTCTGAAGTTTGGGTTATGTGGACAGGAAAATGGAGCTGAAGAGGGTTGAGTGGATAGCAAATTGAACAGCACGGCTGAGAGTATGAGCAGGCCACTTAAAACCAGCATTGGCTTACTTGGATATTTACCAGTGGTGTCATGAAAACCTGCCGGGAGTGGAGATTCAGATGAATTCCAGATTCGCTGTGAATGAATGGAACATTCTGTAGTGGAGATAACAATGATTTCTCCAGTCTCTGTGGTGTGGACAGGAAAATGTAGAGCTGGCCAGGGTTGAGTGGATAGCCAATTGAACAGCACCACTGCGCTTGTGAAGAAAACACTTAAAACATTGGGTTACTTGGACATTCAACAGTGGTGTAACGAAAACCTGCCGGGAGTGGAGGTTCAGAGGAATTCCAGATTCGCAGTGAATGAATGGAACATTCTCTAGTGGAGATTCCAATGATTTCTGAAGGCTGGGTCGTGTGGAAGGAAAATCAAGAACTAATCAGGATTTAGTGGAAAGCCAATTGTATAGCATGGCTGCGAGTGTGAACATGCAGCTGAAAACCAGCATTGGGTTACTTGGACATTCATCAGTGGTGTAAGGAAAACCTGCATGGAGTGGAGAGTCAGTTGAATTCCACATTCGCAGTGAATGAATGGAACATTCTGTAGAGGAGATTCCAATGATTTCTGAAGCCTGTGTTGTGTGGACAGGAAAATGAAGAGCTGACCAGGCTTGAATCGATAGCCAAGTAAACAGCAGGGCTGCGAATATGAACAGGCCGCTGAAAACCAGCATTGGGTTACTTGGACATTCAACAGTGGTGTAATGAAAACCTGCGTGGAGTTGAGAGTCAGATGAATTCCAGATTCGCAGTGAATGAATGGAACATTCTGTAGTGGAGATAACAAAGATTTCTGAAGGCTGGTAGTGTGGTGGGACAATGAAGAGCTGAACAGGGTGGAGTGAATTGTCAATTAAACAGCACGGCTGCGAGTATGAACAGGCCTCTGAAAACCAGCATTGGCTTACTTGGACATTCACAAGTGGTGTAATGTTAACCAGGCGGGAGTGGAGAATCAGATAAACTCCAGACTCGCAGTGAATGAATGGAACATTCTGTAGTGGAGATTGCAATGATTTCTGAAATCTGGATTGTGGGGACACGAAAATGAAGAGCTGACCAGTGTTGAGTGGATAGCCTGTAAAAAGCCTCGGCTTCGAATGTGAACAGACCACTGAAAACCAGTATTGCATTACTTCGACTTTCAGCAGTGGTGTAACGAAAGCCTGCGTGGAGTGCAGATTCAGATGAATTCCAGATTCCCAGTGAATGAATGGAACATCCTGTAGTGGAGATTACAATGATTTCTGAAGGCTGGGTTGTGTGCACAGGAAAATGAGGAGCAAAACAGGTTGAGTGGATAGCCAATTGAACAGCACGACTGCGAACATGAACAGGCCTCTGAAAACCAGCATTGTTTTACTTGGACATTCACAAGTGGTGTAAGATAAATCTGCAGGTAGTGGAGATTCAGTTGAATTCCAGATTCGCAGTGAATGAATGGAACATTCTGTACTGGAGATTGCAATGATTTCTCAAGTCTGGATTGTTTGGACATGAAAATGAAGAGCTGACCACAGTTGTGTGGATACCCAGTAAAAAGCAGGGCTTAGAGTGTGAACAGACCGCTGAAAACCAGCATTGTGTTACTTGGACATTCATAAGTGGTGTAATGAAAGCCTACCTGGAGTGCAGATTCAGATGAATTCCAGATTGGCAGTGAATGAATGGAACATTCTGTACTGGCGATTCCAATGATTTCTGAAGTCTGATATTGTGGAAAAGAAAATGAAAGGCTGACCAGGTTTGAGTGGATAGACAATTGAACAGCACACTGCGAGTGTGAAAAGGCGGCTGAAAACCAGCATTGGATTACTTGGTCATTCACCAGTGCTGTAATGAAAACCTGCCTGGAGCGGAGAGTCAGATGAATTGCAGAATCGCAGTGAATGAATGGAACAGTCTGTAGTGGAGATCCCAATGATTTCTGAAGGCTGGTTTGTGTGGAGAGGAAAATGAAGAGCTGACCAATATTGAGTGGATAGCCCATTGAACAGCACTTCTGCGAGTTGAACATGCCTCTGAAAACCAGTATTGAGTTACTTGGACATTCACCAGTGGTGTAACGAAAACCTGCCGGGAGTGGAGGTTCAGATGAATTCCAGATTCGCAGTGAATGAATGGAACATTCTCTAGTGGTGATTCCAATGATTTCTGAAGGCTGGGTTTTGTGGACACGAAAATGTAGAGCTGAACAGGGTGGAGTGGATAGCCAAATGAACAGCACGTCTCTTAGTATGAACAGGCCACTGAAAACCAGCATTGGCTTACTTGGACATTCATAAGTGGTGTAACGATAACCCGCCGGGAGTTGAGAGTCAGATGAATTTAAGATTCGCAGTGAATGAACGGAACATTCTGTGGAGGAGATACCAATTATTTCTGAAGGTTGGGTTATGAGGACAGGAAAATGTAGAGCTGAATAGGGTTGGGTGGATAGCAAATTGAACAGCACGGCTGAGAGTATAAGCAGGCGGCTTAAAACCAGCATTGGCTTCCTTACACATATACCAGTGGTGTCACGAAAACCTGCCGGGAGTGGAGACTCTGATGAATTCCAGATTCGCGTGATTGAATGGAACATTCTGTAGTGGAGATTGCCAAGATTTAGAAATCTGGATAGTCTGGACAGGATATTGAAGAGCTGACCAATGTTGAGTGGATAGCCAGTGAACAGCACGGTTTCGAGTGTGAACAGACCACTAAGAAGCAGCATTGCATTACTTGGACATTCATCAGTGGTGTAACGAAAGCCTTCCTGGAATGCAGATTCAGATTATTTCCAGATTCACAGTGAATGAATGGAAATTTCTGTAGTAGAGATTCCAATGATTTCTGAACGCTGGGTTGTGTGGACAGGAAAATGAAGAGCTGACTAGGTTTGACTGGATTGCCAATTGAACAGCAAGGCTGTGAGTGTGAACAGCCGCTGAAAACCAGTATTGGATTACCTGGTCATTCACCAGTGTTGTTAGGAAAATCTGCCTGGTGTGGAGAGTCAGAGGAATTCCAGATTCGCAGGGAACGAATGGAACATTCTGAAGTGGAGATAAGAATGATTTCTGAAGGCTCGGTGTGTGGAAGGAAAATCAAGAGCTAACCAGCGTTCACTGGATAGCCAATTGAACAGCACGGCTGCGAGTGTTAACACGCAGCTGAAACCAGCCTTGGGTTGCTTGGACATTCACCAGTGGTGAAACGAAAACCTGCTGGGAGTGGAGAACAAGATGAATTCAAGATTCGCGTGAATGAATGAAACATTCTGTAGTGTAGATTGCAATGGTTTCTGAGGTTTGTATTGTCTGAACTGGAAAAAGAAGAACTCACCAGTGTTGAGTCGCTAGACCGTGAACAGCACGGGTTCGAGTGTGAATAGACCGCTGAAAACCATCATTGCGTTACTTGAACATTCAGCAGTGGTGCAATGAAAACCTGCCGGGAGTGGAGATTCAGATGAATTCCAGATTCGCAGTGAATGAATGGAACATTCTCTAGTGGTGATTCCAATGATTTCTGAAGGCTGGGTTTTGTGGACACGAAAATGTAGAGCTGAACAGGGTGGAATGGATAGCCAAATGAACAGCACGTCTCGTAGTAAGAACAGGCCACTGAAAACCAGCTTTGGCTTAATTGGACATTCACAAGTGGTGTAACGAAAACCTGACGGGAGTTGAGAATTAGATGAATTTCAGATTTGCAGTCAATGAATGGAACATTCTGTGGAGGAGATACCAATTGTTTCTGAAGTTTGGGTTATGTGGACAGGAAAATGGAGCTGAAGAGGGTTGAGTGGATAGCAAATTGAACAGCACGGCTGAGAGTATGAGCAGGCCACTTAAAACCAGCATTGGCTTACTTGGATATTTACCAGTGGTGTCACGAAAACCTGCCGGGGGTGGAGATTCAGATGAATTCCAGATTCGCTGTGAATGAATGGAACATTCTGTAGTGGAGATAACAATGATTTCTCCAGTCTCTGTGGTGTGGACAGGAAAATGTAGAGCTGGCCAGGGTTGAGTGGATAGCCAATTGAACAGCACCACTGCGCTTGTGAAGAAAACACTTAAAACATTGGGTTACTTGGACATTCAACAGTGGTGTAACGAAAACCTGCCGGGAGTGGAGGTTCAGAGGAATTCCAGATTCGCAGTGAATGAATGGAACATTCTCTAGTGGAGATTCCAATGATTTCTGAAGGCTGGGTCGTGTGGAAGGAAAATCAAGAACTAATCAGGATTTAGTGGAAAGCCAATTGTATAGCATGGCTGCGAGTGTGAACATGCAGCTGAAAACCAGCATTGGGTTACTTGGACATTCATCAGTGGTGTAAGGAAAACCTGCATGGAGTGGAGAGTCAGTTGAATTCCACATTCGCAGTGAATGAATGGAACATTCTGTAGAGGAGATTCCAATGATTTCTGAAGCCTGTGTTGTGTGGACAGGAAAATGAAGAGCTGACCAGGCTTGAATCGATAGCCAAGTAAACAGCAGGGCTGCGAATATGAACAGGCCGCTGAAAACCAGCATTGGGTTACTTGGACATTCAACAGTGGTGTAATGAAAACCTGCGTGGAGTTGAGAGTCAGATGAATTCCAGATTCGCAGTGAATGAATGGAACATTCTGTAGTGGAGATAACAAAGATTTCTGAAGGCTGGTAGTGTGGTGGGACAATGAAGAGCTGAACAGGGTGGAGTGAATTGTCAATTAAACAGCACGGCTGCGAGTATGAACAGGCCTCTGAAAACCAGCATTGGCTTACTTGGACATTCACAAGTGGTGTAATGTTAACCAGGCGGGAGTGGAGAATCAGATAAACTCCAGACTCGCAGTGAATGAATGGAACATTCTGTAGTGGAGATTGCAATGATTTCTGAAATCTGGATTGTGGGGACACGAAAATGAAGAGCTGACAAGTGTTGAGTGGATAGCCTGTAAAAAGCCTCGGCTTCGAATGTGAACAGACCACTGAAAACCAGTATTGCATTACTTCGACTTTCAGCAGTGGTGTAACGAAAGCCTGCGTGGAGTGCAGATTCAGATGAATTCCAGATTCCCAGTGAATGAATGGAACATCCTGTAGTGGAGATTACAATGATTTCTGAAGGCTGGGTTGTGTGCACAGGAAAATGAGGAGCAAAACAGGTTGAGTGGATAGCCAATTGAACAGCACGACTGCGAACATGAACAGGCCTCTGAAAACCAGCATTGTTTTACTTGGACATTCACAAGTGGTGTAAGATAAATCTGCAGGTAGTGGAGATTCAGTTGAATTCCAGATTCGCAGTGAATGAATGGAACATTCTGTACTGGAGATTGCAATGATTTCTCAAGTCTGGATTGTTTGGACATGAAAATGAAGAGCTGACCACAGTTGTGTGGATACCCAGTAAAAAGCAGGGCTTAGAGTGTGAACAGACCGCTGAAAACCAGCATTGTGTTACTTGGACATTCATAAGTGGTGTAATGAAAGCCTACCTGGAGTGCAGATTCAGATGAATTCCAGATTGGCAGTGAATGAATGGAACATTCTGTACTGGCGATTCCAATGATTTCTGAAGTCTGATATTGTGGAAAAGAAAATGAAAGGCTGACCAGGTTTGAGTGGCTAGACAATTGAACAGCACACTGCGAGTGTGAAAAGGCGGCTGAAAACCAGCATTGGATTACTTGGTCATTCACCAGTGCTGTAATGAAAACCTGCCTGGAGCGGAGAGTCAGATGAATTGCAGAATCGCAGTGAATGAATGGAACAGTCTGTAGTGGAGATCCCAATGATTTCTGAAGGCTGGTTTGTGTGGAGAGGAAAATGAAGAGCTGACCAATATTGAGTGGATAGCCCATTGAACAGCACTTCTGCGAGTTGAACATGCCTCTGAAAACCAGTATTGAGTTACTTGGACATTCACCAGTGGCGTAACGAAAACCTGCCGGGAGTGGAGGTTCAGATGAATTCCAGATTCGCAGTGAATGAATGGAGCATTCTCTAGTGGTGATTCCAATGATTTCTGAAGGCTGGGTTTTGTGGACACGAAAATGTAGAGCTGAACAGGGTGGAGTGGATAGCCAAATGAACAGCACGTCTCTTAGTATGAACAGGCCACTGAAAACCAGCATTGGCTTACTTGGACATTCACAAGTGGTGTAACGATAACCCGCCGGGAGTTGAGAGTCAGATGAATTTAAGATTCGCAGTGAATGAACGGAACATTCTGTGGAGGAGATACCAATTATTTCTGAAGGTTGGGTTATGAGGACAGGAAAATGTAGAGCTGAATAGGGTTGGGTGGATAGCAAATTGAACAGCACGGCTGAGTGTGTTAGCAGGCGGCTTAAAACCAGCATTGTCTTCCTTGGACATTTACCAGTGGTGTCACGAAAACCTTCCAGGAGTGGAGACTCTGATGAATTCCAGATTCGCGTGACTGAATGGAACATTCTGTAGTGGTGATTGCCAACATTTAGAAATCTGGATAGTCTGGACAGGATATTGAAGAGCTGACCGATATTGAGTGGATAGCCAATGAACAGCACGGTTTCGAGTGTGAACAGACCACTAAGAAGCAGCATTGCATTACTTGGACATTCATCAGTGGTGTAACGAAAGCCTTCCTGGAATGCAGATTCAGATTATTTCCAGATTCACAGTGAATGAATGGAAATTTCTGTAGTAGAGATTCCAATGATTTCTGAACGCTGGGTTGTGTGGACAGGAAAATGAAGAGCTGACTGGGTTTGACTGGATTGCCAATTGAACAGCAAGGCTGTGAGTGTGAACAGCCGCTGAAAACCAGCATTGGATTACCTGGTCATTCACCAGTGTTGTTAGGAAAATCTGCCTGGTGTGGAGAGTCAGAGGAATTCCAGATTCGCAGGGAACGAAATGAACATTCTGAAGTGGAGATAAGAATGATTTCTGAAGGCTCGGTGTGTGGAAGGAAAATCAAGAGCTAACCAGCGTTCACTGGATAGCCAATTGAACAGCACGGCTGCGAGTGTTAACACGCAGCTGAAACCAGCCTTGGGTTGCTTGGACATTCACCAGTGGTGAAACGAAAACCTGCTGGGAGTGGAGAACAAGATGAATTCAAGATTCGCGTGAATGAATGAAACATTCTGTAGTGTAGATTGCAATGGTTTCTGGGGTTTGTATTGTCTGAACTGGAAAAAGAAGAACTCACCAGTGTTGAGTCGCTAGACCGTGAACAGCACGGGTTCGAGTGTGAATAGACCGCTGAAAACCATCATTGCGTTACTTGAACATTCAGCAGTGGTGCAATGAAAACCTGCCGGGAGTGGAGATTCAGATGAATTCCAGATTCGCAGTGAATGAATGGAACATTCTCTAGTGGTGATTCCAATGATTTCTGAAGGCTGGGTTTTGTGGACACGAAAATGTAGAGCTGAACAGGGTGGAATGGATAGCCAAATGAACAGCACGTCTCGTAGTAAGAACAGGCCACTGAAAACCAGCTTTGGCTTAATTGGACATTCACAAGTGGTGTAACGAAAACCTGACGGGAGTTGAGAATTAGATGAATTTCAGATTTGCAGTCAATGAATGGAACATTCTGTGGAGGAGATACCAATTGTTTCTGAAGTTTGGGTTATGTGGACAGGAAAATGGAGCTGAAGAGGGTTGAGTGGATAGCAAATTGAACAGCACGGCTGAGAGTATGAGCAGGCCACTTAAAACCAGCATTGGCTTACTTGGATATTTACCAGTGGTGTCACGAAAACCTGCCGGGGGTGGAGATTCAGATGAATTCCAGATTCGCTGTGAATGAATGGAACATTCTGTAGTGGAGATAACAAAGATTTCTGAAGGCTGGTAGTGTGGTGGGACAATGAAGAGCTGAACAGGGTGGAGTGAATTGTCAATTAAACAGCACGGCTGCGAGTATGAACAGGCCTCTGAAAACCAGCATTGGCTTACTTGGACATTCACAAGTGGTGTAATGTTAACCAGGCGGGAGTGGAGAATCAGATAAACTCCAGACTCGCAGTGAATGAATGGAACATTCTGTAGTGGAGATTGCAATGATTTCTGAAATCTGGATTGTGGGGACACGAAAATGAAGAGCTGACCAGTGTTGAGTGGATAGCCTGTAAAAAGCCTCGGCTTCGAATGTGAACAGACCACTGAAAACCAGTATTGCATTACTTCGACTTTCAGCAGTGGTGTAACGAAAGCCTGCGTGGAGTGCAGATTCAGATGAATTCCAGATTCCCAGTGAATGAATGGAACATCCTGTAGTGGAGATTACAATGATTTCTGAAGGCTGGGTTGTGTGCACAGGAAAATGAGGAGCAAAACAGGTTGAGTGGATAGCCAATTGAACAGCACGACTGCGAACATGAACAGGCCTCTGAAAACCAGCATTGTTTTACTTGGACATTCACAAGTGGTGTAAGATAAATCTGCAGGTAGTGGAGATTCAGTTGAATTCCAGATTCGCAGTGAATGAATGGAACATTCTGTACTGGAGATTGCAATGATTTCTCAAGTCTGGATTGTTTGGACATGAAAATGAAGAGCTGACCACAGTTGTGTGGATACCCAGTAAAAAGCAGGGCTTAGAGTGTGAACAGACCGCTGAAAACCAGCATTGTGTTACTTGGACATTCATAAGTGGTGTAATGAAAGCCTACCGGGAGTGCAGATTCAGATGAATTCCAGATTGGCAGTGAATGAATGGAAGATTCTGTACTGGCGATTCCAATGATTTCTGAAGTCTGATATTGTGGAAAAGAAAATGAAAGGCTGACCAGGTTTGAGTGGCTAGACAATTGAACAGCACACTGCGAGTGTGAAAAGGCGGCTGAAAACCAGCATTGGATTACTTGGTCATTCACCAGTGCTGTAATGAAAACCTGCCTGGAGCGGAGAGTCAGATGAATTGCAGAATCGCAGTGAATGAATGGAACAGTCTGTAGTGGAGATCCCAATGATTTCTGAAGGCTGGTTTGTGTGGAGAGGAAAATGAAGAGCTGACCAATATTGAGTGGATAGCCCATTGAACAGCACTTCTGCGAGTTGAACATGCCTCTGAAAACCAGTATTGAGTTACTTGGACATTCACCAGTGGTGTAACGAAAACCTGCCGGGAGTGGAGGTTCAGATGAATTCCAGATTCGCAGTGAATGAATGGAACATTCTCTAGTGGTGATTCCAATGATTTCTGAAGGCTGGGTTTTGTGGACACGAAAATGTAGAGCTGAACAGGGTGGAGTGGATAGCCAAATGAACAGCACGTCTCTTAGTATGAACAGGCCACTGAAAACCAGCATTGGCTTACTTGGACATTCATAAGTGGTGTAACGATAACCCTCCGGGAGTTGAGAGTCAGATGAATTTAAGATTCGCAGTGAATGAACGGAACATTCTGTGGAGGAGATACCAATTATTTCTGAAGGTTGGGTTATGAGGACAGGAAAATGTAGAGCTGAATAGGGTTGGGTGGATAGCAAATTGAACAGCACGGCTGAGAGTATAAGCAGGCGGCTTAAAACCAGCATTGGCTTCCTTGGACATATACCAGTGGTGTCACGAAAACCTGCCGGGAGTGGAGACTCTGATGAATTCCAGATTCGCGTGATTGAATGGAACATTCTGTAGTGGAGATTGCCAAGATTTAGAAATCTGGATAGTCTGGACAGGATATTGAAGAGCTGACCAATGTTGAGTGGATAGCCAGTGAACAGCACGGTTTCGAGTGTGAACAGACCACTAAGAAGCAGCATTGCATTACTTGGACATTCATCAGTGGTGTAACGAAAGCCTTCCTGGAATGCAGATTCAGATTATTTCCAGATTCACAGTGAATGAATGGAAATTTCTGTAGTAGAGATTCCAATGATTTCTGAACGCTGGGTTGTGTGGACAGGAAAATGAAGAGCTGACTAGGTTTGACTGGATTGCCAATTGAACAGCAAGGCTGTGAGTGTGAACAGCCGCTGAAAACCAGTATTGGATTACCTGGTCATTCACCAGTGTTGTTAGGAAAATCTGCCTGGTGTGGAGAGTCAGAGGAATTCCAGATTCGCAGGGAACGAATGGAACATTCTGAAGTGGAGATAAGAATGATTTCTGAAGGCTCGGTGTGTGGAAGGAAAATCAAGAGCTAACCAGCGTTCACTGGATAGCCAATTGAACAGCACGGCTGCGAGTGTTAACACGCAGCTGAAACCAGCCTTGGGTTGCTTGGACATTCACCAGTGGTGAAACGAAAACCTGCTGGGAGTGGAGAACAAGATGAATTCAAGATTCGCGTGAATGAATGAAACATTCTGTAGTGTAGATTGCAATGGTTTCTGAGGTTTGTATTGTCTGAACTGGAAAAAGAAGAACTCACCAGTGTTGAGTCGCTAGACCGTGAACAGCACGGGTTCGAGTGTGAATAGACCGCTGAAAACCATCATTGCGTTACTTGAACATTCAGCAGTGGTGCAATGAAAACCTGCCGGGAGTGGAGATTCAGATGAATTCCAGATTCGCAGTGAATGAATGGAACATTCTCTAGTGGTGATTCCAATGATTTCTGAAGGCTGGGTTTTGTGGACACGAAAATGTAGAGCTGAACAGGGTGGAATGGATAGCCAAATGAACAGCACGTCTCGTAGTAAGAACAGGCCACTGAAAACCAGCTTTGGCTTAATTGGACATTCACAAGTGGTGTAACGAAAACCTGACGGGAGTTGAGAATTAGATGAATTTCAGATTTGCAGTCAATGAATGGAACATTCTGTGGAGGAGATACCAATTGTTTCTGAAGTTTGGGTTATGTGGACAGGAAAATGGAGCTGAAGAGGGTTGAGTGGATAGCAAATTGAACAGCACGGCTGAGAGTATGAGCAGGCCACTTAAAACCAGCATTGGCTTACTTGGATATTTACCAGTGGTGTCACGAAAACCTGCCGGGAGTGGAGATTCAGATGAATTCCAGATTCGCTGTGAATGAATGGAACATTCTGTAGTGGAGATAACAATGATTTCTCCAGTCTCTGTGGTGTGGACAGGAAAATGTAGAGCTGGCCAGGGTTGAGTGGATAGCCAATTGAACAGCACCACTGCGCTTGTGAAGAAAACACTTAAAACATTGGGTTACTTGGACATTCAACAGTGGTGTAACGAAAACCTGCCGGGAGTGGAGGTTCAGAGGAATTCCAGATTCGCAGTGAATGAATGGAACATTCTCTAGTGGAGATTCCAATGATTTCTGAAGGCTGGGTCGTGTGGAAGGAAAATCAAGAACTAATCAGGATTTAGTGGAAAGCCAATTGTATAGCATGGCTGCGAGTGTGAACATGCAGCTGAAAAGCAGCATTGGGTTACTTGGACATTCATCAGTGGTGTAAGGAAAACCTGCATGGAGTGGAGAGTCAGTTGAATTCCACATTCGCAGTGAATGAATGGAACATTCTGTAGAGGAGATTCCAATGATTTCTGAAGCCTGTGTTGTGTGGACAGGAAAATGAAGAGCTGACCAGGCTTGAATCGATAGCCAAGTAAACAGCAGGGCTGCGAATATGAACAGGCCGCTGAAAACCAGCATTGGGTTACTTGGACATTCAACAGTGGTGTAATGAAAACCTGCGTGGAGTTGAGAGTCAGATGAATTCCAGATTCGCAGTGAATGAATGGAACATTCTGTAGTGGAGATAACAAAGATTTCTGAAGGCTGGTAGTGTGGTGGGACAATGAAGAGCTGAACAGGGTGGAGTGAATTGTCAATTAAACAGCACGGCTGCGAGTATGAACAGGCCTCTGAAAACCAGCATTGGCTTACTTGGACATTCACAAGTGGTGTAATGTTAACCAGGCGGGAGTGGAGAATCAGATAAACTCCAGACTCGCAGTGAATGAATGGAACATTCTGTAGTGGAGATTGCAATGATTTCTGAAATCTGGATTGTGGGGACACGAAAATGAAGAGCTGACAAGTGTTGAGTGGATAGCCTGTAAAAAGCCTCGGCTTCGAATGTGAACAGACCACTGAAAACCAGTATTGCATTACTTCGACTTTCAGCAGTGGTGTAACGAAAGCCTGCGTGGAGTGCAGATTCAGATGAATTCCAGATTCCCAGTGAATGAATGGAACATCCTGTAGTGGAGATTACAATGATTTCTGAAGGCTGGGTTGTGTGCACAGGAAAATGAGGAGCAAAACAGGTTGAGTGGATAGCCAATTGAACAGCACGACTGCGAACATGAACAGGCCTCTGAAAACCAGCATTGTTTTACTTGGACATTCACAAGTGGTGTAAGATAAATCTGCAGGTAGTGGAGATTCAGTTGAATTCCAGATTCGCAGTGAATGAATGGAACATTCTGTACTGGAGATTGCAATGATTTCTCAAGTCTGGATTGTTTGGACATGAAAATGAAGAGCTGACCACAGTTGTGTGGATACCCAGTAAAAAGCAGGGCTTAGAGTGTGAACAGACCGCTGAAAACCAGCATTGTGTTACTTGGACATTCATAAGTGGTGTAATGAAAGCCTACCTGGAGTGCAGATTCAGATGAATTCCAGATTGGCAGTGAATGAATGGAACATTCTGTACTGGCGATTCCAATGATTTCTGAAGTCTGATATTGTGGAAAAGAAAATGAAAGGCTGACCAGGTTTGAGTGGCTAGACAATTGAACAGCACACTGCGAGTGTGAAAAGGCGGCTGAAAACCAGCATTGGATTACTTGGTCATTCACCAGTGCTGTAATGAAAACCTGCCTGGAGCGGAGAGTCAGATGAATTGCAGAATCGCAGTGAATGAATGGAACAGTCTGTAGTGGAGATCCCAATGATTTCTGAAGGCTGGTTTGTGTGGAGAGGAAAATGAAGAGCTGACCAATATTGAGTGGATAGCCCATTGAACAGCACTTCTGCGAGTTGAACATGCCTCTGAAAACCAGTATTGAGTTACTTGGACATTCACCAGTGGCGTAACGAAAACCTGCCGGGAGTGGAGGTTCAGATGAATTCCAGATTCGCAGTGAATGAATGGAGCATTCTCTAGTGGTGATTCCAATGATTTCTGAAGGCTGGGTTTTGTGGACACGAAAATGTAGAGCTGAACAGGGTGGAGTGGATAGCCAAATGAACAGCACGTCTCTTAGTATGAACAGGCCACTGAAAACCAGCATTGGCTTACTTGGACATTCACAAGTGGTGTAACGATAACCCGCCGGGAGTTGAGAGTCAGATGAATTTAAGATTCGCAGTGAATGAACGGAACATTCTGTGGAGGAGATACCAATTATTTCTGAAGGTTGGGTTATGAGGACAGGAAAATGTAGAGCTGAATAGGGTTGGGTGGATAGCAAATTGAACAGCACGGCTGAGTGTGTTAGCAGGCGGCTTAAAACCAGCATTGTCTTCCTTGGACATTTACCAGTGGTGTCACGAAAACCTTCCAGGAGTGGAGACTCTGATGAATTCCAGATTCGCGTGACTGAATGGAACATTCTGTAGTGGTGATTGCCAACATTTAGAAATCTGGATAGTCTGGACAGGATATTGAAGAGCTGACCGATATTGAGTGGATAGCCAATGAACAGCACGGTTTCGAGTGTGAACAGACCACTAAGAAGCAGCATTGCATTACTTGGACATTCATCAGTGGTGTAACGAAAGCCTTCCTGGAATGCAGATTCAGATTATTTCCAGATTCACAGTGAATGAATGGAAATTTCTGTAGTAGAGATTCCAATGATTTCTGAACGCTGGGTTGTGTGGACAGGAAAATGAAGAGCTGACTGGGTTTGACTGGATTGCCAATTGAACAGCAAGGCTGTGAGTGTGAACAGCCGCTGAAAACCAGCATTGGATTACCTGGTCATTCACCAGTGTTGTTAGGAAAATCTGCCTGGTGTGGAGAGTCAGAGGAATTCCAGATTCGCAGGGAACGAATGGAACATTCTGAAGTGGAGATAAGAATGATTTCTGAAGGCTCGGTGTGTGGAAGGAAAATCAAGAGCTAACCAGCGTTCACTGGATAGCCAATTGAACAGCACGGCTGCGAGTGTTAACACGCAGCTGAAACCAGCCTTGGGTTGCTTGGACATTCACCAGTGGTGAAACGAAAACCTGCTGGGAGTGGAGAACAAGATGAATTCAAGATTCGCGTGAATGAATGAAACATTCTGTAGTGTAGATTGCAATGGTTTCTGGGGTTTGTATTGTCTGAACTGGAAAAAGAAGAACTCACCAGTGTTGAGTCGCTAGACCGTGAACAGCACGGGTTCGAGTGTGAATAGACCGCTGAAAACCATCATTGCGTTACTTGAACATTCAGCAGTGGTGCAATGAAAACCTGCCGGGAGTGGAGATTCAGATGAATTCCAGATTCGCAGTGAATGAATGGAACATTCTCTAGTGGTGATTCCAATGATTTCTGAAGGCTGGGTTTTGTGGACACGAAAATGTAGAGCTGAACAGGGTGGAATGGATAGCCAAATGAACAGCACGTCTCGTAGTAAGAACAGGCCACTGAAAACCAGCTTTGGCTTAATTGGACATTCACAAGTGGTGTAACGAAAACCTGACGGGAGTTGAGAATTAGATGAATTTCAGATTTGCAGTCAATGAATGGAACATTCTGTGGAGGAGATACCAATTGTTTCTGAAGTTTGGGTTATGTGGACAGGAAAATGGAGCTGAAGAGGGTTGAGTGGATAGCAAATTGAACAGCACGGCTGAGAGTATGAGCAGGCCACTTAAAACCAGCATTGGCTTACTTGGATATTTACCAGTGGTGTCACGAAAACCTGCCGGGAGTGGAGATTCAGATGAATTCCAGATTCGCTGTGAATGAATGGAACATTCTGTAGTGGAGATAACAATGATTTCTCCAGTCTCTGTGGTGTGGACAGGAAAATGTAGAGCTGGCCAGGGTTGAGTGGATAGCCAATTGAACAGCACCACTGCGCTTGTGAAGAAAACACTTAAAACATTGGGTTACTTGGACATTCAACAGTGGTGTAACGAAAACCTGCCGGGAGTGGAGGTTCAGAGGAATTCCAGATTCGCAGTGAATGAATGGAACATTCTCTAGTGGAGATTCCAATGATTTCTGAAGGCTGGGTCGTGTGGAAGGAAAATCAAGAACTAATCAGGATTTAGTGGAAAGCCAATTGTATAGCATGGCTGCGAGTGTGAACATGCAGCTGAAAACCAGCATTGGGTTACTTGGACATTCATCAGTGGTGTAAGGAAAACCTGCATGGAGTGGAGAGTCAGTTGAATTCCACATTCGCAGTGAATGAATGGAACATTCTGTAGAGGAGATTCCAATGATTTCTGAAGCCTGTGTTGTGTGGACAGGAAAATGAAGAGCTGACCAGGCTTGAATCGATAGCCAAGTAAACAGCAGGGCTGCGAATATGAACAGGCCGCTGAAAACCAGCATTGGGTTACTTGGACATTCAACAGTGGTGTAATGAAAACCTGCGTGGAGTTGAGAGTCAGATGAATTCCAGATTCGCAGTGAATGAATGGAACATTCTGTAGTGGAGATAACAAAGATTTCTGAAGGCTGGTAGTGTGGTGGGACAATGAAGAGCTGAACAGGGTGGAGTGAATTGTCAATTAAACAGCACGGCTGCGAGTATGAACAGGCCTCTGAAAACCAGCATTGGCTTACTTGGACATTCACAAGTGGTGTAATGTTAACCAGGCGGGAGTGGAGAATCAGATAAACTCCAGACTCGCAGTGAATGAATGGAACATTCTGTAGTGGAGATTGCAATGATTTCTGAAATCTGGATTGTGGGGACACGAAAATGAAGAGCTGACCAGTGTTGAGTGGATAGCCTGTAAAAAGCCTCGGCTTCGAATGTGAACAGACCACTGAAAACCAGTATTGCATGACTTCGACTTTCAGCAGTGGTGTAACGAAAGCCTGCGTGGAGTGCAGATTCAGATGAATTCCAGATTCCCAGTGAATGAATGGAACATCCTGTAGTGGAGATTACAATGATTTCTGAAGGCTGGGTTGTGTGCACAGGAAAATGAGGAGCAAAACAGGTTGAGTGGATAGCCAATTGAACAGCACGACTGCGAACATGAACAGGCCTCTGAAAACCAGCATTGTTTTACTTGGACATTCACAAGTGGTGTAAGATAAATCTGCAGGTAGTGGAGATTCAGTTGAATTCCAGATTCGCAGTGAATGAATGGAACATTCTGTACTGGAGATTGCAATGATTTCTCAAGTCTGGATTGTTTGGACATGAAAATGAAGAGCTGACCACAGTTGTGTGGATACCCAGTAAAAAGCAGGGCTTAGCGTGTGAACAGACCGCTGAAAACCAGCATTGTGTTACTTGGACATTCATAAGTGGTGTAATGAAAGCCTACCTGGAGTGCAGATTCAGATGAATTCCAGATTGGCAGTGAATGAATGGAACATTCTGTACTGGCGATTCCAATGATTTCTGAAGTCTGATATTGTGGAAAAGAAAATGAAAGGCTGACCAGGTTTGAGTGGATAGACAATTGAACAGCACACTGCGAGTGTGAAAAGGCGGCTGAAAACCAGCATTGGATTACTTGGTCATTCACCAGTGCTGTAATCAAAACCTGCCTGGAGCGGAGAGTCAGATGAATTGCAGAATCGCAGTGAATGAATGGAACAGTCTGTAGTGGAGATCCCAATGATTTCTGAAGGCTGGTTTGTGTGGAGAGGAAAATGAAGAGCTGACCAATATTGAGTGGATAGCCCATTGAACAGCACTTCTGCGAGTTGAACATGCCTCTGAAAACCAGTATTGAGTTACTTGGACATTCACCAGTGGCGTAACGAAAACCTGCCGGGAGTGGAGGTTCAGATGAATTCCAGATTCGCAGTGAATGAATGGAGCATTCTCTAGTGGTGATTCCAATGATTTCTGAAGGCTGGGTTTTGTGGACACGAAAATGTAGAGCTGAACAGGGTGGAGTGGATAGCCAAATGAACAGCACGTCTCTTAGTATGAACAGGCCACTGAAAACCAGCATTGGCTTACTTGGACATTCACAAGTGGTGTAACGATAACCCGCCGGGAGTTGAGAGTCAGATGAATTTAAGATTCGCAGTGAATGAACGGAACATTCTGTGGAGGAGATACCAATTATTTCTGAAGGTTGGGTTATGAGGACAGGAAAATGTAGAGCTGAATAGGGTTGGGTGGATAGCAAATTGAACAGCACGGCTGAGTGTGTTAGCAGGCGGCTTAAAACCAGCATTGTCTTCCTTGGACATTTACCAGTGGTGTCACGAAAACCTTCCAGGAGTGGAGACTCTGATGAATTCCAGATTCGCGTGACTGAATGGAACATTCTGTAGTGGTGATTGCCAACATTTAGAAATCTGGATAGTCTGGACAGGATATTGAAGAGCTGACCGATATTGAGTGGATAGCCAATGAACAGCACGGTTTCGAGTGTGAACAGACCACTAAGAAGCAGCATTGCATTACTTGGACATTCATCAGTGGTGTAACGAAAGCCTTCCTGGAATGCAGATTCAGATTATTTCCAGATTCACAGTGAATGAATGGAAATTTCTGTAGTAGAGATTCCAATGATTTCTGAACGCTGGGTTGTGTGGACAGGAAAATGAAGAGCTGACTAGGTTTGACTGGATTGCCAATTGAACAGCAAGGCTGTGAGTGTGAACAGCCGCTGAAAACCAGCATTGGATTACCTGGTCATTCACCAGTGTTGTTAGGAAAATCTGCCTGGTGTGGAGAGTCAGAGGAATTCCAGATTCGCAGGGAACGAATGGAACATTCTGAAGTGGAGATAAGAATGATTTCTGAAGGCTCGGTGTGTGGAAGGAAAATCAAGAGCTAACCAGCGTTCACTGGATAGCCAATTGAACAGCACGGCTGCGAGTGTTAACACGCAGCTGAAACCAGCCTTGGGTTGCTTGGACATTCACCAGTGGTGAAACGAAAACCTGCTGGGAGTGGAGAACAAGATGAATTCAAGATTCGCGTGAATGAATGAAACATTCTGTAGTGTAGATTGCAATGGTTTCTGGGGTTTGTATTGTCTGAACTGGAAAAAGAAGAACTCACCAGTGTTGAGTCGCTAGACCGTGAACAGCACGGGTTCGAGTGTGAATAGACCGCGGAAAACCATCATTGCGTTACTTGAACATTCAGCAGTGGTGCAATGAAAACCTGCCGGGAGTGGAGATTCAGATGAATTCCAGATTCGCAGTGAATGAATGGAACATTCTCTAGTGGTGATTCCAATGATTTCTGAAGGCTGGGTTTTGTGGACACGAAAATGTAGAGCTGAACAGGGTGGAATGGATAGCCAAATGAACAGCACGTCTCGTAGTAAGAACAGGCCACTGAAAACCAGCTTTGGCTTAATTGGACATTCACAAGTGGTGTAACGAAAACCTGACGGGAGTTGAGAATTAGATGAATTTCAGATTTGCAGTCAATGAATGGAACATTCTGTGGAGGAGATACCAATTGTTTCTGAAGTTTGGGTTATGTGGACAGGAAAATGGAGCTGAAGAGGGTTGAGTGGATAGCAAATTGAACAGCACGGCTGAGAGTATGAGCAGGCCACTTAAAACCAGCATTGGCTTACTTGGATATTTACCAGTGGTGTCACGAAAACCTGCCGGGAGTGGAGATTCAGATGAATTCCAGATTCGCTGTGAATGAATGGAACATTCTGTAGTGGAGATAACAATGATTTCTCCAGTCTCTGTGGTGTGGACAGGAAAATGTAGAGCTGGCCAGGGTTGAGTGGATAGCCAATTGAACAGCACCACTGCGCTTGTGAAGAAAACACTTAAAACATTGGGTTACTTGGACATTCAACAGTGGTGTAACGAAAACCTGCCGGGAGTGGAGGTTCAGAGGAATTCCAGATTCGCAGTGAATGAATGGAACATTCTCTAGTGGAGATTCCAATGATTTCTGAAGGCTGGGTCGTGTGGAAGGAAAATCAAGAACTAATCAGGATTTAGTGGAAAGCCAATTGTATAGCATGGCTGCGAGTGTGAACATGCAGCTGAAAACCAGCATTGGGTTACTTGGACATTCATCAGTGGTGTAAGGAAAACCTGCATGGAGTGGAGAGTCAGTTGAATTCCACATTCGCAGTGAATGAATGTAACATTCTGTAGAGGAGATTCCAATGATTTCTGAAGCCTGTGTTGTGTGGACAGGAAAATGAAGAGCTGACCAGGCTTGAATCGATAGCCAAGTAAACAGCAGGGCTGCGAATATGAACAGGCCGCTGAAAACCAGCATTGGGTTACTTGGACATTCAACAGTGGTGTAATGAAAACCTGCGTGGAGTTGAGAGTCAGATAAATTCCAGATTCGCAGTGAATGAATGGAACATTCTGTAGTGGAGATAACAAAGATTTCTGAAGGCTGGTAGTGTGGTGGGACAATGAAGAGCTGAACAGGGTGGAGTGAATTGTCAATTAAACAGCACGGCTGCGAGTATGAACAGGCCTCTGAAAACCAGCATTGGCTTACTTGGACATTCACAAGTGGTGTAATGTTAACCAGGCGGGAGTGGAGAATCACATAAACTCCAGACTCGCAGTGAATGAATGGAACATTCTGTAGTGGAGATTGCAATGATTTCTGAAATCTGGATTGTGGGGACACGAAAATGAAGAGATGACCAGTGTTGAGTGGATAGCCTGTAAAAAGCCTCGGCTTCGAATGTGAACAGACCACTGAAAACCAGTATTGCATTACTTCGACTTTCAGCAGTGGTGTAACGAAAGCCTGCGTGGAGTGCAGATTCAGATGAATTCCAGATTCCCAGTGAATGAATGGAACATCCTGTAGTGGAGATTACAATGATTTCTGAAGGCTGGGTTGTGTGCACAGGAAAATGAGGAGCAAAACAGGTTGAGTGGATAGCCAATTGAACAGCACGACTGCGAACATGAACAGGCCTCTGAAAACCAGCATTGTTTTACTTGGACATTCACAAGTGGTATAAGATAAATCTGCAGGTAGTGGAGATTCAGTTGAATGCCAGATTCGCAGTGAATGAATGGAACATTCTGTACTGGAGATTGCAATGATTTCTCAAGTCTGGATTGTTTGGACATGAAAATGAAGAGCTGACCACAGTTGTGTGGATACCCAGTAAAAAGCAGGGCTTAGAGTGTGAACAGACCGCTGAAAACCAGCATTGTGTTACTTGGACATTCATAAGTGGTGTAATGAAAGCCTACCTGGAGTGCAGATTCAGATGAATTCCAGATTGGCAGTGAATGAATGGAACATTCTGTACTGGCGATTCCAATGATTTCTGAAGTCTGATATTGTGGAAAAGAAAATGAAAGGCTGACCAGGTTTGAGTGGATAGACAATTGAACAGCACACTGCAAGTGTGAAAAGGCGGCTGAAAACCAGCATTGGATTACTTGGTCATTCACCAGTGCTGTAATGAAAACCTGCCTGGAGCGGAGAGTCAGATGAATTGCAGAATCGCAGTGAATGAATGGAACAGTCTGTAGTGGAGATCCCAATGATTTCTGAAGGCTGGTTTGTGTGGAGAGGAAAATGAAGAGCTGACCAATATTGAGTGGATAGCCCATTGAACAGCACTTCTGCGAGTTGAACATGCCTCTGAAAACCAGTATTGAGTTACTTGGACATTCACCAGTGGTGTAACGAAAACCTGCCGGGAGTGGAGGTTCAGATGAATTCCAGATTCGCAGTGAATGAATGGAACATTCTCTAGTGGTGATTCCAATGATTTCTGAAGGCTGGGTTTTGTGGACACGAAAATGTAGAGCTGAACAGGGTGGAGTGGATAGCCAAATGAACAGCACGTCTCTTAGTATGAACAGGCCACTGAAAACCAGCACTGGCTTACTTGGACATTCACAAGTGGTGTAACGATAACCCGCCGGGAGTTGAGAGTCAGATGAATTTAAGATTCTTAGTGAATGAACGGAACATTCTGTGGAGGAGATACCAATTATTTCTGAAGGTTGGGTTATGAGGACAGGAAAATGTAGAGCTGAATAGGGTTGGGTGGATAGCAAATTGAACAGCACGGCTGAGTGTGTTAGCAGGCGGCTTAAAACCAGCATTGTCTTCCTTGGACATTTACCAGTGGTGTCACGAAAACCTTCCAGGAGTGGAGACTCTGATGAATTCCAGATTCGCGTGACTGAATGGAACATTCTGTAGTGGTGATTGCCAACATTTAGAAATCTGGATAGTCTGGACAGGATATTGAAGAGCTGACCGATATTGAGTGGATAGCCAATGAACAGCACGGTTTCGAGTGTGAACAGACCACTAAGAAGCAGCATTGCATTACTTGGACATTCATCAGTGGTGTAACGAAAGCCTTCCTGGAATGCAGATTCAGATTATTTCCAGATTCACAGTGAATGAATGGAAATTTCTGTAGTAGAGATTCCAATGATTTCTGAACGCTGGGTTGTGTGGACAGGAAAATGAAGAGCTGACTAGGTTTGACTGGATTGCCAGTTGAACAGCAAGGCTGTGAGTGTGAACAGCCGCTGAAAACCAGCATTGGATTACCTGGTCATTCACCAGTGTTGTTAGGAAAATCTGCCTGGTGTGGAGAGTCAGAGGAATTCCAGATTCGCAGGGAACGAATGGAACATTCTGAAGTGGAGATAAGAATGATTTCTGAAGGCTCGGTGTGTGGAAGGAAAATCAAGAGCTAACCAGCGTTCACTGGATAGCCAATTGAACAGCACGGCTGCGAGTGTTAACACGCAGCTGAAACCAGCCTTGGGTTGCTTGGACATTCACCAGTGGTGAAACGAAAACCTGCTGGGAGTGGAGAACAAGATGAATTCAAGATTCGCGTGAATGAATGAAACATTCTGTAGTGTAGATTGCAATGGTTTCTGAGGTTTGTATTGTCTGAACTGGAAAAAGAAGAACTCACCAGTGTTGAGTCGCTAGACCGTGAACAGCACGGGTTCGAGTGTGAATAGACCGCTGAAAACCATCATTGCGTTACTTGAACATTCAGCAGCGGTGCAATGAAAACCTGCCGGGAGTGGAGATTCAGATGAATTCCAGATTGCAGTGCATGAATGGAACATTCTCTAGTGGTGATTCCAATGATTTCTGAAGGCTGGGTTTTGTGGACACGAAAATGTAGAGCTGAACAGGGTGGAATGGATAGCCAAATGAACAGCACGTCTCGTAGTAAGAACAGGCCACTGAAAACCAGCTTTGGCTTAATTGGACATTCACAAGTGGTGTAACGAAAACCTGACGGGAGTTGAGAATTAGATGAATTTCAGATTTGCCGTCAATGAATGGAACATTCTGTGGAGGAGATACCAATTGTTTCTGAAGTTTGGGTTATGTGGACAGGAAAATGGAGCTGAAGAGGGTTGAGTGGATAGCAAATTGAACAGCACGGCTGAGAGTATGAGCAGGCCACTTAAAACCAGCATTGGCTTACTTGGATATTTACCAGTGGTGTCACGAAAACCTGCCGGGAGTGGAGATTCAGATGAATTCCAGATTCGCTGTGAATGAATGGAACATTCTGTAGTGGAGATAACAATGATTTCTCCAGTCTCTGTGGTGTGGACAGGAAAATGTAGAGCTGGCCAGGGTTGAGTGGATAGCCAATTGAACAGCACCACTGCGCTTGTGAAGAAAACACTTAAAACATTGGGTTACTTGGACATTCAACAGTGGTGTAACGAAAACCTGCCGGGAGTGGAGGTTCAGAGGAATTCCAGATTCGCAGTGAATGAATGGAACATTCTCTAGTGGAGATTCCAATGATTTCTGAAGGCTGGGTCGTGTGGAAGGAAAATCAAGAACTAATTAGGATTTAGTGGAAAGCCAATTGTATAGCATGGCTGCGAGTGTGAACATGCAGCTGAAAAGCAGCATTGGGTTACTTGGACATTCATCAGTGGTGTAAGGAAAACCTGCATGGAGTGGAGAGTCAGTTGAATTCCACATTCGCAGTGAATGAATGGAACATTCTGTAGAGGAGATTCCAATGATTTCTGAAGCCTGTGTTGTGTGGACAGGAAAATGAAGAGCTGACCAGGCTTGAATCGATAGCCAAGTAAACAGCAGGGCTGCGAATATGAACAGGCCGCTGAAAACCAGCATTGGGTTACTTGGACATTCAACAGTGGTGTAATGAAAACCTGCGTGGAGTTGAGAGTCAGATGAATTCCAGATTCGCAGTGAATGAATGGAACATTCTGTAGTGGAGATAACAAAGATTTCTGAAGGCTGGTAGTGTGGTGGGACAATGAAGAGCTGAACAGGGTGGAGTGAATTGTCAATTAAACAGCACGGCTGCGAGTATGAACAGGCCTCTGAAAACCAGCATTGGCTTACTTGGACATTCACAAGTGGTGTAATGTTAACCAGGCGGGAGTGGAGAATCAGATAAACTCCAGACTCGCAGTGAATGAATGGAACATTCTGTAGTGGAGATTGCAATGATTTCTGAAATCTGGATTGTGGGGACACGAAAATGAAGAGCTGACCAGTGTTGAGTGGATAGCCTGTAAAAAGCCTCGGCTTCGAATGTGAACAGACCACTGAAAACCAGTATTGCATTACTTCGACTTTCAGCAGTGGTGTAACGAAAGCCTGCGTGGAGTGCAGATTCAGATGAATTCCAGATTCCCAGTGAATGAATGGAACATCCTGTAGTGGAGATTACAATGATTTCTGAAGGCTGGGTTGTGTGCACAGGAAAATGAGGAGCAAAACAGGTTGAGTGGATAGCCAATTGAACAGCACGACTGCGAACATGAACAGGCCTCTGAAAACCAGCATTGTTTTACTTGGACATTCACAAGTGGTGTAAGATAAATCTGCAGGTAGTGGAGATTCAGTTGAATTCCAGATTCGCAGTGAATGAATGGAACATTCTGTACTGGAGATTGCAATGATTTCTCAAGTCTGGATTGTTTGGACATGAAAATGAAGAGCTGACCACAGTTGTGTGGATACCCAGTAAAAAGCAGGGCTTAGAGTGTGAACAGACCGCTGAAAACCAGCATTGTGTTACTTGGACATTCATAAGTGGTGTAATGAAAGCCTACCGGGAGTGCAGATTCAGATGAATTCCAGATTGGCAGTGAATGAATGGAAGATTCTGTACTGGCGATTCCAATGATTTCTGAAGTCTGATATTGTGGAAAAGAAAATGAAAGGCTGACCAGGTTTGAGTGGATAGACAATTGAACAGCACACTGCGAGTGTGAAAAGGCGGCTGAAAACCAGCATTGGATTACTTGGTCATTCACCAGTGCTGTAATGAAAACCTGCCTGGAGCGGAGAGTCAGATGAATTGCAGAATCGCAGTGAATGAATGGAACAGTCTGTAGTGGAGATCCCAATGATTTCTGAAGGCTGGTTTGTGTGGAGAGGAAAATGAAGAGCTGACCAATATTGAGTGGATAGCCCATTGAACAGCACTTCTGCGAGTTGAACATGCCTCTGAAAACCAGTATTGAGTTACTTGGACATTCACCAGTGGTGTAACGAAAACCTGCCGGGAGTGGAGGTTCAGATGAATTCCAGATTCGCAGTGAATGAATGGAACATTCTCTAGTGGTGATTCCAATGATTTCTGAAGGCTGGGTTTTGTGGACACGAAAATGTAGAGCTGAACAGGGTGGAGTGGATAGCCAAATGAACAGCACGTCTCTTAGTATGAACAGGCCACTGAAAACCAGCACTGGCTTACTTGGACATTCACAAGTGGTGTAACGATAACCCGCCGGGAGTTGAGAGTCAGATGAATTTAAGATTCTTAGTGAATGAACGGAACATTCTGTGGAGGAGATACCAATTATTTCTGAAGGTTGGGTTATGAGGACAGGAAAATGTAGAGCTGAATAGGGTTGGGTGGATAGCAAATTGAACAGCACGGCTGAGTGTGTTAGCAGGCGGCTTAAAACCAGCATTGTCTTCCTTGGACATTTACCAGTGGTGTCACGAAAACCTTCCAGGAGTGGAGACTCTGATGAATTCCAGATTCGCGTGACTGAATGGAACATTCTGTAGTGGTGATTGCCAACATTTAGAAATCTGGATAATCTGGACAGGATATTGAAGAGCTGACCGATATTGAGTGGATAGCCAATGAACAGCACAGTTTCGAGTGTGAACAGACCACTAAGAAGCAGCATTGCATTACTTGGACATTCATCAGTGGTGTAACGAAAGCCTTCCTGGAATGCAGATTCAGATTATTTCCAGATTCACAGTGAATGAATGGAAATTTCTGTAGTAGAGATTCCAATGATTTCTGAACGCTGGGTTGTGTGGACAGGAAAATGAAGAGCTGACTAGGTTTGACTGGATTGCCAATTGAACAGCAAGGCTGTGAGTGTGAACAGCCGCTGAAAACCAGCATTGGATTACCTGGTCATTCACCAGTGTTGTTAGGAAAATCTGCCTGGTGTGGAGAGTCAGAGGAATTCCAGATTCGCAGGGAACGAATGGAACATTCTGAAGTGGAGATAAGAATGATTTCTGAAGGCTCGGTGTGTGGAAGGAAAATCAAGAGCTAACCAGCGTTCACTGGATAGCCAATTGAACAGCACGGCTGCGAGTGTTAACACGCAGCTGAAACCAGCCTTGGGTTGCTTGGACATTCACCAGTGGTGAAACGAAAACCTGCTGGGAGTGGAGAACAAGATGAATTCAAGATTCGCGTGAATGAATGAAACATTCTGTAGTGTAGATTGCAATGGTTTCTGAGGTTTGTATTGTCTGAACTGGAAAAAGAAGAACTCACCAGTGTTGAGTCGCTAGACCGTGAACAGCACGGGTTCGAGTGTGAATAGACCGCTGAAAACCATCATTGCGTTACTTGAACATTCAGCAGTGGTGCAATGAAAACCTGCCGGGAGTGGAGATTCAGATGAATTCCAGATTCGCAGTGAATGAATGGAACATTCTCTAGTGGTGATTCCAATGATTTCTGAAGGCTGGGTTTTGTGGACACGAAAATGTAGAGCTGAACAGGGTGGAATGGATAGCCAAATGAACAGCACGTCTCGTAGTAAGAACAGGCCACTGAAAACCAGCTTTGGCTTAATTGGACATTCACAAGTGGTGTAACGAAAACCTGACGGGAGTTGAGAATTAGATGAATTTCAGATTTGCAGTCAATGAATGGAACATTCTGTGGAGGAGATACCAATTGTTTCTGAAGTTTGGGTTATGTGGACAGGAAAATGGAGCTGAAGAGGGTTGAGTGGATAGCAAATTGAACAGCACGGCTGAGAGTATGAGCAGGCCACTTAAAACCAGCATTGGCTTACTTGGATATTTACCAGTGGTGTCACGAAAACCTGCCGGGAGTGGAGATTCAGATGAATTCCAGATTCGCTGTGAATGAATGGAACATTCTGTAGTGGAGATAACAATGATTTCTCCAGTCTCTGTGGTGTGGACAGGAAAATGTAGAGCTGGCCAGGGTTGAGTGGATAGCCAATTGAACAGCACCACTGCGCTTGTGAAGAAAACACTTAAAACATTGGGTTACTTGGACATTCAACAGTGGTGTAACGAAAACCTGCCGGGAGTGGAGGTTCAGAGGAATTCCAGATTCGCAGTGAATGAATGGAACATTCTCTAGTGGAGATTCCAATGATTTCTGAAGGCTGGGTCGTGTGGAAGGAAAATCAAGAACTAATCAGGATTTAGTGGAAAGCCAATTGTATAGCATGGCTGCGAGTGTGAACATGCAGCTGAAAACCAGCATTGGGTTACTTGGACATTCATCAGTGGTGTAAGGAAAACCTGCATGGAGTGGAGAGTCAGTTGAATTCCACATTCGCAGTGAATGAATGGAACATTCTGTAGAGGAGATTCCAATGATTTCTGAAGCCTGTGTTGTGTGGACAGGAAAATGAAGAGCTGACCAGGCTTGAATCGATAGCCAAGTAAACAGCAGGGCTGCGAATATGAACAGGCCGCTGAAAACCAGCATTGGGTTACTTGGACATTCAACAGTGGTGTAATGAAAACCTGCGTGGAGTTGAGAGTCAGATGAATTCCAGATTCGCAGTGAATGAATGGAACATTCTGTAGTGGAGATAACAAAGATTTCTGAAGGCTGGTAGTGTGGTGGGACAATGAAGAGCTGAACAGGGTGGAGTGAATTGTCAATTAAACAGCACGGCTGCGAGTATGAACAGGCCTCTGAAAACCAGCATTGGCTTACTTGGACATTCACAAGTGGTGTAATGTTAACCAGGCGGGAGTGGAGAATCAGATAAACTCCAGACTCGCAGTGAATGAATGGAACATTCTGTAGTGGAGATTGCAATGATTTCTGAAATCTGGATTGTGGGGACACGAAAATGAAGAGCTGACCAGTGTTGAGTGGATAGCCTGTAAAAAGCCTCGGCTTCGAATGTGAACAGACCACTGAAAACCAGTATTGCATGACTTCGACTTTCAGCAGTGGTGTAACGAAAGCCTGCGTGGAGTGCAGATTCAGATGAATTCCAGATTCCCAGTGAATGAATGGAACATCCTGTAGTGGAGATTACAATGATTTCTGAAGGCTGGGTTGTGTGCACAGGAAAATGAGGAGCAAAACAGGTTGAGTGGATAGCCAATTGAACAGCACGACTGCGAACATGAACAGGCCTCTGAAAACCAGCATTGTTTTACTTGGACATTCACAAGTGGTGTAAGATAAATCTGCAGGTAGTGGAGATTCAGTTGAATTCCAGATTCGCAGTGAATGAATGGAACATTCTGTACTGGAGATTGCAATGATTTCTCAAGTCTGGATTGTTTGGACATGAAAATGAAGAGCTGACCACAGTTGTGTGGATACCCAGTAAAAAGCAGGGCTTAGAGTGTGAACAGACCGCTGAAAACCAGCATTGTGTTACTTGGACATTCATAAGTGGTGTAATGAAAGCCTACCTGGAGTGCAGATTCAAATGAATTCCAGATTGGCAGTGAATGAATGGAACATTCTGTACTGGCGATTCCAATGATTTCTGAAGTCTGATATTGTGGAAAAGAAAATGAAAGGCTGACCAGGTTTGAGTGGATAGACAATTGAACAGCACACTGCGAGTGTGAAAAGGCGGCTGAAAACCAGCATTGGATTACTTGGTCATTCACCAGTGCTGTAATGAAAACCTGCCTGGAGCGGAGAGTCAGATGAATTGCAGAATCGCAGTGAATGAATGGAACAGTCTGTAGTGGAGATCCCAATGATTTCTGAAGGCTGGTTTGTGTGGAGAGGAAAATGAAGAGCTGACCAATATTGAGTGGATAGCCCATTGAACAGCACTTCTGCGAGTTGAACATGCCTCTGAAAACCAGTATTGAGTTACTTGGACATTCACCAGTGGTGTAACGAAAACCTGCCGGGAGTGGAGGTTCAGATGAATTCCAGATTCGCAGTGAATGAATGGAACATTCTCTAGTGGTGATTCCAATGATTTCTGAAGGCTGGGTTTTGTGGACACGAAAATGTAGAGCTGAACAGGGTGGAGTGGATAGCCAAATGAACAGCACGTCTCTTAGTATGAACAGGCCACTGAACACCAGCATTGGCTTACTTGGACATTCACAAGTGGTGTAACGATAACCCGCCGGGAGTTGAGAGTCAGATGAATTTAAGATTCGCAGTGAATGAACGGAACATTCTGTGGAGGAGATACCAATTATTTCTGAAGGTTGGGTTATGAGGACAGGAAAATGTAGAGCTGAATAGGGTTGGGTGGATAGCAAATTGAACAGCACGGCTGAGAGTATAAGCAGGCGGCTTAAAACCAGCATTGGCTTCCTTGGACATATACCAGTGGTGTCACGAAAACCTGCCGGGAGTGGAGACTCTGATGAATTCCAGATTCGCGTGATTGAATGGAACATTCTGTAGTGGAGATTGCCAAGATTTAGAAATCTGGATAGTCTGGACAGGATATTGAAGAGCTGACCAATGTTGAGTGGATAGCCAGTGAACAGCACGGTTTCGAGTGTGAACAGACCACTAAGAAGCAGCATTGCATTACTTGGACATTCATCAGTGGTGTAACGAAAGCCTTCCTGGAATGCAGATTCAGATTATTTCCAGATTCACAGAGAATGAATGGAAATTTCTGTAGTAGAGATTCCAATGATTTCTGAACGCTGGGTTGTGTGGACAGGAAAATGAAGAAGAGCTGACTAGGTTTGACTGGATTGCCAATTGAACAGCAAGGCTGTGAGTGTGAACAGCCGCTGAAAACCAGCATTGGATTACCTGGTCATTCACCAGTGTTGTTAGGAAAATCTGCCTGGTGTGGAGAGTCAGAGGAATTCCAGATTCGCAGGGAACGAATGGAACATTCTGAAGTGGAGATAAGAATGATTTCTGAAGGCTCGGTGTGTGGAAGGAAAATCAAGAGCTAACCAGCGTTCACTGGATAGCCAATTGAACAGCACGGCTGCGAGTGTTAACACGCAGCTGAAACCAGCCTTGGGTTGCTTGGACATTCACCAGTGGTGAAACGAAAACCTGCTGGGAGTGGAGAACAAGATGAATTCAAGATTCGCGTGAATGAATGAAACATTCTGTAGTGTAGATTGCAATGGTTTCTGAGGTTTGTATTGTCTGAACTGGAAAAAGAAGAACTCACCAGTGTTGAGTCGCTAGACCGTGAACAGCACGGGTTCGAGTGTGAATAGACCGCTGAAAACCATCATTGCGTTACTTGAACATTCAGCAGTGGTGCAATGAAAACCTGCCGGGAGTGGAGATTCAGATGAATTCCAGATTCGCAGTGAATGAATGGAACATTCTCTAGTGGTGATTCCAATGATTTCTGAAGGCTGGGTTTTGTGGACACGAAAATGTAGAGCTGAACAGGGTGGAATGGATAGCCAAATGAACAGCACGTCTCGTAGTAAGAACAGGCCACTGAAAACCAGCTTTGGCTTAATTGGACATTCACAAGTGGTGTAACGAAAACCTGACGGGAGTTGAGAATTAGATGAATTTCAGATTTGCAGTCAATGAATGGAACATTCTGTGGAGGAGATACCAATTGTTTCTGAAGTTTGGGTTATGTGGACAGGAAAATGGAGCTGAAGAGGGTTGAGTGGATAGCAAATTGAACAGCACGGCTGAGAGTATGAGCAGGCCACTTAAAACCAGCATTGGCTTACTTGGATATTTACCAGTGGTGTCACGAAAACCTGCCGGGAGTGGAGATTCAGATGAATTCCAGATTCGCTGTGAATGAATGGAACATTCTGTAGTGGAGATAACAATGATTTCTCCAGTCTCTGTGGTGTGGACAGGAAAATGTAGAGCTGGCCAGGGTTGAGTGGATAGCCAATTGAACAGCACCACTGCGCTTGTGAAGAAAACACTTAAAACATTGGGTTACTTGGACATTCAACAGTGGTGTAACGAAAACCTGCCGGGAGTGGAGGTTCAGAGGAATTCCAGATTCGCAGTGAATGAATGGAACATTCTCTAGTGGAGATTCCAATGATTTCTGAAGGCTGGGTCGTGTGGAAGGAAAATCAAGAACTAATCAGGATTTAGTGGAAAGCCAATTGTATAGCATGGCTGCGAGTGTGAACATGCAGCTGAAAACCAGCATTGGGTTACTTGGACATTCATCAGTGGTGTAAGGAAAACCTGCATGGAGTGGAGAGTCAGTTGAATTCCACATTCGCAGTGAATGAATGGAACATTCTGTAGAGGAGATTCCAATGATTTCTGAAGCCTGTGTTGTGTGGACAGGAAAATGAAGAGCTGACCAGGCTTGAATCGATAGCCAAGTAAACAGCAGGGCTGCGAATATGAACAGGCCGCTGAAAACCAGCATTGGGTTACTTGGACATTCAACAGTGGTGTAATGAAAACCTGCGTGGAGTTGAGAGTCAGATGAATTCCAGATTCGCAGTGAATGAATGGAACATTCTCTAGTGGAGATAACAAAGATTTCTGAAGGCTGGTAGTGTGGTGGGACAATGAAGAGCTGAACAGGGTGGAGTGAATTGTCAATTAAACAGCACGGCTGCGAGTATGAACAGGCCTCTGAAAACCAGCATTGGCTTACTTGGACATTCACAAGTGGTGTAATGTTAACCAGGCGGGAGTGGAGAATCAGATAAACTCCAGACTCGCAGTGAATGAATGGAACATTCTGTAGTGGAGATTGCAATGATTTCTGAAATCTGGATTGTGGGGACACGAAAATGAAGAGCTGACCAGTGTTGAGTGGATAGCCTGTAAAAAGCCTCGGCTTCGAATGTGAACAGACCACTGAAAACCAGTATTGCATTACTTCGACTTTCAGCAGTGGTGTAACGAAAGCCTGCGTGGAGTGCAGATTCAGATGAATTCCAGATTCCCAGTGAATGAATGGAACATCCTGTAGTGGAGATTACAATGATTTCTGAAGGCTGGGTTGTGTGCACAGGAAAATGAGGAGCAAAACAGGTTGAGTGGATAGCCAATTGAACAGCACGACTGCGAACATGAACAGGCCTCTGAAAACCAGCATTGTTTTACTTGGACATTCACAAGTGGTGTAAGATAAATCTGCAGGTAGTGGAGATTCAGTTGAATTCCAGATTCGCAGTGAATGAATGGAACATTCTGTACTGGAGATTGCAATGATTTCTCAAGTCTGGATTGTTTGGACATGAAAATGAAGAGCTGACCACAGTTGTGTGGATACCCAGTAAAAAGCAGGGCTTAGAGTGTGAACAGACCGCTGAAAACCAGCATTGTGTTACTTGGACATTCATAAGTGGTGTAATGAAAGCCTACCTGGAGTGCAGATTCAGATGAATTCCAGATTGGCAGTGAATGAATGGAACATTCTGTACTGGCGATTCCAATGATTTCTGAAGTCTGATATTGTGGAAAAGAAAATGAAAGGCTGACCAGGTTTGAGTGGATAGACAATTGAACAGCACACTGCGAGTGTGAAAAGGCGGCTGAAAACCAGCATTGGATTACTTGGTCATTCACCAGTGCTGTAATAAAAACCTGCCTGGAGCGGAGAGTCAGATGAATTGCAGAATCGCTGTGAATGAATGGAACAGTCTGTAGTGGAGATCCCAATGATTTCTGAAGGCTGGTTTGTGTGGAGAGGAAAATGAAGAGCTGACCAATATTGAGTGGATAGCCCATTGAACAGCACTTCTGCGAGTTGAACATGCCTCTGAAAACCAGTATTGAGTTACTTGGACATTCACCAGTGGCGTAACGAAAACCTGCCGGGAGTGGAGGTTCAGATGAATTCCAGATTCGCAGTGAATGAATGGAACATTCTCTAGTGGTGATTCCAATGATTTCTGAAGGCTGGGTTTTGTGGACACGAAAATGTAGAGCTGAACAGGGTGGAGTGGATAGCCAAATGAACAGCACGTCTCTTAGTATGAACAGGCCACTGAAAACCAGCATTGGCTTACTTGGACATTCATCAGTGGTGTAACGAAAGCCTTCCTGGAATGCAGATTCAGATTATTTCCAGATTCACAGTGAATGAATGGAAATTTCTGTAGTAGAGATTCCAATGATTTCTGAACGCTGGGTTGTGTGGACAGGAAAATGAAGAGCTGACTAGGTTTGACTGGATTGCCAATTGAACAGCAAGGCTGTGAGTGTGAACAGCCGCTGAAAACCAGCATTGGATTACCTGGTCATTCACCAGTGTTGTTAGGAAAATCTGCCTGGTGTGGAGAGTCAGAGGAATTCCAGATTCGCAGGGAACGAATGGAACATTCTGAAGTGGAGATAAGAATGATTTCTGAAGGCTCGGTGTGTGGAAGGAAAATCAAGAGCTAACCAGCGTTCACTGGATAGCCAATTGAACAGCACGGCTGCGAGTGTTAACACGCAGCTGAAACCAGCCTTGGGTTGCTTGGACATTCACCAGTGGTGAAACGAAAACCTGCTGGGAGTGGAGAACAAGATGAATTCAAGATTCGCGTGAATGAATGAAACATTCTGTAGTGTAGATTGCAATGGTTTCTGAGGTTTGTATTGTCTGAACTGGAAAAAGAAGAACTCACCAGTGTTGAGTCGCTAGACCGTGAACAGCACGGGTTCGAGTGTGAATAGACCGCTGAAAACCATCATTGCGTTACTTGAACATTCAGCAGTGGTGCAATGAAAACCTGCCGGGAGTGGAGATTCAGATGAATTCCAGATTCGCAGTGAATGAATGGAACATTCTCTAGTGGTGATTCCAATGATTTCTGAAGGCTGGGTTTTGTGGACACGAAAATGTAGAGCTGAACAGGGTGGAATGGATAGCCAAATGAACAGCACGTCTCGTAGTAAGAACAGGCCACTGAAAACCAGCTTTGGCTTAATTGGACATTCACAAGTGGTGTAACGAAAACCTGACGGGAGTTGAGAATTAGATGAATTTCAGATTTGCAGTCAATGAATGGAACATTCTGTGGAGGAGATACCAATTGTTTCTGAAGTTTGGGTTATGTGGACAGGAAAATGGAGCTGAAGAGGGTTGAGTGGATAGCAAATTGAACAGCACGGCTGAGAGTATGAGCAGGCCACTTAAAACCAGCATTGGCTTACTTGGATATTTACCAGTGGTGTCACGAAAACCTGCCGGGAGTGGAGATTCAGATGAATTCCAGATTCGCTGTGAATGAATGGAACATTCTGTAGTGGAGATAACAATGATTTCTCCAGTCTCTGTGGTGTGGACAGGAAAATGTAGAGCTGGCCAGGGTTGAGTGGATAGCCAATTGAACAGCACCACTGCGCTTGTGAAGAAAACACTTAAAACATTGGGTTACTTGGACATTCAACAGTGGTGTAACGAAAACCTGCCGGGAGTGGAGGTTCAGAGGAATTCCAGATTCGCAGTGAATGAATGGAACATTCTCTAGTGGAGATTCCAATGATTTCTGAAGGCTGGGTCGTGTGGAAGGAAAATCAAGAACTAATCAGGATTTAGTGGAAAGCCAATTGTATAGCATGGCTGCGAGTGTGAACATGCAGCTGAAAACCAGCATTGGGTTACTTGGACATTCATCAGTGGTGTAAGGAAAACCTGCATGGAGTGGAGAGTCAGTTGAATTCCACATTCGCAGTGAATGAATGGAACATTCTGTAGAGGAGATTCCAATGATTTCTGAAGCCTGTGTTGTGTGGACAGGAAAATGAAGAGCTGACCAGGCTTGAATCGATAGCCAAGTAAACAGCAGGGCTGCGAATATGAACAGGCCGCTGAAAACCAGCATTGGGTTACTTGGACATTCAACAGTGGTGTAATGAAAACCTGCGTGGAGTTGAGAGTCAGATGAATTCCAGATTCGCAGTGAATGAATGGAACATTCTGTAGTGGAGATAACAAAGATTTCTGAAGGCTGGTAGTGTGGTGGGACAATGAAGAGCTGAACAGGGTGGAGTGAATTGTCAATTAAACAGCACGGCTGCGAGTATGAACAGGCCTCTGAAAACCAGCATTGGCTTACTTGGACATTCACAAGTGGTGTAATGTTAACCAGGCGGGAGTGGAGAATCAGATAAACTCCAGACTCGCAGTGAATGAATGGAACATTCTGTAGTGGAGATTGCAATGATTTCTGAAATCTGGATTGTGGGGACACGAAAATGAAGAGCTGACCAGTGTTGAGTGGATAGCCTGTAAAAAGCCTCGGCTTCGAATGTGAACAGACCACTGAAAACCAGTATTGCATTACTTCGACTTTCAGCAGTGGTGTAACGAAAGCCTGCGTGGAGTGCAGATTCAGATGAATTCCAGATTCCCAGTGAATGAATGGAACATCCTGTAGTGGAGATTACAATGATTTCTGAAGGCTGGGTTGTGTGCACAGGAAAATGAGGAGCAAAACAGGTTGAGTGGATAGCCAATTGAACAGCACGACTGCGAACATGAACAGGCCTCTGAAAACCAGCATTGTTTTACTTGGACATTCACAAGTGGTGTAAGATAAATCTGCAGGTAGTGGAGATTCAGTTGAATTCCAGATTCGCAGTGAATGAATGGAACATTCTGTACTGGAGATTGCAATGATTTCTCAAGTCTGGATTGTTTGGACATGAAAATGAAGAGCTGACCACAGTTGTGTGGATACCCAGTAAAAAGCAGGGCTTAGAGTGTGAACAGACCGCTGAAAACCAGCATTGTGTTACTTGGACATTCATAAGTGGTGTAATGAAAGCCTACCTGGAGTGCAGATTCAAATGAATTCCAGATTGGCAGTGAATGAATGGAACATTCTGTACTGGCGATTCCAATGATTTCTGAAGTCTGATATTGTGGAAAAGAAAATGAAAGGCTGACCAGGTTTGAGTGGATAGACAATTGAACAGCACACTGCGAGTGTGAAAAGGCGGCTGAAAACCAGCATTGGATTACTTGGTCATTCACCAGTGCTGTAATGAAAACCTGCCTGGAGCGGAGAGTCAGATGAATTGCAGAATCGCAGTGAATGAATGGAACAGTCTGTAGTGGAGATCCCAATGATTTCTGAAGGCTGGTTTGTGTGGAGAGGAAAATGAAGAGCTGACCAATATTGAGTGGATAGCCCATTGAACAGCACTTCTGCGAGTTGAACATGCCTCTGAAAACCAGTATTGAGTTACTTGGACATTCACCAGTGGTGTAACGAAAACCTGCCGGGAGTGGAGGTTCAGATGAATTCCAGATTCGCAGTGAATGAATGGAACATTCTCTAGTGGTGATTCCAATGATTTCTGAAGGCTGGGTTTTGTGGACACGAAAATGTAGAGCTGAACAGGGTGGAGTGGATAGCCAAATGAACAGCACGTCTCTTAGTATGAACAGGCCACTGAACACCAGCATTGGCTTACTTGGACATTCACAAGTGGTGTAACGATAACCCGCCGGGAGTTGAGAGTCAGATGAATTTAAGATTCGCAGTGAATGAACGGAACATTCTGTGGAGGAGATACCAATTATTTCTGAAGGTTGGGTTATGAGGACAGGAAAATGTAGAGCTGAATAGGGTTGGGTGGATAGCAAATTGAACAGCACGGCTGAGAGTATAAGCAGGCGGCTTAAAACCAGCATTGGCTTCCTTGGACATATACCAGTGGTGTCACGAAAACCTGCCGGGAGTGGAGACTCTGATGAATTCCAGATTCGCGTGATTGAATGGAACATTCTGTAGTGGAGATTGCCAAGATTTAGAAATCTGGATAGTCTGGACAGGATATTGAAGAGCTGACCAATGTTGAGTGGATAGCCAGTGAACAGCACGGTTTCGAGTGTGAACAGACCACTAAGAAGCAGCATTGCATTACTTGGACATTCATCAGTGGTGTAACGAAAGCCTTCCTGGAATGCAGATTCAGATTATTTCCAGATTCACAGTGAATGAATGGAAATTTCTGTAGTAGAGATTCCAATGATTTCTGAACGCTGGGTTGTGTGGACAGGAAAATGAAGAGCTGACTAGGTTTGACTGGATTGCCAATTGAACAGCAAGGCTGTGAGTGTGAACAGCCGCTGAAAACCAGCATTGGATTACCTGGTCATTCACCAGTGTTGTTAGGAAAATCTGCCTGGTGTGGAGAGTCAGAGGAATTCCAGATTCGCAGGGAACGAATGGAACATTCTGAAGTGGAGATAAGAATGATTTCTGAAGGCTCGGTGTGTGGAAGGAAAATCAAGAGCTAACCAGCGTTCACTGGATAGCCAATTGAACAGCACGGCTGCGAGTGTTAACACGCAGCTGAAACCAGCCTTGGGTTGCTTGGACATTCACCAGTGGTGAAACGAAAACCTGCTGGGAGTGGAGAACAAGATGAATTCAAGATTCGCGTGAATGAATGAAACATTCTGTAGTGTAGATTGCAATGGTTTCTGAGGTTTGTATTGTCTGAACTGGAAAAAGAAGAACTCACCAGTGTTGAGTCGCTAGACCGTGAACAGCACGGGTTCGAGTGTGAATAGACCGCTGAAAACCATCATTGCGTTACTTGAACATTCAGCAGTGGTGCAATGAAAACCTGCCGGGAGTGGAGATTCAGATGAATTCCAGATTCGCAGTGAATGAATGGAACATTCTCTAGTGGTGATTCCAATGATTTCTGAAGGCTGGGTTTTGTGGACACGAAAATGTAGAGCTGAACAGGGTGGAATGGATAGCCAAATGAACAGCACGTCTCGTAGTAAGAACAGGCCACTGAAAACCAGCTTTGGCTTAATTGGACATTCACAAGTGGTGTAACGAAAACCTGACAGGAGTTGAGAATTAGATGAATTTCAGATTTGCAGTCAATGAATGGAACATTCTGTGGAGGAGATACCAATTGTTTCTGAAGTTTGGGTTATGTGGACAGGAAAATGGAGCTGAAGAGGGTTGAGTGGATAGCAAATTGAACAGCACGGCTGAGAGTATGAGCAGGCCACTTAAAACCAGCATTGGCTTACTTGGATATTTACCAGTGGTGTCACGAAAACCTGCCGGGAGTGGAGATTCAGATGAATTCCAGATTCGCTGTGAATGAATGGAACATTCTGTAGTGGAGATAACAATGATTTCTCCAGTCTCTGTGGTGTGGACAGGAAAATGTAGAGCTGGCCAGGGTTGAGTGGATAGCCAATTGAACAGCACCACTGCGCTTGTGAAGAAAACACTTAAAACATTGGGTTACTTGGACATTCAACAGTGGTGTAACGAAAACCTGCCGGGAGTGGAGGTTCAGAGGAATTCCAGATTCGCAGTGAATGAATGGAACATTCTCTAGTGGAGATTCCAATGATTTCTGAAGGCTGGGTCGTGTGGAAGGAAAATCAAGAACTAATCAGGATTTAGTGGAAAGCCAATTGTATAGCATGGCTGCGAGTGTGAACATGCAGCTGAAAACCAGCATTGGGTTACTTGGACATTCATCAGTGGTGTAAGGAAAACCTGCATGGAGTGGAGAGTCAGTTGAATTCCACATTCGCAGTGAATGAATGGAACATTCTGTAGAGGAGATTCCAATGATTTCTGAAGCCTGTGTTGTGTGGACAGGAAAATGAAGAGCTGACCAGGCTTGAATCGATAGCCAAGTAAACAGCAGGGCTGCGAATATGAACAGGCCGCTGAAAACCAGCATTGGGTTACTTGGACATTCAACAGTGGTGTAATGAAAACCTGCGTGGAGTTGAGAGTCAGATGAATTCCAGATTCGCAGTGAATGAATGGAACATTCTGTAGTGGAGATAACAAAGATTTCTGAAGGCTGGTAGTGTGGTGGGACAATGAAGAGCTGAACAGGGTGGAGTGAATTGTCAATTAAACAGCACGGCTGCGAGTATGAACAGGCCTCTGAAAACCAGCATTGGCTTACTTGGACATTCACAAGTGGTGTAATGTTAACCAGGCGGGAGTGGAGAATCAGATAAACTCCAGACTCGCAGTGAATGAATGGAACATTCTGTAGTGGAGATTGCAATGATTTCTGAAATCTGGATTGTGGGGACACGAAAATGAAGAGCTGACCAGTGTTGAGTGGATAGCCTGTAAAAAGCCTCGGCTTCGAATGTGAACAGACCACTGAAAACCAGTATTGCATTACTTCGACTTTCAGCAGTGGTGTAACGAAAGCCTGCGTGGAGTGCAGATTCAGATGAATTCCAGATTCCCAGTGAATGAATGGAACATCCTGTAGTGGAGATTACAATGATTTCTGAAGGCTGGGTTGTGTGCACAGGAAAATGAGGAGCAAAACAGGTTGAGTGGATAGCCAATTGAACAGCACGACTGCGAACATGAACAGGCCTCTGAAAACCAGCATTGTTTTACTTGGACATTCACAAGTGGTGTAAGATAAATCTGCAGGTAGTGGAGATTCAGTTGAATTCCAGATTCGCAGTGAATGAATGGAACATTCTGTACTGGAGATTGCAATGATTTCTCAAGTCTGGATTGTTTGGACATGAAAATGAAGAGCTGACCACAGTTGTGTGGATACCCAGTAAAAAGCAGGGCTTAGAGTGTGAACAGACCGCTGAAAACCAGCATTGTGTTACTTGGACATTCATAAGTGGTGTAATGAAAGCCTACCTGGAGTGCAGATTCAGATGAATTCCAGATTGGCAGTGAATGAATGGAACATTCTGTACTGGCGATTCCAATGATTTCTGAAGTCTGATATTGTGGAAAAGAAAATGAAAGGCTGACCAGGTTTGAGTGGATAGACAATTGAACAGCACACTGCGAGTGTGAAAAGGCGGCTGAAAACCAGCATTGGATTACTTGGTCATTCACCAGTGCTGTAATGAAAACCTGCCTGGAGCGGAGAGTCAGATGAATTGCAGAATCGCAGTGAATGAATGGAACAGTCTGTAGTGGAGATCCCAATGATTTCTGAAGGCTGGTTTGTGTGGAGAGGAAAATGAAGAGCTGACCAATATTGAGTGGATAGCCCATTGAACAGCACTTCTGCGAGTTGAACATGCCTCTGAAAACCAGTATTGAGTTACTTGGACATTCACCAGTGGTGTAACGAAAACCTGCCGGGAGTGGAGGTTCAGATGAATTCCAGATTCGCAGTGAATGAATGGAACATTCTCTAGTGGTGATTCCAATGATTTCTGAAGGCTGGGTTTTGTGGACACGAAAATGTAGAGCTGAACAGGGTGGAGTGGATAGCCAAATGAACAGCACGTCTCTTAGTATGAACAGGCCACTGAACACCAGCATTGGCTTACTTGGACATTCACAAGTGGTGTAACGATAACCCGCCGGGAGTTGAGAGTCAGATGAATTTAAGATTCGCAGTGAATGAACGGAACATTCTGTGGAGGAGATACCAATTATTTCTGAAGGTTGGGTTATGAGGACAGGAAAATGTAGAGCTGAATAGGGTTGGGTGGATAGCAAATTGAACAGCACGGCTGAGAGTATAAGCAGGCGGCTTAAAACCAGCATTGGCTTCCTTGGACATATACCAGTGGTGTCACGAAAACCTGCCGGGAGTGGAGACTCTGATGAATTCCAGATTCGCGTGATTGAATGGAACATTCTGTAGTGGAGATTGCCAAGATTTAGAAATCTGGATAGTCTGGACAGGGTATTGAAGAGCTGACCAATGTTGAGTGGATAGCCAGTGAACAGCACGGTTTCGAGTGTGAACAGACCACTAAGAAGCAGCATTGCATTACTTGGACATTCATCAGTGGTGTAACGAAAGCCTTCCTGGAATGCAGATTCAGATTATTTCCAGATTCACAGTGAATGAATGGAAATTTCTGTAGTAGAGATTCCAATGATTTCTGAACGCTGGGTTGTGTGGACAGGAAAATGAAGAGCTGACTAGTTTTGACTGGATTGCCAATTGAACAGCAAGGCTGTGAGTGTGAACAGCCGCTGAAAACCAGCATTGGATTACCTGGTCATTCACCAGTGTTGTTAGGAAAATCTGCCTGGTGTGGAGAGTCAGAGGAATTCCAGATTCGCAGGGAACGAATGGAACATTCTGAAGTGGAGATAAGAATGATTTCTGAAGGCTCGGTGTGTGGAAGGAAAATCAAGAGCTAACCAGCGTTCACTGGATAGCCAATTGAACAGCACGGCTGCGAGTGTTAACACGCAGCTGAAACCAGCCTTGGGTTGCTTGGACATTCACCAGTGGTGAAACGAAAACCTGCTGGGAGTGGAGAACAAGATGAATTCAAGATTCGCGTGAATGAATGAAACATTCTGTAGTGTAGATTGCAATGGTTTCTGAGGTTTGTATTGTCTGAACTGGAAAAAGAAGAACTCACCAGTGTTGAGTCGCTAGACCGTGAACAGCACGGGTTCGAGTGTGAATAGACCGCTGAAAACCATCATTGCGTTACTTGAACATTCAGCAGTGGTGCAATGAAAACCTGCCGGGAGTGGAGATTCAGATGAATTCCAGATTCGCAGTGAATGAATGGAACATTCTCTAGTGGTGATTCCAATGATTTCTGAAGGCTGGGTTTTGTGGACACGAAAATGTAGAGCTGAACAGGGTGGAATGGATAGCCAAATGAACAGCACGTCTCGTAGTAAGAACAGGCCACTGAAAACCAGCTTTGGCTTAATTGGACATTCACAAGTGGTGTAACGAAAACCTGACGGGAGTTGAGAATTAGATGAATTTCAGATTTGCAGTCAATGAATGGAACATTCTGTGGAGGAGATACCAATTGTTTCTGAAGTTTGGGTTATGTGGACAGGAAAATGGAGCTGAAGAGGGTTGAGTGGATAGCAAATTGAACAGCACGGCTGAGAGTATGAGCAGGCCACTTAAAACCAGCATTGGCTTACTTGGATATTTACCAGTGGTGTCACGAAAACCTGCCGGGGGTGGAGATTCAGATGAATTCCAGATTCGCTGTGAATGAATGGAACATTCTGTAGTGGAGATAACAATGATTTCTCCAGTCTCTGTGGTGTGGACAGGAAAATGTAGAGCTGGCCAGGGTTGAGTGGATAGCCAATTGAACAGCACCACTGCGCTTGTGAAGAAAACACTTAAAACATTGGGTTACTTGGACATTCAACAGTGGTGTAACGAAAACCTGCCGGGAGTGGAGGTTCAGAGGAATTCCAGATTCGCAGTGAATGAATGGAACATTCTCTAGTGGAGATTCCAATGATTTCTGAAGGCTGGGTCGTGTGGAAGGAAAATCAAGAACTAATCAGGATTTAGTGGAAAGCCAATTGTATAGCATGGCTGCGAGTGTGAACATGCAGCTGAAAACCAGCATTGGGTTACTTGGACATTCATCAGTGGTGTAAGGAAAACCTGCATGGAGTGGAGAGTCAGTTGAATTCCACATTCGCAGTGAATGAATGGAACATTCTGTAGAGGAGATTCCAATGATTTCTGAAGCCTGTGTTGTGTGGACAGGAAAATGAAGAGCTGACCAGGCTTGAATCGATAGCCAAGTAAACAGCAGGGCTGCGAATATGAACAGGCCGCTGAAAACCAGCATTGGGTTACTTGGACATTCAACAGTGGTGTAATGAAAACCTGCGTGGAGTTGAGAGTCAGATGAATTCCAGATTCGCAGTGAATGAATGGAACATTCTGTAGTGGAGATAACAAAGATTTCTGAAGGCTGGTAGTGTGGTGGGACAATGAAGAGCTGAACAGGGTGGAGTGAATTGTCAACTAAACAGCATGGCTGCGAGTATGAACAGGCCTCTGAAAACCAGCATTGGCTTACTTGGACATTCACAAGTGGTGTAATGTTAACCAGGCGGGAGTGGAGAATCAGATAAACTCCAGACTCGCAGTGAATGAATGGAACATTCTGTAGTGGAGATTGCAATGATTTCTGAAATCTGGATTGTGGGGACACGAAAATGAAGAGCTGACCAGTGTTGAGTGGATAGCCTGTAAAAAGCCTCGGCTTCGAATGTGAACAGACCACTGAAAACCAGTATTGCATTACTTCGACTTTCAGCAGTGGTGTAACGAAAGCCTGCGTGGAGTGCAGATTCAGATGAATTCCAGATTCCCAGTGAATGAATGGAACATCCTGTAGTGGAGATTACAATGATTTCTGAAGGCTGGGTTGTGTGCACAGGAAAATGAGGAGCAAAACAGGTTGAGTGGATAGCCAATTGAACAGCACGACTGCGAACATGAACAGGCCTCTGAAAACCAGCATTGTTTTACTTGGACATTCACAAGTGGTGTAAGATAAATCTGCAGGTAGTGGAGATTCAGTTGAATTCCAGATTCGCAGTGAATGAATGGAACATTCTGTACTGGAGATTGCAATGATTTCTCAAGTCTGGATTGTTTGGACATGAAAATGAAGAGCTGACCACAGTTGTGTGGATACCCAGTAAAAAGCAGGGCTTAGAGTGTGAACAGACCGCTGAAAACCAGCATTGTGTTACTTGGACATTCATAAGTGGTGTAATGAAAGCCTACCTGGAGTGCAGATTCAGATGAATTCCAGATTGGCAGTGAATGAATGGAACATTCTGTACTGGCGATTCCAATGATTTCTGAAGTCTGATATTGTGGAAAAGAAAATGAAAGGCTGACCAGGTTTGAGTGGATAGACAATTGAACAGCACACTGCGAGTGTGAAAAGGCGGCTGAAAACCAGCATTGGATTACTTGGTCATTCACCAGTGCTGTAATGAAAACCTGCCTGGAGCGGAGAGTCAGATGAATTGCAGAATCGCAGTGAATGAATGGAACAGTCTGTAGTGGAGATCCCAATGATTTCTGAAGGCTGGTTTGTGTGGAGAGGAAAATGAAGAGCTGACCAATATTGAGTGGATAGCCCATTGAACAGCACTTCTGCGAGTTGAACATGCCTCTGAAAACCAGTATTGAGTTACTTGGACATTCACCAGTGGCGTAACGAAAACCTGCCGGGAGTGGAGGTTCAGATGAATTCCAGATTCGCAGTGAATGAATGGAACATTCTCTAGTGGTGATTCCAATGATTTCTGAAGGCTGGGTTTTGTGGACACGAAAATGTAGAGCTGAACATGGTGGAGTGGATAGCCAAATGAACAGCACGTCTCTTAGTATGAACAGGCCACTGAAAACCAGCATTGGCTTACTTGGACATTCACAAGTGGTGTAACGATAACCCGCCGGGAGTTGAGAGTCAGATGAATTTAAGATTCGCAGTGAATGAACGGAACATTCTGTGGAGGAGATACCAATTATTTCTGAATGTTGGGTTATGAGGACAGGAAAATGTAGAGCTGAATAGGGTTGGGTGGATAGCAAATTGAACAGCAAGGCTGAGAGTATAAGCAGGCGGCTTAAAACCAGCATTGGCTTCCTTGGACATATACCAGTGGTGTCACGAAAACCTGCCGGGAGTGGAGGCTCTGATGAATTCCAGATTCGCGTGATTGAATGGAACATTCTGTAGTGGAGATTGCCAAGATTTAGAAATCTGGATAGTCTGGACAGGATATTGAAGAGCTGACCAATGTTGAGTGGATAGCCAGTGAACAGCACGGTTTCGAGTGTGAACAGACCACTAAGAAGCAGCATTGCATTACTTGGACATTCATCAGTGGTGTAACGAAAGCCTTCCTGGAATGCAGATTCAGATTATTTCCAGATTCACAGTGAATGAATGGAAATTTCTGTAGTAGAGATTCCAATGATTTCTGAACGCTGGGTTGTGTGGACAGGAAAATGAAGAGCTGACTAGGTTTGACTGGATTGCCAATTGAACAGCAAGGCTGTGAGTGTGAACAGCCGCTGAAAACCAGCATTGGATTACCTGGTCATTCACCAGTGTTGTTAGGAAAATCTGCCTGGTGTGGAGAGTCAGAGGAATTCCAGATTCGCAGGGAACGAATGGAACATTCTGAAGTGGAGATAAGAATGATTTCTGAAGGCTCGGTGTGTGGAAGGAAAATCAAGAGCTAACCAGCGTTCACTGGATAGCCAATTGAACAGCACGGCTGCGAGTGTTAACACGCAGCTGAAACCAGCCTTGGGTTGCTTGGACATTCACCAGTGGTGAAACGAAAACCTGCTGGGAGTGGAGAACAAGATGAATTCAAGATTCGCGTGAATGAATGAAACATTCTGTAGTGTAGATTGCAATGGTTTCTGAGGTTTGTATTGTCTGAACTGGAAAAAGAAGAACTCACCAGTGTTGAGTCGCTAGACCGTGAACAGCACGGGTTCGAGTGTGAATAGACCGCTGAAAACCATCATTGCGTTACTTGAACATTCAGCAGTGGTGCAATGAAAACCTGCCGGGAGTGGAGATTCAGATGAATTCCAGATTCGCAGTGAATGAATGGAACATTCTCTAGTGGTGATTCCAATGATTTCTGAAGGCTGGGTTTTGTGGACACGAAAATGTAGAGCTGAACAGGGTGGAATGGATAGCCAAATGAACAGCACGTCTCGTAGTAAGAACAGGCCACTGAAAACCAGCTTTGGCTTAATTGGACATTCACAAGTGGTGTAACGAAAACCTGACGGGAGTTTAGAATTAGATGAATTTCAGATTTGCAGTCAATGAATGGAACATTCTGTGGAGGAGATACCAATTGTTTCTGAAGTTTGGGTTATGTGGACAGGAAAATGGAGCTGAAGAGGGTTGAGTGGATAGCAAATTGAACAGCACGGCTGAGAGTATGAGCAGGCCACTTAAAACCAGCATTGGCTTACTTGGATATTTACCAGTGGTGTCACGAAAACCTGCCGGGGGTGGAGATTCAGATGAATTCCAGATTCGCTGTGAATGAATGGAACATTCTGTAGTGGAGATAACAATGATTTCTCCAGTCTCTGTGGTGTGGACAGGAAAATGTAGAGCTGGCCAGGGTTGAGTGGATAGCCAATTGAACAGCACCACTGCGCTTGTGAAGAAAACACTTAAAACATTGGGTTACTTGGACATTCAACAGTGGTGTAACGAAAACCTGCCGGGAGTGGAGGTTCAGAGGAATTCCAGATTCGCAGTGAATGAATGGAACATTCTCTAGTGGAGATTCCAATGATTTCTGAAGGCTGGGTCGTGTGGAAGGAAAATCAAGAACTAATCAGGATTTAGTGGAAAGCCAATTGTATAGCATGGCTGCGAGTGTGAACTTAATCACTTAATCACTTAACTTCCCGTTAGTCGTCGATTTGCTCGAGCGGGCGCCAGTAACGTCTCCATTTGTCCCTGTCGCGTGCTAGTGTAGCCCAATGGCATCTCTTCGCTCCGGGAACATGGAGGGCCTCAAACCGATCGTTCATGACCTTGACAAAAAAGTCTGACCATCTGGTAGGTGGGCGGCCACGTGGTCTCTTGACATCCCGTGGAATCCAATCAGTAACAGCTCTAGTCCAACGGTCGTCTTTAAATCTCATTACGTGACCAGCCCATCTGATTTTCGACCCCTTGGCAAATGAGACAGCGTCTCTGATCCTTGATCGTTGACGGATGTCAGAACTCCGGATTCGTTCTCTCATTTGAGTGAAACGTGATATTCCAAGCATAGCTCTTTCTATTCTTCTTTGGGAGACCTGAATGGCGTTCTCATCTTGTTTGCGTAGGGCCCAGGTCTCTGAGGCATATGTTAATGCAGGAAGAACAGTGGAATCAAAGAGATGTGCCCGGAGCCGGAGGTTCTTCGTCCTCTTAGCTATTTCTTCGACGTTCTTGAAGGCGTTCCAAGCCGCTCTCTTCCTCCTGCGCAGCTCGGGTGCCAGGTCATTTGTCATGTTGACCTCTCGACCTAGGTACACATAGCTGTTGCATTCGGAGATGGTCGTTCCATTGAGAGCGAATGGGGCGTCAGGAACAAGGCTGTTTCTCATAAACATTGTCTTCGTAAGATTCAGCTGTAGTCCTACCTTTCCACACTCACGGTCAAAGTCGGCCAGCATTTGTGCCGCTTGGCTGATGTTTGGTGTTATTAAAACAATGTCATCAGCAAAGCGGAGGTGGTGTAGTTGCCGACCATCTATCTTCACTCCCATTCCTTCCCATTCCAGTCGTCGCATGATGTTCTCGAGGGTGGCACTGAAGAGTTTTGGTGAAATGGTATCACCCTGCCGCACCCCTCTCTTGACATCAATGATCACTTCTTTGTAGAATGGTGAGATCCTGGTAGTGAATCCGCAATACAGCTCACGGAGGATCCTGATGTATTGGGCTTGAATGCCCTGATTGGCTAGGGCTTCAATGACCGCTTCCGTCTCAACAGAATCAAAGGCCTTCTTTAAATCAATGAACGTTAAGCAGAGCGGCATCTTGAACTCCCGAGAAACCTCAATGAGTTTGGTTATCGTGTGGATATGGTCGATGGTGCTGAATCCTTTGCGGAACCCTGCTTGCTCACATGGTTGTCCTTCATCTAGTGTTCTGCCAATCCTATTCAGGATGACTCGAGTGAACAACTTGTAGATGACAGACAATAGGCAGATCGGGCGATAGTTGCCAATGTCATGGATGTCTCCCTTCTTGAACAGTAGTACGGTCCTGCTGGTTTTCCATTGAGATGGAACCTTGCATTCAGACAGGTAGCGAGTGAAGAGCCGAGCCAGTGTATTGATGAGTACTGACGGCAGGTTCTTCAGGTGTTCAGGTCTGACCTTGTCTGGGCCGGGTGCTGTTTGCTTCTTTACTGACGAAATGGCGTGTCGGATTTCGGAAGGGAGAACGTTGGGAACGACATACCCATCCTGTGGAATTTGGTATGTCGGCAAGTGGACATGGCTATCGAAGAGATTTGAGTAGAAGTCATGGATAATCTTCTCCATTGCCGTTCTGGAGGATGTGATGGATCCATCAGGACGTCGGAGGGCAGTCATCTTGGTCTTATAGTTGGCGAAGGACAGGCGGGCGTTACGAATACTTTTCCCGGCTTCTGCCGCATCTACCAGTACTTCTGCTCTTCTCTCTTTGAGGTCTTCCTTGATCGCATCTCTGCACTGCTTTGCAAGCTCGGACGTTAGCTTGCGGTTGCCTGAGGCATGCGCCAAACCACGCTGGCGAATTAGCTCAAGAGTTTTCGAAGATAGGCGACTTTTTGTGGCTATCTCTCTCTTGGCGTTCCTCGCACATTCATGGAGGTGCTGAACCAGTCGATCGTATTCCTCGTCAATGTTGTCAACAATGGCATCTTCCCATGTTGCTGCAATAGTACCAAAGAGTTCCCAGTTGGTGGTCGTTCTGGGAGTTCTCTTTTTGAACTTTGCAGCCCTTTCTCCCCGCTCTGTGAAGTAGAATTTTGCACGAAGGAGACGGTGGTCCGATCCCGTTCGAAATTTTGGGACAACAGCGACATCAGTCAGGCAAAACCGTCGATTGAATATGATGTGGTCTATTTCGTTGTGGAATCGTCCACCGGGAGACTCCCATGTCCATCGTTTAGATTCTGCCTTCTGGAACTGTGAGTTACCATGAATGGTCTTGGTCGACATGATGAACTCAGACAGTCTCTCACCCTGTTCGTTCCATTCTAGGCCATGGGTTCCGATGTGAAGTTCTTCAGCTGATCTTCTCGGTCCTATCTTGGCATTAAAATCACCCACAATGATCTTGTAGAAGGTGTGGTCTTCTTTATAGAACTTCTCTAGCTCCATGTAGAACTTCTCGATTTCTCTTTCATCATAATGAGATGTTGGTGCGTAGACAACGAAGATAGAAACTGCAGGCAGTGAGCCACATCTATTCAAATGTAAACGTCCGATTCGGGTTGTTAGGCATTCGAATGAATCAATGCTCTTGGCCAAGTTTGTGTTGACAAGGACGCCGACGCCTCCAACACCTCTTTTATCGCATGTTCCGAGGAACAATTCTTCTCCAGTGTCGAAAACGGCATGGTGAGATTCGTGTCTTCTTGTCTCGGTCAGACCAATGATGTCGTACTTGATCATTCGCGCTTGTACCATCAGGTCCTCGATGGATGCATCTGATGCTAGCGTACGTGCATTGAAAGTACAGACGATCATTTTTGTCTTCCTTCGTTGTGGCAGCCTAGGTCGGCCTTGAGATTTTGTCGGCCTCTCCTTTCTCATCCTTCTCAGTGCTGCCATGTCGGTGAAGCCTTCAGGGTCAGGTGAATGAGACCAGTTGTAGTTACTGGTTTTGGCATATCGAATACACAGCGGATAGCTTGCCAGGCTCTTCCGTGCGGGCGGAATACTCTCGGTAGCTTGCCAGTCTTTCCGAGAGGTATAGAGGCTTTTGGGGTGACCTCTAATCAAGAACTAATCAGGATTTAGTGGAAAGCCAATTGTATAGCATGGCTGCGAGTGTGAACATGCAGCTGAAAACCAGCATTGGGTTACTTGGACATTCATAAGTGGTGTAAGGAAAACCTGCATGGAGTGGAGAGTCAGTTGAATTCCACATTCGCAGTGAATGAATGGAACATTCTGTAGAGGAGATTCCAATGATTTCTGAAGCCTGTGTTGTGTGGACAGGAAAATGAAGAGCTGACCAGGCTTGAATCGATAGCCAAGTAAACAGCAGGGCTGCGAATATGAACAGGCCGCTGAAAACCAGCATTGGGTTACTTGGACATTCAACAGTGGTGTAATGAAAACCTGCGTGGAGTTGAGAGTCAGATGAATTCCAGATTCGCAGTGAATGAATGGAACATTCTGTAGTGGAGATAAAAAAGATTTCTGAAGGCTGGTAGTGTGGTGGGACAATGAAGAGCTGAACAGGGTGGAGTGAATTGTCAATTAAACAGCACGGCTGCGAGTATGAACAGGCCTCTGAAAACCAGCATTGGCTTACTTGGACATTCACAAGTGGTGTAATGTTAACCAGGCGGGAGTGGAGAATCAGATAAACTCCAGACTCGCAGTGAATGAATGGAACATTCTGTAGTGGAGATTGCAATGATTTCTGAAATCTGGATTGTGGGGACACGAAAATGAAGAGCTGACCAGTGTTGAGTGGATAGCCTGTAAAAAGCCTCGGCTTCGAATGTGAACAGACCACTGAAAACCAGTATTGCATTACTTCGACTTTCAGCAGTGGTGTAACGAAAGCCTGCGTGGAGTGCAGATTCAGATGAATTCCAGATTCCCAGTGAATGAATGGAACATCCTGTAGTGGAGATTACAATGATTTCTGAAGGCTGGGTTGTGTGCACAGGAAAATGAGGAGCAAAACAGGTTGAGTGGATAGCCAATTGAACAGCACGACTGCGAACATGAACAGGCCTCTGAAAACCAGCATTGTTTTACTTGGACATTCACAAGTGGTGTAAGATAAATCTGCAGGTAGTGGAGATTCAGTTGAATTCCAGATTCGCAGTGAATGAATGGAACATTCTGTACTGGAGATTGCAATGATTTCTCAAGTCTGGATTGTTTGGACATGAAAATGAAGAGCTGACCACAGTTGTGTGGATACCCAGTAAAAAGCAGGGCTTAGAGTGTGAACAGACCGCTGAAAACCAGCATTGTGTTACTTGGACATTCATAAGTGGTGTAATGAAAGCCTACCTGGAGTGCAGATTCAGATGAATTCCAGATTGGCAGTGAATGAATGGAACATTCTGTACTGGCGATTCCAATGATTTCTGAAGTCTGATATTGTGGAAAAGAAAATGAAAGGCTGACCAGGTTTGAGTGGATAGACAATTGAACAGCACACTGCGAGTGTGAAAAGGCGGCTGAAAACCAGCATTGGATTACTTGGTCATTCACCAGTGCTGTAATGAAAACCTGCCTGGAGCGGAGAGTCAGATGAATTGCAGAATCGCAGTGAATGAATGGAACAGTCTGTAGTGGAGATCCCAATGATTTCTGAAGGCTGGTTTGTGTGGAGAGGAAAATGAAGAGCTGACCAATATTGAGTGGATAGCCCATTGAACAGCACTTCTGCGAGTTGAACATGCCTCTGAAAACCAGTATTGAGTTACTTGGACATTCACCAGTGGTGTAACGAAAACCTGCCGGGAGTGGAGGTTCAGATGAATTCCAGATTCGCAGTGAATGAATGGAACATTCTCTAGTGGTGATTCCAATGATTTCTGAAGGCTGGGTTTTGTGGACACGAAAATGTAGAGCTGAACAGGGTGGAGTGGATAGCCAAATGAACAGCACGTCTCTTAGTATGAACAGGCCACTTAAAACCAGCATTGGCTTACTTGGATATTTACCAGTGGTGTCACGAAAACCTGCCGGGAGTGGAGATTCAGATGAATTCCAGATTCGCTGTGAATGAATGGAACATTCTGTAGTGGAGATAACAATGATTTCTCCAGTCTCTGTGGTGTGGACAGGAAAATGTAGAGCTGGCCAGGGTTGAGTGGATAGCCAATTGAACAGCACCACTGCGCTTGTGAAGAAAACACTTAAAACATTGGGTTACTTGGACATTCAACAGTGGTGTAACGAAAACCTGCCGGGAGTGGAGGTTCAGAGGAATTCCAGATTCGCAGTGAATGAATGGAACATTCTCTAGTGGAGATTCCAATGATTTCTGAAGGCTGGGTCGTGTGGAAGGAAAATCAAGAACTAATCAGGATTTAGTGGAAAGCCAATTGTATAGCATGGCTGCGAGTGTGAACATGCAGCTGAAAACCAGCATTGGGTTACTTGGACATTCATCAGTGGTGTAAGGAAAACCTGCATGGAGTGGAGAGTCAGTTGAATTCCACATTCGCAGTGAATGAATGGAACATTCTGTAGAGGAGATTCCAATGATTTCTGAAGCCTGTGTTGTGTGGACAGGAAAATGAAGAGCTGACCAGGCTTGAATCGATAGCCAAGTAAACAGCAGGGCTGCGAATATGAACAGGCCGCTGAAAACCAGCATTGGGTTACTTGGACATTCAACAGTGGTGTAATGAAAACCTGCGTGGAGTTGAGAGTCAGATGAATTCCAGATTCGCAGTGAATGAATGGAACATTCTGTAGTGGAGATAACAAAGATTTCTGAAGGCTGGTAGTGTGGTGGGACAATGAAGAGCTGAACAGGGTGGAGTGAATTGTCAATTAAACAGCACGGCTGCGAGTATGAACAGGCCTCTGAAAACCAGCATTGGCTTACTTGGACATTCACAAGTGGTGTAATGTTAACCAGGCGGGAGTGGAGAATCAGATAAACTCCAGACTCGCAGTGAATGAATGGAACATTCTGTAGTGGAGATTGCAATGATTTCTGAAATCTGGATTGTGGGGACACGAAAATGAAGAGCTGACCAGTGTTGAGTGGATAGCCTGTAAAAAGCCTCGGCTTCGAATGTGAACAGACCACTGAAAACCAGTATTGCATTACTTCGACTTTCAGCAGTGGTGTAACGAAAGCCTGCGTGGAGTGCAGATTCAGATGAATTCCAGATTCCCAGTGAATGAATGGAACATCCTGTAGTGGAGATTACAATGATTTCTGAAGGCTGGGTTGTGTGCACAGGAAAATGAGGAGCAAAACAGGTTGAGTGGATAGCCAATTGAACAGCACGACTGCGAACATGAACAGGCCTCTGAAAACCAGCATTGTTTTACTTGGACATTCACAAGTGGTGTAAGATAAATCTGCAGGTAGTGGAGATTCAGTTGAATTCCAGATTCGCAGTGAATGAATGGAACATTCTGTACTGGAGATTGCAATGATTTCTCAAGTCTGGATGGTTTGGACATGAAAATGAAGAGCTGACCACAGTTGTGTGGATACCCAGTAAAAAGCAGGGCTTAGAGTGTGAACAGACCGCTGAAAACCAGCATTGTGTTACTTGGACATTCATAAGTGGTGTAATGAAAGCCTACCTGGAGTGCAGATTCAGATGAATTCCAGATTGGCAGTGAATGAATGGACCATTCTGTACTGGCGATTCCAATGATTTCTGAAGTCTGATATTGTGGAAAAGAAAATGAAAGGCTGACCAGGTTTGAGTGGATAGACAATTGAACAGCACACTGCGAGTGTGAAAAGGCGGCTGAAAACCAGCATTGGATTACTTGGTCATTCACCAGTGCTGTAATGAAAACCTGCCTGGAGTGGAGAGTCAGATGAATTGCAGAATCGCAGTGAATGAATGGAACAGTCTGTAGTGGAGATCCCAATGATTTCTGAAGGCTGGTTTGTGTGGAGAGGAAAATGAAGAGCTGACCAATATTGAGTGGATAGCCCATTGAACAGCACTTCTGCGAGTTGAACATGCCTCTGAAAACCAGTATTGAGTTACTTGGACATTCACCAGTGGCGTAACGAAAACCTGCCGGGAGTGGAGGTTCAGATGAATTCCAGATTCGCAGTGAATGAATGGAACATTCTCTAGTGGTGATTCCAATGATTTCTGAAGGCTGGGTTTTGTGGACACGAAAATGTAGAGCTGAACAGGGTGGAGTGGATAGCCAAATGAACAGCACGTCTCTTAGTATGAACAGGCCACTGAAAACCAGCATTGGCTTACTTGGACATTCACAAGTGGTGTAACGATAACCCGCCGGGAGTTGAGAGTCAGATGAATTTAAGATTCGCAGTGAATGAACGGAACATTCTGTGGAGGAGATACCAATTATTTCTGAAGGTTGGGTTATGAGGACAGGAAAATGTAGAGCTGAATAGGGTTGGGTGGATAGCAAATTGAACAGCACGGCTGAGAGTATAAGCAGGCGGCTTAAAACCAGCATTGGCTTCCTTGGACATATACCAGTGGTGTCACGAAAACCTGCCGGGAGTGGAGACTCTGATGAATTCCAGATTCGCGTGATTGAATGGAACATTCTGTAGTGGAGATTGCCAAGATTTAGAAATCTGGATAGTCTGGACAGGATATTGAAGAGCTGACCAATGTTGAGTGGATAGCCAGTGAACAGCACGGTTTCGAGTGTGAACAGACCACTAAGAAGCAGCATTGCATTACTTGGACATTCATCAGTGGTGTAACGAAAGCCTTCCTGGAATGCAGATTCAGATTATTTCCAGATTCACAGTGAATGAATGGAAATTTCTGTAGTAGAGATTCCAATGATTTCTGAACGCTGGGTTGTGTGGACAGGAAAATGAAGAGCTGACTAGGTTTGACTGGATTGCCAATTGAACAGCAAGGCTGTGAGTGTGAACAGCCGCTGAAAACCAGCATTGGATTACCTGGTCATTCACCAGTGTTGTTAGGAAAATCTGCCTGGTGTGGAGAGTCAGAGGAATTCCAGATTCGCAGGGAACGAATGGAACATTCTGAAGTGGAGATAAGAATGATTTCTGAAGGCTCGGTGTGTGGAAGGAAAATCAAGAGCTAACCAGCGTTCACTGGATAGCCAATTGAACAGCACGGCTGCGAGTGTTAACACGCAGCTGAAACCAGCCTTGGGTTGCTTGGACATTCACCAGTGGTGAAACGAAAACCTGCTGGGAGTGGAGAACAAGATGAATTCAAGATTCGCGTGAATGAATGAAACATTCTGTAGTGTAGATTGCAATGGTTTCTGGGGTTTGTATTGTCTGAACTGGAAAAAGAAGAACTCACCAGTGTTGAGTCGCTAGACCGTGAACAGCACGGGTTCGAGTGTGAATAGACCGCGGAAAACCATCATTGCGTTACTTGAACATTCAGCAGTGGTGCAATGAAAACCTGCCGGGAGTGGAGATTCAGATGAATTCCAGATTCGCAGTGAATGAATGGAACATTCTCTAGTGGTGATTCCAATGATTTCTGAAGGCTGGGTTTTGTGGACACGAAAATGTAGAGCTGAACAGGGTGGAATGGATAGCCAAATGAACAGCACGTCTCGTAGTAAGAACAGGCCACTGAAAACCAGCTTTGGCTTAATTGGACATTCACAAGTGGTGTAACGAAAACCTGACGGGAGTTGAGAATTAGATGAATTTCAGATTTGCAGTCAATGAATGGAACATTCTGTGGAGGAGATACCAATTGTTTCTGAAGTTTGGGTTATGTGGACAGGAAAATGGAGCTGAAGAGGGTTGAGTGGATAGCAAATTGAATAGCACGGCTGAGAGTATGAGCAGGCCACTTAAAACCAGCATTGGCTTACTTGGATATTTACCAGTGGTGTCACGAAAACCTGCCGGGAGTGGAGATTCAGATGAATTCCAGATTCGCTGTGAATGAATGGAACATTCTGTAGTGGAGATAACAATGATTTCTCCAGTCTCTGTGGTGTGGACAGGAAAATGTAGAGCTGGCCAGGGTTGAGTGGATAGCCAATTGAACAGCACCACTGCGCTTGTGAAGAAAACACTTAAAACATTGGGTTACTTGGACATTCAACAGTGGTGTAACGAAAACCTGCCGGGAGTGGAGGTTCAGAGGAATTCCAGATTCGCAGTGAATGAATGGAACATTCTCTAGTGGAGATTCCAACGATTTCTGAAGGCTGGGTCGTGTGGAAGGAAAATCAAGAACTAATCAGGATTTAGTGGAAAGCCAATTGTATAGCATGGCTGCGAGTGTGAACATGCAGCTGAAAACCAGCATTGGGTTACTTGGACATTCATCAGTGGTGTAAGGAAAACCTGCATGGAGTGGAGAGTCAGTTGAATTCCACATTCGCAGTGAATGAATGGAACATTCTGTAGAGGAGATTCCAATGATTTCTGAAGCCTGTGTTGTGTGGACAGGAAAATGAAGAGCTGACCAGGCTTGAATCGATAGCCAAGTAAACAGCAGGGCTGCGAATATGAACAGGCCGCTGAAAACCAGCATTGGGTTACTTGGACATTCAACAGTGGTGTAATGAAAACCTGCGTGGAGTTGAGAGTCAGATGAATTCCAGATTCGCAGTGAATGAATGGAACATTCTGTAGTGGAGATAACAAAGATTTCTGAAGGCTGGTAGTGTGGTGGGACAATGAAGAGCTGAACAGGGTGGAGTGAATTGTCAATTAAACAGCACGGCTGCGAGTATGAACAGGCCTCTGAAAACCAGCATTGGCTTACTTGGACATTCACAAGTGGTGTAATGTTAACCAGGCGGGAGTGGAGAATCAGATAAACTCCAGACTCGCAGTGAATGAATGGAACATTCTGTAGTGGAGATTGCAATGATTTCTGAAATCTGGATTGTGGGGACACGAAAATGAAGAGCTGACCAGTGTTGAGTGGATAGCCTGTAAAAAGCCTCGGCTTCGAATGTGAACAGACCACTGAAAACCAGTATTGCATTACTTCGACTTTCAGCAGTGGTGTAACGAAAGCCTGCGTGGAGTGCAGATTCAGATGAATTCCAGATTCCCAGTGAATGAATGGAACATCCTGTAGTGGAGATTACAATGATTTCTGAAGGCTGGGTTGTGTGCACAGGAAAATGAGGAGCAAAACAGGTTGAGTGGATAGCCAATTGAACAGCATGACTGCGAACATGAACAGGCCTCTGAAAACCAGCATTGTTTTACTTGGACATTCACAAGTGGTGTAAGATAAATCTGCAGGTAGTGGAGATTCAGTTGAATTCCAGATTCGCAGTGAATGAATGGAACATTCTGTACTGGAGATTGCAATGATTTCTCAAGTCTGGATTGTTTGGACATGAAAATGAAGAGCTGACCACAGTTGTGTGGATACCCAGTAAAAAGCAGGGCTTAGAGTGTGAACAGACCGCTGAAAACCAGCATTGTGTTACTTGGATATTCATAAGTGGTGTAATGAAAGCCTACCTGGAGTGCAGATTCAGATGAATTCCAGATTGGCAGTGAATGAATGGAACATTCTGTACTGGCGATTCCAATGATTTCTGAAGTCTGATATTGTGGAAAAGAAAATGAAAGGCTGACCAGGTTTGAGTGGATAGACAATTGAACAGCACACTGCGAGTGTGAAAAGGCGGCTGAAAACCAGCATTGGATTACTTGGTCATTCACCAGTGCTGTAATGAAAACCTGCCTGGAGCGGAGAGTCAGATGAATTGCAGAATCGCAGTGAATGAATGGAACAGTCTGTAGTGGAGATCCCAATGATTTCTGAAGGCTGGTTTGTGTGGAGAGGAAAATGAAGAGCTGACCAATATTGAGTGGATAGCCCATTGAACAGCACTTCTGCGAGTTGAACATGCCTCTGAAAACCAGTATTGAGTTACTTGGACATTCACCAGTGGTGTAACGAAAACCTGCCGGGAGTGGAGGTTCAGATGAATTCCAGATTCGCAGTGAATGAATGGAACATTCTCTAGTGGTGATTCCAATGATTTCTGAAGGCTGGGTTTTGTGGACACGAAAATGTAGAGCTGAACAGGGTGGAGTGGATAGCCAAATGAACAGCACGTCTCTTAGTATGAACAGGCCACTGAAAACCAGCATTGGCTTACTTGGACATTCACAAGTGGTGTAACGATAACCCGCCGGGAGTTGAGAGTCAGATGAATTTAAGATTCGCAGTGAATGAACGGAACATTCTGTGGAGGAGATACCAATTATTTCTGAAGGTTGGGTTATGAGGACAGGAAAATGTAGAGCTGAATAGGGTTGGGTGGATAGCAAATTGAACAGCACGGCTGAGAGTATAAGCAGGCGGCTTAAAACCAGCATTGGCTTCCTTGGACATATACCAGTGGTGTCACGAAAACCTGCCGGGAGTGGAGACTCTGATGAATTCCAGATTCGCGTGATTGAATGGAACATTCTGTAGTGGAGATTGCCAAGATTTAGAAATCTGGATAGTCTGGACAGGATATTGAAGAGCTGACCAATGTTGAGTGGATAGCCAGTGAACAGCACGGTTTCGAGTGTGAACAGACCACTAAGAAGCAGCATTGCATTACTTGGACATTCATCAGTGGTGTAACGAAAGCCTTCCTGGAATGCAGATTCAGATTATTTCCAGATTCACAGTGAATGAATGGAAATTTCTGTAGTAGAGATTCCAATGATTTCTGAACGCTGGGTTGTGTGGACAGGAAAATGAAGAGCTGACTAGGTTTGACTGGATTGCCAATTGAACAGCAAGGCTGTGAGTGTGAACAGCCGCTGAAAACCAGCATTGGATTACCTGGTCATTCACCAGTGTTGTTAGGAAAATCTGCCTGGTGTGGAGAGTCAGAGGAATTCCAGATTCGCAGGGAACGAATGGAACATTCTGAAGTGGAGATAAGAATGATTTCTGAAGGCTCGGTGTGTGGAAGGAAAATCAAGAGCTAACCAGCGTTCACTGGATAGCCAATTGAACAGCACGGCTGCGAGTGTTAACACGCAGCTGAAACCAGCCTTGGGTTGCTTGGACATTCACCAGGGGTGAAACGAAAACCTGCTGGGAGTGGAGAACAAGATGAATTCAAGATTCGCGTGAATGAATGAAACATTCTGTAGTGTAGATTGCAATGGTTTCTGAGGTTTGTATTGTCTGAACTGGAAAAAGAAGAACTCACCAGTGTTGAGTCGCTAGACCGTGAACAGCACGGGTTCGAGTGTGAATAGACCGCTGAAAACCATCATTGCGTTACTTGAACATTCAGCAGTGGTGCAATGAAAACCTGCCGGGAGTGGAGATTCAGATGAATTCCAGATTCGCAGTGAATGCATGGAACATTCTCTAGTGGTGATTCCAATGATTTCTGAAGGCTGGGTTTTGTGGACACGAAAATGTAGAGCTGAACAGGGTGGAATGGATAGCCAAATGAACAGCACGTCTCGTAGTAAGAACAGGCCACTGAAAACCAGCTTTGGCTTAATTGGACATTCACAAGTGGTGTAACGAAAACCTGACGGGAGTTGAGAATTAGATGAATTTCAGATTTGCAGTCAATGAATGGAACATTCTGTGGAGGAGATACCAATTGTTTCTGAAGTTTGGGTTATGTGGACAGGAAAATGGAGCTGAAGAGGATTGAGTGGATAGCAAATTGAATAGCACGGCTGAGAGTATGAGCAGGCCACTTAAAACCAGCATTGGCTTACTTGGATATTTACCAGTGGTGTCACGAAAACCTGCCGGGAGTGGAGATTCAGATGAATTCCAGATTCGCTGTGAATGAATGGAACATTCTGTAGTGGAGATAACAATGATTTCTCCAGTCTCTGTGGTGTGGACAGGAAAATGTAGAGCTGGCCAGGGTTGAGTGGATAGCCAATTGAACAGCACCACTGCGCTTGTGAAGAAAACACTTAAAACATTGGGTTACTTGGACATTCAACAGTGGTGTAACGAAAACCTGCCGGGAGTGGAGGTTCAGAGGAATTCCAGATTCGCAGTGAATGAATGGAACATTCTCTAGTGGAGATTCCAATGATTTCTGAAGGCTGGGTCGTGTGGAAGGAAAATCAAGAACTAATCAGGATTTAGTGGAAAGCCAATTGTATAGCATGGCTGCGAGTGTGAACATGCAGCTGAAAACCAGCATTGGGTTACTTGGACATTCATCAGTGGTGTAAGGAAAACCTGCATGGAGTGGAGAGTCAGTTGAATTCCACATTCGCAGTGAATGAATGGAACATTCTGTAGAGGAGATTCCAATGATTTCTGAAGCCTGTGTTGTGTGGACAGGAAAATGAAGAGCTGACCAGGCTTGAATCGATAGCCAAGTAAACAGCAGGGCTGCGAATATGAACAGGCCGCTGAAAACCAGCATTGGGTTACTTGGACATTCAACAGTGGTGTAATGAAAACCTGCGTGGAGTTGAGAGTCAGATGAATTCCAGATTCGCAGTGAATGAATGGAACATTCTGTAGTGGAGATAACAAAGATTTCTGAAGGCTGGTAGTGTGGTGGGACAATGAAGAGCTGAACAGGGTGGAGTGAATTGTCAATTAAACAGCACGGCTGCGAGTATGAACAGGCCTCTGAAAACCAGCATTGGCTTACTTGGACATTCACAAGTGGTGTAATGTTAACCAGGCGGGAGTGGAGAATCAGATAAACTCCAGACTCGCAGTGAATGAATGGAACATTCTGTAGTGGAGATTGCAATGATTTCTGAAATCTGGATTGTGGGGACACGAAAATGAAGAGCTGACCAGTGTTGAGTGGATAGCCTGTAAAAAGCCTCGGCTTCGAATGTGAACAGACCACTGAAAACCAGTATTGCATTACTTCGACTTTCAGCAGTGGTGTAACGAAAGCCTGCGTGGAGTGCAGATTCAGATGAATTCCAGATTCCCAGTGAATGAATGGAACATCCTGTAGTGGAGATTACAATGATTTCTGAAGGCTGGGTTGTGTGCACAGGAAAATGAGGAGCAAAACAGGTTGAGTGGATAGCCAATTGAACAGCATGACTGCGAACATGAACAGGCCTCTGAAAACCAGCATTGTTTTACTTGGACATTCACAAGTGGTGTAAGATAAATCTGCAGGTAGTGGAGATTCAGTTGAATTCCAGATTCGCAGTGAATGAATGGAACATTCTGTACTGGAGATTGCAATGATTTCTCAAGTCTGGATTGTTTGGACATGAAAATGAAGAGCTGACCACAGTTGTGTGGATACCCAGTAAAAAGCAGGGCTTAGAGTGTGAACAGACCGCTGAAAACCAGCATTGTGTTACTTGGATATTCATAAGTGGTGTAATGAAAGCCTACCTGGAGTGCAGATTCAGATGAATTCCAGATTGGCAGTGAATGAATGGAACATTCTGTACTGGCGATTCCAATGATTTCTGAAGTCTGATATTGTGGAAAAGAAAATGAAAGGCTGACCAGGTTTGAGTGGATAGACAATTGAACAGCACACTGCGAGTGTGAAAAGGCGGCTGAAAACCAGCATTGGATTACTTGGTCATTCACCAGTGCTGTAATGAAAACCTGCCTGGAGCGGAGAGTCAGATGAATTGCAGAATCGCAGTGAATGAATGGAACAGTCTGTAGTGGAGATCCCAATGATTTCTGAAGGCTGGTTTGTGTGGAGAGGAAAATGAAGAGCTGACCAATATTGAGTGGATAGCCCATTGAACAGCACTTCTGCGAGTTGAACATGCCTCTGAAAACCAGTATTGAGTTACTTGGACATTCACCAGTGGTGTAACGAAAACCTGCCGGGAGTGGAGGTTCAGATGAATTCCAGATTCGCAGTGAATGAATGGAACATTCTCTAGTGGTGATTCCAATGATTTCTGAAGGCTGGGTTTTGTGGACACGAAAATGTAGAGCTGAACAGGGTGGAGTGGATAGCCAAATGAACAGCACGTCTCTTAGTATGAACAGGCCACTGAAAACCAGCATTGGCTTACTTGGACATTCACAAGTGGTGTAACGATAACCCGCCGGGAGTTGAGAGTCAGATGAATTTCAGATTCGCAGTGAATGAACGGAACATTCTGTGGAGGAGATACCAATTATTTCTGAAGGTTGGGTTATGAGGACAGGAAAATGTAGAGCTGAATAGGGTTGGGTGGATAGCAAATTGAACAGCACGGCTGAGAGTATAAGCAGGCGGCTTAAAACCAGCATTGGCTTCCTTGGACATATACCAGTGGTGTCACGAAAACCTGCCGGGAGTGGAGACTCTGATGAATTCCAGATTCGCGTGATTGAATGGAACATTCTGTAGTGGAGATTGCCAAGATTTAGAAATCTGGATAGTCTGGACAGGATATTGAAGAGCTGACCAATGTTGAGTGGATAGCCAGTGAACAGCACGGTTTCGAGTGTGAACAGACCACTAAGAAGCAGCATTGCATTACTTGGACATTCATCAGTGGTGTAACGAAAGCCTTCCTGGAATGCAGATTCAGATTATTTCCAGATTCACAGTGAATGAATGGAAATTTCTGTAGTAGAGATTCCAATGATTTCTGAACGCTGGGTTGTGTGGACAGGAAAATGAAGAGCTGACTAGGTTTGACTGGATTGCCAATTGAACAGCAAGGCTGTGAGTGTGAACAGCCGCTGAAAACCAGCATTGGATTACCTGGTCATTCACCAGTGTTGTTAGGAAAATCTGCCTGGTGTGGAGAGTCAGAGGAATTCCAGATTCGCAGGGAACGAATGGAACATTCTGAAGTGGAGATAAGAATGATTTCTGAAGGCTCGGTGTGTGGAAGGAAAATCAAGAGCTAACCAGCGTTCACTGGATAGCCAATTGAACAGCACGGCTGCGAGTGTTAACACGCAGCTGAAACCAGCCTTGGGTTGCTTGGACATTCACCAGGGGTGAAACGAAAACCTGCTGGGAGTGGAGAACAAGATGAATTCAAGATTCGCGTGAATGAATGAAACATTCTGTAGTGTAGATTGCAATGGTTTCTGAGGTTTGTATTGTCTGAACTGGAAAAAGAAGAACTCACCAGTGTTGAGTCGCTAGACCGCTAACAGCACGGGTTCGAGTGTGAATAGACCGCTGAAAACCATCATTGCGTTACTTGAACATTCAGCAGTGGTGCAATGAAAACCTGCCGGGAGTGGAGATTCAGATGAATTCCAGATTCGCAGTGAATGCATGGAACATTCTCTAGTGGTGATTCCAATGATTTCTGAAGGCTGGGTTTTGTGGACACGAAAATGTAGAGCTGAACAGGGTGGAATGGATAGCCAAATGAACAGCACGTCTCGTAGTAAGAACAGGCCACTGAAAACCAGCTTTGGCTTAATTGGACATTCACAAGTGGTGTAACGAAAACCTGACGGGAGTTGAGAATTAGATGAATTTCAGATTTGCAGTCAATGAATGGAACATTCTGTGGAGGAGATACCAATTGTTTCTGAAGTTTGGGTTATGTGGACAGGAAAATGGAGCTGAAGAGGGTTGAGTGGATAGCAAATTGAACAGCACGGCTGAGAGTATGAGCAGGCCACTTAAAACCAGCATTGGCTTACTTGGATATTTACCAGTGGTGTCACGAAAACCTGCCGGGAGTGGAGATTCAGATGAATTCCAGATTCGCTGTGAATGAATGGAACATTCTGTAGTGGAGATAACAATGATTTCTCCAGTCTCTGTGGTGTGGACAGGAAAATGTAGAGCTGGCCAGGGTTGAGTGGATAGCCAATTGAACAGCACCACTGCGCTTGTGAAGAAAACACTTAAAACATTGGGTTACTTGGACATTCAACAGTGGTGTAACGAAAACCTGCCGGGAGTGGAGGTTCAGAGGAATTCCAGATTCGCAGTGAATGAATGGAACATTCTCTAGTGGAGATTCCAATGATTTCTGAAGGCTGGGTCGTGTGGAAGGAAAATCAAGAACTAATCAGGATTTAGTGGAAAGCCAATTGTATAGCATGGCTGCGAGTGTGAACATGCAGCTGAAAACCAGCATTGGGTTACTTGGACATTCATCAGTGGTGTAAGGAAAACCTGCATGGAGTGGAGAGTCAGTTGAATTCCACATTCGCAGTGAATGAATGGAACATTCTGTAGAGGAGATTCCAATGATTTCTGAAGCCTGTGTTGTGTGGACAGGAAAATGAAGAGCTGACCAGGCTTGAATCGATAGCCAAGTAAACAGCAGGGCTGCGAATATGAACAGGCCGCTGAAAACCAGCATTGGGTTACTTGGACATTCAACAGTGGTGTAATGAAAACCTGCGTGGAGTTGAGAGTCAGATGAATTCCAGATTCGCAGTGAATGAATGGAACATTCTGTAGTGGAGATAACAAAGATTTCTGAAGGCTGGTAGTGTGGTGGGACAATGAAGAGCTGAACAGGGTGGAGTGAATTGTCAATTAAACAGCACGGCTGCGAGTATGAACAGGCCTCTGAAAACCAGCATTGGCTTACTTGGACATTCACAAGTGGTGTAATGTTAACCAGGCGGGAGTGGAGAATCAGATAAACTCCAGACTCGCAGTGAATGAATGGAACATTCTGTAGTGGAGATTGCAATGATTTCTGAAATCTGGATTGTGGGGACACGAAAATGAAGAGCTGACCAGTGTTGAGTGGATAGCCTGTAAAAAGCCTCGGCTTCGAATGTGAACAGACCACTGAAAACCAGTATTGCATTACTTCGACTTTCAGCAGTGGTGTAACGAAAGCCTGCGTGGAGTGCAGATTCAGATGAATTCCAGATTCCCAGTGAATGAATGGAACATCCTGTAGTGGAGATTACAATGATTTCTGAAGGCTGGGTTGTGTGCACAGGAAAATGAGGAGCAAAACAGGTTGAGTGGATAGCCAATTGAACAGCACGACTGCGAACATGAACAGGCCTCTGAAAAGCAGCATTGTTTTACTTGGACATTCACAAGTGGTGTAAGATAAATCTGCAGGTAGTGGAGATTCAGTTGAATTCCAGATTCGCAGTGAATGAATGGAACATTCTGTACTGGAGATTGCAATGATTTCTCAAGTCTGGATTGTTTGGACATGAAAATGAAGAGCTGACCACAGTTGTGTGGATACCCAGTAAAAAGCAGGGCTTAGCGTGTGAACAGACCGCTGAAAACCAGCATTGTGTTACTTGGACATTCATAAGTGGTGTAATGAAAGCCTACCTGGAGTGCAGATTCAGATGAATTCCAGATTGGCAGTGAATGAATGGAACATTCTGTACTGGCGATTCCAATGATTTCTGAAGTCTGATATTGTGGAAAAGAAAATGAAAGGCTGACCAGGTTTGAGTGGATAGACAATTGAACAGCACACTGCGAGTGTGAAAAGGCGGCTGAAAACCAGCATTGGATTACTTGGTCATTCACCAGTGCTGTAATGAAAACCTGCCTGGAGCGGAGAGTCAGATGAATTGCAGAATCGCAGTGAATGAATGGAACAGTCTGTAGTGGAGATCCCAATGATTTCTGAAGGCTGGTTTGTGTGGAGAGGAAAATGAAGAGCTGACCAATATTGAGTGGATAGCCCATTGAACAGCACTTCTGCGAGTTGAACATGCCTCTGAAAACCAGTATTGAGTTACTTGGACATTCACCAGTGGCGTAACGAAAACCTGCCGGGAGTGGAGGTTCAGATGAATTCCAGATTCGCAGTGAATGAATGGAACATTCTCTAGTGGTGATTCCAATGATTTCTGAAGGCTGGGTTTTGTGGACACGAAAATGTAGAGCTGAACAGGGTGGAGTGGATAGCCAAATGAACAGCACGTCTCTTAGTATGAACAGGCCACTGAAAACCAGCATTGGCTTACTTGGACATTCACAAGTGGTGTAACGATAACCCGCCCGGAGTTGAGAGTCAGATGAATTTAAGATTCGCAGTGAATGAACGGAACATTCTGTGGAGGAGATACCAATTATTTCTGAAGGTTGGGTTATGAGGACAGGAAAATGTAGAGCTGAATAGGGTTGGGTGGATAGCAAATTGAACAGCACGGCTGTGTGTGTTAGCAGGCGGCTTAAAACCAGCATTGTCTTCCTTGGACATTTACCAGTGGTGTCACGAAAACCTTCCAGGATTGGAGACTCTGATGAATTCCAGATTCGCGTGACTGAATGGAACATTCTGTAGTGGTGATTGCCAACACTTAGAAATCTGGATAGTCTGGACAGGATATTGAAGAGCTGACCAATGTTGAGTGGATAGCCAATGAACAGCACGGTTTCGAGTGTGAACAGACCACTAAGAAGCAGCATTGCATTACTTGGACATTCATCAGTGGTGTAACGAAAGCCTTCCTGGAATGCAGATTCAGATTATTTCCAGATTCACAGTGAATGAATGGAAATTTCTGTAGTAGAGATTCCAATGATTTCTGAACGCTGGGTTGTGTGGACAGGAAAATGAAGAAGAGCTGACTAGGTTTGACTGGATTGCCAATTGAACAGCAAGGCTGTGAGTGTGAACAGCCGCTGAAAACCAGCATTGGATTACCTGGTCATTCACCAGTGTTGTTAGGAAAATCTGCCTGGTGTGGAGAGTCAGAGGAATTCCAGATTCGCAGGGAACGAATGGAACATTCTGAAGTGGAGATAAGAATGATTTCTGAAGGCTCGGTGTGTGGAAGGAAAATCAAGAGCTAACCAGCGTTCACTGGATAGCCAATTGAACAGCACGGCTGCGAGTGTTAACACGCAGCTGAAACCAGCCTTGGGTTGCTTGGACATTCACCAGTGGTGAAACGAAAACCTGCTGGGAGTGGAGAACAAGATGAATTCAAGATTCGCGTGAATGAATGAAACATTCTGTAGTGTAGATTGCAATGGTTTCTGAGGTTTGTATTGTCTGAACTGGAAAAAGAAGAACTCACCAGTGTTGAGTCGCTAGACCGTGAACAGCACGGGTTCGAGTGTGAATAGACCGCTGAAAACCATCATTGCGTTACTTGAACATTCAGCAGTGGTGCAATGAAAACCTGCCGGGAGTGGAGATTCAGATGAATTCCAGATTCGCAGTGAATGAATGGAACATTCTGTAGTGGTGATTCCAATGATTTCTGAAGGCTGGGTTTTGTGGACACGAAAATGTAGAGCTGAACAGGGTGGAATGGATAGCCAAATGAACAGCACGTCTCGTAGTAAGAACAGGCCACTGAAAACCAGCTTTGGCTTAATTGGACATTCACAAGTGGTGTAACGAAAACCTGACGGGAGTTGAGAATTAGATGAATTTCAGATTTGCAGTCAATGAATGGAACATTCTGTGGAGGAGATACCAATTGTTTCTGAAGTTTGGGTTATGTGGACAGGAAAATGGAGCTGAAGAGGGTTGAGTGGATAGCAAATTGAACAGCACGGCTGAGAGTATGAGCAGGCCACTTAAAACCAGCATTGGCTTACTTGGATATTTACCAGTGGTGTCACGAAAACCTGCCGGGAGTGGAGATTCAGATGAATTCCAGATTCGCTGTGAATGAATGGAACATTCTGTAGTGGAGATAACAATGATTTCTCCAGTCTCTGTGGTGTGGACAGGAAAATGTAGAGCTGGCCAGGGTTGAGTGGATAGCCAATTGAACAGCACCACTGCGCTTGTGAAGAAAACACATAAAACATTGGGTTACTTGGACATTCAACAGTGGTGTAACGAAAACCTGCCGGGAGTGGAGGTTCAGAGGAATTCCAGATTCGCAGTGAATGAATGGAACATTCTCTAGTGGAGATTCCAATGATTTCTGAAGGCTGGGTCGTGTGGAAGGAAAATCAAGAACTAATCAGGATTTAGTGGAAAGCCAATTGTATAGCATGGCTGCGAGTGTGAACATGCAGCTGAAAACCAGCATTGGGTTACTTGGACATTCATCAGTGGTGTAAGGAAAACCTGCATGGAGTGGAGAGTCAGTTGAATTCCACATTCGCAGTGAATGAATGGAACATTCTGTAGAGGAGATTCCAATGATTTCTGAAGCCTGTGTTGTGTGGACAGGAAAATGAAGAGCTGACCAGGCTTGAATCGATAGCCAAGTAAACAGCAGGGCTGCGAATATGAACAGGCCGCTGAAAACCAGCATTGGGTTACTTGGACATTCAACAGTGGTGTAATGAAAACCTGCGTGGAGTTGAGAGTCAGATGAATTCCAGATTCGCAGTGAATGAATGGAACATTCTGTAGTGGAGATAACAAAGATTTCTGAAGGCTGGTAGTGTGGTGGGACAATGAAGAGCTGAACAGGGTGGAGTGAATTGTCAATTAAACAGCACGGCTGCGAGTATGAACAGGCCTCTGAAAACCAGCATTGGCTTACTTGGACATTCACAAGTGGTGTAATGTTAACCAGGCGGGAGTGGAGAATCAGATAAACTCCAGACTCGCAGTGAATGAATGGAACATTCTGTAGTGGAGATTGCAATGATTTCTGAAATCTGGATTGTGGGGACACGAAAATGAAGAGCTGACCAGTGTTGAGTGGATAGCCTGTAAAAAGCCTCGGCTTCGAATGTGAACAGACCACTGAAAACCAGTATTGCATTACTTCGACTTTCAGCAGTGGTGTAACGAAAGCCTGCGTGGAGTGCAGATTCAGATGAATTCCAGATTCCCAGTGAATGAATGGAACATCCTGTAGTGGAGATTACAATGATTTCTGAAGGCTGGGTTGTGTGCACAGGAAAATGAGGAGCAAAACAGGTTGAGTGGATAGCCAATTGAACAGCACGACTGCGAACATGAACAGGCCTCTGAAAACCAGCATTGTTTTACTTGGACATTCACAAGTGGTGTAAGATAAATCTGCAGGTAGTGGAGATTCAGTTGAATTCCAGATTCGCAGTGAATGAATGGAACATTCTGTACTGGAGATTGCAATGATTTCTCAAGTCTGGATTGTTTGGACATGAAAATGAAGAGCTGACCACAGTTGTGTGGATACCCAGTAAAAAGCAGGGCTTAGCGTGTGAACAGACCGCTGAAAACCAGCATTGTGTTACTTGGACATTCATAAGTGGTGTAATGAAAGCCTACCTGGAGTGCAGATTCAGATGAATTCCAGATTGGCAGTGAATGAATGGAACATTCTGTACTGGCGATTCCAATGATTTCTGAAGTCTGATATTGTGGAAAAGAAAATGAAAGGCTGACCAGGTTTGAGTGGCTAGACAATTGAACAGCACACTGCGAGTGTGAAAAGGCGGCTGAAAACCAGCATTGGATTACTTGGTCATTCACCAGTGCTGTAATGAAAACCTGCCTGGAGCGGAGAGTCAGATGAATTGCAGAATCGCAGTGAATGAATGGAACAGTCTGTAGTGGAGATCCCAATGATTTCTGAAGGCTGGTTTGTGTGGAGAGGAAAATGAAGAGCTGACCAATATTGAGTGGATAGCCCATTGAACAGCACTTCTGCGAGTTGAACATGCCTCTGAAAACCAGTATTGAGTTACTTGGACATTCACCAGTGGTGTAACGAAAACCTGCCGGGAGTGGAGGTTCAGATGAATTCCAGATTCGCAGTGAATGAATGGAACATTCTCTAGTGGTGATTCCAATGATTTCTGAAGGCTGGGTTTTGTGGACACGAAAATGTAGAGCTGAACAGGGTGGAGTGGATAGCCAAATGAACAGCACGTCTCTTAGTATGAACAGGCCACTGAAAACCAGCATTGGCTTACTTGGACATTCACAAGTGGTGTAACGATAACCCGCCGGGAGTTGAGAGTCAGATGAATTTCAGATTCGCAGTGAATGAACGGAACATTCTGTGGAGGAGATACCAATTATTTCTGAAGGTTGGGTTATGAGGACAGGAAAATGTAGAGCTGAATAGGGTTGGGTGGATAGCAAATTGAACAGCACGGCTGAGAGTATAAGCAGGCGGCTTAAAACCAGCATTGGCTTCCTTGGACATATACCAGTGGTGTCACGAAAACCTGCCGGGAGTGGAGACTCTGATGAATTCCAGATTCGCGTGATTGAATGGAACATTCTGTAGTGGAGATTGCCAAGATTTAGAAATCTGGATAGTCTGGACAGGATATTGAAGAGCTGACCAATGTTGAGTGGATAGCCAGTGAACAGCACGGTTTCGAGTGTGAACAGACCACTAAGAAGCAGCATTGCATTACTTGGACATTCATCAGTGGTGTAACGAAAGCCTTCCTGGAATGCAGATTCAGATTATTTCCAGATTCACAGTGAATGAATGGAAATTTCTGTAGTAGAGATTCCAATGATTTCTGAACGCTGGGTTGTGTGGACAGGAAAATGAAGAGCTGACTAGGTTTGACTGGATTGCCAATTGAACAGCAAGGCTGTGAGTGTGAACAGCCGCTGAAAACCAGCATTGGATTACCTGGTCATTCACCAGTGTTGTTAGGAAAATCTGCCTGGTGTGGAGAGTCAGAGGAATTCCAGATTCGCAGGGAACGAATGGAACATTCTGAAGTGGAGATAAGAATGATTTCTGAAGGCTCGGTGTGTGGAAGGAAAATCAAGAGCTAACCAGCGTTCACTGGATAGCCAATTGAACAGCACGGCTGCGAGTGTTAACACGCAGCTGAAACCAGCCTTGGGTTGCTTGGACATTCACCAGTGGTGAAACGAAAACCTGCTGGGAGTGGAGAACAAGATGAATTCAAGATTCGCGTGAATGAATGAAACATTCTGTAGTGTAGATTGCAATGGTTTCTGGGGTTTGTATTGTCTGAACTGGAAAAAGAAGAACTCACCAGTGTTGAGTCGCTAGACCGTGAACAGCACGGGTTCGAGTGTGAATAGACCGCGGAAAACCATCATTGCGTTACTTGAACATTCAGCAGTGGTGCAATGAAAACCTGCCGGGAGTGGAGATTCAGATGAATTCCAGATTCGCAGTGAATGAATGGAACATTCTCTAGTGGTGATTCCAATGATTTCTGAAGGCTGGGTTTTGTGGACACGAAAATGTAGAGCTGAACAGGGTGGAATGGATAGCCAAATGAACAGCACGTCTCGTAGTAAGAACAGGCCACTGAAAACCAGCTTTGGCTTAATTGGACATTCACAAGTGGTGTAACGAAAACCTGACGGGAGTTGAGAATTAGATGAATTTCAGATTTGCAGTCAATGAATGGAACATTCTGTGGAGGAGATACCAATTGTTTCTGAAGTTTGGGTTATGTGGACAGGAAAATGGAGCTGAAGAGGGTTGAGTGGATAGCAAATTGAACAGCACGGCTGAGAGTATGAGCAGGCCACTTAAAACCAGCATTGGCTTACTTGGATATTTACCAGTGGTGTCACGAAAACCTGCCGGGAGTGGAGATTCAGATGAATTCCAGATTCGCTGTGAATGAATGGAACATTCTGTAGTGGAGATAACAATGATTTCTCCAGTCTCTGTGGTGTGGACAGGAAAATGTAGAGCTGGCCAGGGTTGAGTGGATAGCCAATTGAACAGCACCACTGCGCTTGTGAAGAAAACACTTAAAACATTGGGTTACTTGGACATTCAACAGTGGTGTAACGAAAACCTGCCGGGAGTGGAGGTTCAGAGGAATTCCAGATTCGCAGTGAATGAATGGAACATTCTCTAGTGGAGATTCCAATGATTTCTGAAGGCTGGGTCGTGTGGAAGGAAAATCAAGAACTAATCAGGATTTAGTGGAAAGCCAATTGTATAGCATGGCTGCGAGTGTGAACATGCAGCTGAAAACCAGCATTGGGTTACTTGGACATTCATCAGTGGTGTAAGGAAAACCTGCATGGAGTGGAGAGTCAGTTGAATTCCACATTCGCAGTGAATGAATGGAACATTCTGTAGAGGAGATTCCAATGATTTCTGAAGCCTGTGTTGTGTGGACAGGAAAATGAAGAGCTGACCAGGCTTGAATCGATAGCCAAGTAAACAGCAGGGCTGCGAATATGAACAGGCCGCTGAAAACCAGCATTGGGTTACTTGGACATTCAACAGTGGTGTAATGAAAACCTGCGTGGAGTTGAGAGTCAGATGAATTCCAGATTCGCAGTGAATGAATGGAACATTCTGTAGTGGAGATAACAAAGATTTCTGAAGGCTGGTAGTGTGGTGGGACAATGAAGAGCTGAACAGGGTGGAGTGAATTGTCAATTAAACAGCACGGCTGCGAGTATGAACAGGCCTCTGAAAACCAGCATTGGCTTACTTGGACATTCACAAGTGGTGTAATGTTAACCAGGCGGGAGTGGAGAATCAGATAAACTCCAGACTCGCAGTGAATGAATGGAACATTCTGTAGTGGAGATTGCAATGATTTCTGAAATCTGGATTGTGGGGACACGAAAATGAAGAGCTGACCAGTGTTGAGTGGATAGCCTGTAAAAAGCCTCGGCTTCGAATGTGAACAGACCACTGAAAACCAGTATTGCATGACTTCGACTTTCAGCAGTGGTGTAACGAAAGCCTGCGTGGAGTGCAGATTCAGATGAATTCCAGATTCCCAGTGAATGAATGGAACATCCTGTAGTGGAGATTACAATGATTTCTGAAGGCTGGGTTGTGTGCACAGGAAAATGAGGAGCAAAACAGGTTGAGTGGATAGCCAATTGAACAGCACGACGGCGAACATGAACAGGCCTCTGAAAACCAGCATTGTTTTACTTGGACATTCACAAGTGGTGTAAGATAAATCTGCAGGTAGTGGAGATTCAGTTGAATTCCAGATTCGCAGTGAATGAATGGAACATTCTGTACTGGAGATTGCAATGATTTCTCAAGTCTGGATTGTTTGGACATGAAAATGAAGAGCTGACCACAGTTGTGTGGATACCCAGTAAAAAGCAGGGCTTAGAGTGTGAACAGACCGCTGAAAACCAGCATTGTGTTACTTGGACATTCATAAGTGGTGTAATGAAAGCCTACCTGGAGTGCAGATTCAGATGAATTCCAGATTGGCAGTGAATGAATGGAACATTCTGTACTGGCGATTCCAATGATTTCTGAAGTCTGATATTGTGGAAAAGAAAATGAAAGGCTGACCAGGTTTGAGTGGATAGACAATTGAACAGCACACTGCGAGTGTGAAAAGGCGGCTGAAAACCAGCATTGGATTACTTGGTCATTCACCAGTGCTGTAATGAAAACCTGCCTGGAGCGGAGAGTCAGATGAATTGCAGAATCGCAGTGAATGAATGGAACAGTCTGTAGTGGAGATCCCAATGATTTCTGAAGGCTGGTTTGTGTGGAGAGGAAAATGAAGAGCTGACCAATATTGAGTGGATAGCCCATTGAACAGCACTTCTGCGAGTTGAACATGCCTCTGAAAACCAGTATTGAGTTACTTGGACATTCACCAGTGGCGTAACGAAAACCTGCCGGGAGTGGAGGTTCAGATGAATTCCAGATTCGCAGTGAATGAATGGAACATTCTCTAGTGGTGATTCCAATGATTTCTGAAGGCTGGGTTTTGTGGACACGAAAATGTAGAGCTGAACAGGGTGGAGTGGATAGCCAAATGAACAGCACGTCGCTTAGTATGAACAGGCCACTGAAAACCAGCATTGGCTTACTTGGACATTCATCAGTGGTGTAACGAAAGCCTTCCTGGAATGCAGATTCAGATTATTTCTAGATTCACAGTGAATGAATGGAAATTTCTGTAGTAGAGATTCCAATGATTTCTGAACGCTGGGTTGTGTGGACAGGAAAATGAAGAGCTGACTAGGTTTGACTGGATTGCCAATTGAACAGCAAGGCTGTGAGTGTGAACAGCCGCTGAAAACCAGCATTGGATTACCTGGTCATTCACCAGTGTTGTTAGGAAAATCTGCCTGGTGTGGAGAGTCAGAGGAATTCCAGATTCGCAGGGAACGAATGGAACATTCTGAAGTGGAGATAAGAATGATTTCTGAAGGCTCGGTGTGTGGAAGGAAAATCAAGAGCTAACCAGCGTTCACTGGATAGCCAATTGAACAGCACGGCTGCGAGTGTTAACACGCAGCTGAAACCAGCCTTGGGTTGCTTGGACATTCACCAGTGGTGAAACGAAAACCTGCTGGGAGTGGAGAACAAGATGAATTCAAGATTCGCGTGAATGAATGAAACATTCTGTAGTGTAGATTGCAATGGTTTCTGAGGTTTGTATTGTCTGAACTGGAAAAAGAAGAACTCACCAGTGTTGAGTCGCTAGACCGTGAACAGCACGGGTTCGAGTGTGAATAGACCGCTGAAAACCATCATTGCGTTACTTGAACATTCAGCAGTGGTGCAATGAAAACCTGCCGGGAGTGGAGATTCAGATGAATTCCAGAATCGCAGTGAATGAATGGAACATTCTCTAGTGGTGATTCCAATGATTTCTGAAGGCTGGGTTTTGTGGACACGAAAATGTAGAGCTGAACAGGGTGGAATGGATAGCCAAATGAACAGCACGTCTCGTAGTAAGAACAGGCCACTGAAAACCAGCTTTGGCTTAATTGGACATTCACAAGTGGTGTAACGAAAACCTGACGGGAGTTGAGAATTAGATGAATTTCAGATTTGCAGTCAATGAATGGAACATTCTGTGGAGGAGATACCAATTGTTTCTGAAGTTTGGGTTATGTGGACAGGAAAATGGAGCTGAAGAGGGTTGAGTGGATAGCAAATTGAACAGCACGGCTGAGAGTATGAGCAGGCCACTTAAAACCAGCATTGGCTTACTTGGATATTTACCAGTGGTGTCACGAAAACCTGCCGGGAGTGGAGATTCAGATGAATTCCAGATTCGCTGTGAATGAATGGAACATTCTGTAGTGGAGATAACAATGATTTCTCCAGTCTCTGTGGTGTGGACAGGAAAATGTAGAGCTGGCCAGGGTTGAGTGGATAGCCAATTGAACAGCACCACTGCGCTTGTGAAGAAAACACTTAAAACATTGGGTTACTTGGACATTCAACAGTGGTGTAACGAAAACCTGCCGGGAGTGGAGGTTCAGAGGAATTCCAGATTCGCAGTGAATGAATGGAACATTCTCTAGTGGAGATTCCAATGATTTCTGAAGGCTGGGTCGTGTGGAAGGAAAATCAAGAACTAATCAGGATTTAGTGGAAAGCCAATTGTATAGCATGGCTGCGAGTGTGAACATGCAGCTGAAAACCAGCATTGGGTTACTTGGACATTCATCAGTGGTGTAAGGAAAACCTGCATGGAGTGGAGAGTCAGTTGAATTCCACATTCGCAGTGAATGAATGGAACATTCTGTAGAGGAGATTCCAATGATTTCTGAAGCCTGTGTTGTGTGGACAGGAAAATGAAGAGCTGACCAGGCTTGAATCGATAGCCAAGTAAACAGCAGGGCTGCGAATATGAACAGGCCGCTGAAAACCAGCATTGGGTTACTTGGACATTCAACAGTGGTGTAATGAAAACCTGCGTGGAGTTGAGAGTCAGATGAATTCCAGATTCGCAGTGAATGAATGGAACATTCTGTAGTGGAGATAACAAAGATTTCTGAAGGCTGGTAGTGTGGTGGGACAATGAAGAGCTGAACAGGGTGGAGTGAATTGTCAATTAAACAGCACGGCTGCGAGTATGAACAGGCCTCTGAAAACCAGCATTGGCTTACTTGGACATTCACAAGTGGTGTAATGTTAACCAGGCGGGAGTGGAGAATCAGATAAACTCCAGACTCGCAGTGAATGAATGGAACATTCTGTAGTGGAGATTGCAATGATTTCTGAAATCTGGATTGTGGGGACACGAAAATGAAGAGCTGACCAGTGTTGAGTGGATAGCCTGTAAAAAGCCTCGGCTTCGAATGTGAACAGACCACTGAAAACCAGTATTGCATGACTTCGACTTTCAGCAGTGGTGTAACGAAAGCCTGCGTGGAGTGCAGATTCAGATGAATTCCAGATTCCCAGTGAATGAATGGAACATCCTGTAGTGGAGATTACAATGATTTCTGAAGGCTGGGTTGTGTGCACAGGAAAATGAGGAGCAAAACAGGTTGAGTGGATAGCCAATTGAACAGCACGACGGCGAACATGAACAGGCCTCTGAAAACCAGCATTGTTTTACTTGGACATTCACAAGTGGTGTAAGATAAATCTGCAGGTAGTGGAGATTCAGTTGAATTCCAGATTCGCAGTGAATGAATGGAACATTCTGTACTGGAGATTGCAATGATTTCTCAAGTCTGGATTGTTTGGACATGAAAATGAAGAGCTGACCACAGTTGTGTGGATACCCAGTAAAAAGCAGGGCTTAGAGTGTGAACAGACCGCTGAAAACCAGCATTGTGTTACTTGGACATTCATAAGTGGTGTAATGAAAGCCTACCTGGAGTGCAGATTCAGATGAATTCCAGATTGGCAGTGAATGAATGGAACATTCTGTACTGGCGATTCCAATGATTTCTGAAGTCTGATATTGTGGAAAAGAAAATGAAAGGCTGACCAGGTTTGAGTGGATAGACAATTGAACAGCACACTGCGAGTGTGAAAAGGCGGCTGAAAACCAGCATTGGATTACTTGGTCATTCACCAGTGCTGTAATGAAAACCTGCCTGGAGCGGAGAGTCAGATGAATTGCAGAATCGCAGTGAATGAATGGAACAGTCTGTAGTGGAGATCCCAATGATTTCTGAAGGCTGGTTTGTGTGGAGAGGAAAATGAAGAGCTGACCAATATTGAGTGGATAGCCCATTGAACAGCACTTCTGCGAGTTGAACATGCCTCTGAAAACCAGTATTGAGTTACTTGGACATTCACCAGTGGCGTAACGAAAACCTGCCGGGAGTGGAGGTTCAGATGAATTCCAGATTCGCAGTGAATGAATGGAACATTCTCTAGTGGTGATTCCAATGATTTCTGAAGGCTGGGTTTTGTGGACACGAAAATGTAGAGCTGAACAGGGTGGAGTGGATAGCCAAATGAACAGCACGTCTCTTAGTATGAACAGGCCACTGAAAACCAGCATTGGCTTACTTGGACATTCATCAGTGGTGTAACAAAAGCCTTCCTGGAATGCAGATTCAGATTATTTCTAGATTCACAGTGAATGAATGGAAATTTCTGTAGTAGAGATTCCAATGATTTCTGAACGCTGGGTTGTGTGGACAGGAAAATGAAGAGCTGACTAGGTTTGACTGGATTGCCAATTGAACAGCAAGGCTGTGAGTGTGAACAGCCGCTGAAAACCAGCATTGGATTACCTGGTCATTCACCAGTGTTGTTAGGAAAATCTGCCTGGTGTGGAGAGTCAGAGGAATTCCAGATTCGCAGGGAACGAATGGAACATTCTGAAGTGGAGATAAGAATGATTTCTGAAGGCTCGGTGTGTGGAAGGAAAATCAAGAGCTAACCAGCGTTCACTGGATAGCCAATTGAACAGCACGGCTGCGAGTGTTAACACGCAGCTGAAACCAGCCTTGGGTTGCTTGGACATTCACCAGTGGTGAAACGAAAACCTGCTGGGAGTGGAGAACAAGATGAATTCAAGATTCGCGTGAATGAATGAAACATTCTGTAGTGTAGATTGCAATGGTTTCTGAGGTTTGTATTGTCTGAACTGGAAAAAGAAGAACTCACCAGTGTTGAGTCGCTAGACCGTGAACAGCACGGGTTCGAGTGTGAATAGACCGCTGAAAACCATCATTGCGTTACTTGAACATTCAGCAGTGGTGCAATGAAAACCTGCCGGGAGTGGAGATTCAGATGAATTCCAGATTCGCAGTGAATGAATGGAACATTCTCTAGTGGTGATTCCAATGATTTCTGAAGGCTGGGTTTTGTGGACACGAAAATGTAGAGCTGAACAGGGTGGAATGGATAGCCAAATGAACAGCACGTCTCGTAGTAAGAACAGGCCACTGAAAACCAGCTTTGGCTTAATTGGACATTCACAAGTGGTGTAACGAAAACCTGACGGGAGTTGAGAATTAGATGAATTTCAGATTTGCAGTCAATGAATGGAACATTCTGTGGAGGAGATACCAATTGTTTCTGAAGTTTGGGTTATGTGGACAGGAAAATGGAGCTGAAGAGGGTTGAGTGGATAGCAAATTGAACAGCACGGCTGAGAGTATGAGCAGGCCACTTAAAACCAGCATTGGCTTACTTGGATATTTACCAGTGGTGTCACGAAAACCTGCCGGGAGTGGAGATTCAGATGAATTCCAGATTCGCTGTGAATGAATGGAACATTCTGTAGTGGAGATAACAATGATTTCTCCAGTCTCTGTGGTGTGGACAGGAAAATGTAGAGCTGGCCAGGGTTGAGTGGATAGCCAATTGAACAGCACCACTGCGCTTGTGAAGAAAACACTTAAAACATTGGGTTACTTGGACATTCAACAGTGGTGTAACGAAAACCTGCCGGGAGTGGAGGTTCAGAGGAATTCCAGATTCGCAGTGAATGAATGGAACATTCTCTAGTGGAGATTCCAATGATTTCTGAAGGCTGGGTCGTGTGGAAGGAAAATCAAGAACTAATCAGGATTTAGTGGAAAGCCAATTGTATAGCATGGCTGCGAGTGTGAACATGCAGCTGAAAACCAGCATTGGGTTACTTGGACATTCATCAGTGGTGTAAGGAAAACCTGCATGGAGTGGAGAGTCAGTTGAATTCCACATTCGCAGTGAATGAATGGAACATTCTGTAGAGGAGATTCCAATGATTTCTGAAGCCTGTGTTGTGTGGACAGGAAAATGAAGAGCTGACCAGGCTTGAATCGATAGCCAAGTAAACAGCAGGGCTGCGAATATGAACAGGCCGCTGAAAACCAGCATTGGGTTACTTGGACATTCAACAGTGGTGTAATGAAAACCTGCGTGGAGTTGAGAGTCAGATGAATTCCAGATTCGCAGTGAATGAATGGAACATTCTGTAGTGGAGATAACAAAGATTTCTGAAGGCTGGTAGTGTGGTGGGACAATGAAGAGCTGAACAGGGTGGAGTGAATTGTCAATTAAACAGCACGGCTGCGAGTATGAACAGGCCTCTGAAAACCAGCATTGGCTTACTTGGACATTCACAAGTGGTGTAATGTTAACCAGGCGGGAGTGGAGAATCAGATAAACTCCAGACTCGCAGTGAATGAATGGAACATTCTGTAGTGGAGATTGCAATGATTTCTGAAATCTGGATTGTGGGGACACGAAAATGAAGAGCTGACCAGTGTTGAGTGGATAGCCTGTAAAAAGCCTCGGCTTCGAATGTGAACAGACCACTGAAAACCAGTATTGCATTACTTCGACTTTCAGCAGTGGTGTAACGAAAGCCTGCGTGGAGTGCAGATTCAGATGAATTCCAGATTCCCAGTGAATGAATGGAACATCCTGTAGTGGAGATTACAATGATTTCTGAAGGCTGGGTTGTGTGCACAGGAAAATGAGGAGCAAAACAGGTTGAGTGGATAGCCAATTGAACAGCACGACGGCGAACATGAACAGGCCTCTGAAAACCAGCATTGTTTTACTTGGACATTCACAAGTGGTGTAAGATAAATCTGCAGGTAGTGGAGATTCAGTTGAATTCCAGATTCGCAGTGAATGAATGGAACATTCTGTACTGGAGATTGCAATGATTTCTCAAGTCTGGATTGTTTGGACATGAAAATGAAACACTGACCACAGTTGTGTGGATACCCAGTAAAAAGCAGGGCTTAGAGTGTGAACAGACCGCTGAAAACCAGCATTGTGTTACTTGGACATTCATAAGTGGTGTAATGAAAGCCTACCTGGAGTGCAGATTCAGATGAATTCCAGATTGGCAGTGAATGAATGGAACATTCTGTACTGGCGATTCCAATGATTTCTGAAGTCTGATATTGTGGAAAAGAAAATGAAAGGCTGACCAGGTTTGAGTGGCTAGACAATTGAACAGCACACTGCGAGTGTGAAAAGGCGGCTGAAAACCAGCATTGGATTACTTGGTCATTCACCAGTGCTGTAATGAAAACCTGCCTGGAGCGGAGAGTCAGATGAATTGCAGAATCGCAGTGAATGAATGGAAAAGTCTGTAGTGGAGATCCCAATGATTTCTGAAGGCTGGTTTGTGTGGAGAGGAAAATGAAGAGCTGACCAATATTGAGTGGATAGCCCATTGAACAGCACTTCTGCGAGTTGAACATGCCTCTGAAAACCAGTATTGAGTTACTTGGACATTCACCAGTGGCGTAACGAAAACCTGCCGGGAGTGGAGGTTCAGATGAATTCCAGATTCGCAGTGAATGAATGGAACATTCTCTAGTGGTGATTCCAATGATTTCTGAAGGCTGGGTATTGTGGACACGAAAATGTAGAGCTGAACAGGGTGGAGTGGATAGCCAAATGAACAGCACGTCTCTTAGTATGAACAGGCCACTGAAAACCAGCATTGGCTTACTTGGACATTCACAAGTGGTGTAACGATAACCCGCCGGGAGTTGAGAGTCAGATGAATTTAAGATTCGCAGTGAATGAACGGAACATTCTGTGGAGGAGATACCAATTATTTCTGAAGGTTGGGTTATGAGGACAGGAAAATGTAGAGCTGAATAGGGTTGGGTGGATAGCAAATTGAACAGCACGGCTGAGAGTATAAGCAGGCGGCTTAAAACCAGCATTGGCTTCCTTGGACATATACAAGTGGTGTCACGAAAACCTGCCGGGAGTGGAGACTCTGATGAATTCCAGATTCGCGTGATTGAATGGAACATTCTGTAGTGGAGATTGCCAAGATTTAGAAATCTGGATAGTCTGGACAGGATATTGAAGAGCTGACCAATGTTGAGTGGATAGCCAGTGAACAGCACGGTTTCGAGTGTGAACAGACCACTAAGAAGCAGCATTGCATTACTTGGACATTCATCAGTGGTGTAACGAAAGCCTTCCTGGAATGCAGATTCAGATTATTTCCAGATTCACAGTGAATGAATGGAAATTTCTGTAGTAGAGATTCCAATGATTTCTGAACGCTGGGTTGTGTGGACAGGAAAATGAAGAGCTGACTAGGTTTGACTGGATTGCCAATTGAACAGCAAGGCTGTGAGTGTGAACAGCCGCTGAAAACCAGCATTGGATTACCTGGTCATTCACCAGTGTTGTTAGGAAAATCTGCCTGGTGTGGAGAGTCAGAGGAATTCCAGATTCGCAGGGAACGAATGGAACATTCTGAAGTGGAGATAAGAATGATTTCTGAAGGCTCGGTGTGTGGAAGGAAAATCAAGAGCTAACCAGCGTTCACTGGATAGCCAATTGAACAGCACGGCTGCGAGTGTTAACACGCAGCTGAAACCAGCCTTGGGTTGCTTGGACATTCACCAGTGGTGAAACGAAAACCTGCTGGGAGTGGAGAACAAGATGAATTCAAGATTCGCGTGAATGAATGAAACATTCTGTAGTGTAGATTGCAATGGTTTCTGAGGTTTGTATTGTCTGAACTGGAAAAAGAAGAACTCACCAGTGTTGAGTCGCTAGACCGTGAACAGCACGGGTTCGAGTGTGAATAGACCGCTGAAAACCATCATTGCGTTACTTGAACATTCAGCAGTGGTGCAATGAAAACCTGCCGGGAGTGGAGATTCAGATGAATTCCAGATTCGCAGTGAATGCATGGAACATTCTCTAGTGGTGATTCCAATGATTTCTGAAGGCTGGGTTTTGTGGACACGAAAATGTAGAGCTGAACAGGGTGGAATGGATAGCCAAATGAACAGCACGTCTCGTAGTAAGAACAGGCCACTGAAAACCAGCTTTGGCTTAATTGGACATTCACAAGTGGTGTAACGAAAACCTGACGGGAGTTGAGAATTAGATGAATTTCAGATTTGCAGTCAATGAATGGAACATTCTGTGGAGGAGATACCAATTGTTTCTGAAGTTTGGGTTATGTGGACAGGAAAATGGAGCTGAAGAGGGTTGAGTGGATAGCAAATTGAACAGCACGGCTGAGAGTATGAGCAGGCCACTTAAAACCAGCATTGGCTTACTTGGATATTTACCAGTGGTGTCACGAAAACCTGCCGGGAGTGGAGATTCAGATGAATTCCAGATTCGCTGTGAATGAATGGAACATTCTGTAGTGGAGATAACAATGATTTCTCCAGTCTCTGTGGTGTGGACAGGAAAATGTAGAGCTGGCCAGGGTTGAGTGGATAGCCAATTGAACAGCACCACTGCGCTTGTGAAGAAAACACTTAAAACATTGGGTTACTTGGACATTCAACAGTGGTGTAACGAAAACCTGCCGGGAGTGGAGGTTCAGAGGAATTCCAGATTCGCAGTGAATGAATGGAACATTCTCTAGTGGAGATTCCAATGATTTCTGAAGGCTGGGTCGTGTGGAAGGAAAATCAAGAACTAATCAGGATTTAGTGGAAAGCCAATTGTATAGCATGGCTGCGAGTGTGAACATGCAGCTGAAAACCAGCATTGGGTTACTTGGACATTCATCAGTGGTGTAAGGAAAACCTGCATGGAGTGGAGAGTCAGTTGAATTCCACATTCGCAGTGAATGAATGGAACATTCTGTAGAGGAGATTCCAATGATTTCTGAAGCCTGTGTTGTGTGGACAGGAAAATGAAGAGCTGACCAGGCTTGAATCGATAGCCAAGTAAACAGCAGGGCTGCGAATATGAACAGGCCGCTGAAAACCAGCATTGGGTTACTTGGACATTCAACAGTGGTGTAATGAAAACCTGCGTGGAGTTGAGAGTCAGATGAATTCCAGATTCGCAGTGAATGAATGGAACATTCTGTAGTGGAGATAACAAAGATTTCTGAAGACTGGTAGTGTGGTGGGACAATGAAGAGCTGAACAGGGTGGAGTGAATTGTCAATTAAACAGCACGGCTGCGAGTATGAACAGGCCTCTGAAAACCAGCATTGGCTTACTTGGACATTCACAAGTGGTGTAATGTTAACCAGGCGGGAGTGGAGAATCAGATAAACTCCAGACTCGCAGTGAATGAATGGAACATTCTGTAGTGGAGATTGCAATGATTTCTGAAATCTGGATTGTGGGGACACGAAAATGAAGAGCTGACCAGTGTTGAGTGGATAGCCTGTAAAAAGCCTCGGCTTCGAATGTGAACAGACCACTGAAAACCAGTATTGCATTACTTCGACTTTCAGCAGTGGTGTAACGAAAGCCTGCGTGGAGTGCAGATTCAGATGAATTCCAGATTCCCAGTGAATGAATGGAACATCCTGTAGTGGAGATTACAATGATTTCTGAAGGCTGGGTTGTGTGCACAGGAAAATGAGGAGCAAAACAGGTTGAGTGGATAGCCAATTGAACAGCACGACGGCGAATATGAACAGGCCTCTGAAAACCAGCATTGTTTTACTTGGACATTCACAAGTGGTGTAAGATAAATCTGCAGGTAGTGGAGATTCAGTTGAATTCCAGATTCGCAGTGAATGAATGGAACATTCTGTACTGGAGATTGCAATGATTTCTCAAGTCTGGATTGTTTGGACATGAAAATGAAACACTGACCACAGTTGTGTGGATACCCAGTAAAAAGCAGGGCTTAGAGTGTGAACAGACCGCTGAAAACCAGCATTGTGTTACTTGGACATTCATAAGTGGTGTAATGAAAGCCTACCTGGAGTGCAGATTCAGATGAATTCCAGATTGGCAGTGAATGAATGGAACATTCTGTACTGGCGATTCCAATGATTTCTGAAGTCTGATATTGTGGAAAAGAAAATGAAAGGCTGACCAGGTTTGAGTGGCTAGACAATTGAACAGCACACTGCGAGTGTGAAAAGGCGGCTGAAAACCAGCATTGGATTACTTGGTCATTCACCAGTGCTGTAATGAAAACCTGCCTGGAGCGGAGAGTCAGATGAATTGCAGAATCGCAGTGAATGAATGGAACAGTCTGTAGTGGAGATCCCAATGATTTCTGAAGGCTGGTTTGTGTGGAGAGGAAAATGAAGAGCTGACCAATATTGAGTGGATAGCCCATTGAACAGCACTTCTGCGAGTTGAACATGCCTCTGAAAACCAGTATTGAGTTACTTGGACATTCACCAGTGGCGTAACGAAAACCTGCCGGGAGTGGAGGTTCAGATGAATTCCAGATTCGCAGTGAATGAATGGAACATTCTCTAGTGGTGATTCCAATGATTTCTGAAGGCTGGGTATTGTGGACACGAAAATGTAGAGCTGAACAGGGTGGAGTGGATAGCCAAATGAACAGCACGTCTCTTAGTATGAACAGGCCACTGAAAACCAGCATTGGCTTACTTGGACATTCACAAGTGGTGTAACGATAACCCGCCGGGAGTTGAGAGTCAGATGAATTTAAGATTCGCAGTGAATGAACGGAACATTCTGTGGAGGAGATACCAATTATTTCTGAAGGTTGGGTTATGAGGACAGGAAAATGTAGAGCTGAATAGGGTTGGGTGGATAGCAAATTGAACAGCACGGCTGAGAGTATAAGCAGGCGGCTTAAAACCAGCATTGGCTTCCTTGGACATATACCAGTGGTGTCACGAAAACCTGCCGGGAGTGGAGACTCTGATGAATTCCAGATTCGCGTGATTGAATGGAACATTCTGTAGTGGAGATTGCCAAGATTTAGAAATCTGGATAGTCTGGACAGGATATTGAAGAGCTGACCAATGTTGAGTGGATAGCCAGTGAACAGCACGGTTTCGAGTGTGAACAGACCACTAAGAAGCAGCATTGCATTACTTGGACATTCATCAGTGGTGTAACGAAAGCCTTCCTGGAATGCAGATTCAGATTATTTCCAGATTCACAGTGAATGAATGGAAATTTCTGTAGTAGAGATTCCAATGATTTCTGAACGCTGGGTTGTGTGGACAGGAAAATGAAGAGCTGACTAGGTTTGACTGGATTGCCAATTGAACAGCAAGGCTGTGAGTGTGAACAGCCGCTGAAAACCAGCATTGGATTACCTGGTCATTCACCAGTGTTGTTAGGAAAATCTGCCTGGTGTGGAGAGTCAGAGGAATTCCAGATTCGCAGGGAACGAATGGAACATTCTGAAGTGGAGATAAGAATGATTTCTGAAGGCTCGGTGTGTGGAAGGAAAATCAAGAGCTAACCAGCGTTCACTGGATAGCCAATTGAACAGCACGGCTGCGAGTGTTAACACGCAGCTGAAACCAGCCTTGGGTTGCTTGGACATTCACCAGTGGTGAAACGAAAACCTGCTGGGAGTGGAGAACAAGATGAATTCAAGATTCGCGTGAATGAATGAAACATTCTGTAGTGTAGATTGCAATGGTTTCTGGGGTTTGTATTGTCTGAACTGGAAAAAGAAGAACTCACCAGTGTTGAGTCGCTAGACCGTGAACAGCACGGGTTCGAGTGTGAATAGACCGCTGAAAACCATCATTGCGTTACTTGAACATTCAGCAGTGGTGCAATGAAAACCTGCCGGGAGTGGAGATTCAGATGAATTCCAGATTCGCAGTGAATGAATGGAACATTCTCTAGTGGTAATTCCAATGATTTCTGAAGGCTGGGTTTTGTGGACACGAAAATGTAGAGCTGAACAGGGTGGAATGGATAGCCAAATGAACAGCACGTCTCGTAGTAAGAACAGGCCACTGAAAACCAGCTTTGGCTTAATTGGACATTCACAAGTGGTGTAACGAAAACCTGACGGGAGTTGAGAATTAGATGAATTTCAGATTTGCAGTCAATGAATGGAACATTCTGTGGAGGAGATACCAATTGTTTCTGAAGTTTGGGTTATGTGGACAGGAAAATGGAGCTGAAGAGGGTTGAGTGGATAGCAAATTGAACAGCACGGCTGAGAGTATGAGCAGGCCACTTAAAACCAGCATTGGCTTACTTGGATATTTACCAGTGGTGTCACGAAAACCTGCCGGGAGTGGAGATTCAGATGAATTCCAGATTCGCTGTGAATGAATGGAACATTCTGTAGTGGAGATAACAATGATTTCTCCAGTCTCTGTGGTGTGGACAGGAAAATGTAGAGCTGGCCAGGGTTGAGTGGATAGCCAATTGAACAGCACCACTGCGCTTGTGAAGAAAACACTTAAAACATTGGGTTACTTGGACATTCAACAGTGGTGTAACGAAAACCTGCCGGGAGTGGAGGTTCAGAGGAATTCCAGATTCGCAGTGAATGAATGGAACATTCTCTAGTGGAGATTCCAATGATTTCTGAAGGCTGGGTCGTGTGGAAGGAAAATCAAGAACTAATCAGGATTTAGTGGAAAGCCAATTGTATAGCATGGCTGCGAGTGTGAACATGCAGCTGAAAACCAGCATTGGGTTACTTGGACATTCATCAGTGGTGTAAGGAAAACCTGCATGGAGTGGAGAGTCAGTTGAATTCCACATTCGCAGTGAATGAATGGAACATTCTGTAGAGGAGATTCCAATGATTTCTGAAGCCTGTGTTGTGTGGACAGGAAAATGAAGAGCTGACCAGGCTTGAATCGATAGCCAAGTAAACAGCAGGGCTGCGAATATGAACAGGCCGCTGAAAACCAGCATTGGGTTACTTGGACATTCAACAGTGGTGTAATGAAAACCTGCGTGGAGTTGAGAGTCAGATGAATTCCAGATTCGCAGTGAATGAATGGAACATTCTGTAGTGGAGATAACAAAGATTTCTGAAGGCTGGTAGTGTGGTGGGACAATGAAGAGCTGAACAGGGTGGAGTGAATTGTCAATTAAACAGCACGGCTGCGAGTATGAACAGGCCTCTGAAAACCAGCATTGGCTTACTTGGACATTCACAAGTGGTGTAATGTTAACCAGGCGGGAGTGGAGAATCAGATAAACTCCAGACTCGCAGTGAATGAATGGAACATTCTGTAGTGGAGATTGCAATGATTTCTGAAATCTGGATTGTGGGGACACGAAAATGAAGAGCTGACCAGTGTTGAGTGGATAGCCTGTAAAAAGCCTCGGCTTCGAATGTGAACAGACCACTGAAAACCAGTATTGCATTACTTCGACTTTCAGCAGTGGTGTAACGAAAGCCTGCGTGGAGTGCAGATTCAGATGAATTCCAGATTCCCAGTGAATGAATGGAACATCCTGTAGTGGAGATTACAATGATTTCTGAAGGCTGGGTTGTGTGCACAGGAAAATGAGGACCAAAACAGGTTGAGTGGATAGCCAATTGAACAGCACGACTGCGAACATGAAAAGGCCTCGGAAAACCAGCATTGTTTTACTTGGACATTCACAAGTGGTGTAAGATAAATCTGCAGGTAGTGGAGATTCAGTTGAATTCCAGATTCGCAGTGAATGAATGGAACATTCTGTACTGGAGATTGCAATGATTTCTCAAGTCTGGATTGTTTGGACATGAAAATGAAGAGCTGACCACAGTTGTGTGGATACCCAGTAAAAAGCAGGGCTTAGCGTGTGAACAGACCGCTGAAAACCAGCATTGTGTTACTTGGACATTCATAAGTGGTGTAATGAAAGCCTACCTGGAGTGCAGACTCAGATGAATTCCAGATTGGCAGTGAATGAATGGAACATTCTGTACTGGCGATTCCAATGATTTCTGAAGTCTGATATTGTGGAAAAGAAAATGAAAGGCTGACCAGGTTTGAGTGGATAGACAATTGAACAGCACACTGCGAGTGTGAAAAGGCGGCTGAAAACCAGCATTGGATTACTTGGTCATTCACCAGTGCTGTAATGAAAACCTGCCTGGAGCGGAGAGTCAGATGAATTGCAGAATCGCAGTGAATGAATGGAACAGTCTGTAGTGGAGATCCCAATGATTTCTGAAGGCTGGTTTGTGTGGAGAGGAAAATGAAGAGCTGACCAATATTGAGTGGATAGCCCATTGAACAGCACTTCTGCGAGTTGAACATGCCTCTGAAAACCAGTATTGAGTTACTTGGACATTCACCAGTGGTGTAACGAAAACCTGCCGGGAGTGGAGGTTCAGATGAATTCCAGATTCGCAGAGAATGAATGGAACATTCTCTAGTGGTGATTCCAATGATTTCTGAAGGCTGGGTTTTGTGGACACGAAAATGTAGAGCTGAACAGGGTGGAGTGGATAGCCAAATGAACAGCACGTCTCTTAGTATGAACAGGCCACTGAAAACCAGCAGTGGCTTACTTGGACATTCATAAGTGGTGTAACGATAACCCGCCGGGAGTTGAGAGTAAGATGAATTTAAGATTCGCAGTGAATGAACGGAACATTCTGTGGAGGAGATACCAATTATTTCTGAAGGTTGGGTTATGAGGACAGGAAAATGTAGAGCTGAATAGGGTTGGGTGGATAGCAAATTGAACAGCACGGCTGAGAGTATAAGCAGGCGGCTTAATACCAGCATTGGCTTCCTTGGACATATACCAGTGGTGTCACGAAAACCTGCCGGGAGTGGAGACTCTGATGAATTCCAGATTCGCGTGATTGAATGGAACATTCTGTAGTGGAGATTGCCAAGATTTAGAAATCTGGATAGTCTGGACAGGATATTGAAGAGCTGACCAATGTTGAGTGGATAGCCAGTGAACAGCACAGTTTCGAGTGTGAACAGACCACTAAGAAGCAGCATTGCATTACTTGGACATTCATCAGTGGTGTAACGAAAGCCTTCCTGGAATGCAGATTCAGATTATTTCCAGATTCACAGTGAATGAATGGAAATTTCTGTAGTAGAGATTCCAATGATTTCTGAACGCTGGGTTGTGTGGACAGGAAAATGAAGAGCTGACTAGGTTTGACTGGATTGCCAATTGAACAGCAAGGCTGTGAGTGTGAACAGCCGCTGAAAACCAGCATTGGATTACCTGGTCATTCACCAGTGTTGTTAGGAAAATCTGCCTGGTGTGGAGAGTCAGAGGAATTCCAGATTCGCAGGGAACGAATGGAACATTCTGAAGTGGAGATAAGAATGATTTCTGAAGGCTCGGTGTGTGGAAGGAAAATCAAGAGCTAACCAGCGTTCACTGGATAGCCAATTGAACAGCACGGCTGCGAGTGTTAACACGCAGCTGAAACCAGCCTTGGGTTGCTTGGACATTCACCAGTGGTGAAACGAAAACCTGCTGGGAGTGGAGAACAAGATGAATTCAAGATTCGCGTGAATGAATGAAACATTCTGTAGTGTAGATTGCAATGGTTTCTGGGGTTTGTATTGTCTGAACTGGAAAAAGAAGAACTCACCAGTGTTGAGTCGCTAGACCGTGAACAGCACGGGTTCGAGTGTGAATAGACCGCTGAAAACCATCATTGCGTTACTTGAACATTCAGCAGTGGTGCAATGAAAACCTGCCGGGAGTGGAGATTCAGATGAATTCCAGATTCGCAGTGAATGAATGGAACATTCTCTAGTGGTGATTCCAATGATTTCTGAAGGCTGGGTTTTGTGGACACGAAAATGTAGAGCTGAACAGGGTGGAATGGATAGCCAAATGAACAGCACGTCTCGTAGTAAGAACAGGCCACTGAAAACCAGCTTTGGCTTAATTGGACATTCACAAGTGGTGTAACGAAAACCTGACGGGAGTTGAGAATTAGATGAATTTCAGGTTTGCAGTCAATGAATGGAACATTCTGTGGAGGAGATACCAATTGTTTCTGAAGTTTGGGTTATGTGGACAGGAAAATGGAGCTGAAGAGGGTTGAGTGGATAGCAAATTGAACAGCACGGCTGAGAGTATGAGCAGGCCACTTAAAACCAGCATTGGCTTACTTGGATATTTACCAGTGGTGTCACGAAAACCTGCCGGGAGTGGAGATTCAGATGAATTCCAGATTCGCTGTGAATGAATGGAACATTCTGTAGTGGAGATAACAATGATTTCTCCAGTCTCTGTGGTGTGGACAGGAAAATGTAGAGCTGGCCAGGGTTGAGTGGATAGCCAATTGAACAGCACCACTGCGCTTGTGAAGAAAACACTTAAAACATTGGGTTACTTGGACATTCAACAGTGGTGTAACGAAAACCTGCCGGGAGTGGAGGTTCAGAGGAATTCCAGATTCGCAGTGAATGAATGGAACATTCTCTAGTGGAGATTCCAATGATTTCTGAAGGCTGGGTCGTGTGGAAGGAAAATCAAGAACTAATCAGGATTTAGTGGAAAGCCAATTGTATAGCATGGCTGCGAGTGTGAACATGCAGCTGAAAACCAGCATTGGGTTACTTGGACATTCATCAGTGGTGTAAGGAAAACCTGCATGGAGTGGAGAGTCAGTTGAATTCCACATTCGCAGTGAATGAATGGAACATTCTGTAGAGGAGATTCCAATGATTTCTGAAGCCTGTGTTGTGTGGACAGGAAAATGAAGAGCTGACCAGGCTTGAATCGATAGCCAAGTAAACAGCAGGGCTGCGAATATGAACAGGCCGCTGAAAACCAGCATTGGGTTACTTGGACATTCAACAGTGGTGTAATGAAAACCTGCGTGGAGTTGAGAGTCAGATGAATTCCAGATTCGCAGTGAATGAATGGAACATTCTGTAGTGGAGATAACAAAGATTTCTGAAGGCTGGTAGTGTGGTGGGACAATGAAGAGCTGAACAGGGTGGAGTGAATTGTCAATTAAACAGCACGGCTGCGAGTATGAACAGGCCTCTGAAAACCAGCATTGGCTTACTTGGACATTCACAAGTGGTGTAATGTTAACCAGGCGGGAGTGGAGAATCAGATAAACTCCAGACTCGCAGTGAATGAATGGAACATTCTGTAGTGGAGATTGCAATGATTTCTGAAATCTGGATTGTGGGGACACGAAAATGAAGAGCTGACCAGTGTTGAGTGGATAGCCTGTAAAAAGCCTCGGCTTCGAATGTGAACAGACCACTGAAAACCAGTATTGCATTACTTCGACTTTCAGCAGTGGTGTAACGAAAGCCTGCGTGGAGTGCAGATTCAGATGAATTCCAGATTCCCAGTGAATGAATGGAACATCCTGTAGTGGAGATTACAATGATTTCTGAAGGCTGGGTTGTGTGCACAGGAAAATGAGGAGCAAAACAGGTTGAGTGGATAGCCAATTGAACAGCACGACTGCGAACATGAACAGGCCTCTGAAAACCAGCATTGTTTTACTTGGACATTCACAAGTGGTGTAAGATAAATCTGCAGGTAGTGGAGATTCAGTTGAATTCCAGATTCGCAGTGAATGAATGGAACATTCTGTACTGGAGATTGCAATGATTTCTCAAGTCTGGATTGTTTGGACATGAAAATGAAGAGCTGACCACAGTTGTGTGGATACCCAGTAAAAAGCAGGGCTTAGAGTGTGAACAGACCGCTGAAAACCAGCATTGTGTTACTTGGACATTCATAAGTGGTGTAATGAAAGCCTACCTGGAGTGCAGATTCAGATGAATTCCAGATTGGCAGTGAATGAATGGAACATTCTGTACTGGCGATTCCAATGATTTCTGAAGTCTGATATTGTGGAAAAGAAAATGAAAGGCTGACCAGGTTTGAGTGGATAGACAATTGAACAGCACACTGCGAGTGTGAAAAGGCGGCTGAAAACCAGCATTGGATTATTTGGTCATTCACCAGTGCTGTAATGAAAACCTGCCTGGAGCGGAGAGTCAGATGAATTGCAGAATCGCAGTGAATGAATGGAACAGTCTGTAGTGGAGATCCCAATGATTTCTGAAGGCTGGTGTTTGTGGAGTGGAAAATGAAGAGCTGACCAATATTGAGTGGATAGCCCATTGAACAGCATTTCTGCGAGTTGAACATGCCTCTGAAAACCAGTATTGAGTTACTTGGACATTCACCAGTGGTGTAACGAAAACCTGCCGGGAGTGGAGGTTCAGATGAATTCCAGATTCGCAGTGAATGAATGGAACATTCTCTAGTGGTGATTCCAATGATTTATGAAGGCTGGGTTTTGTGGACACGAAAATGTAGAGCTGAACAGGGTGGAGTGGATAGCCAAATGAACAGCACGTCTCTTAGTATGAACAGGCCACACTGAAAACCAGCATTGGCTTACTTGGACATTCACAAGTGGTGTAACGATAACCCGCCGGGAGTTGAGAGTCAGATGAATTTAAGATTCGCAGTGAATGAACGGAACATTCTGTGGAGGAGATACCAATTATTTCTGAAGGTTGGGTTATGAGGACAGGAAAATGTAGAGCTGAATAGGGTTGGGTGGATAGCAAATTGAACAGCACGGCTGAGAGTATAAGCAGGCGGCTTAAAACCAGCATTGGCTTCCTTGGACATATACCAGTGGTGTCACGAAAACCTGCCGGGAGTGGAGACTCTGATGAATTCCAGATTCGCGTGATTGAATGGAACATTCTGTAGTGGAGATTGCCAAGATTTAGAAATCTGGATAGTCTGGACAGGATATTGAAGAGCTGACCAATGTTGAGTGGATAGCCAGTGAACAGCACGGTTTCGAGTGTGAACAGACCACTAAGAAGCAGCATTGCATTACTTGGACATTCATCAGTGGTGTAACGAAAGCCTTCCTGGAATGCAGATTCAGATTATTTCCAGATTCACAGTGAATGAATGGAAATTTCTGTAGTAGAGATTCCAATGATTTCTGAACGCTGGGTTGTGTGGACAGGAAAATGAAGAGCTGACTAGGTTTGACTGGATTGCCAATTGAACAGCAAGGCTGTGAGTGTGAACAGCCGCTGAAAACCAGCATTGGATTACCTGGTCATTCACCAGTGTTGTTAGGAAAATCTGCCTGGTGTGGAGAGTCAGAGGAATTCCAGATTCGCAGGGAACGAATGGAACATTCTGAAGTGGAGATAAGAATGATTTCTGAAGGCTCGGTGTGTGGAAGGAAAATCAAGAGCTAACCAGCGTTCACTGGATATCCAATTGAACAGCACGGCTGCGAGTGTTAACACGCAGCTGAAACCAGCCTTGGGTTGCTTGGACATTCACCAGTGGTGAAACGAAAACCTGCTGGGAGTGGAGAACAAGATGAATTCAAGATTCGCGTGAATGAATGAAACATTCTGTAGTGTAGATTGCAATGGTTTCTGGGGTTTGTATTGTCTGAACTGGAAAAAGAAGAACTCACCAGTGTTGAGTCGCTAGACCGTGAACAGCACGGGTTCGAGTGTGAATAGACCGCTGAAAACCATCATTGCGTTACTTGAACATTCAGCAGTGGTGCAATGAAAACCTGCCGGGAGTGGAGATTCAGATGAATTCCAGATTCGCAGTGAATGAATGGAACATTCTCTAGTGGTAATTCCAATGATTTCTGAAGGCTGGGTTTTGTGGACACGAAAATGTAGAGCTGAACAGGGTGGAATGGATAGCCAAATGAACAGCACGTCTCGTAGTAAGAACAGGCCACTGAAAACCAGCTTTGGCTTAATTGGACATTCACAAGTGGTGTAACGAAAACCTGACGGGAGTTGAGAATTAGATGAATTTCAGATTTGCAGTCAATGAATGGAACATTCTGTGGAGGAGATACCAATTGTTTCTGAAGTTTGGGTTATGTGGACAGGAAAATGGAGCTGAAGAGGGTTGAGTGGATAGCAAATTGAACAGCACGGCTGAGAGTATGAGCAGGCCACTTAAAACCAGCATTGGCTTACTTGGATATTTACCAGTGGTGTCACGAAAACCTGCCGGGAGTGGAGATTCAGATGAATTCCAGATTCGCTGTGAATGAATGGAACATTCTGTAGTGGAGATAACAATGATTTCTCCAGTCTCTGTGGTGTGGACAGGAAAATGTAGAGCTGGCCAGGGTTGAGTGGATAGCCAATTGAACAGCACCACTGCGCTTGTGAAGAAAACACTTAAAACATTGGGTTACTTGGACATTCAACAGTGGTGTAACGAAAACCTGCCGGGAGTGGAGGTTCAGAGGAATTCCAGATTCGCAGTGAATGAATGGAACATTCTCTAGTGGAGATTCCAATGATTTCTGAAGGCTGGGTCGTGTGGAAGGAAAATCAAGAACTAATCAGGATTTAGTGGAAAGCCAATTGTATAGCATGGCTGCGAGTGTGAACATGCAGCTGAAAACCAGCATTGGGTTACTTGGACATTCATCAGTGGTGTAAGGAAAACCTGCATGGAGTGGAGAGTCAGTTGAATTCCACATTCGCAGTGAATGAATGGAACATTCTGTAGAGGAGATTCCAATGATTTCTGAAGCCTGTGTTGTGTGGACAGGAAAATGAAGAGCTGACCAGGCTTGAATCGATAGCCAAGTAAACAGCAGGGCTGCGAATATGAACAGGCCGCTGAAAACCAGCATTGGGTTACTTGGACATTCAACAGTGGTGTAATGAAAACCTGCGTGGAGTTGAGAGTCAGATGAATTCCAGATTCGCAGTGAATGAATGGAACATTCTGTAGTGGAGATAACAAAGATTTCTGAAGGCTGGTAGTGTGGTGGGACAATGAAGAGCTGAACAGGGTGGAGTGAATTGTCAATTAAACAGCACGGCTGCGAGTATGAACAGGCCTCTGAAAACCAGCATTGGCTTACTTGGACATTCACAAGTGGTGTAATGTTAACCAGGCGGGAGTGGAGAATCAGATAAACTCCAGACTCGCAGTGAATGAATGAAACATTCTGTAGTGGAGATTGCAATGATTTCTGAAATCTGGATTGTGGGGACACGAAAATGAAGAGCTGACCAGTGTTGAGTGGATAGCCTGTAAAAAGCCTCGGCTTCGAATGTGAACAGACCACTGAAAACCAGTATTGCATTACTTCGACTTTCAGCAGTGGTGTAACGAAAGCCTGCGTGGAGTGCAGATTCAGATGAATTCCAGATTCCCAGTGAATGAATGGAACATCCTGTAGTGGAGATTACAATGATTTCTGAAGGCTGGGTTGTGTGCACAGGAAAATGAGGACCAAAACAGGTTGAGTGGATAGCCAATTGAACAGCACGACTGCGAACATGAACAGGCCTCGGAAAACCAGCATTGTTTTACTTGGACATTCACAAGTGGTGTAAGATAAATCTGCAGGTAGTGGAGATTCAGTTGAATTCCAGATTCGCAGTGAATGAATGGAACATTCTGTACTGGAGATTGCAATGATTTCTCAAGTCTGGATTGTTTGGACATGAAAATGAAGAGCTGACCACAGTTGTGTGGATACCCAGTAAAAAGCAGGGCTTAGCGTGTGAACAGACCGCTGAAAACCAGCATTGTGTTACTTGGACATTCATAAGTGGTGTAATGAAAGCCTACCTGGAGTGCAGATTCAGATGAATTCCAGATTGGCAGTGAATGAATGGAACATTCTGTACTGGCGATTCCAATGATTTCTGAAGTCTGATATTGTGGAAAAGAAAATGAAAGGCTGACCAGGTTTGAGTGGATAGACAATTGAACAGCACACTGCGAGTGTGAAAAGGCGGCTGAAAACCAGCATTGGATTACTTGGTCATTCACCAATGCTGTAATCAAAACCTGCCTGGAGCGGAGAGTCAGATGAATTGCAGAATCGCAGTGAATGAATGGAACAGTCTGTAGTGGAGATCCCAATGATTTCTGAAGTCTGGTTTGTGTGGAGAGGAAAATGAAGAGCTGACCAATATTGAGTGGATAGCCCATTGAACAGCACTTCTGCGAGTTGAACATGCCTCTGAAAACCAGTATTGAGTTACTTGGACATTCACCAGTGGTGTAACGAAAACCTGCCGGGAGTGGAGGTTCAGATGAATTCCAGATTCGCAGAGAATGAATGGAACATTCTCTAGTGGTGATTCCAATGATTTCTGAAGGCTGGGTTTTGTGGACACGAAAATGTAGAGCTGAACAGGGTGGAGTGGATAGCCAAATGAACAGCACGTCTCTTAGTATGAACAGGCCACTGAAAACCAGCATTGGCTTACTTGGACATTCACAAGTGGTGTAACGATAACCCGCCGGGAGTTGAGAGTCAGATGAATTTAAGATTCGCAGTGAATGAACGGAACATTCTGTGGAGGAGATACCAATTATTTCTGAAGGTTGGGTTATGAGGACAGGAAAATGTAGAGCTGAATAGGGTTGGGTGGATAGCAAATTGAACAGCACGGCTGAGAGTATAAGCAGGCGGCTTAAAACCAGCATTGGCTTCCTTGGACATATACCAGTGGTGTCACGAAAACCTGCCGGGAGTGGAGACTCTGATGAATTCCAGATTCGCGTGATTGAATGGAACATTCTGTAGTGGAGATTGCCAAGATTTAGAAATCTGGATAGTCTGGACAGGATATTGAAGAGCTGACCAATGTTGAGTGGATAGCCAGTGAACAGCACGGTTTCGAGTGTGAACAGACCACTAAGAAGCAGCATTGCATTACTTGGACATTCATCAGTGGTGTAACGAAAGCCTTCCTGGAATGCAGATTCAGATTATTTCCAGATTCACAGTGAATGAATGGAAATTTCTGTAGTAGAGATTCCAATGATTTCTGAACGCTGGGTTGTGTGGACAGGAAAATGAAGAGCTGACTAGGTTTGACTGGATTGCCAATTGAACAGCAAGGCTGTGAGTGTGAACAGCCGCTGAAAACCAGCATTGGATTACCTGGTCATTCACCAGTGTTGTTAGGAAAATCTGCCTGGTGTGGAGAGTCAGAGGAATTCCAGATTCGCAGGGAACGAATGGAACATTCTGAAGTGGAGATAAGAATGATTTCTGAAGGCTCGGTGTGTGGAAGGAAAATCAAGAGCTAACCAGCGTTCACTGGATATCCAATTGAACAGCACGGCTGCGAGTGTTAACACGCAGCTGAAACCAGCCTTGGGTTGCTTGGACATTCACCAGTGGTGAAACGAAAACCTGCTGGGAGTGGAGAACAAGATGAATTCAAGATTCGCGTGAATGAATGAAACATTCTGTAGTGTAGATTGCAATGGTTTCTGGGGTTTGTATTGTCTGAACTGGAAAAAGAAGAACTCACCAGTGTTGAGTCGCTAGACCGTGAACAGCACGGGTTCGAGTGTGAATAGACCGCTGAAAACCATCATTGCGTTACTTGAACATTCAGCAGTGGTGCAATGAAAACCTGCCGGGAGTGGAGATTCAGATGAATTCCAGATTCGCAGTGAATGAATGGAACATTCTCTAGTGGTAATTCCAATGATTTCTGAAGGCTGGGTTTTGTGGACACGAAAATGTAGAGCTGAACAGGGTGGAATGGATAGCCAAATGAACAGCACGTCTCGTAGTAAGAACAGGCCACTGAAAACCAGCTTTGGCTTAATTGGACATTCACAAGTGGTGTAACGAAAACCTGACGGGAGTTGAGAATTAGATGAATTTCAGATTTGCAGTCAATGAATGGAACATTCTGTGGAGGAGATACCAATTGTTTCTGAAGTTTGGGTTATGTGGACAGGAAAATGGAGCTGAAGAGGGTTGAGTGGATAGCAAATTGAACAGCACGGCTGAGAGTATGAGCAGGCCACTTAAAACCAGCATTGGCTTACTTGGATATTTACCAGTGGTGTCACGAAAACCTGCCGGGAGTGGAGATTCAGATGAATTCCAGATTCGCTGTGAATGAATGGAACATTCTGTAGTGGAGATAACAATGATTTCTCCAGTCTCTGTGGTGTGGACAGGAAAATGTAGAGCTGGCCAGGGTTGAGTGGATAGCCAATTGAACAGCACCACTGCGCTTGTGAAGAAAACACTTAAAACATTGGGTTACTTGGACATTCAACAGTGGTGTAACGAAAACCTGCCGGGAGTGGAGGTTCAGAGGAATTCCAGATTCGCAGTGAATGAATGGAACATTCTCTAGTGGAGATTCCAATGATTTCTGAAGGCTGGGTCGTGTGGAAGGAAAATCAAGAACTAATCAGGATTTAGTGGAAAGCCAATTGTATAGCATGGCTGCGAGTGTGAACATGCAGCTGAAAACCAGCATTGGGTTACTTGGACATTCATCAGTGGTGTAAGGAAAACCTGCATGGAGTGGAGAGTCAGTTGAATTCCACATTCGCAGTGAATGAATGGAACATTCTGTAGAGGAGATTCCAATGATTTCTGAAGCCTGTGTTGTGTGGACAGGAAAATGAAGAGCTGACCAGGCTTGAATCGATAGCCAAGTAAACAGCAGGGCTGCGAATATGAACAGGCCGCTGAAAACCAGCATTGGGTTACTTGGACATTCAACAGTGGTGTAATGAAAACCTGCGTGGAGTTGAGAGTCAGATGAATTCCAGATTCGCAGTGAATGAATGGAACATTCTGTAGTGGAGATAACAAAGATTTCTGAAGGCTGGTAGTGTGGTGGGACAATGAAGAGCTGAACAGGGTGGAGTGAATTGTCAATTAAACAGCACGGCTGCGAGTATGAACAGGCCTCTGAAAACCAGCATTGGCTTACTTGGACATTCACAAGTGGTGTAATGTTAACCAGGCGGGAGTGGAGAATCAGATAAACTCCAGACTCGCAGTGAATGAATGAAACATTCTGTAGTGGAGATTGCAATGATTTCTGAAATCTGGATTGTGGGGACACGAAAATGAAGAGCTGACCAGTGTTGAGTGGATAGCCTGTAAAAAGCCTCGGCTTCGAATGTGAACAGACCACTGAAAACCAGTATTGCATTACTTCGACTTTCAGCAGTGGTGTAACGAAAGCCTGCGTGGAGTGCAGATTCAGATGAATTCCAGATTCCCAGTGAATGAATGGAACATCCTGTAGTGGAGATTACAATGATTTCTGAAGGCTGGGTTGTGTGCACAGGAAAATGAGGACCAAAACAGGTTGAGTGGATAGCCAATTGAACAGCACGACTGCGAACATGAACAGGCCTCGGAAAACCAGCATTGTTTTACTTGGACATTCACAAGTGGTGTAAGATAAATCTGCAGGTAGTGGAGATTCAGTTGAATTCCAGATTCGCAGTGAATGAATGGAACATTCTGTACTGGAGATTGCAATGATTTCTCAAGTCTGGATTGTTTGGACATGAAAATGAAGAGCTGACCACAGTTGTGTGGATACCCAGTAAAAAGCAGGGCTTAGCGTGTGAACAGACCGCTGAAAACCAGCATTGTGTTACTTGGACATTCATAAGTGGTGTAATGAAAGCCTACCTGGAGTGCAGATTCAGATGAATTCCAGATTGGCAGTGAATGAATGGAACATTCTGTACTGGCGATTCCAATGATTTCTGAAGTCTGATATTGTGGAAAAGAAAATGAAAGGCTGACCAGGTTTGAGTGGATAGACAATTGAACAGCACACTGCGAGTGTGAAAAGGCGGCTGAAAACCAGCATTGGATTACTTGGTCATTCACCAATGCTGTAATCAAAACCTGCCTGGAGCGGAGAGTCAGATGAATTGCAGAATCGCAGTGAATGAATGGAACAGTCTGTAGTGGAGATCCCAATGATTTCTGAAGTCTGGTTTGTGTGGAGAGGAAAATGAAGAGCTGACCAATATTGAGTGGATAGCCCATTGAACAGCACTTCTGCGAGTTGAACATGCCTCTGAAAACCAGTATTGAGTTACTTGGACATTCACCAGTGGTGTAACGAAAACCTGCCGGGAGTGGAGGTTCAGATGAATTCCAGATTCGCAGAGAATGAATGGAACATTCTCTAGTGGTGATTCCAATGATTTCTGAAGGCTGGGTTTTGTGGACACGAAAATGTAGAGCTGAACAGGGTGGAGTGGATAGCCAAATGAACAGCACGTCTCTTAGTATGAACAGGCCACTGAAAACCAGCATTGGCTTACTTGGACATTCACAAGTGGTGTAACGATAACCCGCCGGGAGTTGAGAGTCAGATGAATTTAAGATTCGCAGTGAATGAACGGAACATTCTGTGGAGGAGATACCAATTATTTCTGAAGGTTGGGTTATGAGGACAGGAAAATGTAGAGCTGAATAGGGTTGGGTGGATAGCAAATTGAACAGCACGGCTGAGAGTATAAGCAGGCGGCTTAAAACCAGCATTGGCTTCCTTGGACATATACCAGTGGTGTCACGAAAACCTGCCGGGAGTGGAGACTCTGATGAATTCCAGATTCGCGTGATTGAATGGAACATTCTGTAGTGGAGATTGCCAAGATTTAGAAATCTGGATAGTCTGGACAGGATATTGAAGAGCTGACCAATGTTGAGTGGATAGCCAGTGAACAGCACAGTTTCGAGTGTGAACAGACCACTAAGAAGCAGCATTGCATTACTTGGACATTCATCAGTGGTGTAACGAAAGCCTTCCTGGAATGCAGATTCAGATTATTTCCAGATTCACAGTGAATGAATGGAAATTTCTGTAGTAGAGATTCCAATGATTTCTGAACGCTGGGTTGTGTGGACAGGAAAATGAAGAGCTGACTAGGTTTGACTGGATTGCCAATTGAACAGCAAGGCTGTGAGTGTGAACAGCCGCTGAAAACCAGCATTGGATTACCTGGTCATTCACCAGTGTTGTTAGGAAAATCTGCCTGGTGTGGAGAGTCAGAGGAATTCCAGATTCGCAGGGAACGAATGGAACATTCTGAAGTGGAGATAAGAATGATTTCTGAAGGCTCGGTGTGTGGAAGGAAAATCAAGAGCTAACCAGCGTTCACTGGATAGCCAATTGAACAGCACGGCTGCGAGTGTTAACACGCAGCTGAAACCAGCCTTGGGTTGCTTGGACATTCACCAGTGGTGAAACGAAAACCTGCTGGGAGTGGAGAACAAGATGAATTCAAGATTCGCGTGAATGAATGAAACATTCTGTAGTGTAGATTGCAATGGTTTCTGGGGTTTGTATTGTCTGAACTGGAAAAAGAAGAACTCACCAGTGTTGAGTCGCTAGACCGTGAACAGCACGGGTTCGAGTGTGAATAGACCGCTGAAAACCATCATTGCGTTACTTGAACATTCAGCAGTGGTGCAATGAAAACCTGCCGGGAGTGGAGATTCAGATGAATTCCAGATTCGCAGTGAATGAATGGAACATTCTCTAGTGGTGATTCCAATGATTTCTGAAGGCTGTGTTTTGTGGACACGAAAATGTAGAGCTGAACAGGGTGGAATGGATAGCCAAATGAACAGCACGTCTCGTAGTAAGAACAGGCCACTGAAAACCAGCTTTGGCTTAATTGGACATTCACAAGTGGTGTAACGAAAACCTGACGGGAGTTGAGAATTAGATGAATTTCAGGTTTGCAGTCAATGAATGGAACATTCTGTGGAGGAGATACCAATTGTTTCTGAAGTTTGGGTTATGTGGACAGGAAAATGGAGCTGAAGAGGGTTGAGTGGATAGCAAATTGAACAGCACGGCTGAGAGTATGAGCAGGCCACTTAAAACCAGCATTGGCTTACTTGGATATTTACCAGTGGTGTCACGAAAACCTGCCGGGAGTGGAGATTCAGATGAATTCCAGATTCGCTGTGAATGAATGGAACATTCTGTAGTGGAGATAACAATGATTTCTCCAGTCTCTGTGGTGTGGACAGGAAAATGTAGAGCTGGCCAGGGTTGAGTGGATAGCCAATTGAACAGCACCACTGCGCTTGTGAAGAAAACACTTAAAACATTGGGTTACTTGGACATTCAACAGTGGTGTAACGAAAACCTGCCGGGAGTGGAGGTTCAGAGGAATTCCAGATTCGCAGTGAATGAATGGAACATTCTCTAGTGGAGATTCCAATGATTTCTGAAGGCTGGGTCGTGTGGAAGGAAAATCAAGAACTAATCAGGATTTAGTGGAAAGCCAATTGTATAGCATGGCTGCGAGTGTGAACATGCAGCTGAAAACCAGCATTGGGTTACTTGGACATTCATCAGTGGTGTAAGGAAAACCTGCATGGAGTGGAGAGTCAGTTGAATTCCACATTCGCAGTGAATGAATGGAACATTCTGTAGAGGAGATTCCAATGATTTCTGAAGCCTGTGTTGTGTGGACAGGAAAATGAAGAGCTGACCAGGCTTGAATCGATAGCCAAGTAAACAGCAGGGCTGCGAATATGAACAGGCCGCTGAAAACCAGCATTGGGTTACTTGGACATTCAACAGTGGTGTAATGAAAACCTGCGTGGAGTTGAGAGTCAGATGAATTCCAGATTCGCAGTGAATGAATGGAACATTCTGTAGTGGAGATAACAAAGATTTCTGAAGGCTGGTAGTGTGGTGGGACAATGAAGAGCTGAACAGGGTGGAGTGAATTGTCAATTAAACAGCACGGCTGCGAGTATGAACAGGCCTCTGAAAACCAGCATTGGCTTACTTGGACATTCACAAGTGGTGTAATGTTAACCAGGCGGGAGTGGAGAATCAGATAAACTCCAGACTCGCAGTGAATGAATGGAACATTCTGTAGTGGAGATTGCAATGATTTCTGAAATCTGGATTGTGGGGACACGAAAATGAAGAGCTGACCAGTGTTGAGTGGATAGCCTGTAAAAAGCCTCGGCTTCGAATGTGAACAGACCACTGAAAACCAGTATTGCATTACTTCGACTTTCAGCAGTGGTGTAACGAAAGCCTGCGTGGAGTGCAGATTCAGATGAATTCCAGATTCCCAGTGAATGAATGGAACATCCTGTAGTGGAGATTACAATGATTTCTGAAGGCTGGGTTGTGTGCACAGGAAAATAAGGAGCAAAACAGGTTGAGTGGATAGCCAATTGAACAGCACGACTGCGAACATGAACAGGCCTCTGAAAACCAGCATTGTTTTACTTGGACATTCACAAGTGGTGTAAGATAAATCTGCAGGTAGTGGAGATTCAGTTGAATTCCAGATTCGCAGTGAATGAATGGAACATTCTGTACTGGAGATTGCAATGATTTCTCAAGTCTGGATTGTTTGGACATGAAAATGAAGAGCTGACCACAGTTGTGTGGATACCCAGTAAAAAGCAGGGCTTAGCGTGTGAACAGACCGCTGAAAACCAGCATTGTGTTACTTGGACATTCATAAGTGGTGTAATGAAAGCCTACCTGGAGTGCAGATTCAGATGAATTCCAGATTGGCAGTGAATGAATGGAACATTCTGTACTGGCGATTCCAATGATTTCTGAAGTCTGATATTTTGGAAAAGAAAATGAAAGGCTGACCAGGTTTGAGTGGATAGACAATTGAACAGCACACTGCGAGTGTGAAAAGGCGGCTGAAAACCAGCATTGGATTACTTGGTCATTCACCAGTGCTGTAATGAAAACCTGCCTGGAGCGGAGAGTCAGATGAATTGCAGAATCGAAGTGAATGAATGGAAAAGTCTGTAGTGGAGATCCCAATGATTTCTGAAGGCTGGTTTGTGTGGAGAGGAAAATGAAGAGCTGACCAATATTGAGTGGATAGCCCATTGAACAGCACTTCTGCGAGTTGAACATGCCTCTGAAAACCAGTATTGAGTTACTTGGACATTCACCAGTGGTGTAACGAAAACCTGCCGGGAGTGGAGGTTCAGATGAATTCCAGATTCGCAGAGAATGAATGGAACATTCTCTAGTGGTGATTCCAATGAATTCTGAAGGCTGGGTTTTGTGGACACGAAAATGTAGAGCTGAACAGGGTGGAGTGGATAGCCAAATGAACAGCACGTCTCTTAGTATGAACAGGCCACTGAAAACCAGCATTGGCTTACTTGGACATTCACAAGTGGTGTAATGTTAACCAGGCGGGAGTGGAGAATCAGATAAACTCCAGACTCGCAGTGAATGAATGGAACATTCTGTAGTGGAGATTGCAATGATTTCTGAAATCTGGATTGTGGGGACACGAAAATGAAGAGCTGACCAGTGTTGAGTGGATAGCCTGTAAAAAGCCTCGGCTTCGAATGTGAACAGACCACTGAAAACCAGTATTGCATTACTTCGACTTTCAGCAGTGGTGTAACGAAAGCCTGCGTGGAGTGCAGATTCAGATGAATTCCAGATTCCCAGTGAATGAATGGAACATCCTGTAGTGGAGATTACAATGATTTCTGAAGGCTGGGTTGTGTGCACAGGAAAATGAGGAGCAAAACAGGTTGAGTGGATAGCCAATTGAACAGCACGACTGCGAACATGAACAGGCCTCTGAAAACCAGCATTGTTTTACTTGGACATTCACAAGTGGTGTAAGATAAATCTGCAGGTAGTGGAGATTCAGTTGAATTCCAGATTCGCAGTGAATGAATGGAACATTCTGTACTGGAGATTGCAATGATTTCTCAAGTCTGGATTGTTTGGATATGAAAATGAAGAGCTGACCACAGTTGTGTGGATACCCAGTAAAAAGCAGGGCTTAGCGTGTGAACAGACCGCTGAAAACCAGCATTGTGTTACTTGGACATTCATAAGTGGTGTAATGAAAGCCTACCTGGAGTGCAGATTCAGATGAATTCCAGATTGGCAGTGAATGAATGGAACATTCTGTACTGGCGATTCCAATGATTTCTGAAGTCTGATATTTTGGAAAAGAAAATGAAAGGCTGACCAGGTTTGAGTGGATAGACAATTGAACAGCACACTGCGAGTGTGAAAAGGCGGCTGAAAACCAGCATTGGATTACTTGGTCATTCACCAGTGCTGTAATGAAAACCTGCCTGGAGCGGAGAGTCAGATGAATTGCAGAATCGAAGTGAATGAATGGAAAAGTCTGTAGTGGAGATCCCAATGATTTCTGAAGGCTGGTTTGTGTGGAGAGGAAAATGAAGAGCTGACCAATATTGAGTGGATAGCCCATTGAACAGCACTTCTGCGAGTTGAACATGCCTCTGAAAACCAGTATTGAGTTACTTGGACATTCACCAGTGGTGTACCGAAAACCTGCCGGGAGTGGAGGTTCAGATGAATTCCAGATTCGCAGAGAATGAATGGAACATTCTCTAGTGGTGATTCCAATGATTTCTGAAGGCTGGGTTTTGTGGACACGAAAATGTAGAGCTGAACAGGGTGGAGTGGATAGCCAAATGAACAGCACGTCTCTTAGTATGAACAGGCCACTGAAAACCAGCATTGGCTTACTTGGACATTCACAAGTGGTGTAACGATAACCCGCCGGGAGTTGAGAGTCAGATGAATTTAAGATTCGCAGTGAATGAACGGAACATTCTGTGGAGGAGATACCAATTATTTCTGAAGGTTGGGTTATGAGGACAGGAAAATGTAGAGCTGAATAGGGTTGGGTGGATAGCAAATTGAACAGCACGGCTGAGAGTATAAGCAGGCGGCTTAAAACCAGCATTGGCTTCCTTGGACATATACCAGTGGTGTCACGAAAACCTGCCGGGAGTGGAGACTCTGATGAATTCCAGATTCGCGTGATTGAATGGAACATTCTGTAGTGGAGATTGCCAAGATTTAGAAATCTGGATAGTCTGGACAGGATATTGAAGAGCTGACCAATGTTGAGTGGATAGCCAGTGAACAGCACGGTTTCGAGTGTGAACAGACCACTAAGAAGCAGCATTGCATTACTTGGACATTCATCAGTGGTGTAACGAAAGCCTTCCTGGAATGCAGATTCAGATTATTTCCAGATTCACAGTGAATGAATGGAAATTTCTGTAGTAGAGATTCCAATGATTTCTGAACGCTGGGTTGTGTGGACAGGAAAATGAAGAGCTGACTAGGTTTGACTGGATTGCCAATTGAACAGCAAGGCTGTGAGTGTGAACAGCCGCTGAAAACCAGCATTGGATTACCTGGTCATTCACCAGTGTTGTTAGGAAAATCTGCCTGGTGTGGAGAGTCAGAGGAATTCCAGATTCGCAGGGAACGAATGGAACATTCTGAAGTGGAGATAAGAATGATTTCTGAAGGCTCGGTGTGTGGAAGGAAAATCAAGAGCTAACCAGCGTTCACTGGATAGCCAATTGAACAGCACGGCTGCGAGTGTTAACACGCAGCTGAAACCAGCCTTGGGTTGCTTGGACATTCACCAGTGGTGAAACGAAAACCTGCTGGGAGTGGAGAACAAGATGAATTCAAGATTCGCGTGAATGAATGAAACATTCTGTAGTGTAGATTGCAATGGTTTCTGGGGTTTGTATTGTCTGAACTGGAAAAAGAAGAACTCACCAGTGTTGAGTCGCTAGACCGTGAACAGCACGGGTTCGAGTGTGAATAGACCGCTGAAAACCATCATTGCGTTACTTGAACATTCAGCAGTGGTGCAATGAAAACCTGCCGGGAGTGGAGATTCAGATGAATTCCAGATTCGCAGTGAATGAATGGAACATTCTCTAGTGGTGATTCCAATGATTTCTGAAGGCTGGGTTTTGTGGACACGAAAATGTAGAGCTGAACAGGGTGGAATGGATAGCCAAATGAACAGCACGTCTCGTAGTAAGAACAGGCCACTGAAAACCAGCTTTGGCTTAATTGGACATTCACAAGTGGTGTAACGAAAACCTGACGGGAGTTGAGAATTAGATGAATTTCAGGTTTGCAGTCAATGAATGGAACATTCTGTGGAGGAGATACCAATTGTTTCTGAAGTTTGGGTTATGTGGACAGGAAAATGGAGCTGAAGAGGGTTGAGTGGATAGCAAATTGAACAGCACGGCTGAGAGTATGAGCAGGCCACTTAAAACCAGCATTGGCTTACTTGGATATTTACCAGTGGTGTCACGAAAACCTGCCGGGAGTGGAGATTCAGATGAATTCCAGATTCGCTGTGAATGAATGGAACATTCTGTAGTGGAGATAACAATGATTTCTCCAGTCTCTGTGGTGTGGACAGGAAAATGTAGAGCTGGCCAGGGTTGAGTGGATAGCCAATTGAACAGCACCACTGCGCTTGTGAAGAAAACACTTAAAACATTGAGTTACTTGGACATTCAACAGTGGTGTAACGAAAACCTGCCGGGAGTGGAGGTTCAGAGGAATTCCAGATTCGCAGTGAATGAATGGAACATTCTCTAGTGGAGATTCCAATGATTTCTGAAGGCTGGGTCGTGTGGAAGGAAAATCAAGAACTAATCAGGATTTAGTGGAAAGCCAATTGTATAGCATGGCTGCGAGTGTGAACATGCAGCTGAAAACCAGCATTGGGTTACTTGGACATTCATCAGTGGTGTAAGGAAAACCTGCATGGAGTGGAGAGTCAGTTGAATTCCACATTCGCAGTGAATGAATGGAACATTCTGTAGAGGAGATTCCAATGATTTCTGAAGCCTGTGTTGTGTGGACAGGAAAATGAAGAGCTGACCAGGCTTGAATCGATAGCCAAGTAAACAGCAGGGCTGCGAATATGAACAGGCCGCTGAAAACCAGCATTGGGTTACTTGGACATTCAACAGTGGTGTAATGAAAACCTGCGTGGAGTTGAGAGTCAGATGAATTCCAGATTCGCAGTGAATGAATGGAACATTCTGTAGTGGAGATAACAAAGATTTCTGAAGGCTGGTAGTGTGGTGGGACAATGAAGAGCTGAACAGGGTGGAGTGAATTGTCAATTAAACAGCACGGCTGCGAGTATGAACAGGCCTCTGAAAACCAGCATTGGCTTACTTGGACATTCACAAGTGGTGTAATGTTAACCAGGCGGGAGTGGAGAATCAGATAAACTCCAGACTCGCAGTGAATGAATGGAACATTCTGTAGTGGAGATTGCAATGATTTCTGAAATCTGGATTGTGGGGACACGAAAATGAAGAGCTGACCAGTGTTGAGTGGATAGCCTGTAAAAAGCCTCGGCTTCGAATGTGAACAGACCACTGAAAACCAGTATTGCATTACTTCGACTTTCAGCAGTGGTGTAACGAAAGCCTGCGTGGAGTGCAGATTCAGATGAATTCCAGATTCCCAGTGAATGAATGGAACATCCTGTAGTGGAGATTACAATGATTTCTGAAGGCTGGGTTGTGTGCACAGGAAAATGAGGAGCAAAACAGGTTGAGTGGATAGCCAATTGAACAGCACGACTGCGAACATGAACAGGCCTCTGAAAACCAGCATTGTTTTACTTGGACATTCACAAGTGGTGTAAGATAAATCTGCAGGTAGTAGAGATTCAGTTGAATTCCAGATTCGCAGTGAATGAATGGAACATTCTGTACTGGAGATTGCAATGATTTCTCAAGTCCGGATTGTTTGGACATGAAAATGAAGAGCTGACCACAGTTGTGTGGATACCCAGTAAAAAGCAGGGCTTAGCGTGTGAACAGACCGCTGAAAACCAGCATTGTGTTACTTGGACATTCATAAGTGGTGTAATGAAAGCCTACCTGGAGTGCAGATTCAGATGAATTCCAGATTGGCAGTGAATGAATGGAACATTCTGTACTGGCGATTCCAATGATTTCTGAAGTCTGATATTGTGGAAAAGAAAATGAAAGGCTGACCAGGTTTGAGTGGCTAGACAATTGAACAGCACACTGCGAGTGTGAAAAGGCGGCTGAAAACCAGCATTGGATTACTTGGTCATTCACCAGTGCTGTAATGAAAACCTGCCTGGAGCGGAGAGTCAGAGGAATTGCAGAATCGAAGTGAATGAATGGAACAGTCTGTAGTGGAGATCCCAATGATTTCTGAAGGCTGGTTTGTGTGGAGAGGAAAATGAAGAGCTGACCAATATTGAGTGGATAGCCCATTGAACAGCACTTCTGCGAGTTGAACATGCCTCTGAAAACCAGTATTGAGTTACTTGGACATTCACCAGTGGTGTAACGAAAACCTGCCGGGAGTGGAGGTTCAGATGAATTCCAGATTCGCAGAGAATGAATGGAACATTCTCTAGTGGTGATTCCAATGATTTCTGAAGGCTGGGTTTTGTGGACACGAAAATGTAGAGCTGAACAGGGTGGAGTGGATAGCCAAATGAACAGCACGTCTCTTAGTATGAACAGGCCACTGAAAACCAGCATTGGCTTACTTGGACATTCACAAGTGGTGTAACGGTAACCCGCCGGGAGTTGAGAGTCAGATGAATTTAAGATTCGCAGTGAATGAACGGAACATTCTGTGGAGGAGATACCAATTATTTCTGAAGGTTGGGTTATGAGGACAGGAAAATGTAGAGCTGAATAGGGTTGGGTGGATAGCAAATTGAACAGCACGGCTGAGAGTATAAGCAGGCGGCTTAAAACCAGCATTCGCTTCCTTGGACATATACCATTGGTGTCACGAAAACCTGCCGGGAGTGGAGACTCTGATGAATTTCAGATTCGCGTGATTGAATGGAACATTCTGTAGTGGAGATTGCCAAGATTTAGAAATCTGGATAGTCTGGACAGGATATTGAAGAGCTGACCAATGTTGAGTGGATAGCCAGTGAACAGCACGGTTTCGAGTGTGAACAGACCACTAAGAAGCAGCATTGCATTACTTGGACATTCATCAGTGGTGTAATGAAAGCCTTCCTGGAATGCAGATTCAGATTATTTCCAGATTCACAGTGAATGAATGGAAATTTCTGTAGTAGAGATTCCAATGATTTCTGAACGCTGGGTTGTGTGGACAGGAAAATGAAGAGCTGACTAGGTTTGACTGGATTGCCAATTGAACAGCAAGGCTGTGAGTGTGAACAGCCGCTGAAAACCAGCATTGGATTACCTGGTCATTCACCAGTGTTGTTAGGAAAATGTGCCTGGTGTGGAGAGTCAATGGAATTCCAGATTCGCAGGGAACGAATGGAACATTCTGAAGTGGAGATAAGAATGATTTCTGAAGGCTCGGTGTGTGGAAGGAAAATCAAGAGCTAACCAGCGTTCACTGGATAGCCAATTGAACAGCACGGCTGCGAGTGTTAACACGCAGCTGAAACCAGCCTTGGGTTGCTTGGACATTCACCAGTGGTGAAACGAAAACCTGCTGGGAGTGGAGAACAAGATGAATTCAAGATTCGCGTGAATGAATGAAACATTCTGTAGTGTAGATTGCAATGGTTTCTGGGGTTTGTATTGTCTGAACTGGAAAAAGAAGAACTCACCAGTGTTGAGTCGCTAGACCGTGAACAGCACGGGTTCGAGTGTGAATAGACCGCTGAAAACCATCATTGCGTTACTTGAACATTCAGCAGTGGTGCAATGAAAACCTGCCGGGAGTGGAGATTCAGATGAATTCCAGATTCGCAGTGAATGAATGGAACATTCTCTAGTGGTGATTCCAATGATTTCTGAAGGCTGGGTTTTGTGGACAAGAAAATGTAGAGCTGAACAGGGTGGAATGGATAGCCAAATGAACAGCACGTCTCGTAGTAAGAACAGGCCACTGAAAACCAGCTTTGGCTTAATTGGACATTCACAAGTGGTGTAACGAAAACCTGACGGGAGTTGAGAATTAGATGAATTTCAGGTTTGCAGTCAATGAATGGAACATTCTGTGGAGGAGATACCAATTGTTTCTGAAGTTTGGGTTATGTGGAAAGGAAAATGGAGCTGAAGAGGGTTGAGTGGATAGCAAATTGAACAGCACGGCTGAGAGTATGAGCAGGCCACTTAAAACCAGCATTGGCTTACTTGGATATTTACCAGTGGTGTCACGAAAACCTGCCGGGAGTGGAGATTCAGATGAATTCCAGATTCGCTGTGAATGAATGGAACATTCTGTAGTGGAGATAACAATGATTTCTCCAGTCTCTGTGGTGTGGACAGGAAAATGTAGAGCTGGCCAGGGTTGAGTGGATAGCCAATTGAACAGCACCACTGCGCTTGTGAAGAAAACACTTAAAACATTGGGTTACTTGGACATTCAACAGTGGTGTAACGAAAACCTGCCGGGAGTGGAGGTTCAGAGGAATTCCAGATTCGCAGTGAATGAATGGAACATTCTCTAGTGGAGATTCCAATGATTTCTGAAGGCTGGGTCGTGTGGAAGGAAAATCAAGAACTAATCAGGATTTAGTGGAAAGCCAATTGTATAGCATGGCTGCGAGTGTGAACATGCAGCTGAAAACCAGCATTGGGTTACTTGGACATTCATCAGTGGTGTAAGGAAAACCTGCATGGAGTGGAGAGTCAGTTGAATTCCACATTCGCAGTGAATGAATGGAACATTCTGTAGAGGAGATTCCAATGATTTCTGAAGCCTGTGTTGTGTGGACAGGAAAATGAAGAGCTGACCAGGCTTGAATCGATAGCCAAGTAAACAGCAGGGCTGCGAATATGAACAGGCCGCTGAAAACCAGCATTGGGTTACTTGGACATTCAACAGTGGTGTAATGAAAACCTGCGTGGAGTTGAGAGTCAGATGAATTCCAGATTCGCAGTGAATGAATGGAACATTCTCTAGTGGAGATAACAAAGATTTCTGAAGGCTGGTAGTGTGGTGGGACAATGAAGAGCTGAACAGGGTGGAGTGAATTGTCAATTAAACAGCACGGCTGCGAGTATGAACAGGCCTCTGAAAACCAGCATTGGCTTACTTGGACATTCACAAGTGGTGTAATGTTAACCAGGCGGGAGTGGAGAATCAGATAAACTCCAGACTCGCAGTGAATGAATGGAACATTCTGTAGTGGAGATTGCAATGATTTCTGAAATCTGGATTGTGGGGACACGAAAATGAAGAGCTGACCAGTGTTGAGTGGATAGCCTGTAAAAAGCCTCGGCTTCGAATGTGAACAGACCACTGAAAACCAGTATTGCATTACTTCGACTTTCAGCAGTGGTGTAACGAAAGCCTGCGTGGAGTGCAGATTCAGATGAATTCCAGATTCCCAGTGAATGAATGGAACATCCTGTAGTGGAGATTACAATGATTTCTGAAGGCTGGGTTGTGTGCACAGGAAAATGAGGAGCAAAACAGGTTGAGTGGATAGCCAATTGAACAGCACGACTGCGAACATGAACAGGCCTCTGAAAACCAGCATTGTTTTACTTGGACATTCACAAGTGGTGTAAGATAAATCTGCAGGTAGTGGAGATTCAGTTGAATTCCAGATTCGCAGTGAATGAATGGAACATTCTGTACTGGAGATTGCAATGATTTCTCAAGTCTGGATTGTTTGGACATGAAAATGAAGAGCTGACCACAGTTGTGTGGATACCCAGTAAAAAGCAGGGCTTAGCGTGTGAACAGACCGCTGAAAACCAGCATTGTGTTACTTGGACATTCATAAGTGGTGTAATGAAAGCCTACCTGGAGTGCAGATTCAGATGAATTCCAGATTGGCAGTGAATGAATGGAACATTCTGTACTGGCGATTCCAATGATTTCTGAAGTCTGATATTTTGGAAAAGAAAATGGAAGGCTGACCAGGTTTGAGTGGATAGACAATTGAACAGCACACTGCGAGTGTGAAAAGGCGGCTGAAAACCAGCATTGGATTACTTGGTCATTCACCAGTGCTGTAATGAAAACCTGCCTGGAGCGGAGAGTCAGATGAATTGCAGAATCGAAGTGAATGAATGGAACAGTCTGTAGTGGAGATCCCAATGATTTCTGAAGGCTGGTTTGTGTGGAGAGGAAAATGAAGAGCTGACCAATATTGAGTGGATAGCCCATTGAACAGCACTTCTGCGAGTTGAACATGCCTCTGAAAACCAGTATTGAGTTACTTGGACATTCACCAGTGGTGTAACGAAAACCTGCCGGGAGTGGAGGTTCAGATGAATTCCAGATTCGCAGAGAATGAATGGAACATTCTCTAGTGGTGATTCCAATGATTTCTGAAGGCTGGGTTTTGTGGACACGAAAATGTAGAGCTGAACAGGGTGGAGTGGATAGCCAAATGAACAGCACGTCTCTTAGTATGAACAGGCCACTGAAAACCAGCATTGGCTTACTTGGACATTCACAAGTGGTGTAACGGTAACCCGCCGGGAGTTGAGAGTCAGATGAATTTAAGATTCGCAGTGAATGAACGGAACATTCTGTGGAGGAGATACCAATTATTTCTGAAGGTTGGGTTATGAGGACAGGAAAATGTAGAGCTGAATAGGGTTGGGTGGATAGCAAATTGAACAGCACGGCTGAGAGTATAAGCAGGCGGCTTAAAACCAGCATTGGCTTCCTTGGACATATACCAGTGGTGTCACGAAAACCTGCCGGGAGTGGAGACTCTGATGAATTCCAGATTCGCGTGATTGAATGGAACATTCTGTAGTGGAGATTGCCATGATTTAGAAATCTGGATAGTCTGGACAGGATATTGAAGAGCTGACCGATGTTGAGTGGATAGCCAGTGAACAGCACGGTTTCGAGTGTGAACAGACCACTAAGAAGCAGCATTGCATTACTTGGACATTCATCAGTGGTGTAACGAAAGCCTTCCTGGAATGCAGATTCAGATTATTTCCAGATTCACAGTGAATGAATGGAAATTTCTGTAGTAGAGATTCCAATGATTTCTGAACGCTGGGTTGTGTGGACAGGAAAATGAAGAGCTGACTAGGTTTGACTGGATTGCCAATTGAACAGCAAGGCTGTGAGTGTGAACAGCCGCTGAAAACCAGCATTGGATTACCTGGTCATTCACCAGTGTTGTTAGGAAAATCTGCCTGGTGTGGAGAGTCAGAGGAATTCCAGATTCGCAGGGAACGAATGGAACATTCTGAAGTGGAGATAAGAATGATTTCTGAAGGCTCGGTGTGTGGAAGGAAAATCAAGAGCTAACCAGCGTTCACTGGATAGCCAATTGAACAGCACGGCTGCGAGTGTTAACACGCAGCTGAAACCAGCCTTGGGTTGCTTGGACATTCACCAGTGATGAAACGAAAACCTGCTGGGAGTGGAGAACAAGATGAATTCAAGATTCGCGTGAATGAATGAAACATTCTGTAGTGTAGATTGCAATGGTTTCTGGGGTTTGTATTGTCTGAACTGGAAAAAGAAGAACTCACCAGTGTTGAGTCGCTAGACCGTGAACAGCACGGGTTCGAGTGTGAATAGACCGCTGAAAACCATCATTGCGTTACTTGAACATTCAGCAGTGGTGCAATGAAAACCTGCCGGGAGTGGAGATTCAGATGAATTCCAGATTCGCAGTGAATGAATGGAACATTCTCTAGTGGTGATTCCAATGATTTCTGAAGGCTGGGTTTTGTGGACACGAAAATGTAGAGCTGAACAGGGTGGAATGGATAGCCAAATGAACAGCACGTCTCGTAGTAAGAACAGGCCACTGAAAACCAGCTTTGGCTTAATTGGACATTCACAAGTGGTGTAACGAAAACCTGACGGGAGTTGAGAATTAGATGAATTTCAGGTTTGCAGTCAATGAATGGAACATTCTGTGGAGGAGATACCAATTGTTTCTGAAGTTTGGGTTATGTGGACAGGAAAATGGAGCTGAAGAGGGTTGAGTGGATAGCAAATTGAACAGCACGGCTGAGAGTATGAGCAGGCCACTTAAAACCAGCATTGGCTTACTTGGATATTTACCAGTGGTGTCATGAAAACCTGCCGGGAGTGGAGATTCAGATGAATTCCAGATTCGCTGTGAATGAATGGAACATTCTGTAGTGGAGATAACAATGATTTCTCCAGTCTCTGTGGTGTGGACAGGAAAATGTAGAGCTGGCCAGGGTTGAGTGGATAGCCAATTGAACAGCACCACTGCGCTTGTGAAGAAAACACTTAAAACATTGGGTTACTTGGACATTCAACAGTGGTGTAACGAAAACCTGCCGGGAGTGGAGGTTCAGAGGAATTCCAGATTCGCAGTGAATGAATGGAACATTCTCTAGTGGAGATTCCAATGATTTCTGAAGGCTGGGTCGTGTGGAAGGAAAATCAAGAACTAATCAGGATTTAGTGGAAAGCCAATTGTATAGCATGGCTGCGAGTGTGAACATGCAGCTGAAAACCAGCATTGGGTTACTTGGACATTCATCAGTGGTGTAAGGAAAACCTGCATGGAGTGGAGAGTCAGTTGAATTCCACATTCGCAGTGAATGAATGGAACATTCTGTAGAGGAGATTCCAATGATTTCTGAAGCCTGTGTTGTGTGGACAGGAAAATGAAGAGCTGACCAGGCTTGAATCGATAGCCAAGTAAACAGCAGGGCTGCGAATATGAACAGGCCGCTGAAAACCAGCATTGGGTTACTTGGACATTCAACAGTGGTGTAATGAAAACCTGCGTGGAGTTGAGAGTCAGATGAATTCCAGATTCGCAGTGAATGAATGGAACATTCTCTAGTGGAGATAACAAAGATTTCTGAAGGCGGGTAGTGTGGTGGGACAATGAAGAGCTGAACAGGGTGGAGTGAATTGTCAATTAAACAGCACGGCTGCGAGTATGAACAGGCCTCTGAAAACCAGCATTGGCTTACTTGGACATTCACAAGTGGTGTAATGTTAACCAGGCGGGAGTGGAGAATCAGATAAACTCCAGACTCGCAGTGAATGAATGGAACATTCTGTAGTGGAGATTGCAATGATTTCTGAAATCTGGATTGTGGGGACACGAAAATGAAGAGCTGACCAGTGTTGAGTGGATAGCCTGTAAAAAGCCTCGGCTTCGAATGTGAACAGACCACTGAAAACCAGTATTGCATGACTTCGACTTTCAGCAGTGGTGTAACGAAAGCCTGCGTGGAGTGCAGATTCAGATGAATTCCAGATTCCCAGTGAATGAATGGAACATCCTGTAGTGGAGATTACAATGATTTCTGAAGGCTGGGTTGTGTGCACAGGAAAATGAGGAGCAAAACAGGTTGAGTGGATAGCCAATTGAACAGCACGACTGCGAACATGAACAGGCCTCTGAAAACCAGCATTGTTTTACTTGGACATTCACAAGTGGTGTAAGATAAATCTGCAGGTAGTGGAGATTCAGTTGAATTCCAGATTCGCAGTGAATGAATGGAACATTCTGTACTGGAGATTGCAATGATTTCTCAAGTCTGGATTGTTTGGACATGAAAATGAAGAGCTGACCACAGTTGTGTGGATACCCAGTAAAAAGCAGGGCTTAGCGTGTGAACAGACCGCTGAAAACCAGCATTGTGTTACTTGGACATTCATAAGTGGTGTAATAAAAGCCTACCTGGAGTGCAGATTCAGATGAATTCCAGATTGGCAGTGAATGAATGGAACATTCTGTACTGGCGATTCCAATGATTTCTGAAGTCTGATATTTTGGAAAAGAAAATGGAAGGCTGACCAGGTTTGAGTGGATAGACAATTGAACAGCACACTGCGAGTGTGAAAAGGCGGCTGAAAACCAGCATTGGATTACTTGGTCATTCACCAGTGCTGTAATGAAAACCTGCCTGGAGCGGAGAGTCAGATGAATTGCAGAATCGAAGTGAATGAATGGAACAGTCTGTAGTGGAGATCCCAATGATTTCTGAAGGCTGGTTTGTGTGGAGAGGAAAATGAAGAGCTGACCAATATTGAGTGGATAGCCCATTGAACAGCACTTCTGCGAGTTGAACATGCCTCTGAAAACCAGTATTGAGTTACTTGGACATTCACCAGTGGTGTAACGAAAACCTGCCGGGAGTGGAGGTTCAGATGAATTCCAGATTCGCAGAGAATGAATGGAACATTCTCTAGTGGTGATTCCAATGATTTCTGAAGGCTGGGTTTTGTGGACACGAAAATGTAGAGCTGAACAGGGTGGAGTGGATAGCCAAATGAACAGCACGTCTCTTAGTATGAACAGGCCACTGAAAACCAGCATTGGCTTACTTGGACATTCACAAGTGGTGTAACGATAACCCGCCGGGAGTTGAGAGTCAGATGAATTTAAGATTCGCAGTGAATGAACGGAACATTCTGTGGAGGAGATACCAATTATTTCTGAAGGTTGGGTTATGAGGACAGGAAAATGTAGAGCTGAATAGGGTTGGGTGGATAGCAAATTGAACAGCACGGCTGAGAGTATAAGCAGGCGGCTTAAAACCAGCATTGGCTTCCTTGGACATATACCAGTGGTGTCACGAAAACCTGCCGGGAGTGGAGACTCTGATGAATTCCAGATTCGCGTGATTGAATGGAACATTCTGTAGTGGAGATTGCCAAGATTTAGAAATCTGGATAGTCTGGACAGGATATTGAAGAGCTGACCGATGTTGAGTGGATAGCCAGTGAACAGCACGGTTTCGAGTGTGAACAGACCACTAAGAAGCAGCATTGCATTACTTGGACATTCATCAGTGGTGTAACGAAAGCCTTCCTGGAATGCAGATTCAGATTATTTCCAGATTCACAGTGAATGAATGGAAATTTCTGTAGTAGAGATTCCAATGATTTCTGAACGCTGGGTTGTGTGGACAGGAAAATGAAGAGCTGACTAGGTTTGACTGGATTGCCAATTGAACAGCAAGGCTGTGAGTGTGAACAGCCGCTGAAAACCAGCATTGGATTACCTGGTCATTCACCAGTGTTGTTGGGAAAATCTGCCTGGTGTGGAGAGTCAGAGGAATTCCAGATTCGCAGGGAACGAATGGAACATTCTGAAGTGGAGATAAGAATGATTTCTGAAGGCTCGGTGTGTGGAAGGAAAATCAAGAGCTAACCAGCGTTCACTGGATAGCCAATTGAACAGCACGGCTGCGAGTGTTAACACGCAGCTGAAACCAGCCTTGGGTTGCTTGGACATTCACCAGTGATGAAACGAAAACCTGCTGGGAGTGGAGAACAAGATGAATTCAAGATTCGCGTGAATGAATGAAACATTCTGTAGTGTAGATTGCAATGGTTTCTGGGGTTTGTATTGTCTGAACTGGAAAAAGAAGAACTCACCAGTGTTGAGTCGCTAGACCGTGAACAGCACGGGTTCGAGTGTGAATAGACCGCTGAAAACCATCATTGCGTTACTTGAACATTCAGCAGTGGTGCAATGAAAACCTGCCGGGAGTGGAGATTCAGATGAATTCCAGATTCGCAGTGAATGAATGGAACATTCTCTAGTGGTGATTCCAATGATTTCTGAAGGCTGGGTTTTGTGGACACGAAAATGTAGAGCTGAACAGGGTGGAATGGATAGCCAAATGAACAGCACGTCTCGTAGTAAGAACAGGCCACTGAAAACCAGCTTTGGCTTAATTGGACATTCACAAGTGGTGTAACGAAAACCTGACGGGAGTTGAGAATTAGATGAATTTCAGGTTTGCAGTCAATGAATGGAACATTCTGTGGAGGAGATACCAATTGTTTCTGAAGTTTGGGTTATGTGGACAGGAAAATGGAGCTGAAGAGGGTTGAGTGGATAGCAAATTGAACAGCACGGCTGAGAGTATGAGCAGGCCACTTAAAACCAGCATTGGCTTACTTGGATATTTACCAGTGGTGTCATGAAAACCTGCCGGGAGTGGAGATTCAGATGAATTCCAGATTCGCTGTGAATGAATGGAACATTCTGTAGTGGAGATAACAATGATTTCTCCAGTCTCTGTGGTGTGGACAGGAAAATGTAGAGCTGGCCAGGGTTGAGTGGATAGCCAATTGAACAGCACCACTGCGCTTGTGAAGAAAACACTTAAAACATTGGGTTACTTGGACATTCAACAGTGGTGTAACGAAAACCTGCCGGGAGTGGAGGTTCAGAGGAATTCCAGATTCGCAGTGAATGAATGGAACATTCTCTAGTGGAGATTCCAATGATTTCTGAAGGCTGGGTCGTGTGGAAGGAAAATCAAGAACTAATCAGGATTTAGTGGAAAGCCAATTGTATAGCATGGCTGCGAGTGTGAACATGCAGCTGAAAACCAGCATTGGGTTACTTGGACATTCATCAGTGGTGTAAGGAAAACCTGCATGGAGTGGAGAGTCAGTTGAATTCCACATTCGCAGTGAATGAATGGAACATTCTGTAGAGGAGATTCCAATGATTTCTGAAGCCTGTGTTGTGTGGACAGGAAAATGAAGAGCTGACCAGGCTTGAATCGATAGCCAAGTAAACAGCAGGGCTGCGAATATGAACAGGCCGCTGAAAACCAGCATTGGGTTACTTGGACATTCAACAGTGGTGTAATGAAAACCTGCGTGGAGTTGAGAGTCAGATGAATTCCAGATTCGCAGTGAATGAATGGAACATTCTGTAGTGGAGATAACAAAGATTTCTGAAGGCTGGTAGTGTGGTGGGACAATGAAGAGCTGAACAGGGTGGAGTGAATTGTCAATTAAACAGCACGGCTGCGAGTATGAACAGGCCTCTGAAAACCAGCATTGGCTTACTTGGACATTCACAAGTGGTGTAATGTTAACCAGGCGGGAGTGGAGAATCAGATAAACTCCAGACTCGCAGTGAATGAATGGAACATTCTGTAGTGGAGATTGCAATGATTTCTGAAATCTGGATTGTGGGGACACGAAAATGAAGAGCTGACCAGTGTTGAGTGGATAGCCTGTAAAAAGCCTCGGCTTCGAATGTGAACAGACGACTGAAAACCAGTATTGCATTACTTCGACTTTCAGCAGTGGTGTAACGAAAGCCTGCGTGGAGTGCAGATTCAGATGAATTCCAGATTCCCAGTGAATGAATGGAACATCCTGTAGTGGAGATTACAATGATTTCTGAAGGCTGGGTTGTGTGCACAGGAAAATGAGGAGCAAAACAGGTTGAGTGGATAGCCAATTGAACAGCACGACTGCGAACATGAACAGGCCTCTGAAAACCAGCATTGTTTTACTTGGACATTCACAAGTGGTGTAAGATAAATCTGCAGGTAGTGGAGATTCAGTTGAATTCCAGATTCGCAGTGAATGAATGGAACATTCTGTACTGGAGATTGCAATGATTTCTCAAGTCTGGATTGTTTGGACATGAAAATGAAGAGCTGACCACAGTTGTGTGGATACCCAGTAAAAAGCAGGGCTTAGAGTGTGAACAGACCGCTGAAAACCAGCATTGTGTTACTTGGACATTCATAAGTGGTGTAATGAAAGCCTACCTGGAGTGCAGATTCAGATGAATTCCAGATTGGCAGTGAATGAATGGAACATTCTGTACTGGCGATTCCAATGATTTCTGAAGTCTGATATTGTGGAAAAGAAAATGAAAGGCTGACCAGGTTTGAGTGGATAGACAATTGAACAGCACACTGCGAGTGTGAAAAGGCGGCTGAAAACCAGCATTGGATTACTTGGTCATTCACCAGTGCTGTAATGAAAACCTGCCTGGAGCGGAGAGTCAGATGAATTGCAGAATCGCAGTGAATGAATGGAACAGTCTGTAGTGGAGATCCCAATGATTTCTGAAGGCTGGTTTGTGTGGAGAGGAAAATGAAGAGCTGACCAATATTGAGTGGATAGCCCATTGAACAGCACTTCTGCGAGTTGAACATGCCTCTGAAAACCAGTATTGAGTTACTTGGACATTCACCAGTGGTGTAACGAAAACCTGCCGGGAGTGGAGGTTCAGATGAATTCCAGATTCGCAGTGAATGAATGGAACATTCTCTAGTGGTGATTCCAATGATTTCTGAAGGCTGGGTTTTGTGGACACGAAAATGTAGAGCTGAACAGGGTGGAGTGGATAGCCAAATGAACAGCACGTCTCTTAGTATGAACAGGCCACTGAAAACCAGCATTGGCTTACTTGGACATTCATAAGTGGTGTAACGATAACCCGCCGGGAGTTGAGAGTCAGATGAATTTAAGATTCGCAGTGAATGAACGGAACATTCTGTGGAGGAGATACCAATTATTTCTGAAGGTTGGGTTATGAGGACAGGAAAATGTAGAGCTGAATAGGGTTGGGTGGATAGCAAATTGAACAGCACGGCTGAGAGTATAAGCAGGCGGCTTAAAACCAGCATTGGCTTCCTTACACATATACCAGTGGTGTCACGAAAACCTGCCGGGAGTGGAGACTCTGATGAATTCCAGATTCGCGTGATTGAATGGAACATTCTGTAGTGGAGATTGCCAAGATTTAGAAATCTGGATAGTCTGGACAGGATATTGAAGAGCTGACCAATGTTGAGTGGATAGCCAGTGAACAGCACGGTTTCGAGTGTGAACAGACCACTAAGAAGCAGCATTGCATTACTTGGACATTCATCAGTGGTGTAACGAAAGCCTTCCTGGAATGCAGATTCAGATTATTTCCAGATTCACAGTGAATGAATGGAAATTTCTGTAGTAGAGATTCCAATGATTTCTGAACGCTGGGTTGTGTGGACAGGAAAATGAAGAGCTGACTAGGTTTGACTGGATTGCCAATTGAACAGCAAGGCTGTGAGTGTGAACAGCCGCTGAAAACCAGTATTGGATTACCTGGTCATTCACCAGTGTTGTTAGGAAAATCTGCCTGGTGTGGAGAGTCAGAGGAATTCCAGATTCGCAGGGAACGAATGGAACATTCTGAAGTGGAGATAAGAATGATTTCTGAAGGCTCGGTGTGTGGAAGGAAAATCAAGAGCTAACCAGCGTTCACTGGATAGCCAATTGAACAGCACGGCTGCGAGTGTTAACACGCAGCTGAAACCAGCCTTGGGTTGCTTGGACATTCACCAGTGGTGAAACGAAAACCTGCTGGGAGTGGAGAACAAGATGAATTCAAGATTCGCGTGAATGAATGAAACATTCTGTAGTGTAGATTGCAATGGTTTCTGAGGTTTGTATTGTCTGAACTGGAAAAAGAAGAACTCACCAGTGTTGAGTCGCTAGACCGTGAACAGCACGGGTTCGAGTGTGAATAGACCGCTGAAAACCATCATTGCGTTACTTGAACATTCAGCAGTGGTGCAATGAAAACCTGCCGGGAGTGGAGATTCAGATGAATTCCAGATTCGCAGTGAATGAATGGAACATTCTCTAGTGGTGATTCCAATGATTTCTGAAGGCTGGGTTTTGTGGACACGAAAATGTAGAGCTGAACAGGGTGGAATGGATAGCCAAATGAACAGCACGTCTCGTAGTAAGAACAGGCCACTGAAAACCAGCTTTGGCTTAATTGGACATTCACAAGTGGTGTAACGAAAACCTGACGGGAGTTGAGAATTAGATGAATTTCAGATTTGCAGTCAATGAATGGAACATTCTGTGGAGGAGATACCAATTGTTTCTGAAGTTTGGGTTATGTGGACAGGAAAATGGAGCTGAAGAGGGTTGAGTGGATAGCAAATTGAACAGCACGGCTGAGAGTATGAGCAGGCCACTTAAAACCAGCATTGGCTTACTTGGATATTTACCAGTGGTGTCACGAAAACCTGCCGGGAGTGGAGATTCAGATGAATTCCAGATTCGCTGTGAATGAATGGAACATTCTGTAGTGGAGATAACAATGATTTCTCCAGTCTCTGTGGTGTGGACAGGAAAATGTAGAGCTGGCCAGGGTTGAGTGGATAGCCAATTGAACAGCACCACTGCGCTTGTGAAGAAAACACTTAAAACATTGGGTTACTTGGACATTCAACAGTGGTGTAACGAAAACCTGCCGGGAGTGGAGGTTCAGAGGAATTCCAGATTCGCAGTGAATGAATGGAACATTCTCTAGTGGAGATTCCAATGATTTCTGAAGGCTGGGTCGTGTGGAAGGAAAATCAAGAACTAATCAGGATTTAGTGGAAAGCCAATTGTATAGCATGGCTGCGAGTGTGAACATGCAGCTGAAAAGCAGCATTGGGTTACTTGGACATTCATCAGTGGTGTAAGGAAAACCTGCATGGAGTGGAGAGTCAGTTGAATTCCACATTCGCAGTGAATGAATGGAACATTCTGTAGAGGAGATTCCAATGATTTCTGAAGCCTGTGTTGTGTGGACAGGAAAATGAAGAGCTGACCAGGCTTGAATCGATAGCCAAGTAAACAGCAGGGCTGCGAATATGAACAGGCCGCTGAAAACCAGCATTGGGTTACTTGGACATTCAACAGTGGTGTAATGAAAACCTGCGTGGAGTTGAGAGTCAGATGAATTCCAGATTCGCAGTGAATGAATGGAACATTCTGTAGTGGAGATAACAAAGATTTCTGAAGGCTGGTAGTGTGGTGGGACAATGAAGAGCTGAACAGGGTGGAGTGAATTGTCAATTAAACAGCACGGCTGCGAGTATGAACAGGCCTCTGAAAACCAGCATTGGCTTACTTGGACATTCACAAGTGGTGTAATGTTAACCAGGCGGGAGTGGAGAATCAGATAAACTCCAGACTCGCAGTGAATGAATGGAACATTCTGTAGTGGAGATTGCAATGATTTCTGAAATCTGGATTGTGGGGACACGAAAATGAAGAGCTGACAAGTGTTGAGTGGATAGCCTGTAAAAAGCCTCGGCTTCGAATGTGAACAGACCACTGAAAACCAGTATTGCATTACTTCGACTTTCAGCAGTGGTGTAACGAAAGCCTGCGTGGAGTGCAGATTCAGATGAATTCCAGATTCCCAGTGAATGAATGGAACATCCTGTAGTGGAGATTACAATGATTTCTGAAGGCTGGGTTGTGTGCACAGGAAAATGAGGAGCAAAACAGGTTGAGTGGATAGCCAATTGAACAGCACGACTGCGAACATGAACAGGCCTCTGAAAACCAGCATTGTTTTACTTGGACATTCACAAGTGGTGTAAGATAAATCTGCAGGTAGTGGAGATTCAGTTGAATTCCAGATTCGCAGTGAATGAATGGAACATTCTGTACTGGAGATTGCAATGATTTCTCAAGTCTGGATTGTTTGGACATGAAAATGAAGAGCTGACCACAGTTGTGTGGATACCCAGTAAAAAGCAGGGCTTAGAGTGTGAACAGACCGCTGAAAACCAGCATTGTGTTACTTGGACATTCATAAGTGGTGTAATGAAAGCCTACCTGGAGTGCAGATTCAGATGAATTCCAGATTGGCAGTGAATGAATGGAACATTCTGTACTGGCGATTCCAATGATTTCTGAAGTCTGATATTGTGGAAAAGAAAATGAAAGGCTGACCAGGTTTGAGTGGCTAGACAATTGAACAGCACACTGCGAGTGTGAAAAGGCGGCTGAAAACCAGCATTGGATTACTTGGTCATTCACCAGTGCTGTAATGAAAACCTGCCTGGAGCGGAGAGTCAGATGAATTGCAGAATCGCAGTGAATGAATGGAACAGTCTGTAGTGGAGATCCCAATGATTTCTGAAGGCTGGTTTGTGTGGAGAGGAAAATGAAGAGCTGACCAATATTGAGTGGATAGCCCATTGAACAGCACTTCTGCGAGTTGAACATGCCTCTGAAAACCAGTATTGAGTTACTTGGACATTCACCAGTGGCGTAACGAAAACCTGCCGGGAGTGGAGGTTCAGATGAATTCCAGATTCGCAGTGAATGAATGGAGCATTCTCTAGTGGTGATTCCAATGATTTCTGAAGGCTGGGTTTTGTGGACACGAAAATGTAGAGCTGAACAGGGTGGAGTGGATAGCCAAATGAACAGCACGTCTCTTAGTATGAACAGGCCACTGAAAACCAGCATTGGCTTACTTGGACATTCACAAGTGGTGTAACGATAACCCGCCGGGAGTTGAGAGTCAGATGAATTTAAGATTCGCAGTGAATGAACGGAACATTCTGTGGAGGAGATACCAATTATTTCTGAAGGTTGGGTTATGAGGACAGGAAAATGTAGAGCTGAATAGGGTTGGGTGGATAGCAAATTGAACAGCACGGCTGAGTGTGTTAGCAGGCGGCTTAAAACCAGCATTGTCTTCCTTGGACATTTACCAGTGGTGTCACGAAAACCTTCCAGGAGTGGAGACTCTGATGAATTCCAGATTCGCGTGACTGAATGGAACATTCTGTAGTGGTGATTGCCAACATTTAGAAATCTGGATAGTCTGGACAGGATATTGAAGAGCTGACCGATATTGAGTGGATAGCCAATGAACAGCACGGTTTCGAGTGTGAACAGACCACTAAGAAGCAGCATTGCATTACTTGGACATTCATCAGTGGTGTAACGAAAGCCTTCCTGGAATGCAGATTCAGATTATTTCCAGATTCACAGTGAATGAATGGAAATTTCTGTAGTAGAGATTCCAATGATTTCTGAACGCTGGGTTGTGTGGACAGGAAAATGAAGAGCTGACTGGGTTTGACTGGATTGCCAATTGAACAGCAAGGCTGTGAGTGTGAACAGCCGCTGAAAACCAGCATTGGATTACCTGGTCATTCACCAGTGTTGTTAGGAAAATCTGCCTGGTGTGGAGAGTCAGAGGAATTCCAGATTCGCAGGGAACGAAATGAACATTCTGAAGTGGAGATAAGAATGATTTCTGAAGGCTCGGTGTGTGGAAGGAAAATCAAGAGCTAACCAGCGTTCACTGGATAGCCAATTGAACAGCACGGCTGCGAGTGTTAACACGCAGCTGAAACCAGCCTTGGGTTGCTTGGACATTCACCAGTGGTGAAACGAAAACCTGCTGGGAGTGGAGAACAAGATGAATTCAAGATTCGCGTGAATGAATGAAACATTCTGTAGTGTAGATTGCAATGGTTTCTGGGGTTTGTATTGTCTGAACTGGAAAAAGAAGAACTCACCAGTGTTGAGTCGCTAGACCGTGAACAGCACGGGTTCGAGTGTGAATAGACCGCTGAAAACCATCATTGCGTTACTTGAACATTCAGCAGTGGTGCAATGAAAACCTGCCGGGAGTGGAGATTCAGATGAATTCCAGATTCGCAGTGAATGAATGGAACATTCTCTAGTGGTGATTCCAATGATTTCTGAAGGCTGGGTTTTGTGGACACGAAAATGTAGAGCTGAACAGGGTGGAATGGATAGCCAAATGAACAGCACGTCTCGTAGTAAGAACAGGCCACTGAAAACCAGCTTTGGCTTAATTGGACATTCACAAGTGGTGTAACGAAAACCTGACGGGAGTTGAGAATTAGATGAATTTCAGATTTGCAGTCAATGAATGGAACATTCTGTGGAGGAGATACCAATTGTTTCTGAAGTTTGGGTTATGTGGACAGGAAAATGGAGCTGAAGAGGGTTGAGTGGATAGCAAATTGAACAGCACGGCTGAGAGTATGAGCAGGCCACTTAAAACCAGCATTGGCTTACTTGGATATTTACCAGTGGTGTCACGAAAACCTGCCGGGGGTGGAGATTCAGATGAATTCCAGATTCGCTGTGAATGAATGGAACATTCTGTAGTGGAGATAACAAAGATTTCTGAAGGCTGGTAGTGTGGTGGGACAATGAAGAGCTGAACAGGGTGGAGTGAATTGTCAATTAAACAGCACGGCTGCGAGTATGAACAGGCCTCTGAAAACCAGCATTGGCTTACTTGGACATTCACAAGTGGTGTAATGTTAACCAGGCGGGAGTGGAGAATCAGATAAACTCCAGACTCGCAGTGAATGAATGGAACATTCTGTAGTGGAGATTGCAATGATTTCTGAAATCTGGATTGTGGGGACACGAAAATGAAGAGCTGACCAGTGTTGAGTGGATAGCCTGTAAAAAGCCTCGGCTTCGAATGTGAACAGACCACTGAAAACCAGTATTGCATTACTTCGACTTTCAGCAGTGGTGTAACGAAAGCCTGCGTGGAGTGCAGATTCAGATGAATTCCAGATTCCCAGTGAATGAATGGAACATCCTGTAGTGGAGATTACAATGATTTCTGAAGGCTGGGTTGTGTGCACAGGAAAATGAGGAGCAAAACAGGTTGAGTGGATAGCCAATTGAACAGCACGACTGCGAACATGAACAGGCCTCTGAAAACCAGCATTGTTTTACTTGGACATTCACAAGTGGTGTAAGATAAATCTGCAGGTAGTGGAGATTCAGTTGAATTCCAGATTCGCAGTGAATGAATGGAACATTCTGTACTGGAGATTGCAATGATTTCTCAAGTCTGGATTGTTTGGACATGAAAATGAAGAGCTGACCACAGTTGTGTGGATACCCAGTAAAAAGCAGGGCTTAGAGTGTGAACAGACCGCTGAAAACCAGCATTGTGTTACTTGGACATTCATAAGTGGTGTAATGAAAGCCTACCGGGAGTGCAGATTCAGATGAATTCCAGATTGGCAGTGAATGAATGGAAGATTCTGTACTGGCGATTCCAATGATTTCTGAAGTCTGATATTGTGGAAAAGAAAATGAAAGGCTGACCAGGTTTGAGTGGCTAGACAATTGAACAGCACACTGCGAGTGTGAAAAGGCGGCTGAAAACCAGCATTGGATTACTTGGTCATTCACCAGTGCTGTAATGAAAACCTGCCTGGAGCGGAGAGTCAGATGAATTGCAGAATCGCAGTGAATGAATGGAACAGTCTGTAGTGGAGATCCCAATGATTTCTGAAGGCTGGTTTGTGTGGAGAGGAAAATGAAGAGCTGACCAATATTGAGTGGATAGCCCATTGAACAGCACTTCTGCGAGTTGAACATGCCTCTGAAAACCAGTATTGAGTTACTTGGACATTCACCAGTGGTGTAACGAAAACCTGCCGGGAGTGGAGGTTCAGATGAATTCCAGATTCGCAGTGAATGAATGGAACATTCTCTAGTGGTGATTCCAATGATTTCTGAAGGCTGGGTTTTGTGGACACGAAAATGTAGAGCTGAACAGGGTGGAGTGGATAGCCAAATGAACAGCACGTCTCTTAGTATGAACAGGCCACTGAAAACCAGCATTGGCTTACTTGGACATTCATAAGTGGTGTAACGATAACCCTCCGGGAGTTGAGAGTCAGATGAATTTAAGATTCGCAGTGAATGAACGGAACATTCTGTGGAGGAGATACCAATTATTTCTGAAGGTTGGGTTATGAGGACAGGAAAATGTAGAGCTGAATAGGGTTGGGTGGATAGCAAATTGAACAGCACGGCTGAGAGTATAAGCAGGCGGCTTAAAACCAGCATTGGCTTCCTTACACATATACCAGTGGTGTCACGAAAACCTGCCGGGAGTGGAGACTCTGATGAATTCCAGATTCGCGTGATTGAATGGAACATTCTGTAGTGGAGATTGCCAAGATTTAGAAATCTGGATAGTCTGGACAGGATATTGAAGAGCTGACCAATGTTGAGTGGATAGCCAGTGAACAGCACGGTTTCGAGTGTGAACAGACCACTAAGAAGCAGCATTGCATTACTTGGACATTCATCAGTGGTGTAACGAAAGCCTTCCTGGAATGCAGATTCAGATTATTTCCAGATTCACAGTGAATGAATGGAAATTTCTGTAGTAGAGATTCCAATGATTTCTGAACGCTGGGTTGTGTGGACAGGAAAATGAAGAGCTGACTAGGTTTGACTGGATTGCCAATTGAACAGCAAGGCTGTGAGTGTGAACAGCCGCTGAAAACCAGTATTGGATTACCTGGTCATTCACCAGTGTTGTTAGGAAAATCTGCCTGGTGTGGAGAGTCAGAGGAATTCCAGATTCGCAGGGAACGAATGGAACATTCTGAAGTGGAGATAAGAATGATTTCTGAAGGCTCGGTGTGTGGAAGGAAAATCAAGAGCTAACCAGCGTTCACTGGATAGCCAATTGAACAGCACGGCTGCGAGTGTTAACACGCAGCTGAAACCAGCCTTGGGTTGCTTGGACATTCACCAGTCGTGAAACGAAAACCTGCTGGGAGTGGAGAACAAGATGAATTCAAGATTCGCGTGAATGAATGAAACATTCTGTAGTGTAGATTGCAATGGTTTCTGAGGTTTGTATTGTCTGAACTGGAAAAAGAAGAACTCACCAGTGTTGAGTCGCTAGACCGTGAACAGCACGGGTTCGAGTGTGAATAGACCGCTGAAAACCATCATTGCGTTACTTGAACATTCAGCAGTGGTGCAATGAAAACCTGCCGGGAGTGGAGATTCAGATGAATTCCAGATTCGCAGTGAATGAATGGAACATTCTCTAGTGGTGATTCCAATGATTTCTGAAGGCTGGGTTTTGTGGACACGAAAATGTAGAGCTGAACAGGGTGGAATGGATAGCCAAATGAACAGCACGTCTCGTAGTAAGAACAGGCCACTGAAAACCAGCTTTGGCTTAATTGGACATTCACAAGTGGTGTAACGAAAACCTGACGGGAGTTGAGAATTAGATGAATTTCAGATTTGCAGTCAATGAATGGAACATTCTGTGGAGGAGATACCAATTGTTTCTGAAGTTTGGGTTATGTGGACAGGAAAATGGAGCTGAAGAGGGTTGAGTGGATAGCAAATTGAACAGCACGGCTGAGAGTATGAGCAGGCCACTTAAAACCAGCATTGGCTTACTTGGATATTTACCAGTGGTGTCACGAAAACCTGCCGGGAGTGGAGATTCAGATGAATTCCAGATTCGCTGTGAATGAATGGAACATTCTGTAGTGGAGATAACAATGATTTCTCCAGTCTCTGTGGTGTGGACAGGAAAATGTAGAGCTGGCCAGGGTTGAGTGGATAGCCAATTGAACAGCACCACTGCGCTTGTGAAGAAAACACTTAAAACATTGGGTTACTTGGACATTCAACAGTGGTGTAACGAAAACCTGCCGGGAGTGGAGGTTCAGAGGAATTCCAGATTCGCAGTGAATGAATGGAACATTCTCTAGTGGAGATTCCAATGATTTCTGAAGGCTGGGTCGTGTGGAAGGAAAATCAAGAACTAATCAGGATTTAGTGGAAAGCCAATTGTATAGCATGGCTGCGAGTGTGAACATGCAGCTGAAAAGCAGCATTGGGTTACTTGGACATTCATCAGTGGTGTAAGGAAAACCTGCATGGAGTGGAGAGTCAGTTGAATTCCACATTCGCAGTGAATGAATGGAACATTCTGTAGAGGAGATTCCAATGATTTCTGAAGCCTGTGTTGTGTGGACAGGAAAATGAAGAGCTGACCAGGCTTGAATCGATAGCCAAGTAAACAGCAGGGCTGCGAATATGAACAGGCCGCTGAAAACCAGCATTGGGTTACTTGGACATTCAACAGTGGTGTAATGAAAACCTGCGTGGAGTTGAGAGTCAGATGAATTCCAGATTCGCAGTGAATGAATGGAACATTCTGTAGTGGAGATAACAAAGATTTCTGAAGGCTGGTAGTGTGGTGGGACAATGAAGAGCTGAACAGGGTGGAGTGAATTGTCAATTAAACAGCACGGCTGCGAGTATGAACAGGCCTCTGAAAACCAGCATTGGCTTACTTGGACATTCACAAGTGGTGTAATGTTAACCAGGCGGGAGTGGAGAATCAGATAAACTCCAGACTCGCAGTGAATGAATGGAACATTCTGTAGTGGAGATTGCAATGATTTCTGAAATCTGGATTGTGGGGACACGAAAATGAAGAGCTGACCAGTGTTGAGTGGATAGCCTGTAAAAAGCCTCGGCTTCGAATGTGAACAGACCACTGAAAACCAGTATTGCATTACTTCGACTTTCAGCAGTGGTGTAACGAAAGCCTGCGTGGAGTGCAGATTCAGATGAATTCCAGATTCCCAGTGAATGAATGGAACATCCTGTAGTGGAGATTACAATGATTTCTGAAGGCTGGGTTGTGTGCACAGGAAAATGAGGAGCAAAACAGGTTGAGTGGATAGCCAATTGAACAGCACGACTGCGAACATGAACAGGCCTCTGAAAACCAGCATTGTTTTACTTGGACATTCACAAGTGGTGTAAGATAAATCTGCAGGTAGTGGAGATTCAGTTGAATTCCAGATTCGCAGTGAATGAATGGAACATTCTGTACTGGAGATTGCAATGATTTCTCAAGTCTGGATTGTTTGGACATGAAAATGAAGAGCTGACCACAGTTGTGTGGATACCCAGTAAAAAGCAGGGCTTAGAGTGTGAACAGACCGCTGAAAACCAGCATTGTGTTACTTGGACATTCATAAGTGGTGTAATGAAAGCCTACCTGGAGTGCAGATTCAGATGAATTCCAGATTGGCAGTGAATGAATGGAACATTCTGTACTGGCGATTCCAATGATTTCTGAAGTCTGATATTGTGGAAAAGAAAATGAAAGGCTGACCAGGTTTGAGTGGATAGACAATTGAACAGCACACTGCGAGTGTGAAAAGGCGGCTGAAAACCAGCATTGGATTACTTGGTCATTCACCAGTGCTGTAATGAAAACCTGCCTGGAGCGGAGAGTCAGATGAATTGCAGAATCGCAGTGAATGAATGGAACAGTCTGTAGTGGAGATCCCAATGATTTCTGAAGGCTGGTTTGTGTGGAGAGGAAAATGAAGAGCTGACCAATATTGAGTGGATAGCCCATTGAACAGCACTTCTGCGAGTTGAACATGCCTCTGAAAACCAGTATTGAGTTACTTGGACATTCACCAGTGGCGTAACGAAAACCTGCCGGGAGTGGAGGTTCAGATGAATTCCAGATTCGCAGTGAATGAATGGAGCATTCTCTAGTGGTGATTCCAATGATTTCTGAAGGCTGGGTTTTGTGGACACGAAAATGTAGAGCTGAACAGGGTGGAGTGGATAGCCAAATGAACAGCACGTCTCTTAGTATGAACAGGCCACTGAAAACCAGCATTGGCTTACTTGGACATTCACAAGTGGTGTAACGATAACCCGCCGGGAGTTGAGAGTCAGATGAATTTAAGATTCGCAGTGAATGAACGGAACATTCTGTGGAGGAGATACCAATTATTTCTGAAGGTTGGGTTATGAGGACAGGAAAATGTAGAGCTGAATAGGGTTGGGTGGATAGCAAATTGAACAGCACGGCTGAGTGTGTTAGCAGGCGGCTTAAAACCAGCATTGTCTTCCTTGGACATTTACCAGTGGTGTCACGAAAACCTTCCAGGAGTGGAGACTCTGATGAATTCCAGATTCGCGTGACTGAATGGAACATTCTGTAGTGGTGATTGCCAACATTTAGAAATCTGGATAGTCTGGACAGGATATTGAAGAGCTGACCGATATTGAGTGGATAGCCAATGAACAGCACGGTTTCGAGTGTGAACAGACCACTAAGAAGCAGCATTGCATTACTTGGACATTCATCAGTGGTGTAACGAAAGCCTTCCTGGAATGCAGATTCAGATTATTTCCAGATTCACAGTGAATGAATGGAAATTTCTGTAGTAGAGATTCCAATGATTTCTGAACGCTGGGTTGTGTGGACAGGAAAATGAAGAGCTGACTGGGTTTGACTGGATTGCCAATTGAACAGCAAGGCTGTGAGTGTGAACAGCCGCTGAAAACCAGCATTGGATTACCTGGTCATTCACCAGTGTTGTTAGGAAAATCTGCCTGGTGTGGAGAGTCAGAGGAATTCCAGATTCGCAGGGAACGAATGGAACATTCTGAAGTGGAGATAAGAATGATTTCTGAAGGCTCGGTGTGTGGAAGGAAAATCAAGAGCTAACCAGCGTTCACTGGATAGCCAATTGAACAGCACGGCTGCGAGTGTTAACACGCAGCTGAAACCAGCCTTGGGTTGCTTGGACATTCACCAGTGGTGAAACGAAAACCTGCTGGGAGTGGAGAACAAGATGAATTCAAGATTCGCGTGAATGAATGAAACATTCTGTAGTGTAGATTGCAATGGTTTCTGGGGTTTGTATTGTCTGAACTGGAAAAAGAAGAACTCACCAGTGTTGAGTCGCTAGACCGTGAACAGCACGGGTTCGAGTGTGAATAGACCGCTGAAAACCATCATTGCGTTACTTGAACATTCAGCAGTGGTGCAATGAAAACCTGCCGGGAGTGGAGATTCAGATGAATTCCAGATTCGCAGTGAATGAATGGAACATTCTCTAGTGGTGATTCCAATGATTTCTGAAGGCTGGGTTTTGTGGACACGAAAATGTAGAGCTGAACAGGGTGGAATGGATAGCCAAATGAACAGCACGTCTCGTAGTAAGAACAGGCCACTGAAAACCAGCTTTGGCTTAATTGGACATTCACAAGTGGTGTAACGAAAACCTGACGGGAGTTGAGAATTAGATGAATTTCAGATTTGCAGTCAATGAATGGAACATTCTGTGGAGGAGATACCAATTGTTTCTGAAGTTTGGGTTATGTGGACAGGAAAATGGAGCTGAAGAGGGTTGAGTGGATAGCAAATTGAACAGCACGGCTGAGAGTATGAGCAGGCCACTTAAAACCAGCATTGGCTTACTTGGATATTTACCAGTGGTGTCACGAAAACCTGCCGGGAGTGGAGATTCAGATGAATTCCAGATTCGCTGTGAATGAATGGAACATTCTGTAGTGGAGATAACAATGATTTCTCCAGTCTCTGTGGTGTGGACAGGAAAATGTAGAGCTGGCCAGGGTTGAGTGGATAGCCAATTGAACAGCACCACTGCGCTTGTGAAGAAAACACTTAAAACATTGGGTTACTTGGACATTCAACAGTGGTGTAACGAAAACCTGCCGGGAGTGGAGGTTCAGAGGAATTCCAGATTCGCAGTGAATGAATGGAACATTCTCTAGTGGAGATTCCAATGATTTCTGAAGGCTGGGTCGTGTGGAAGGAAAATCAAGAACTAATCAGGATTTAGTGGAAAGCCAATTGTATAGCATGGCTGCGAGTGTGAACATGCAGCTGAAAACCAGCATTGGGTTACTTGGACATTCATCAGTGGTGTAAGGAAAACCTGCATGGAGTGGAGAGTCAGTTGAATTCCACATTCGCAGTGAATGAATGGAACATTCTGTAGAGGAGATTCCAATGATTTCTGAAGCCTGTGTTGTGTGGACAGGAAAATGAAGAGCTGACCAGGCTTGAATCGATAGCCAAGTAAACAGCAGGGCTGCGAATATGAACAGGCCGCTGAAAACCAGCATTGGGTTACTTGGACATTCAACAGTGGTGTAATGAAAACCTGCGTGGAGTTGAGAGTCAGATGAATTCCAGATTCGCAGTGAATGAATGGAACATTCTGTAGTGGAGATAACAAAGATTTCTGAAGGCTGGTAGTGTGGTGGGACAATGAAGAGCTGAACAGGGTGGAGTGAATTGTCAATTAAACAGCACGGCTGCGAGTATGAACAGGCCTCTGAAAACCAGCATTGGCTTACTTGGACATTCACAAGTGGTGTAATGTTAACCAGGCGGGAGTGGAGAATCAGATAAACTCCAGACTCGCAGTGAATGAATGGAACATTCTGTAGTGGAGATTGCAATGATTTCTGAAATCTGGATTGTGGGGACACGAAAATGAAGAGCTGACCAGTGTTGAGTGGATAGCCTGTAAAAAGCCTCGGCTTCGAATGTGAACAGACCACTGAAAACCAGTATTGCATGACTTCGACTTTCAGCAGTGGTGTAACGAAAGCCTGCGTGGAGTGCAGATTCAGATGAATTCCAGATTCCCAGTGAATGAATGGAACATCCTGTAGTGGAGATTACAATGATTTCTGAAGGCTGGGTTGTGTGCACAGGAAAATGAGGAGCAAAACAGGTTGAGTGGATAGCCAATTGAACAGCACGACTGCGAACATGAACAGGCCTCTGAAAACCAGCATTGTTTTACTTGGACATTCACAAGTGGTGTAAGATAAATCTGCAGGTAGTGGAGATTCAGTTGAATTCCAGATTCGCAGTGAATGAATGGAACATTCTGTACTGGAGATTGCAATGATTTCTCAAGTCTGGATTGTTTGGACATGAAAATGAAGAGCTGACCACAGTTGTGTGGATACCCAGTAAAAAGCAGGGCTTAGCGTGTGAACAGACCGCTGAAAACCAGCATTGTGTTACTTGGACATTCATAAGTGGTGTAATGAAAGCCTACCTGGAGTGCAGATTCAGATGAATTCCAGATTGGCAGTGAATGAATGGAACATTCTGTACTGGCGATTCCAATGATTTCTGAAGTCTGATATTGTGGAAAAGAAAATGAAAGGCTGACCAGGTTTGAGTGGATAGACAATTGAACAGCACACTGCGAGTGTGAAAAGGCGGCTGAAAACCAGCATTGGATTACTTGGTCATTCACCAGTGCTGTAATCAAAACCTGCCTGGAGCGGAGAGTCAGATGAATTGCAGAATCGCAGTGAATGAATGGAACAGTCTGTAGTGGAGATCCCAATGATTTCTGAAGGCTGGTTTGTGTGGAGAGGAAAATGAAGAGCTGACCAATATTGAGTGGATAGCCCATTGAACAGCACTTCTGCGAGTTGAACATGCCTCTGAAAACCAGTATTGAGTTACTTGGACATTCACCAGTGGCGTAACGAAAACCTGCCGGGAGTGGAGGTTCAGATGAATTCCAGATTCGCAGTGAATGAATGGAGCATTCTCTAGTGGTGATTCCAATGATTTCTGAAGGCTGGGTTTTGTGGACACGAAAATGTAGAGCTGAACAGGGTGGAGTGGATAGCCAAATGAACAGCACGTCTCTTAGTATGAACAGGCCACTGAAAACCAGCACTGGCTTACTTGGACATTCACAAGTGGTGTAACGATAACCCGCCGGGAGTTGAGAGTCAGATGAATTTAAGATTCGCAGTGAATGAACGGAACATTCTGTGGAGGAGATACCAATTATTTCTGAAGGTTGGGTTATGAGGACAGGAAAATGTAGAGCTGAATAGGGTTGGGTGGATAGCAAATTGAACAGCACGGCTGAGTGTGTTAGCAGGCGGCTTAAAACCAGCATTGTCTTCCTTGGACATTTACCAGTGGTGTCACGAAAACCTTCCAGGAGTGGAGACTCTGATGAATTCCAGATTCGCGTGACTGAATGGAACATTCTGTAGTGGTGATTGCCAACATTTAGAAATCTGGATAGTCTGGACAGGATATTGAAGAGCTGACCGATATTGAGTGGATAGCCAATGAACAGCACGGTTTCGAGTGTGAACAGACCACTAAGAAGCAGCATTGCATTACTTGGACATTCATCAGTGGTGTAACGAAAGCCTTCCTGGAATGCAGATTCAGATTATTTCCAGATTCACAGTGAATGAATGGAAATTTCTGTAGTAGAGATTCCAATGATTTCTGAACGCTGGGTTGTGTGGACAGGAAAATGAAGAGCTGACTGGGTTTGACTGGATTGCCAATTGAACAGCAAGGCTGTGAGTGTGAACAGCCGCTGAAAACCAGCATTGGATTACCTGGTCATTCACCAGTGTTGTTAGGAAAATCTGCCTGGTGTGGAGAGTCAGAGGAATTCCAGATTCGCAGGGAACGAATGGAACATTCTGAAGTGGAGAAAAGAATGATTTCTGAAGGCTCGGTGTGTGGAAGGAAAATCAAGAGCTAACCAGCGTTCACTGGATAGCCAATTGAACAGCACGGCTGCGAGTGTTAACACGCAGCTGAAACCAGCCTTGGGTTGCTTGGACATTCACCAGTGGTGAAACGAAAACCTGCTGGGAGTGGAGAACAAGATGAATTCAAGATTCGCGTGAATGAATGAAACATTCTGTAGTGTAGATTGCAATGGTTTCTGGGGTTTGTATTGTCTGAACTGGAAAAAGAAGAACTCACCAGTGTTGAGTCGCTAGACCGTGAACAGCACGGGTTCGAGTGTGAATAGACCGCTGAAAACCATCATTGCGTTACTTGAACATTCAGCAGTGGTGCAATGAAAACCTGCCGGGAGTGGAGATTCAGATGAATTCCAGATTCGCAGTGAATGAATGGAACATTCTCTAGTGGTGATTCCAATGATTTCTGAAGGCTGGGTTTTGTGGACACGAAAATGTAGAGCTGAACAGGGTGGAATGGATAGCCAAATGAACAGCACGTCTCGTAGTAAGAACAGGCCACTGAAAACCAGCTTTGGCTTAATTGGACATTCACAAGTGGTGTAACGAAAACCTGACGGGAGTTGAGAATTAGATGAATTTCAGATTTGCAGTCAATGAATGGAACATTCTGTGGAGGAGATACCAATTGTTTCTGAAGTTTGGGTTATGTGGACAGGAAAATGGAGCTGAAGAGGGTTGAGTGGATAGCAAATTGAACAGCACGGCTGAGAGTATGAGCAGGCCACTTAAAACCAGCATTGGCTTACTTGGATATTTACCAGTGGTGTCACGAAAACCTGCCGGGAGTGGAGATTCAGATGAATTCCAGATTCGCTGTGAATGAATGGAACATTCTGTAGTGGAGATAACAATGATTTCTCCAGTCTCTGTGGTGTGGACAGGAAAATGTAGAGCTGGCCAGGGTTGAGTGGATAGCCAATTGAACAGCACCACTGCGCTTGTGAAGAAAACACTTAAAACATTGGGTTACTTGGACATTCAACAGTGGTGTAACGAAAACCTGCCGGGAGTGGAGGTTCAGAGGAATTCCAGATTCGCAGTGAATGAATGGAACATTCTCTAGTGGAGATTCCAATGATTTCTGAAGGCTGGGTCGTGTGGAAGGAAAATCAAGAACTAATCAGGATTTAGTGGAAAGCCAATTGTATAGCATGGCTGCGAGTGTGAACATGCAGCTGAAAACCAGCATTGGGTTACTTGGACATTCATCAGTGGTGTAAGGAAAACCTGCATGGAGTGGAGAGTCAGTTGAATTCCACATTCGCAGTGAATGAATGGAACATTCTGTAGAGGAGATTCCAATGATTTCTGAAGCCTGTGTTGTGTGGACAGGAAAATGAAGAGCTGACCAGGCTTGAATCGATAGCCAAGTAAACAGCAGGGCTGCGAATATGAACAGGCCGCTGAAAACCAGCATTGGGTTACTTGGACATTCAACAGTGGTGTAATGAAAACCTGCGTGGAGTTGAGAGTCAGATGAATTCCAGATTCGCAGTGAATGAATGGAACATTCTGTAGTGGAGATAACAAAGATTTCTGAAGGCTGGTAGTGTGGTGGGACAATGAAGAGCTGAACAGGGTGGAGTGAATTGTCAATTAAACAGCACGGCTGCGAGTATGAACAGGCCTCTGAAAACCAGCATTGGCTTACTTGGACATTCACAAGTGGTGTAATGTTAACCAGGCGGGAGTGGAGAATCAGATAAACTCCAGACTCGCAGTGAATGAATGGAACATTCTGTAGTGGAGATTGCAATGATTTCTGAAATCTGGATTGTGGGGACACGAAAATGAAGAGCTGACCAGTGTTGAGTGGATAGCCTGTAAAAAGCCTCGGCTTCGAATGTGAACAGACCACTGAAAACCAGTATTGCATGACTTCGACTTTCAGCAGTGGTGTAACGAAAGCCTGCGTGGAGTGCAGATTCAGATGAATTCCAGATTCCCAGTGAATGAATGGAACATCCTGTAGTGGAGATTACAATGATTTCTGAAGGCTGGGTTGTGTGCACAGGAAAATGAGGAGCAAAACAGGTTGAGTGGATAGCCAATTGAACAGCACGACTGCGAACATGAACAGGCCTCTGAAAACCAGCATTGTTTTACTTGGACATTCACAAGTGGTGTAAGATAAATCTGCAGGTAGTGGAGATTCAGTTGAATTCCAGATTCGCAGTGAATGAATGGAACATTCTGTACTGGAGATTGCAATGATTTCTCAAGTCTGGATTGTTTGGACATGAAAATGAAGAGCTGACCACAGTTGTGTGGATACCCAGTAAAAAGCAGGGCTTAGCGTGTGAACAGACCGCTGAAAACCAGCATTGTGTTACTTGGACATTCATAAGTGGTGTAATGAAAGCCTACCTGGAGTGCAGATTCAGATGAATTCCAGATTGGCAGTGAATGAATGGAACATTCTGTACTGGCGATTCCAATGATTTCTGAAGTCTGATATTGTGGAAAAGAAAATGAAAGGCTGACCAGGTTTGAGTGGATAGACAATTGAACAGCACACTGCGAGTGTGAAAAGGCGGCTGAAAACCAGCATTGGATTACTTGGTCATTCACCAGTGCTGTAATCAAAACCTGCCTGGAGCGGAGAGTCAGATGAATTGCAGAATCGCAGTGAATGAATGGAACAGTCTGTAGTGGAGATCCCAATGATTTCTGAAGGCTGGTTTGTGTGGAGAGGAAAATGAAGAGCTGACCAATATTGAGTGGATAGCCCATTGAACAGCACTTCTGCGAGTTGAACATGCCTCTGAAAACCAGTATTGAGTTACTTGGACATTCACCAGTGGCGTAACGAAAACCTGCCGGGAGTGGAGGTTCAGATGAATTCCAGATTCGCAGTGAATGAATGGAGCATTCTCTAGTGGTGATTCCAATGATTTCTGAAGGCTGGGTTTTGTGGACACGAAAATGTAGAGCTGAACAGGGTGGAGTGGATAGCCAAATGAACAGCACGTCTCTTAGTATGAACAGGCCACTGAAAACCAGCACTGGCTTACTTGGACATTCACAAGTGGTGTAACGATAACCCGCCGGGAGTTGAGAGTCAGATGAATTTAAGATTCGCAGTGAATGAACGGAACATTCTGTGGAGGAGATACCAATTATTTCTGAAGGTTGGGTTATGAGGACAGGAAAATGTAGAGCTGAATAGGGTTGGGTGGATAGCAAATTGAACAGCACGGCTGAGTGTGTTAGCAGGCGGCTTAAAACCAGCATTGTCTTCCTTGGACATTTACCAGTGGTGTCACGAAAACCTTCCAGGAGTGGAGACTCTGATGAATTCCAGATTCGCGTGACTGAATGGAACATTCTGTAGTGGTGATTGCCAACATTTAGAAATCTGGATAGTCTGGACAGGATATTGAAGAGCTGACCGATATTGAGTGGATAGCCAATGAACAGCACGGTTTCGAGTGTGAACAGACCACTAAGAAGCAGCATTGCATTACTTGGACATTCATCAGTGGTGTAACGAAAGCCTTCCTGGAATGCAGATTCAGATTATTTCCAGATTCACAGTGAATGAATGGAAATTTCTGTAGTAGAGATTCCAATGATTTCTGAACGCTGGGTTGTGTGGACAGGAAAATGAAGAGCTGACTAGGTTTGACTGGATTGCCAATTGAACAGCAAGGCTGTGAGTGTGAACAGCCGCTGAAAACCAGCATTGGATTACCTGGTCATTCACCAGTGTTGTTAGGAAAATCTGCCTGGTGTGGAGAGTCAGAGGAATTCCAGATTCGCAGGGAACGAATGGAACATTCTGAAGTGGAGATAAGAATGATTTCTGAAGGCTCGGTGTGTGGAAGGAAAATCAAGAGCTAACCAGCGTTCACTGGATAGCCAATTGAACAGCACGGCTGCGAGTGTTAACACGCAGCTGAAACCAGCCTTGGGTTGCTTGGACATTCACCAGTGGTGAAACGAAAACCTGCTGGGAGTGGAGAACAAGATGAATTCAAGATTCGCGTGAATGAATGAAACATTCTGTAGTGTAGATTGCAATGGTTTCTGGGGTTTGTATTGTCTGAACTGGAAAAAGAAGAACTCACCAGTGTTGAGTCGCTAGACCGTGAACAGCACGGGTTCGAGTGTGAATAGACCGCGGAAAACCATCATTGCGTTACTTGAACATTCAGCAGTGGTGCAATGAAAACCTGCCGGGAGTGGAGATTCAGATGAATTCCAGATTCGCAGTGAATGAATGGAACATTCTCTAGTGGTGATTCCAATGATTTCTGAAGGCTGGGTTTTGTGGACACGAAAATGTAGAGCTGAACAGGGTGGAATGGATAGCCAAATGAACAGCACGTCTCGTAGTAAGAACAGGCCACTGAAAACCAGCTTTGGCTTAATTGGACATTCACAAGTGGTGTAACGAAAACCTGACGGGAGTTGAGAATTAGATGAATTTCAGATTTGCAGTCAATGAATGGAACATTCTGTGGAGGAGATACCAATTGTTTCTGAAGTTTGGGTTATGTGGACAGGAAAATGGAGCTGAAGAGGGTTGAGTGGATAGCAAATTGAACAGCACGGCTGAGAGTATGAGCAGGCCACTTAAAACCAGCATTGGCTTACTTGGATATTTACCAGTGGTGTCACGAAAACCTGCCGGGAGTGGAGATTCAGATGAATTCCAGATTCGCTGTGAATGAATGGAACATTCTGTAGTGGAGATAACAATGATTTCTCCAGTCTCTGTGGTGTGGACAGGAAAATGTAGAGCTGGCCAGGGTTGAGTGGATAGCCAATTGAACAGCACCACTGCGCTTGTGAAGAAAACACTTAAAACATTGGGTTACTTGGACATTCAACAGTGGTGTAACGAAAACCTGCCGGGAGTGGAGGTTCAGAGGAATTCCAGATTCGCAGTGAATGAATGGAACATTCTCTAGTGGAGATTCCAATGATTTCTGAAGGCTGGGTCGTGTGGAAGGAAAATCAAGAACTAATCAGGATTTAGTGGAAAGCCAATTGTATAGCATGGCTGCGAGTGTGAACATGCAGCTGAAAACCAGCATTGGGTTACTTGGACATTCATCAGTGGTGTAAGGAAAACCTGCATGGAGTGGAGAGTCAGTTGAATTCCACATTCGCAGTGAATGAATGTAACATTCTGTAGAGGAGATTCCAATGATTTCTGATGCCTGTGTTGTGTGGACAGGAAAATGAAGAGCTGACCAGGCTTGAATCGATAGCCAAGTAAACAGCAGGGCTGCGAATATGAACAGGCCGCTGAAAACCAGCATTGGGTTACTTGGACATTCAACAGTGGTGTAATGAAAACCTGCGTGGAGTTGAGAGTCAGATAAATTCCAGATTCGCAGTGAATGAATGGAACATTCTGTAGTGGAGATAACAAAGATTTCTGAAGGCTGGTAGTGTGGTGGGACAATGAAGAGCTGAACAGGGTGGAGTGAATTGTCAATTAAACAGCACGGCTGCGAGTATGAACAGGCCTCTGAAAACCAGCATTGGCTTACTTGGACATTCACAAGTGGTGTAATGTTAACCAGGCGGGAGTGGAGAATCACATAAACTCCAGACTCGCAGTGAATGAATGGAACATTCTGTAGTGGAGATTGCAATGATTTCTGAAATCTGGATTGTGGGGACACGAAAATGAAGAGCTGACCAGTGTTGAGTGGATAGCCTGTAAAAAGCCTCGGCTTCGAATGTGAACAGACCACTGAAAACCAGTATTGCATTACTTCGACTTTCAGCAGTGGTGTAACGAAAGCCTGCGTGGAGTGCAGATTCAGATGAATTCCAGATTCCCAGTGAATGAATGGAACATCCTGTAGTGGAGATTACAATGATTTCTGAAGGCTGGGTTGTGTGCACAGGAAAATGAGGAGCAAAACAGGTTGAGTGGATAGCCAATTGAACAGCACGACTGCGAACATGAACAGGCCTCTGAAAACCAGCATTGTTTTACTTGGACATTCACAAGTGGTATAAGATAAATCTGCAGGTAGTGGAGATTCAGTTGAATGCCAGATTCGCAGTGAATGAATGGAACATTCTGTACTGGAGATTGCAATGATTTCTCAAGTCTGGATTGTTTGGACATGAAAATGAAGAGCTGACCACAGTTGTGTGGATACCCAGTAAAAAGCAGGGCTTAGAGTGTGAACAGACCGCTGAAAACCAGCATTGTGTTACTTGGACATTCATAAGTGGTGTAATGAAAGCCTACCTGGAGTGCAGATTCAGATGAATTCCAGATTGGCAGTGAATGAATGGAACATTCTGTACTGGCGATTCCAATGATTTCTGAAGTCTGATATTGTGGAAAAGAAAATGAAAGGCTGACCAGGTTTGAGTGGATAGACAATTGAACAGCACACTGCAAGTGTGAAAAGGCGGCTGAAAACCAGCATTGGATTACTTGGTCATTCACCAGTGCTGTAATGAAAACCTGCCTGGAGCGGAGAGTCAGATGAATTGCAGAATCGCAGTGAATGAATGGAACAGTCTGTAGTGGAGATCCCAATGATTTCTGAAGGCTGGTTTGTGTGGAGAGGAAAATGAAGAGCTGACCAATATTGAGTGGATAGCCCATTGAACAGCACTTCTGCGAGTTGAACATGCCTCTGAAAACCAGTATTGAGTTACTTGGACATTCACCAGTGGTGTAACGAAAACCTGCCGGGAGTGGAGGTTCAGATGAATTCCAGATTCGCAGTGAATGAATGGAACATTCTCTAGTGGTGATTCCAATGATTTCTGAAGGCTGGGTTTTGTGGACACGAAAATGTAGAGCTGAACAGGGTGGAGTGGATAGCCAAATGAACAGCACGTCTCTTAGTATGAACAGGCCACTGAAAACCAGCACTGGCTTACTTGGACATTCACAAGTGGTGTAACGATAACCCGCCGGGAGTTGAGAGTCAGATGAATTTAAGATTCTTAGTGAATGAACGGAACATTCTGTGGAGGAGATACCAATTATTTCTGAAGGTTGGGTTATGAGGACAGGAAAATGTAGAGCTGAATAGGGTTGGGTGGATAGCAAATTGAACAGCACGGCTGAGTGTGTTAGCAGGCGGCTTAAAACCAGCATTGTCTTCCTTGGACATTTACCAGTGGTGTCACGAAAACCTTCCAGGAGTGGAGACTCTGATGAATTCCAGATTCGCGTGACTGAATGGAACATTCTGTAGTGGTGATTGCCAACATTTAGAAATCTGGATAGTCTGGACAGGATATTGAAGAGCTGACCGATATTGAGTGGATAGCCAATGAACAGCACGGTTTCGAGTGTGAACAGACCACTAAGAAGCAGCATTGCATTACTTGGACATTCATCAGTGGTGTAACGAAAGCCTTCCTGGAATGCAGATTCAGATTATTTCCAGATTCACAGTGAATGAATGGAAATTTCTGTAGTAGAGATTCCAATGATTTCTGAACGCTGGGTTGTGTGGACAGGAAAATGAAGAGCTGACTAGGTTTGACTGGATTGCCAGTTGAACAGCAAGGCTGTGAGTGTGAACAGCCGCTGAAAACCAGCATTGGATTACCTGGTCATTCACCAGTGTTGTTAGGAAAATCTGCCTGGTGTGGAGAGTCAGAGGAATTCCAGATTCGCAGGGAACGAATGGAACATTCTGAAGTGGAGATAAGAATGATTTCTGAAGGCTCGGTGTGTGGAAGGAAAATCAAGAGCTAACCAGCGTTCACTGGATAGCCAATTGAACAGCACGGCTGCGAGTGTTAACACGCAGCTGAAACCAGCCTTGGGTTGCTTGGACATTCACCAGTGGTGAAACGAAAACCTGCTGGGAGTGGAGAACAAGATGAATTCAAGATTCGCGTGAATGAATGAAACATTCTGTAGTGTAGATTGCAATGGTTTCTGAGGTTTGTATTGTCTGAACTGGAAAAAGAAGAACTCACCAGTGTTGAGTCGCTAGACCGTGAACAGCACGGGTTCGAGTGTGAATAGACCGCTGAAAACCATCATTGCGTTACTTGAACATTCAGCAGCGGTGCAATGAAAACCTGCCGGGAGTGGAGATTCAGATGAATTCCAGATTGCAGTGCATGAATGGAACATTCTCTAGTGGTGATTCCAATGATTTCTGAAGGCTGGGTTTTGTGGACACGAAAATGTAGAGCTGAACAGGGTGGAATGGATAGCCAAATGAACAGCACGTCTCGTAGTAAGAACAGGCCACTGAAAACCAGCTTTGGCTTAATTGGACATTCACAAGTGGTGTAACGAAAACCTGACGGGAGTTGAGAATTAGATGAATTTCAGATTTGCCGTCAATGAATGGAACATTCTGTGGAGGAGATACCAATTGTTTCTGAAGTTTGGGTTATGTGGACAGGAAAATGGAGCTGAAGAGGGTTGAGTGGATAGCAAATTGAACAGCACGGCTGAGAGTATGAGCAGGCCACTTAAAACCAGCATTGGCTTACTTGGATATTTACCAGTGGTGTCACGAAAACCTGCCGGGAGTGGAGATTCAGATGAATTCCAGATTCGCTGTGAATGAATGGAACATTCTGTAGTGGAGATAACAATGATTTCTCCAGTCTCTGTGGTGTGGACAGGAAAATGTAGAGCTGGCCAGGGTTGAGTGGATAGCCAATTGAACAGCACCACTGCGCTTGTGAAGAAAACACTTAAAACATTGGGTTACTTGGACATTCAACAGTGGTGTAACGAAAACCTGCCGGGAGTGGAGGTTCAGAGGAATTCCAGATTCGCAGTGAATGAATGGAACATTCTCTAGTGGAGATTCCAATGATTTCTGAAGGCTGGGTCGTGTGGAAGGAAAATCAAGAACTAATTAGGATTTAGTGGAAAGCCAATTGTATAGCATGGCTGCGAGTGTGAACATGCAGCTGAAAAGCAGCATTGGGTTACTTGGACATTCATCAGTGGTGTAAGGAAAACCTGCATGGAGTGGAGAGTCAGTTGAATTCCACATTCGCAGTGAATGAATGGAACATTCTGTAGAGGAGATTCCAATGATTTCTGAAGCCTGTGTTGTGTGGACAGGAAAATGAAGAGCTGACCAGGCTTGAATCGATAGCCAAGTAAACAGCAGGGCTGCGAATATGAACAGGCCGCTGAAAACCAGCATTGGGTTACTTGGACATTCAACAGTGGTGTAATGAAAACCTGCGTGGAGTTGAGAGTCAGATGAATTCCAGATTCGCAGTGAATGAATGGAACATTCTGTAGTGGAGATAACAAAGATTTCTGAAGGCTGGTAGTGTGGTGGGACAATGAAGAGCTGAACAGGGTGGAGTGAATTGTCAATTAAACAGCACGGCTGCGAGTATGAACAGGCCTCTGAAAACCAGCATTGGCTTACTTGGACATTCACAAGTGGTGTAATGTTAACCAGGCGGGAGTGGAGAATCAGATAAACTCCAGACTCGCAGTGAATGAATGGAACATTCTGTAGTGGAGATTGCAATGATTTCTGAAATCTGGATTGTGGGGACACGAAAATGAAGAGCTGACCAGTGTTGAGTGGATAGCCTGTAAAAAGCCTCGGCTTCGAATGTGAACAGACCACTGAAAACCAGTATTGCATTACTTCGACTTTCAGCAGTGGTGTAACGAAAGCCTGCGTGGAGTGCAGATTCAGATGAATTCCAGATTCCCAGTGAATGAATGGAACATCCTGTAGTGGAGATTACAATGATTTCTGAAGGCTGGGTTGTGTGCACAGGAAAATGAGGAGCAAAACAGGTTGAGTGGATAGCCAATTGAACAGCACGACTGCGAACATGAACAGGCCTCTGAAAACCAGCATTGTTTTACTTGGACATTCACAAGTGGTGTAAGATAAATCTGCAGGTAGTGGAGATTCAGTTGAATTCCAGATTCGCAGTGAATGAATGGAACATTCTGTACTGGAGATTGCAATGATTTCTCAAGTCTGGATTGTTTGGACATGAAAATGAAGAGCTGACCACAGTTGTGTGGATACCCAGTAAAAAGCAGGGCTTAGAGTGTGAACAGACCGCTGAAAACCAGCATTGTGTTACTTGGACATTCATAAGTGGTGTAATGAAAGCCTACCGGGAGTGCAGATTCAGATGAATTCCAGATTGGCAGTGAATGAATGGAAGATTCTGTACTGGCGATTCCAATGATTTCTGAAGTCTGATATTGTGGAAAAGAAAATGAAAGGCTGACCAGGTTTGAGTGGATAGACAATTGAACAGCACACTGCGAGTGTGAAAAGGCGGCTGAAAACCAGCATTGGATTACTTGGTCATTCACCAGTGCTGTAATGAAAACCTGCCTGGAGCGGAGAGTCAGATGAATTGCAGAATCGCAGTGAATGAATGGAACAGTCTGTAGTGGAGATCCCAATGATTTCTGAAGGCTGGTTTGTGTGGAGAGGAAAATGAAGAGCTGACCAATATTGAGTGGATAGCCCATTGAACAGCACTTCTGCGAGTTGAACATGCCTCTGAAAACCAGTATTGAGTTACTTGGACATTCACCAGTGGTGTAACGAAAACCTGCCGGGAGTGGAGGTTCAGATGAATTCCAGATTCGCAGTGAATGAATGGAACATTCTCTAGTGGTGATTCCAATGATTTCTGAAGGCTGGGTTTTGTGGACACGAAAATGTAGAGCTGAACAGGGTGGAGTGGATAGCCAAATGAACAGCACGTCTCTTAGTATGAACAGGCCACTGAAAACCAGCACTGGCTTACTTGGACATTCACAAGTGGTGTAACGATAACCCGCCGGGAGTTGAGAGTCAGATGAATTTAAGATTCTTAGTGAATGAACGGAACATTCTGTGGAGGAGATACCAATTATTTCTGAAGGTTGGGTTATGAGGACAGGAAAATGTAGAGCTGAATAGGGTTGGGTGGATAGCAAATTGAACAGCACGGCTGAGTGTGTTAGCAGGCGGCTTAAAACCAGCATTGTCTTCCTTGGACATTTACCAGTGGTGTCACGAAAACCTTCCAGGAGTGGAGACTCTGATGAATTCCAGATTCGCGTGACTGAATGGAACATTCTGTAGTGGTGATTGCCAACATTTAGAAATCTGGATAATCTGGACAGGATATTGAAGAGCTGACCGATATTGAGTGGATAGCCAATGAACAGCACAGTTTCGAGTGTGAACAGACCACTAAGAAGCAGCATTGCATTACTTGGACATTCATCAGTGGTGTAACGAAAGCCTTCCTGGAATGCAGATTCAGATTATTTCCAGATTCACAGTGAATGAATGGAAATTTCTGTAGTAGAGATTCCAATGATTTCTGAACGCTGGGTTGTGTGGACAGGAAAATGAAGAGCTGACTAGGTTTGACTGGATTGCCAATTGAACAGCAAGGCTGTGAGTGTGAACAGCCGCTGAAAACCAGCATTGGATTACCTGGTCATTCACCAGTGTTGTTAGGAAAATCTGCCTGGTGTGGAGAGTCAGAGGAATTCCAGATTCGCAGGGAACGAATGGAACATTCTGAAGTGGAGATAAGAATGATTTCTGAAGGCTCGGTGTGTGGAAGGAAAATCAAGAGCTAACCAGCGTTCACTGGATAGCCAATTGAACAGCACGGCTGCGAGTGTTAACACGCAGCTGAAACCAGCCTTGGGTTGCTTGGACATTCACCAGTGGTGAAACGAAAACCTGCTGGGAGTGGAGAACAAGATGAATTCAAGATTCGCGTGAATGAATGAAACATTCTGTAGTGTAGATTGCAATGGTTTCTGAGGTTTGTATTGTCTGAACTGGAAAAAGAAGAACTCACCAGTGTTGAGTCGCTAGACCGTGAACAGCACGGGTTCGAGTGTGAATAGACCGCTGAAAACCATCATTGCGTTACTTGAACATTCAGCAGCGGTGCAATGAAAACCTGCCGGGAGTGGAGATTCAGATGAATTCCAGATTCGCAGTGAATGAATGGAACATTCTCTAGTGGTGATTCCAATGATTTCTGAAGGCTGGGTTTTGTGGACACGAAAATGTAGAGCTGAACAGGGTGGAATGGATAGCCAAATGAACAGCACGTCTCGTAGTAAGAACAGGCCACTGAAAACCAGCTTTGGCTTAATTGGACATTCACAAGTGGTGTAACGAAAACCTGACGGGAGTTGAGAATTAGATGAATTTCAGATTTGCAGTCAATGAATGGAACATTCTGTGGAGGAGATACCAATTGTTTCTGAAGTTTGGGTTATGTGGACAGGAAAATGGAGCTGAAGAGGGTTGAGTGGATAGCAAATTGAACAGCACGGCTGAGAGTATGAGCAGGCCACTTAAAACCAGCATTGGCTTACTTGGATATTTACCAGTGGTGTCACGAAAACCTGCCGGGAGTGGAGATTCAGATGAATTCCAGATTCGCTGTGAATGAATGGAACATTCTGTAGTGGAGATAACAATGATTTCTCCAGTCTCTGTGGTGTGGACAGGAAAATGTAGAGCTGGCCAGGGTTGAGTGGATAGCCAATTGAACAGCACCACTGCGCTTGTGAAGAAAACACTTAAAACATTGGGTTACTTGGACATTCAACAGTGGTGTAACGAAAACCTGCCGGGAGTGGAGGTTCAGAGGAATTCCAGATTCGCAGTGAATGAATGGAACATTCTCTAGTGGAGATTCCAATGATTTCTGAAGGCTGGGTCGTGTGGAAGGAAAATCAAGAACTAATCAGGATTTAGTGGAAAGCCAATTGTATAGCATGGCTGCGAGTGTGAACATGCAGCTGAAAACCAGCATTGGGTTACTTGGACATTCATCAGTGGTGTAAGGAAAACCTGCATGGAGTGGAGAGTCAGTTGAATTCCACATTCGCAGTGAATGAATGGAACATTCTGTAGAGGAGATTCCAATGATTTCTGAAGCCTGTGTTGTGTGGACAGGAAAATGAAGAGCTGACCAGGCTTGAATCGATAGCCAAGTAAACAGCAGGGCTGCGAATATGAACAGGCCGCTGAAAACCAGCATTGGGTTACTTGGACATTCAACAGTGGTGTAATGAAAACCTGCGTGGAGTTGAGAGTCAGATGAATTCCAGATTCGCAGTGAATGAATGGAACATTCTGTAGTGGAGATAACAAAGATTTCTGAAGGCTGGTAGTGTGGTGGGACAATGAAGAGCTGAACAGGGTGGAGTGAATTGTCAATTAAACAGCACGGCTGCGAGTATGAACAGGCCTCTGAAAACCAGCATTGGCTTACTTGGACATTCACAAGTGGTGTAATGTTAACCAGGCGGGAGTGGAGAATCAGATAAACTCCAGACTCGCAGTGAATGAATGGAACATTCTGTAGTGGAGATTGCAATGATTTCTGAAATCTGGATTGTGGGGACACGAAAATGAAGAGCTGACCAGTGTTGAGTGGATAGCCTGTAAAAAGCCTCGGCTTCGAATGTGAACAGACCACTGAAAACCAGTATTGCATTACTTCGACTTTCAGCAGTGGTGTAACGAAAGCCTGCGTGGAGTGCAGATTCAGATGAATTCCAGATTCCCAGTGAATGAATGGAACATCCTGTAGTGGAGATTACAATGATTTCTGAAGGCTGGGTTGTGTGCACAGGAAAATGAGGAGCAAAACAGGTTGAGTGGATAGCCAATTGAACAGCACGACTGCGAATATGAACAGGCCTCTGAAAACCAGCATTGTTTTACTTGGACATTCACAAGTGGTGTAAGATAAATCTGCAGGTAGTGGAGATTCAGTTGAATTCCAGATTCGCAGTGAATGAATGGAACATTCTGTACTGGAGATTGCAATGATTTCTCAAGTCTGGATTGTTTGGACATGAAAATGAAGAGCTGACCACAGTTGTGTGGATACCCAGTAAAAAGCAGGGCTTAGAGTGTGAACAGACCGCTGAAAACCAGCATTGTGTTACTTGGACATTCATAAGTGGTGTAATGAAAGCCTACCTGGAGTGCAGATTCAGATGAATTCCAGATTGGCAGTGAATGAATGGAACATTCTGTACTGGCGATTCCAATGATTTCTGAAGTCTGATATTGTGGAAAAGAAAATGAAAGGCTGACCAGGTTTGAGTGGATAGACAATTGAACAGCACACTGCGAGTGTGAAAAGGCGGCTGAAAACCAGCATTGGATTACTTGGTCATTCACCAGTGCTGTAATGAAAACCTGCCTGGAGCGGAGAGTCAGATGAATTGCAGAATCGCAGTGAATGAATGGAACAGTCTGTAGTGGAGATCCCAATGATTTCTGAAGGCTGGTTTGTGTGGAGAGGAAAATGAAGAGCTGACCAATATTGAGTGGATAGCCCATTGAACAGCACTTCTGCGAGTTGAACAGGCCTCTGAAAACCAGCATTGGCTTACTTGGACATTCACAAGTGGTGTAACGATAACCCGCCGGGAGTTGAGAGTCAGATGAATTTAAGATTCGCAGTGAATGAACGGAACATTCTGTGGAGGAGATAACAATTATTTCTGAAGGTTGGGTTACGAGGACAGGAAAATGTAGAGCTGAATAGGGTTGGGTGGATAGCAAATTGAAAAGCACGGCTGAGTGTGTTAGCAGGCGGCTTAAAACCAGCATTGTCTTCCTTGGACATTTACCAGTGGTGTCACGAAAACCTTCCAGGAGTGGAGACTCTGATGAATTCCAGATTCGCGTGATTGAATGGAACATTCTATAGTGGTGATTGCCAACATTTAGAAATCTGGATAGTCTGGACAGGATATTGAAGAGCTGACCGATATTGAGTGGATAGCCAATGAACAGCACGGTTTCGAGTGTGAACAGACCACTAAGAAGCAGCATTGCATTACTTGGACATTCATCAGTGGTGTAACGAAAGCCTTCCTGGAATGCAGATTCAGATTATTTCCAGATTCACAGTGAATGAATGGAAATTTCTGTAGTAGAGATTCCAATGATTTCTGAACGCTGGGTTGTGTGGACAGGAAAATGAAGAGCTGACTAGGTTTGACTGGATTGCCAATTGAACAGCAAGGCTGTGAGTGTGAACAGTCGCTGAAAACCAGCATTGGATTACCTGGTCATTCACCAGTGTTGTTAGGAAAATCTGCCTGGTGTGGAGAGTCAGAGGAATTCCAGATTCGCAGGGAACGAATGGAACATTCTGAAGTGGAGATAAGAATGATTTCTGAAGGCTCGGTGTGTGGAAGGAAAATCAAGAGCTAACCAGCGTTCACTGGATAGCCAATTGAACAGCACGGCTGCGAGTGTTAACACGCAGCTGAAACCAGCCTTGGGTTGCTTGGACATTCACCAGTGGTGAAACGAAAACCTGCTGGGAGTGGAGAACAAGATGAATTCAAGATTCGCGTGAATGAATGAAACATTCTGTAGTGTAGATTGCAATGGTTTCTGAGGTTTGTATTGCCTGAACTGGAAAAAGAAGAACTCACCAGTGTTGAGTCGCTAGACCGTGAACAGCACGGGTTCGAGTGTGAATAGACCGCTGAAAACCATCATTGCGTTACTTGAACATTCAGCAGTGGTGCAATGAAAACCTGCCGGGAGTGGAGATTCAGATGAATTCCAGATTCGCAGTGAATGAATGGAACATTCTCTAGTGGTGATTCCAATGATTTCTGAAGGCTGGGTTTTGTGGACACGAAAATGTAGAGCTGAACAGGGTGGAATGGATAGCCAAATGAACAGCACGTCTCGTAGTAAGAACAGGCCACTGAAAACCAGCTTTGGCTTAATTGGACATTCACAAGTGGTGTAACGAAAACCTGACGGGAGTTGAGAATTAGATGAATTTCAGATTTGCAGTCAATGAATGGAACATTCTGTGGAGGAGATACCAATTGTTTCTGAAGTTTGGGTTATGTGGACAGGAAAATGGAGCTGAAGAGGGTTGAGTGGATAGCAAATTGAACAGCACGGCTGAGAGTATGAGCAGGCCACTTAAAACCAGCATTGGCTTACTTGGATATTTACCAGTGGTGTCACGAAAACCTGCCGGGAGTGGAGATTCAGATGAATTCCAGATTCGCTGTGAATGAATGGAACATTCTGTAGTGGAGATAACAATGATTTCTCCAGTCTCTGTGGTGTGGACAGGAAAATGTAGAGCTGGCCAGGGTTGAGTGGATAGCCAATTGAACAGCACCACTGCGCTTGTGAAGAAAACACTTAAAACATTGGGTTACTTGGACATTCAACAGTGGTGTAACGAAAACCTGCCGGGAGTGGAGGTTCAGAGGAATTCCAGATTCGCAGTGAATGAATGGAACATTCTCTAGTGGAGATTCCAATGATTTCTGAAGGCTGGGTCGTGTGGAAGGAAAATCAAGAACTAATCAGGATTTAGTGGAAAGCCAATTGTATAGCATGGCTGCGAGTGTGAACATGCAGCTGAAAACCAGCATTGGGTTACTTGGACATTCATCAGTGGTGTAAGGAAAACCTGCATGGAGTGGAGAGTCAGTTGAATTCCACATTCGCAGTGAATGAATGGAACATTCTGTAGAGGAGATTCCAATGATTTCTGAAGCCTGTGTTGTGTGGACAGGAAAATGAAGAGCTGACCAGGCTTGAATCGATAGCCAAGTAAACAGCAGGGCTGCGAATATGAACAGGCCGCTGAAAACCAGCATTGGGTTACTTGGACATTCAACAGTGGTGTAATGAAAACCTGCGTGGAGTTGAGAGTCAGATGAATTCCAGATTCGCAGTGAATGAATGGAACATTCTGTAGTGGAGATAACAAAGATTTCTGAAGGCTGGTAGTGTGGTGGGACAATGAAGAGCTGAACAGGGTGGAGTGAATTGTCAATTAAACAGCACGGCTGCGAGTATGAACAGGCCTCTGAAAACCAGCATTGGCTTACTTGGACATTCACAAGTGGTGTAATGTTAACCAGGCGGGAGTGGAGAATCAGATAAACTCCAGACTCGCAGTGAATGAATGGAACATTCTGTAGTGGAGATTGCAATGATTTCTGAAATCTGGATTGTGGGGACACGAAAATGAAGAGCTGACCAGTGTTGAGTGGATAGCCTGTAAAAAGCCTCGGCTTCGAATGTGAACAGACCACTGAAAACCAGTATTGCATTACTTCGACTTTCAGCAGTGGTGTAACGAAAGCCTGCGTGGAGTGCAGATTCAGATGAATTCCAGATTCCCAGTGAATGAATGGAACATCCTGTAGTGGAGATTACAATGATTTCTGAAGGCTGGGTTGTGTGCACAGGAAAATGAGGAGCAAAACAGGTTGAGTGGATAGCCAATTGAACAGCACGACTGCGAATATGAACAGGCCTCTGAAAACCAGCATTGTTTTACTTGGACATTCACAAGTGGTGTAAGATAAATCTGCAGGTAGTGGAGATTCAGTTGAATTCCAGATTCGCAGTGAATGAATGGAACATTCTGTACTGGAGATTGCAATGATTTCTCAAGTCTGGATTGTTTGGACATGAAAATGAAGAGCTGACCACAGTTGTGTGGATACCCAGTAAAAAGCAGGGCTTAGAGTGTGAACAGACCGCTGAAAACCAGCATTGTGTTACTTGGACATTCATAAGTGGTGTAATGAAAGCCTACCTGGAGTGCAGATTCAGATGAATTCCAGATTGGCAGTGAATGAATGGAACATTCTGTACTGGCGATTCCAATGATTTCTGAAGTCTGATATTGTGGAAAAGAAAATGAAAGGCTGACCAGGTTTGAGTGGATAGACAATTGAACAGCACACTGCGAGTGTGAAAAGGCGGCTGAAAACCAGCATTGGATTACTTGGTCATTCACCAGTGCTGTAATGAAAACCTGCCTGGAGCGGAGAGTCAGATGAATTGCAGAATCGCAGTGAATGAATGGAACAGTCTGTAGTGGAGATCCCAATGATTTCTGAAGGCTGGTTTGTGTGGAGAGGAAAATGAAGAGCTGACCAATATTGAGTGGATAGCCCATTGAACAGCACTTCTGCGAGTTGAACAGGCCTCTGAAAACCAGCATTGGCTTACTTGGACATTCACAAGTGGTGTAACGATAACCCGCCGGGAGTTGAGAGTCAGATGAATTTAAGATTCGCAGTGAATGAACGGAACATTCTGTGGAGGAGATACCAATTATTTCTGAAGGTTGGGTTACGAGGACAGGAAAATGTAGAGCTGAATAGGGTTGGGTGGATAGCAAATTGAAAAGCACGGCTGAGTGTGTTAGCAGGCGGCTTAAAACCAGCATTGTCTTCCTTGGACATTTACCAGTGGTGTCACGAAAACCTTCCAGGAGTGGAGACTCTGATGAATTCCAGATTCGCGTGATTGAATGGAACATTCTATAGTGGTGATTGCCAACATTTAGAAATCTGGATAGTCTGGACAGGATATTGAAGAGCTGACCGATATTGAGTGGATAGCCAATGAACAGCACGGTTTCGAGTGTGAACAGACCACTAAGAAGCAGCATTGCATTACTTGGACATTCATCAGTGGTGTAACGAAAGCCTTCCTGGAATGCAGATTCAGATTATTTCCAGATTCACAGTGAATGAATGGAAATTTCTGTAGTAGAGATTCCAATGATTTCTGAACGCTGGGTTGTGTGGACAGGAAAATGAAGAGCTGACTAGGTTTGACTGGATTGCCAATTGAACAGCAAGGCTGTGAGTGTGAACAGTCGCTGAAAACCAGCATTGGATTACCTGGTCATTCACCAGTGTTGTTAGGAAAATCTGCCTGGTGTGGAGAGTCAGAGGAATTCCAGATTCGCAGGGAACGAATGGAACATTCTGAAGTGGAGATAAGAATGATTTCTGAAGGCTCGGTGTGTGGAAGGAAAATCAAGAGCTAACCAGCGTTCACTGGATAGCCAATTGAACAGCACGGCTGCGAGTGTTAACACGCAGCTGAAACCAGCCTTGGGTTGCTTGGACATTCACCAGTGGTGAAACGAAAACCTGCTGGGAGTGGAGAACAAGATGAATTCAAGATTCGCGTGAATGAATGAAACATTCTGTAGTGTAGATTGCAATGGTTTCTGAGGTTTGTATTGTCTGAACTGGAAAAAGAAGAACTCACCAGTGTTGAGTCGCTAGACCGTGAACAGCACGGGTTCGAGTGTGAATAGACCGCTGAAAACCATCATTGCGTTACTTGAACATTCAGCAGTGGTGCAATGAAAACCTGCCGGGAGTGGAGATTCAGATGAATTCCAGATTCGCAGTGAATGAATGGAACATTCTGTAGTGGTGATTCCAATGATTTCTGAAGGCTGGGTTTTGTGGACACGAAAATGTAGAGCTGAACAGGGTGGAATGGATAGCCAAATGAACAGCACGTCTCGTAGTAAGAACAGGCCACTGAAAACCAGCTTTGGCTTAATTGGACATTCACAAGTGGTGTAACGAAAACCTGACGGGAGTTGAGAATTAGATGAATTTCAGATTTGCAGTCAATGAATGGAACATTCTGTGGAGGAGATACCAATTGTTTCTGAAGTTTGGGTTATGTGGACAGGAAAATGGAGCTGAAGAGGGTTGAGTGGATAGCAAATTGAACAGCACGGCTGAGAGTATGAGCAGGCCACTTAAAACCAGCATTGGCTTACTTGGATATTTACCAGTGGTGTCACGAAAACCTGCCGGGAGTGGAGATTCAGATGAATTCCAGATTCGCTGTGAATGAATGGAACATTCTGTAGTGGAGATAACAATGATTTCTCCAGTCTCTGTGGTGTGGACAGGAAAATGTAGAGCTGGCCAGGGTTGAGTGGATAGCCAATTGAACAGCACCACTGCGCTTGTGAAGAAAACACTTAAAACATTGGGTTACTTGGACATTCAACAGTGGTGTAACGAAAACCTGCCGGGAGTGGAGGTTCAGAGGAATTCCAGATTCGCAGTGAATGAATGGAACATTCTCTAGTGGAGATTCCAATGATTTCTGAAGGCTGGGTCGTGTGGAAGGAAAATCAAGAACTAATCAGGATTTAGTGGAAAGCCAATTGTATAGCATGGCTGCGAGTGTGAACATGCAGCTGAAAACCAGCATTGGGTTACTTGGACATTCATCAGTGGTGTAAGGAAAACCTGCATGGAGTGGAGAGTCATTTGAATTCCACATTCGCAGTGAATGAATGGAACATTCTGTAGAGGAGATTCCAATGATTTCTGAAGCCTGTGTTGTGTGGACAGGAAAATGAAGAGCTGACCAGGCTTGAATCGATAGCCAAGTAAACAGCAGGGCTGCGAATATGAACAGGCCGCTGAAAACCAGCATTGGGTTACTTGGACATTCAACAGTGGTGTAATGAAAACCTGCGTGGAGTTGAGAGTCAGATGAATTCCAGATTCGCAGTGAATGAATGGAACATTCTGTAGTGGAGATAACAAAGATTTCTGAAGGCTGGTAGTGTGGTGGGACAATGAAGAGCTGAACAGGGTGGAGTGAATTGTCAATTAAACAGCACGGCTGCGAGTATGAACAGGCCTCTGAAAACCAGCATTGGCTTACTTGGACATTCACAAGTGGTGTAATGTTAACCAGGCGGGAGTGGAGAATCAGATAAACTCCAGACTCGCAGTGAATGAATGGAACATTCTGTAGTGGAGATTGCAATGATTTCTGAAATCTGGATTGTGGGGACACGAAAATGAAGAGCTGACCAGTGTTGAGTGGATAGCCTGTAAAAAGCCTCGGCTTCGAATGTGAACAGACCACTGAAAACCAGTATTGCATTACTTCGACTTTCAGCAGTGGTGTAACGAAAGCCTGCGTGGAGTGCAGATTCAGATGAATTCCAGATTCCCAGTGAATGAATGGAACATCCTGTAGTGGAGATTACAATGATTTCTGAAGGCTGGGTTGTGTGCACAGGAAAATGAGGAGCAAAACAGGTTGAGTGGATAGCCAATTGAACAGCACGACTGCGAATATGAACAGGCCTCTGAAAACCAGCATTGTTTTACTTGGACATTCACAAGTGGTGTAAGATAAATCTGCAGGTAGTGGAGATTCAGTTGAATTCCAGATTCGCAGTGAATGAATGGAACATTCTGTACTGGAGATTGCAATGATTTCTCAAGTCTGGATTGTTTGGACATGAAAATGAAGAGCTGACCACAGTTGTGTGGATACCCAGTAAAAAGCAGGGCTTAGAGTGTGAACAGACCGCTGAAAACCAGCATTGTGTTACTTGGACATTCATAAGTGGTGTAATGAAAGCCTACCTGGAGTGCAGATTCAGATGAATTCCAGATTGGCAGTGAATGAATGGAACATTCTGTACTGGCGATTCCAATGATTTCTGAAGTCTGATATTGTGGAAAAGAAAATGAAAGGCTGACCAGGTTTGAGTGGATAGACAATTGAACAGCACACTGCGAGTGTGAAAAGGCGGCTGAAAACCAGCATTGGATTACTTGGTCATTCACCAGTGCTGTAACGAAAACCTGCCTGGAGCGGAGAGTCAGATGAATTGCAGAATCGCAGTGAATGAATGGAACAGTCTGTAGTGGAGATCCCAATGATTTCTGAAGGCTGGTTTGTGTGGAGAGGAAAATGAAGAGCTGACCAATATTGAGTGGATAGCCCATTGAACAGCACTTCTGCGAGTTGAACATGCCTCTGAAAACCAGTATTGAGTTACTTGGACATTCACCAGTGGCGTAACGAAAACCTGCCGGGAGTGGAGGTTCAGATGAATTCCAGATTCGCAGTGAATGAATGGAACATTCTCTAGTGGTGATTCCAATGATTTCTGAAGGCTGGGTTTTGTGGACACGAAAATGTAGAGCTGAACAGGGTGGAGTGGATAGCCAAACGAACAGCACGTCTCTTAGTATGAACAGGCCACTGAAAACCAGCATTGGCTTACTTGGACATTCACAAGTGGTGTAACGATAACCCGCCGGGAGTTGAGAGTCAGATGAATTTAAGATTCGCAGTGAATGAACGGAACATTCTGTGGAGGAGATACCAATTGTTTCTGAAGGTTGGGTTATGAGGACAGGAAAATGTAGAGCTGAATAGGGTTGGGTGGATAGCAAATTGAACAGCACGGCTGAGTGTGTTAGCAGGCGGCTTAAAACCAGCATTGTCTTCCTTGGACATTTACCAGTGGTGTCACGAAAACCTTCCAGGAGTGGAGACTCTGATGAATTCCAGATTCGCGTGACTGAATGGAACATTCTGTAGTGGTGATTGCCAACATTTAGAAATCTGGATAGTCTGGACAGGATATTGAAGAGCTGACCGATATTGAGTGGATAGCCAATGAACAGCACGGTTTCGAGTGTGAACAGACCACTAAGAAGCAGCATTGCATTACTTGGACATTCATCAGTGGTGTAACGAAAGCCTTCCTGGAATGCAGATTCAGATTATTTCCAGATTCACAGTGAATGAATGGAAATTTCTGTAGTAGAGATTCCAATGATTTCTGAACGCTGGGTTGTGTGGACAGGAAAATGAAGAGCTGACTAGGTTTGACTGGATTGCCAATTGAACAGCAAGGCTGTGAGTGTGAACAGCCGCTGAAAACCAGCATTGGATTACCTGGTCATTCACCAGTGTTGTTAGGAAAATCTGCCTGGTGTGGAGAGTCAGAGGAATTCCAGATTCGCAGGGAACGAATGGAACATTCTGAAGTGGAGATAAGAATGATTTCTGAAGGCTCGGTGTGTGGAAGGAAAATCAAGAGCTAACCAGCGTTCACTGGATAGCCAATTGAACAGCACGGCTGCGAGTGTTAACACGCAGCTGAAACCAGCCTTGGGTTGCTTGGACATTCACCAGTGGTGAAACGAAAACCTGCTGGGAGTGGAGAACAAGATGAATTCAAGATTCGCGTGAATGAATGAAACATTCTGTAGTGTAGATTGCAATGGTTTCTGAGGTTTGTATTGTCTGAACTGGAAAAAGAAGAACTCACCAGTGTTGAGTCGCTAGACCGTGAACAGCACGGGTTCGAGTGTGAATAGACCGCTGAAAACCATCATTGCGTTACTTGAACATTCAGCAGTGGTGCAATGAAAACCTGCCGGGAGTGGAGATTCAGATGAATTCCAGATTCGCAGTGAATGAATGGAACATTCTGTAGTGGTGATTCCAATGATTTCTGAAGGCTGGGTTTTGTGGACACGAAAATGTAGAGCTGAACAGGGTGGAATGGATAGCCAAATGAACAGCACGTCTCGTAGTAAGAACAGGCCACTGAAAACCAGCTTTGGCTTAATTGGACATTCACAAGTGGTGTAACGAAAACCTGACGGGAGTTGAGAATTAGATGAATTTCAGATTTGCAGTCAATGAATGGAACATTCTGTGGAGGAGATACCAATTGTTTCTGAGGTTTGGGTTATGTGGACAGGAAAATGGAGCTGAAGAGGGTTGAGTGGATAGCAAATTGAACAGCACGGCTGAGAGTATGAGCAGGCCACTTAAAACCAGCATTGGCTTACTTGGATATTTACCAGTGGTGTCACGAAAACCTGCCGGGAGTGGAGATTCAGATGAATTCCAGATTCGCTGTGAATGAATGGAACATTCTGTAGTGGAGATAACAATGATTTCTCCAGTCTCTGTGGTGTGGACAGGAAAATGTAGAGCTGGCCAGGGTTGAGTGGATAGCCAATTGAACAGCACCACTGCGCTTGTGAAGAAAACACTTAAAACATTGGGTTACTTGGACATTCAACAGTGGTGTAACGAAAACCTGCCGGGAGTGGAGGTTCAGAGGAATTCCAGATTCGCAGTGAATGAATGGAACATTCTCTAGTGGAGATTCCAATGATTTCTGAAGGCTGGGTCGTGTGGAAGGAAAATCAAGAACTAATCAGGATTTAGTGGAAAGCCAATTGTATAGCATGGCTGCGAGTGTGAACATGCAGCTGAAAACCAGCATTGGGTTACTTGGACATTCATCAGTGGTGTAAGGAAAACCTGCATGGAGTGGAGAGTCAGTTGAATTCCACATTCGCAGTGAATGAATGGAACATTCTGTAGAGGAGATTCCAATGATTTCTGAAGCCTGTGTTGTGTGGACAGGAAAATGAAGAGCTGACCAGGCTTGAATCGATAGCCAAGTAAACAGCAGGGCTGCGAATATGAACAGGCCGCTGAAAACCAGCATTGGGTTACTTGGACATTCAACAGTGGTGTAATGAAAACCTGCGTGGAGTTGAGAGTCAGATGAATTCCAGATTCGCAGTGAATGAATGGAACATTCTGTAGTGGAGATAACAAAGATTTCTGAAGGCTGGTAGTGTGGTGGGACAATGAAGAGCTGAACAGGGTGGAGTGAATTGTCAATTAAACAGCACGGCTGCGAGTATGAACAGGCCTCTGAAAACCAGCATTGGCTTACTTGGACATTCACAAGTGGTGTAATGTTAACCAGGCGGGAGTGGAGAATCAGATAAACTCCAGACTCGCAGTGAATGAATGGAACATTCTGTAGTGGAGATTGCAATGATTTCTGAAATCTGGATTGTGGGGACACGAAAATGAAGAGCTGACCAGTGTTGAGTGGATAGCCTGTAAAAAGCCTCGGCTTCGAATGTGAACAGACCACTGAAAACCAGTATTGCATTACTTCGACTTTCAGCAGTGGTGTAACGAAAGCCTGCGTGGAGTGCAGATTCAGATGAATTCCAGATTCCCAGTGAATGAATGGAACATCCTGTAGTGGAGATTACAATGATTTCTGAAGGCTGGGTTGTGTGCACAGGAAAATGAGGAGCAAAACAGGTTGAGTGGATAGCCAATTGAACAGCACGACTGCGAACATGAACAGGCCTCTGAAAACCAGCATTGTTTTACTTGGACATTCACAAGTGGTGTAAGATAAATCTGCAGGTAGTGGAGATTCAGTTGAATTCCAGATTCGCAGTGAATGAATGGAACATTCTGTACTGGAGATTGCAATGATTTCTCAAGTCTGGATTGTTTGGACATGAAAATGAAGAGCTGACACAGTTGTGTGGATACCCAGTAAAAAGCAGGGCTTAGAGTGTGAACAGACCGCTGAAAACCAGCATTGTGTTACTTGGACATTCATAAGTGGTGTAATGAAAGCCTACCTGGAGTGCAGATTCAGATGAATTCCAGATTGGCAGTGAATGAATGGAACATTCTGTACTGGCGATTCCAATGATTTCTGAAGTCTGATATTGTGGAAAAGAAAATGAAAGGCTGACCAGGTTTGAGTGGATAGACAATTGAACAGCACACTGCGAGTGTGAAAAGGCGGCTGAAAACCAGCATTGGATTACTTGGTCATTCACCAGTGCTGTAATGAAAACCTGCCTGGAGCGGAGAGTCAGATGAATTGCAGAATCGCAGTGAATGAATGGAACAGTCTGTAGTGGAGATCCCAATGATTTCTGAAGGCTGGTTTGTGTGGAGAGGAAAATGAAGAGCTGACCAATATTGAGTGGATAGCCCATTGAACAGCACTTCTGCGAGTTGAACATGCCTCTGAAAACCAGTATTGAGTTTCTTGGACATTCACCAGTGGCGTAACGAAAACCTGCCGGGAGTGGAGGTTCAGATGAATTCCAGATTCGCAGTGAATGAATGGAACATTCTCTAGTGGTGATTCCAATGATTTCTGAAGGCTGGGTTTTGTGGACACGAAAATGTAGAGCTGAACAGGGTGGAGTGGATAGCCAAATGAACAGCACGTCTCTTAGTATGAACAGGCCACTGAAAACCAGCATTGGCTTACTTGGACATTCACAAGTGGTGTAACGATAACCCGCCGGGAGTTGAGAGTCAGATGAATTTAAGATTCGCAGTGAATGAACGGAACATTCTGTGGAGGAGATACCAATTATTTCTGAAGGTTGGGTTATGAGGACAGGAAAATGTAGAGCTGAATAGGGTTGGGTGGATAGCAAATTGAACAGCACGGCTGAGTGTGTTAGCAGGCGGCTTAAAACCAGCATTGTCTTCCTTGGACATTTACCAGTGGTGTCACGAAAACCTTCCAGGAGTGGAGACTCTGATGAATTCCAGATTCGCGTGATTGAATGGAACATTCTGTAGTGGTGATTGCCAACATTTAGAAATCTGGATAGTCTGGACAGGATATTGAAGAGCTGACCGATATTGAGTGGATAGCCAATGAACAGCACGGTTTCGAGTGTGAACAGACCACTAAGAAGCAGCATTGCATTACTTGGACATTCATCAGTGGTGTAACGAAAGCCTTCCTGGATTGCAGATTCAGATTATTTCCAGATTCACAGTGAATGAATGGAAATTTCTGTAGTAGAGATTCCAATGATTTCTGAACGCTGGGTTGTGTGGACAGGAAAATGAAGAGCTGACTAGGTTTGACTGGATTGCCAGTTGAACAGCAAGGCTGTGAGTGTGAACAGCCGCTGAAAACCAGCATTGGATTACCTGGTCATTCACCAGTGTTGTTAGGAAAATCTGCCTGGTGTGGAGAGTCAGAGGAATTCCAGATTCGCAGGGAACGAATGGAACATTCTGAAGTGGAGATAAGAATGATTTCTGAAGGCTCGGTGTGTGGAAGGAAAATCAAGAGCTAACCAGCGTTCACTGGATAGCCAATTGAACAGCACGGCTGCGAGTGTTAACACGCAGCTGAAACCAGCCTTGGGTTGCTTGGACATTCACCAGTGGTGAAACGAAAACCTGCTGGGAGTGGAGAACAAGATGAATTCAAGATTCGCGTGAATGAATGAAACATTCTGTAGTGTAGATTGCAATGGTTTCTGAGGTTTGTATTGTCTGAACTAGAAAAAGAAGAACTCACCAGTGTTGAGTCGCTAGACCGTGAACAGCACGGGTTCGAGTGTGAATAGACCGCTGAAAACCATCATTGCGTTACTTGAACATTCAGCAGTGGTGCAATGAAAACCTGCCGGGAGTGGAGATTCAGATGAATTCCAGATTCGCAGTGAATGCATGGAACATTCTCTAGTGGTGATTCCAATGATTTCTGAAGGCTGGGTTTTGTGGACACGAAAATGTAGAGCTGAACAGGGTGGAATGTATAGCCAAATGAACAGCACGTCTCGTAGTAAGAACAGGCCACTGAAAACCAGCTTTGGCTTAATTGGACATTCACAAGTGGTGTAACGAAAACCTGACAGGAGTTGAGAATTAGATGAATTTCAGATTTGCAGTCAATGAATGGAACATTCTGTGGAGGAGATACCAATTGTTTCTGAAGTTTGGGTTATGTGGACAGGAAAATGGAGCTGAAGAGGGTTGAGTGGATAGCCAATTGAACAGCACCACTGCGCTTGTGAAGAAAACACTTAAAACATTGGGTTACTTGGACATTCAACAGTGGTGTAACGAAAACCTGCCGGGAGTGGAGGTTCAGAGGAATTCCAGATTCGCAGTGAATGAATGGAACATTCTCTAGTGGAGATTCCAATGATTTCTGAAGGCTGGGTCGTGTGGAAGGAAAATCAAGAACTAATCAGGATTTAGTGGAAAGCCAATTGTATAGCATGGCTGCGAGTGTGAACATGCAGCTGAAAACCAGCATTGGGTTACTTGGACATTCATCAGTGGTGTAAGGAAAACCTGCATGGAGTGGAGAGTCAGTTGAATTCCACATTCGCAGTGAATGAATGGAACATTCTGTAGAGGAGATTCCAATGATTTCTGAAGCCTGTGTTGTGTGGACAGGAAAATGAAGAGCTGACCAGGCTTGAATCGATAGCCAAGTAAACAGCAGGGCTGCGAATATGAACAGGCCGCTGAAAACCAGCATTGGGTTACTTGGACATTCAACAGTGGTGTAATGAAAACCTGCGTGGAGTTGAGAGTCAGATGAATTCCAGATTCGCAGTGAATGAATGGAACATTCTGTAGTGGAGATAACAAAGATTTCTGAAGGCTGGTAGTGTGGTGGGACAATGAAGAGCTGAACAGGGTGGAGTGAATTGTCAATTAAACAGCACGGCTGCGAGTATGAACAGGCCTCTGAAAACCAGCATTGGCTTACTTGGACATTCACAAGTGGTGTAATGTTAACCAGGCGGGAGTGGAGAATCAGATAAACTCCAGACTCGCAGTGAATGAATGGAACATTCTGTAGTGGAGATTGCAATGATTTCTGAAATCTGGATTGTGGGGACACGAAAATGAAGAGCTGACCAGTGTTGAGTGGATAGCCTGTAAAAAGCCTCGGCTTCGAATGTGAACAGACCACTGAAAACCAGTATTGCATTACTTCGACTTTCAGCAGTGGTGTAACGAAAGCCTGCGTGGAGTGCAGATTCAGATGAATTCCAGATTCCCAGTGAATGAATGGAACATCCTGTAGTGGAGATTACAATGATTTCTGAAGGCTGGGTTGTGTGCACAGGAAAATGAGGAGCAAAACAGGTTGAGTGGATAGCCAATTGAACAGCACGACTGCGAATATGAACAGGCCTCTGAAAACCAGCATTGTTTTACTTGGACATTCACAAGTGGTGTAAGATAAATCTGCAGGTAGTGGAGATTCAGTTGAATTCCAGATTCGCAGTGAATGAATGGAACATTCTGTACTGGAGATTGCAATGATTTCTCAAGTCTGGATTGTTTGGACATGAAAATGAAGAGCTGACCACAGTTGTGTGGATACCCAGTAAAAAGCAGGGCTTAGAGTGTGAACAGACCGCTGAAAACCAGCATTGTGTTACTTGGACATTCATAAGTGGTGTAATGAAAGCCTACCTGGAGTGCAGATTCAGATGAATTCCAGATTGGCAGTGAATGAATGGAACATTCTGTACTGGCGATTCCAATGATTTCTGAAGTCTGATATTGTGGAAAAGAAAATGAAAGGCTGACCAGGTTTGAGTGGATAGACAATTGAACAGCACACTGCGAGTGTGAAAAGGCGGCTGAAAACCAGCATTGGATTACTTGGTCATTCACCAGTGCTTTAATGAAAACCTGCCTGGAGCGGAGAGTCAGATGAATTGCAGAATCGCAGTGAATGAATGGAACAGTCTGTAGTGGAGATCCCAATGATTTCTGAAGGCTGGTTTGTGTGGAGAGGAAAATGAAGAGCTGACCAATATTGAGTGGATAGCCCATTGAACAGCACTTCTGCGAGTTGAACATGCCTCTGAAAACCAGTATTGAGTTTCTTGGACATTCACCAGTGGCGTAACGAAAACCTGCCGGGAGTGGAGGTTCAGATGAATTCCAGATTCGCAGTGAATGAATGGAACATTCTCTAGTGGTGATTCCAATGATTTCTGAAGGCTGGGTTTTGTGGACACGAAAATGTAGAGCTGAACAGGGTGGAGTGGATAGCCAAATGAACAGCACGTCTCTTAGTATGAACAGGCCACTGAAAACCAGCATTGGCTTACTTGGACATTCACAAGTGGTGTAACGATAACCCGCCGGGAGTTGAGAGTCAGATGAATTTAAGATTCGCAGTGAATGAACGGAACATTCTGTGGAGGAGATACCAATTATTTCTGAAGGTTGGGTTACGAGGACAGGAAAATGTAGAGCTGAATAGGGTTGGGTGGATAGCAAATTGAACAGCACGGCTGAGTGTGTTAGCAGGCGGCTTAAAACCAGCATTGTCTTCCTTGGACATTTACCAGTGGTGTCACGAAAACCTTCAAGGAGTGGAGACTCTGATGAATTCCAGATTCGCGTGATTGAATGGAACATTCTGTAGTGGTGATTGCCAACATTTAGAAATCTGGATAGTCTGGACAGGATATTGAAGAGCTGACCGATATTGAGTGGATAGCCAATGAACAGCACGGTTTCGAGTGTGAACAGACCACTAAGAAGCAGCATTGCATTACTTGGACATTCATCAGTGGTGTAACGAAAGCCTTCCTGGAATGCAGATTCAGATTATTTCCAGATTCACAGTGAATGAATGGAAATTTCTGTAGTAGAGATTCCAATGATTTCTGAACGCTGGGTTGTGTGGACAGGAAAATGAAGAGCTGACTAGGTTTGACTGGATTGCCAGTTGAACAGCAAGGCTGTGAGTGTGAACAGCTGCTGAAAACCAGCATTGGATTACCTGGTCATTCACCAGTGTTGTTAGGAAAATCTGCCTGGTGTGGAGAGTCAGAGGAATTCCAGATTCGCAGGGAAAGAATGGAACATTCTGAAGTGGAGATAAGAATGATTTCTGAAGGCTCGGTGTGTGGAAGGAAAATCAAGAGCTAACCAGCGTTCACTGGATAGCCAATTGAACAGCACGGCTGCGAGTGTTAACACGCAGCTGAAACCAGCCTTGGGTTGCTTGGACATTCACCAGTGGTGAAACGAAAACCTGCTGGGAGTGGAGAACAAGATGAATTCAAGATTCGCGTGAATGAATGAAACATTCTGTAGTGTAGATTGCAATGGTTTCTGAGGTTTGTATTGTCTGAACTGGAAAAAGAAGAACTCACCAGTGTTGAGTCGCTAGACCGTGAACAGCACGGGTTCGAGTGTGAATAGACCGCTGAAAACCATCATTGCGTTACTTGAACATTCAGCAGTGGTGCAATGAAAACCTGCCGGGAGTGGAGATTCAGATGAATTCCAGATTCGCAGTGAATGCATGGAACATTCTCTAGTGGTGATTCTAATGATTTCTGAAGGCTGGGTTTTGTGGACACGAAAATGTAGAGCTGAACAGGGTGGAATGGATAGCCAAATGAACAGCACGTCTCGTAGTAAGAACAGGCCACTGAAAACCAGCTTTGGCTTAATTGGACATTCACAAGTGGTGTAACGAAAACCTGACGGGAGTTGAGAATTAGATGAATTTCAGATTTGCAGTCAATGAATGGAACATTCTGTGGAGGAGATACCAATTGTTTCTGAAGTTTGGGTTATGTGGACAGGAAAATGGAGCTGAAGAGGGTTGAGTGGATAGCAAATTGAACAGCACGGCTGAGAGTATGAGCAGGCCACTTAAAACCAGCATTGGCTTACTTGGATATTTACCAGTGGTGTCACGAAAACCTGCCGGGAGTGGAGATTCAGATGAATTCCAGATTCGCTGTGAATGAATGGAACATTCTGTAGTGGAGATAACAATGATTTCTCCAGTCTCTGTGGTGTGGACAGGAAAATGTAGAGCTGGCCAGGGTTGAGTGGATAGCCAATTGAACAGCACCACTGCGCTTGTGAAGAAAACACTTAAAACATTGGGTTACTTGGACATTCAACAGTGGTGTAACGAAAACCTGCCGGGAGTGGAGGTTCAGAGGAATTCCAGATTCGCAGTGAATGAATGGAACATTCTCTAGTGGAGATTCCAATGATTTCTGAAGGCTGGGTCGTGTGGAAGGAAAATCAAGAACTAATCAGGATTTAGTGGAAGGCCAATTGTATAGCATGGCTGCGAGTGTGAACATGCAGCTGAAAACCAGCATTGGGTTACTTGGACATTCATCAGTGGTGTAAGGAAAACCTGCATGGAGTGGAGAGTCAGTTGAATTCCACATTCGCAGTGAATGAATGGAACATTCTGTAGAGGAGATTCCAATGATTTCTGAAGCCTGTGTTGTGTGGACAGGAAAATGAAGAGCTGACCAGGCTTGAATCGATAGCCAAGTAAACAGCAGGGCTGCGAATATGAACAGGCCGCTGAAAACCAGCATTGGGTTACTTGGACATTCAACAGTGGTGTAATGAAAACCTGCGTGGAGTTGAGAGTCAGATGAATTCCAGATTCGCAGTGAATGAATGGAACATTCTGTAGTGGAGATAACAAAGATTTCTGAAGGCTGGTAGTGTGGTGGGACAATGAAGAGCTGAACAGGGTGGAGTGAATTGTCAATTAAACAGCACGGCTGCGAGTATGAACAGGCCTCTGAAAACCAGCATTGGCTTACTTGGACATTCACAAGTGGTGTAATGTTAACCAGGCGGGAGTGGAGAATCAGATAAACTCCAGACTCGCAGTGAATGAATGGAACATTCTGTAGTGGAGATTGCAATGATTTCTGAAATCTGGATTGTGGGGACACGAAAATGAAGAGCTGACCAGTGTTGAGTGGATAGCCTGTAAAAAGCCTCGGCTTCGAATGTGAACAGACCACTGAAAACCAGTATTGCATTACTTCGACTTTCAGCAGTGGTGTAACGAAAGCCTGCGTGGAGTGCAGATTCAGATGAATTCCAGATTCCCAGTGAATGAATGGAACATCCTGTAGTGGAGATTCCAATGATTTCTGAACGCTGGGTTGTGTGCACAGGAAAATGAGGAGCAAAACAGGTTGAGTGGATAGCCAATTGAACAGCACGACTGCGAATATGAACAGGCCTCTGAAAACCAGCATTGTTTTACTTGGACATTCACAAGTGGTGTAAGATAAATCTGCAGGTAGTGGAGATTCAGTTGAATTCCAGATTCGCAGTGAATGAATGGAACATTCTGTACTGGAGATTGCAATGATTTCTCAAGTCTGGATTGTTTGGACATGAAAATGAAGAGCTGACCACAGTTGTGTGGATACCCAGTAAAAAGCAGGGCTTAGAGTGTGAACAGACCGCTGAAAACCAGCATTGTGTTACTTGGACATTCATAAGTGGTGTAATGAAAGCCTACCTGGAGTGCAGATTCAGATGAATTCCAGATTGGCAGTGAATGAATGGAACATTCTGTACTGGCGATTCCAATGATTTCTGAAGTCTGATATTGTGGAAAAGAAAATGAAAGGCTGACCAGGTTTGAGTGGCTAGACAATTGAACAGCACACTGCGAGTGTGAAAAGGCGGCTGAAAACCAGCATTGGATTACTTGGTCATTCACCAGTGCTGTAATGAAAACCTGCCTGGAGTGGAGAGTCAGATGAATTGCAGAATCGCAGTGAATGAATGGAACAGTCTGTAGTGGAGATCCCAATGATTTCTGAAGGCTGGTTTGTGTGGAGAGGAAAATGAAGAGCTGACCAATATTGAGTGGATAGCCCATTGAACAGCACTTCTGCGAGTTGAACAGGCCTCTGAAAACCAGCATTGGCTTACTTGGACATTCACAAGTGGTGTAACGATAACCCGCCGGGAGTTGAGAGTCAGATGAATTTAAGATTCGCAGTGAATGAACGGAACATTCTGTGGAGGAGATACCAATTATTTCTGAAGGTTGGGTTATGAGGACAGGAAAATGTAGAGCTGAATAGGGTTGGGTGGATAGCAAATTGAACAGCACGGCTGAGTGTGTTAGCAGGCGGCTTAAAACCAGCATTGTCTTCCTTGGACATTTACCAGTGGTGTCACGAAAACCTTCCAGGAGTGGAGACTCTGATGAATTCCAGATTCGCGTGATTGAATGGAACATTCTGTAGTGGTGATTGCCAACATTTAGAAATCTGGATAGTCTGGACAGGATATTGAAGAGCTGACCGATATTGATTGGATAGCCAATGAACAGCACGGTTTCGAGTGTGAACAGACCACTAAGAAGCAGCATTGCATTACTTGGACATTCATCAGTGGTGTAACGAAAGCCTTCCTGGAATGCAGATTCAGATTATTTCCAGATTCACAGTGAATGAATGGAAATTTCTGTAGTAGAGATTCCAATGATTTCTGAACGCTGGGTTGTGTGGACAGGAAAATGAAGAGCTGACTAGGTTTGACTGGATTGCCAGTTGAACAGCAAGGCTGTGAGTGTGAACAGCCGCTGAAAACCAGCATTGGATTACCTGGTCATTCACCAGTGTTGTTAGGAAAATCTGCCTGGTGTGGAGAGTCAGAGGAATTCCAGATTCGCAGGGAACGAATGGAACATTCTGAAGTGGAGATAGGAATGATTTCTGAAGGCTCGGTGTGTGGAAGGAAAATCAAGAGCTAACCAGCGTTCACTGGATAGCCAATTGAACAGCACGGCTGCGAGTGTTAACACGCAGCTGAAACCAGCCTTGGGTTGCTTGGACATTCACCAGTGGTGAAACGAAAACCTGCTGGGAGTGGAGAACAAGATGAATTCAAGATTCGCGTGAATGAATGAAACATTCTGTAGTGTAGATTGCAATGGTTTCTGAGGTTTGTATTGTCTGAACTGGAAAAAGAAGAACTCACCAGTGTTGAGTCGCTAGACCGTGAACAGCACGGGTTCGAGTGTGAATAGACCGCTGAAAACCATCATTGCGTTACTTGAACATTCAGCAGTGGTGCAATGAAAACCTGCCGGGAGTGGAGATTCAGATGAATTCCAGATTCGCAGTGAATGAATGGAACATTCTCTAGTGGTGATTCCAATGATTTCTGAAGGCTGGGTTTTGTGGACACGAAAATGTAGAGCTGAACAGGGTGGAATGGATAGCCAAATGAACAGCACGTCTCGTAGTAAGAACAGGCCACTGAAAACCAGCTTTGGCTTAATTGGACATTCACAAGTGGTGTAACGAAAACCTGACGGGAGTTGAGAATTAGATGAATTTCAGATTTGCAGTCAATGAATGGAACATTCTGTGGAGGAGATACCAATTGTTTCTGAAGTTTGGGTTATGTGGACAGGAAAATGGAGCTGAAGAGGGTTGAGTGGATAGCAAATTGAACAGCACGGCTGAGAGTATGAGCAGGCCACTTAAAACCAGCATTGGCTTACTTGGATATTTACCAGTGGTGTCACGAAAACCTGCCGGGAGTGGAGATTCAGATGAATTCCAGATTCGCTGTGAATGAATGGAACATTCTGTAGTGGAGATAACAATGATTTCTCCAGTCTCTGTGGTGTGGACAGGAAAATGTAGAGCTGGCCAGGGTTGAGTGGATAGCCAATTGAACAGCACCACTGCGCTTGTGAAGAAAACACTTAAAACATTGGGTTACTTGGACATTCAACAGTGGTGTAACGAAAACCTGCCGGGAGTGGAGGTTCAGAGGAATTCCAGATTCGCAGTGAATGAATGGAACATTCTCTAGTGGAGATTCCAATGATTTCTGAAGGCTGGGTCGTGTGGAAGGAAAATCAAGAACTAATCAGGATTTAGTGGAAAGCCAATTGTATAGCATGGCTGCGAGTGTGAACATGCAGCTGAAAACCAGCATTGGGTTACTTGGACATTCATCAGTGGTGTAAGGAAAACCTGCATGGAGTGGAGAGTCAGTTGAATTCCACATTCGCAGTGAATGAATGGAACATTCTGTAGAGGAGATTCCAATGATTTCTGAAGCCTGTGTTGTGTGGACAGGAAAATGAAGAGCTGACCAGGCTTGAATCGATAGCCAAGTAAACAGCAGGGCTGCGAATATGAACAGGCCGCTGAAAACCAGCATTGGGTTACTTGGACATTCAACAGTGGTGTAATGAAAACCTGCGTGGAGTTGAGAGTCAGATGAATTCCAGATTCGCAGTGAATGAATGGAACATTCTGTAGTGGAGATAACAAAGATTTCTGAAGGCTGGTAGTGTGGTGGGACAATGAAGAGCTGAACAGGGTGGAGTGAATTGTCAATTAAACAGCACGGCTGCGAGTATGAACAGGCCTCTGAAAACCAGCATTGGCTTACTTGGACATTCACAAGTGGTGTAATGTTAACCAGGCGGGAGTGGAGAATCAGATAAACTCCAGACTCGCAGTGAATGAATGGAACATTCTGTAGTGGAGATTGCAATGATTTCTGAAATCTGGATTGTGGGGACACGAAAATGAAGAGCTGACCAGTGTTGAGTGGATAGCCTGTAAAAAGCCTCGGCTTCGAATGTGAACAGACCACTGAAAACCAGTATTGCATTACTTCGACTTTCAGCAGTGGTGTAACGAAAGCCTGCGTGGAGTGCAGATTCAGATGAATTCCAGATTCCCAGTGAATGAATGGAACATCCTGTAGTGGAGATTACAATGATTTCTGAAGGCTGGGCTGTGTGCACAGGAAAATGAGGAGCAAAACAGGTTGAGTGGATAGCCAATTGAACAGCACGACTGCGAACATGAACAGGCCTCTGAAAACCAGCATTGTTTTACTTGGACATTCACAAGTGGTGTAAGATAAATCTGCAGGTAGTGGAGATTCAGTTGAATTCCAGATTCGCAGTGAATGAATGGAACATTCTGTACTGGAGATTGCAATGATTTCTCAAGTCTGGATTGTTTGGACATGAAAATGAAGAGCTGACCACAGTTGTGTGGATACCCAGTAAAAAGCAGGGCTTAGAGTGTGAACAGACCGCTGAAAACCAGCATTGTGTTACTTGGACATTCATAAGTGGTGTAATGAAAGCCTACCTGGAGTGCAGATTCAGATGAATTCCAGATTGGCAGTGAATGAATGGAACATTCTGTACTGGCGATTCCAATGATTTCTGAAGTCTGATATTGTGGAAAAGAAAATGAAAGGCTGACCAGGTTTGAGTGGATAGACAATTGAACAGCACACTGCGAGTGTGAAAAGGCGGCTGAAAACCAGCATTGGATTACTTGGTCATTCACCAGTGCTGTAATGAAAACCTGCCTGGAGCGGAGAGTCAGATGAATTGCAGAATCGCAGTGAATGAATGGAACAGTCTGTAGTGGAGATCCCAATGATTTCTGAAGGCTGGTTTGTGTGGAGAGGAAAATGAAGAGCTGACCAATATTGAGTGGATAGCCCAATGAACAGCACTTCTGCGAGTTGAACATGCCTCTGAAAACCAGTATTGAGTTACTTGGATATTCACCAGTGGCGTAACGAAAACCTGCCGGGAGTGGAGGTTCAGATGAATTCCAGATTCGCAGTGAATGAATGGAACATTCTCTAGTGGTGATTCCAATGATTTCTGAAGGCTGGGTTTTGTGGACACGAAAATGTAGAGCTGAACAGGGGGGAGTGGATAGCCAAATGAACAGCACGTCTCTTAGTATGAACAGGCCTCTGAAAACCAGCATTGTTTTACTTGGACATTCACAAGTGGTGTAAGATAAATCTGCAGGTAGTGGAGATTCAGTTGAATTCCAGATTCGCAGTGAATGAATGGAACATTCTGTACTGGAGATTGCAATGATTTCTCAAGTCTGGATTGTTTGGACATGAAAATGAAGAGCTGACCACAGTTGTGTGGATACCCAGTAAAAAGCAGGGCTTAGAGTGTGAACAGACCGCTGAAAACCAGCATTGTGTTACTTGGACATTCATAAGTGGTGTAATGAAAGCCTACCTGGAGTGCAGATTCAGATGAATTCCAGATTGGCAGTGAATGAATGGAACATTCTGTACTGGCGATTCCAATGATTTCTGAAGTCTGATATTGTGGAAAAGAAAATGAAAGGCTGACCAGGTTTGAGTGGCTAGACAATTGAACAGCACAATGCGAGTGTGAAAAGGCGGCTGAAAACCAGCATTGGATTACTTGGTCATTCACCAGTGCTGTAATGAAAACCTGCCTGGAGTGGAGAGTCAGATGAATTGCAGAATCGCAGTGAATGAATGGAACAGTCTGTAGTGGAGATCCCAATGATTTCTGAAGGCTGGTTTGTGTGGAGAGGAAAATGAAGAGCTGACCAATATTGAGTGGATAGCCCATTGAACAGCACTTCTGCGAGTTGAACAGGCCTCTGAAAACCAGCATTGGCTTACTTGGACATTCACAAGTGGTGTAACGATAACCCGCCGGGAGTTGAGAGTCAGATGAATTTAAGATTCGCAGTGAATGAACGGAACATTCTGTGGAGGAGATACCAATTATTTCTGAAGGTTGGGTTATGAGGACAGGAAAATGTAGAGCTGAATAGGGTTGGGTGGATAGCAAATTGAACAGCACGGCTGAGTGTGTTAGCAGGCGGCTTAAAACCAGCATTGTCTTCCTTGGACATTTACCAGTGGTGTCACGAAAACCTTCCAGGAGTGGAGACTCTGATGAATTCCAGATTCGCGTGATTGAATGGAACATTCTGTAGTGGTGATTGCCAACATTTAGAAATCTGGATAGTCTGGACAGGATATTGAAGAGCTGACCGATATTGATTGGATAGCCAATGAACAGCACGGTTTCGAGTGTGAACAGACCACTAAGAAGCAGCATTGCATTACTTGGACATTCATCAGTGGTGTAACGAAAGCCTTCCTGGAATGCAGATTCAGATTATTTCCAGATTCACAGTGAATGAATGGAAATTTCTGTAGTAGAGATTCCAATGATTTCTGAACGCTGGGTTGTGTGGACAGGAAAATGAAGAGCTGACTAGGTTTGACTGGATTGCCAGTTGAACAGCAAGGCTGTGAGTGTGAACAGCCGCTGAAAACCAGCATTGGATTACCTGGTCATTCACCAGTGTTGTTAGGAAAATCTGCCTGGTGTGGAGAGTCAGAGGAATTCCAGATTCGCAGGGAACGAATGGAACATTCTGAAGTGGAGATAGGAATGATTTCTGAAGGCTCGGTGTGTGGAAGGAAAATCAAGAGCTAACCAGCGTTCACTGGATAGCCAATTGAACAGCACGGCTGCGAGTGTTAACACGCAGCTGAAACCAGCCTTGGGTTGCTTGGACATTCACCAGTGGTGAAACGAAAACCTGCTGGGAGTGGAGAACAAGATGAATTCAAGATTCGCGTGAATGAATGAAACATTCTGTAGTGTAGATTGCAATGGTTTCTGAGGTTTGTATTGTCTGAACTGGAAAAAGAAGAACTCACCAGTGTTGAGTCGCTAGACCGTGAACAGCACGGGTTCGAGTGTGAATAGACCGCTGAAAACCATCATTGCGTTACTTGAACATTCAGCAGTGGTGCAATGAAAACCTGCCGGGAGTGGAGATTCAGATGAATTCCAGATTCGCAGTGAATGAATGGAACATTCTCTAGTGGTGATTCCAATGATTTCTGAAGGCTGGGTTTTGTGGACACGAAAATGTAGAGCTGAACAGGGTGGAATGGATAGCCAAATGAACAGCACGTCTCGTAGTAAGAACAGGCCACTGAAAACCAGCTTTGGCTTAATTGGACATTCACAAGTGGTGTAACGAAAACCTGACGGGAGTTGAGAATTAGATGAATTTCAGATTTGCAGTCAATGAATGGAACATTCTGTGGAGGAGATACCAATTGTTTCTGAAGTTTGGGTTATGTGGACAGGAAAATGGAGCTGAAGAGGGTTGAGTGGATAGCAAATTGAACAGCACGGCTGAGAGTATGAGCAGGCCACTTAAAACCAGCATTGGCTTACTTGGATATTTACCAGTGGTGTCACGAAAACCTGCCGGGAGTGGAGATTCAGATGAATTCCAGATTCGCTGTGAATGAATGGAACATTCTGTAGTGGAGATAACAATGATTTCTCCAGTCTCTGTGGTGTGGACAGGAAAATGTAGAGCTGGCCAGGGTTGAGTGGATAGCCAATTGAACAGCACCACTGCGCTTGTGAAGAAAACACTTAAAACATTGGGTTACTTGGACATTCAACAGTGGTGTAACGAAAACCTGCCGGGAGTGGAGGTTCAGAGGAATTCCAGATTCGCAGTGAATGAATGGAACATTCTCTAGTGGAGATTCCAATGATTTCTGAAGGCTGGGTCGTGTGGAAGGAAAATCAAGAACTAATCAGGATTTAGTGGAAAGCCAATTGTATAGCATGGCTGCGAGTGTGAACATGCAGCTGAAAAGCAGCATTGGGTTACTTGGACATTCATCAGTGGTGTAAGGAAAACCTGCATGGAGTGGAGAGTCAGTTGAATTCCACATTCGCAGTGAATGAATGGAACATTCTGTAGAGGAGATTCCAATGATTTCTGAAGCCTGTGTTGTGTGGACAGGAAAATGAAGAGCTGACCAGGCTTGAATCGATAGCCAAGTAAACAGCAGGGCTGCGAATATGAACAGGCCGCTGAAAACCAGCATTGGGTTACTTGGACATTCAACAGTGGTGTAATGAAAACCTGCGTGGAGTTGAGAGTCAGATGAATTCCAGATTCGCAGTGAATGAATGGAACATTCTGTAGTGGAGATAACAAAGATTTCTGAAGGCTGGTAGTGTGGTGGGACAATGAAGAGCTGAACAGGGTGGAGTGAATTGTCAATTAAACAGCACGGCTGCGAGTATGAACAGGCCTCTGAAAACCAGCATTGGCTTACTTGGACATTCACAAGTGGTGTAATGTTAACCAGGCGGGAGTGGAGAATCAGATAAACTCCAGACTCGCAGTGAATGAATGGAACATTCTGTAGTGGAGATTGCAATGATTTCTGAAATCTGGATTGTGGGGACACGAAAATGAAGAGCTGACCAGTGTTGAGTGGATAGCCTGTAAAAAGCCTCGGCTTCGAATGTGAACAGACCACTGAAAACCAGTATTGCATTACTTCGACTTTCAGCAGTGGTGTAACGAAAGCCTGCGTGGAGTGCAGATTCAGATGAATTCCAGATTCCCAGTGAATGAATGGAACATCCTGTAGTGGAGATTACAATGATTTCTGAAGGCTGGGCTGTGTGCACAGGAAAATGAGGAGCAAAACAGGTTGAGTGGATAGCCAATTGAACAGCACGACTGCGAACATGAACAGGCCTCTGAAAACCAGCATTGTTTTACTTGGACATTCACAAGTGGTGTAAGATAAATCTGCAGGTAGTGGAGATTCAGTTGAATTCCAGATTCGCAGTGAATGAATGGAACATTCTGTACTGGAGATTGCAATGATTTCTCAAGTCTGGATTGTTTGGACATGAAAATGAAGAGCTGACCACAGTTGTGTGGATACCCAGTAAAAAGCAGGGCTTAGAGTGTGAACAGACCGCTGAAAACCAGCATTGTGTTACTTGGACATTCATAAGTGGTGTAATGAAAGCCTACCTGGAGTGCAGATTCAGATGAATTCCAGATTGGCAGTGAATGAATGGAACATTCTGTACTGGCGATTCCAATGATTTCTGAAGTCTGATATTGTGGAAAAGAAAATGAAAGGCTGACCAGGTTTGAGTGGATAGACAATTGAACAGCACACTGCGAGTGTGAAAAGGCGGCTGAAAACCAGCATTGGATTACTTGGTCATTCACCAGTGCTGTAATGAAAACCTGCCTGGAGCGGAGAGTCAGATGAATTGCAGAATCGCAGTGAATGAATGGAACAGTCTGTAGTGGAGATCCCAATGATTTCTGAAGGCTGGTTTGTGTGGAGAGGAAAATGAAGAGCTGACCAATATTGAGTGGATAGCCCAATGAACAGCACTTCTGCGAGTTGAACATGCCTCTGAAAACCAGTATTGAGTTACTTGGATATTCACCAGTGGCGTAACGAAAACCTGCCGGGAGTGGAGGTTCAGATGAATTCCAGATTCGCAGTGAATGAATGGAACATTCTCTAGTGGTGATTCCAATGATTTCTGAAGGCTGGGTTTTGTGGACACGAAAATGTAGAGCTGAACAGGGGGGAGTGGATAGCCAAATGAACAGCACGTCTCTTAGTATGAACAGGCCACTGAAAACCAGCATTGGCTTACTTGGACATTCACAAGTGGTGTAACGATAACCCGCCGGGAGTTGAGAGTCAGATGAACTTAAGATTCGCAGTGAATTAACGGAACATTCTGTGGAGGAGATACCAATTATTTCTGATGGTTGGGTTATGAGGACAGGAAAATGTAGAGCTGAATAGGGTTGGGTGGATATCAAATTGAACAGCACGGCTGAGAGTATAAGCAGGCGGCTTAAAACCAGCATTGGCTTCCTTGGACATATACCAGTGGTGTCACGAAAACCTGCCGGGAGTGGAGACTCTGATGAATTCCAGATTCGCGTGATTGAATGGAACATTCTGTAGTGGAGACTGCCAAGATTTAGAAATCTGTATAGTCTGGACAGGATATTGAAGAGCTGACCAATGTTGAGTGGATAGCCAGTGAACAGCACGGTTTCGAGTGTGAACAGACCACTAAGAAGCAGCATTGCATTACTTGGACATTCATCAGTGGTGTAACGAAAGCCTTCCTGGAATGCAGATTCAGATTATTTCCAGATTCACAGTGAATGAATGGAAATTTCTGTAGTAGAGATTCCAATGATTTCTGAACGCTGGGTTGTGTGGACAGGAAAATGAAGAGCTGACTAGGTTTGACTGGATTGCCAGTTGAACAGCAAGGCTGTGAGTGTGAACAGCCGCTGAAAACCAGCATTGGATTACCTGGTCATTCACCAGTGTTGTTAGGAAAATCTGCCTGGTGTGGAGAGTCAGAGGAATTCCAGATTCGCAGGGAACGAATGGAACATTCTGAAGTGGAGATAAGAATGATTTCTGAAGGCTCGGTGTGTGGAAGGAAAATCAAGAGCTAACCAGCGTTCACTGGATAGCCAATTGAACAGCACGGCTGCGAGTGTTAACACGCAGCTGAAACCAGCCTTGGGTTGCTTGGACATTCACCAGTGGTGAAACGAAAACCTGCTGGGAGTGGAGAACAAGATGAATTCAAGATTCGCGTGAATGAATGAAACATTCTGTAGTGTAGATTGCAATGGTTTCTGAGGTTTGTATTGTCTGAACTGGAAAAAGAAGAACTCACCAGTGTTGAGTCGCTAGACCGTGAACAGCACGGGTTCGAGTGTGAATAGACCGCTGAAAACCATCATTGCGTTACTTGAACATTCAGCAGTGGTGCAATGAAAACCTGCCGGGAGTGGAGATTCAGATGAATTCCAGATTCGCAGTGAATGAATGGAACATTCTCTAGTGGTGATTCCAATGATTTCTGAAGGCTGGGTTTTGTGGACACGAAAATGTAGAGCTGAACAGGGTGGAATGGATAGCCAAATGAACAGCACGTCTCGTAGTAAGAACAGGCCACTGAAAACCAGCTTTGGCTTAATTGGACATTCACAAGTGGTGTAACGAAAACCTGACGGGAGTTGAGAATTAGATGAATTTCAGATTTGCAGTCAATGAATGGAACATTCTGTGGAGGAGATACCAATTGTTTCTGAAGTTTGGGTTATGTGGACAGGAAAATGGAGCTGAAGAGGGTTGAGTGGATAGCAAATTGAACAGCACGGCTGAGAGTATGAGCAGGCCACTTAAAACCAGCATTGGCTTACTTGGATATTTACCAGTGGTGTCACGAAAACCTGCCGGGAGTGGAGATTCAGATGAATTCCAGATTCGCTGTGAATGAATGGAACATTCTGTAGTGGAGATAACAATGATTTCTCCAGTCTCTGTGGTGTGGACAGGAAAATGTAGAGCTGGCCAGGGTTGAGTGGATAGCCAATTGAACAGCACCACTGCGCTTGTGAAGAAAACACTTAAAACATTGGGTTACTTGGACATTCAACAGTGGTGTAACGAAAACCTGCCGGGAGTGGAGGTTCAGAGGAATTCCAGATTCGCAGTGAATGAATGGAACATTCTCTAGTGGAGATTCCAATGATTTCTGAAGGCTGGGTCGTGTGGAAGGAAAATCAAGAACTAATCAGGATTTAGTGGAAAGCCAATTGTATAGCATGGCTGCGAGTGTGAACATGCAGCTGAAAACCAGCATTGGGTTACTTGGACATTCATCAGTGGTGTAAGGAAAACCTGCATGGAGTGGAGAGTCAGTTGAATTCCACATTCGCAGTGAATGAATGGAACATTCTGTAGAGGAGATTCCAATGATTTCTGAAGCCTGTGTTGTGTGGACAGGAAAATGAAGAGCTGACCAGGCTTGAATCGATAGCCAAGTAAACAGCAGGGCTGCGAATATGAACAGGCCGCTGAAAACCAGCATTGGGTTACTTGGACATTCAACAGTGGTGTAATGAAAACCTGCGTGGAGTTGAGAGTCAGATGAATTCCAGATTCGCAGTGAATGAATGGAACATTCTGTAGTGGAGATAACAAAGATTTCTGAAGGCTGGTAGTGTGGTGGGACAATGAAGAGCTGAACAGGGTGGAGTGAATTGTCAATTAAACAGCACGGCTGCGAGTATGAACAGGCCTCTGAAAACCAGCATTGGCTTACTTGGACATTCACAAGTGGTGTAATGTTAACCAGGCGGGAGTGGAGAATCAGATAAACTCCAGACTCGCAGTGAATGAATGGAACATTCTGTAGTGGAGATTGCAATGATTTCTGAAATCTGGATTGTGGGGACACGAAAATGAAGAGCTGACCAGTGTTGAGTTGGATAGCCTGTAAAAAGCCTCGGCTTCGAATGTGAACAGACCACTGAAAACCAGTATTGCATTACTTCGACTTTCAGCAGTGGTGTAACGAAAGCCTGCGTGGAGTGCAGATTCAGATGAATTCCAGATTCCCAGTGAATGAATGGAACATCCTGTAGTGGAGATTACAATGATTTCTGAAGGCTGGGTTGTGTGCACAGGAAAATGAGGAGCAAAACAGGTTGAGTGGATAGCCAATTGAACAGCACGACTGCGAACATGAACAGGCCTCTGAAAACCAGCATTGTTTTACTTGGACATTCACAAGTGGTGTAAGATAAATCTGCAGGTAGTGGAGATTCAGTTGAATTCCAGATTCGCAGTGAATGAATGGAACATTCTGTACTGGAGATTGCAATGATTTCTCAAGTCTGGATTGTTTGGACATGAAAATGAAGAGCTGACCACAGTTGTGTGGATACCCAGTAAAAAGCAGGGCTTAGAGTGTGAACAGACCGCTGAAAACCAGCATTGTGTTACTTGGACATTCATAAGTGGTGTAATGAAAGCCTACCTGGAGTGCAGATTCAGATGAATTCCAGATTGGCAGTGAATGAATGGAACATTCTATACTGGCGATTCCAATGATTTCTGAAGTCTGATATTGTGGAAAAGAAAATGAAAGGCTGACCAGGTTTGAGTGGATAGACAATTGAACAGCACACTGCGAGTGTGAAAAGGCGGCTGAAAACCAGCATTGGATTACTTGGTCATTCACCAGTGCTGTAATGAAAACCTGCCTGGAGCGGAGAGTCAGATGAATTGCAGAATCGCAGTGAATGAATGGAACAGTCTGTAGTGGAGATCCCAATGATTTCTGAAGGCTGGTTTGTGTGGAGAGGAAAATGAAGAGCTGACCAATATTGAGTGGATAGCCCATTGAACAGCACTTCTGCGAGTTGAACATGCCTCTGAAAACCAGTATTGAGTTACTTGGACATTCACCAGTGGTGTAACGAAAACCTGCCGGGAGTGGAGGTTCAGATGAATTCCAGATTCGCAGTGAATGAATGGAACATTCTCTAGTGGTGATTCCAATGATTTCTGAAGGCTGGGTTTTGTGGACACGAAAATGTAGAGCTGAACAGGGTGGAGTGGATAGCCAAATGAACAGCACGTCTCTTAGTATGAACAGGCCACTGAAAACCAGCATTGGCTTACTTGGACATTCACAAGTGGTGTAACGATAACCCGCCGGGAGTTGAGAGTCAGATGAATTTAAGATTCGCAGTGAATGAACGGAACATTCTGTGGAGGAGATACCAATTATTTCTGAAGGTTGGGTTATGAGGACAGGAAAATGTAGAGCTGAATAGGGTTGGGTGGATAGCAAATTGAACAGCACGGCTGAGAGTATAAGCAGGCGGCTTAAAACCTGCATTGGCTTCCTTGGACATATACCAGTGGTGTCACGAAAACCTGCCGGGAGTGGAGACTCTGATGAATTCCAGATTCGCGTGATTGAATGGAACATTCTGTAGTGGAGATTGCCAAGATTTAGAAATCTGGATAGTCTGGACAGGATATGGAAGAGCTGACCGATGTTGAGTGGATAGCCAGTGAACAGCACGGTTTCGAGTGTGAACAGACCACTAAGAAGCAGCATTGCATTACTTGGACATTCATCAGTGGTGTAACGAAAGCCTTCCTGGAATGCAGATTCAGATTATTTCCAGATTCACAGTGAATGAATGGAAATTTCTGTAGTAGAGATTCCAATGATTTCTGAACGCTGGGTTGTGTGGACAGGAAAATGAAGAGCTGACTAGGTTTGACTGGATTGCCAGTTGAACAGCAAGGCTGTGAGTGTGAACAGCCGCTGAAAACCAGCATTGGATTACCTGGTCATTCACCAGTGTTGTTAGGAAAATCTGCCTGGTGTGGAGAGTCAGAGGAATTCCAGATTCGCAGGGAACGAATGGAACATTCTGAAGTGGAGATAAGAATGATTTCTGAAGGCTCGGTGTGTGGAAGGAAAATCAAGAGCTAACCAGCGTTCACTGGATAGCCAATTGAACAGCACGGCTGCGAGTGTTAACACGCAGCTGAAACCAGCCTTGGGTTGCTTGGACATTCACCAGTGGTGAAACGAAAACCTGCTGGGAGTGGAGAACAAGATGAATTCAAGATTCGCGTGAATGAATGAAACATTCTGTAGTGTAGATTGCAATGGTTTCTGAGGTTTGTATTGTCTGAACTGGAAAAAGAAGAACTCACCAGTGTTGAGTCGCTAGACCGTGAACAGCACGGGTTCGAGTGTGAATAGACCGCTGAAAACCATCATTGCGTTACTTGAACATTCAGCAGTGGTGCAATGAAAACCTGCCGGGAGTGGAGATTCAGATGAATTCCAGATTCGCAGTGAATGCATGGAACATTCTCTAGTGGTGATTCCAATGATTTCTGAAGGCTGGGTTTTGTGGACACGAAAATGTAGAGCTGAACAGGGTGGAATGGATAGCCAAATGAACAGCACGTCTCGTAGTAAGAACAGGCCACTGAAAACCAGCTTTGGCTTAATTGGACATTCACAAGTGGTGTAACGAAAACCTGACGGGAGTTGAGAATTAGATGAATTTCAGATTTGCAGTCAATGAATGGAACATTCTGTGGAGGAGATACCAATTGTTTCTGAAGTTTGGGTTATGTGGACAGGAAAATGGAGCTGAAGAGGGTTGAGTGGATAGCAAATTGAACAGCACGGCTGAGAGTATGAGCAGGCCACTTAAAACCAGCATTGGCTTACTTGGATATTTACCAGTGGTGTCACGAAAACCTGCCGGGAGTGGAGATTCAGATGAGTTCCAGATTCGCTGTGAATGAATGGAACATTCTGTAGTGGAGATAACAATGATTTCTCCAGTCTCTGTGGTGTGGACAGGAAAATGTAGAGCTGGCCAGGGTTGAGTGGATAGCCAATTGAACAGCACCACTGCGCTTGTGAAGAAAACACTTAAAACATTGGGTTACTTGGACATTCAACAGTGGTGTAACGAAAACCTGCCGGGAGTGGAGGTTCAGAGGAATTCCAGATTCGCAGTGAATGAATGGAACATTCTCTAGTGGAGATTCCAATGATTTCTGAAGGCTGGGTCGTGTGGAAGGAAAATCAAGAACTAATCAGGATTTAGTGGAAAGCCAATTGTATAGCATGGCTGCGAGTGTGAACATGCAGCTGAAAACCAGCATTGGGTTACTTGGACATTCATCAGTGGTGTAAGGAAAACCTGCATGGAGTGGAGAGTCAGTTGAATTCCACATTCGCAGTGAATGAATGGAACATTCTGTAGAGGAGATTCCAATGATTTCTGAAGCCTGTGTTGTGTGGACAGGAAAATGAAGAGCTGACCAGGCTTGAATCGATAGCCAAGTAAACAGCAGGGCTGCGAATATGAACAGGCCGCTGAAAACCAGCATTGGGTTACTTGGACATTCAACAGTGGTGTAATGAAAACCTGCGTGGAGTTGAGAGTCAGATGAATTCCAGATTCGCAGTGAATGAATGGAACATTCTGTAGTGGAGATAACAAAGATTTCTGAAGGCTGGTAGTGTGGTGGGACAATGAAGAGCTGAACAGGGTGGAGTGAATTGTCAATTAAACAGCACGGCTGCGAGTATGAACAGGCCTCTGAAAACCAGCATTGGCTTACTTGGACATTCACAAGTGGTGTAATGTTAACCAGGCGGGAGTGGAGAATCAGATAAACTCCAGACTCGCAGTGAATGAATGGAACATTCTGTAGTGGAGATTGCAATGATTTCTGAAATCTGGATTGTGGGGACACGAAAATGAAGAGCTGACCAGTGTTGAGTGGATAGCCTGTAAAAAGCCTCGGCTTCGAATGTGAACAGACCACTGAAAACCAGTATTGCATTACTTCGACTTTCAGCAGTGGTGTAACGAAAGCCTGCGTGGAGTGCAGATTCAGATGAATTCCAGATTCCCAGTGAATGAATGGAACATCCTGTAGTGGAGATTACAATGATTTCTGAAGGCTGGGTTGTGTGCACAGGAAAATGAGGAGCAAAACAGGTTGAGTGGATAGCCAATTGAACAGCACGACTGCGAACATGAACAGGCCTCTGAAAACCAGCATTGTTTTACTTGGACATTCACAAGTGGTGTAAGATAAATCTGCAGGTAGTGGAGATTCAGTTGAATTCCAGATTCGCAGTGAATGAATGGAACATTCTGTACTGGAGATTGCAATGATTTCTCAAGTCTGGATTGTTTGGACATGAAAATGAAGAGCTGACCACAGTTGTGTGGATACCCAGTAAAAAGCAGGGCTTAGAGTGTGAACAGACCGCTGAAAACCAGCATTGTGTTACTTGGACATTCATAAGTGGTGTAATGAAAGCCTACCTGGAGTGCAGATTCAGATGAATTCCAGATTGGCAGTGAATGAATGGAACATTCTGTACTGGCGATTCCAATGATTTCTGAAGTCTGATATTGTGGAAAAGAAAATGAAAGGCTGACCAGGTTTGAGTGGATAGACAATTGAACAGCACACTGCGAGTGTGAAAAGGCGGCTGAAAACCAGCATTGGATTACTTGGTCATTCACCAGTGCTGTAATGAAAACCTGCCTGGAGCGGAGAGTCAGATGAATTGCAGAATCGCAGTGAATGAATGGAACAGTCTGTAGTGGAGATCCCAATGATTTCTGAAGGCTGGTTTGTGTGGAGAGGAAAATGAAGAGCTGACCAATATTGAGTGGATAGCCCATTGAACAGCACTTCTGCGAGTTGAACATGCCTCTGAAAACCAGTATTGAGTTACTTGGACATTCACCAGTGGTGTAACGAAAACCTGCCGGGAGTGGAGGTTCAGATGAATTCCAGATTCGCAGTGAATGAATGGAACATTCTCTAGTGGTGATTCCAATGATTTCTGAAGGCTGGGTTTTGTGGACACGAAAATGTAGAGCTGAACAGGGTGGAGTGGATAGCCAAATGAACAGCACGTCTCTTAGTATGAACAGGCCACTGAAAACCAGCATTGGCTTACTTGGACATTCACAAGTGGTGTAACGATAACCCGCCGGGAGTTGAGAGTCAGATGAATTTAAGATTCGCAGTGAATTAACGGAACATTCTGTGGAGGAGATACCAATTATTTCTGATGGTTGGGTTATGAGGACAGGAAAATGTAGAGCTGAATAGGGTTGGGTGGATAGCAAATTGAACAGCACGGCTGAGAGTATAAGCAGGCGGCTTAAAACCAGCATTGGCTTCCTTGGACATATACCAGTGGTGTCACGAAAACCTGCCGGGAGTGGAGACTCTGATGAATTCCAGATTCGCGTGATTGAATGGAACATTCTGTAGTGGAGATTGCCAAGATTTAGAAATCTGGATAGTCTGGACAGGATATTGAAGAGCTGACCAATGTTGAGTGGATAGCCAGTGAACAGCACGGTTTCGAGTGTGAACAGACCACTAAGAAGCAGCATTGCATTACTTGGACATTCATCAGTGGTGTAACGAAAGCCTTCCTGGAATGCAGATTCAGATTATTTCCAGATTCACAGTGAATGAATGGAAATTTCTGTAGTAGAGATTCCAATGATTTCTGAACGCTGGGTTGTGTGGACAGGAAAATGAAGAGCTGACTAGGTTTGACTGGATTGCCAATTGAACAGCAAGGCTGTGAGTGTGAACAGCCGCTGAAAACCAGCATTGGATTACCTGGTCATTCACCAGTGTTGTTAGGAAAATCTGCCTGGTGTGGAGAGTCAGAGGAATTCCAGATTCGCAGGGAACGAATGGAACATTCTGAAGTGGAGATAAGAATGATTTCTGAAGGCTCGGTGTGTGGAAGGAAAATCAAGAGCTAACCAGCGTTCACTGGATAGCCAATTGAACAGCACGGCTGCGAGTGTTAACACGCAGCTGAAACCAGCCTTGGGTTGCTTGGACATTCACCAGTGGTGAAACGAAAACCTGCTGGGAGTGGAGAACAAGATGAATTCAAGATTCGCGTGAATGAATGAAACATTCTGTAGTGTAGATTGCAATGGTTTCTGAGGTTTGTATTGTCTGAACTGGAAAAAGAAGAACTCACCAGTGTTGAGTCGCTAGACCGTGAACAGCACGGGTTCGAGTGTGAATAGACCGCTGAAAACCATCATTGCGTTACTTGAACATTCAGCAGTGGTGCAATGAAAACCTGCCGGGAGTGGAGATTCAGATGAATTCCAGATTCGCAGTGAATGAATGGAACATTCTCTAGTGGTGATTCCAATGATTTCTGAAGGCTGGGTTTTGTGGACACGAAAATGTAGAGCTGAACAGGGTGGAATGGATAGCCAAATGAACAGCACGTCTCGTAGTAAGAACAGGCCACTGAAAACCAGCTTTGGCTTAATTGGACATTCACAAGTGGTGTAACGAAAACCTGACGGGAGTTGAGAATTAGATGAATTTCAGATTTGCAGTCAATGACTGGAACATTCTGTGGAGGAGATACCAATTGTTTCTGAAGTTTGGGTTATGTGGACAGGAAAATGGAGCTGAAGAGGGTTGAGTGGATAGCAAATTGAACAGCACGGCTGAGAGTATGAGCAGGCCACTTAAAACCAGCATTGGCTTACTTGGATATTTACCAGTGGTGTCACGAAAACCTGCCGGGAGTGGAGATTCAGATGAATTCCAGATTCGCTGTGAATGAATGGAACATTCTGTAGTGGAGATAACAATGATTTCTCCAGTCTCTGTGGTGTGGACAGGAAAATGTAGAGCTGGCCAGGGTTGAGTGGATAGCCAATTGAACAGCACCACTGCGCTTGTGAAGAAAACACTTAAAACATTGGGTTACTTGGACATTCAACAGTGGTGTAACGAAAACCTGCCGGGAGTGGAGGTTCAGAGGAATTCCAGATTCGCAGTGAATGAATGGAACATTCTCTAGTGGAGATTCCAATGATTTCTGAAGGCTGGGTCGTGTGGAAGGAAAATCAAGAACTAATCAGGATTTAGTGGAAAGCCAATTGTATAGCATGGCTGCGAGTGTGAACATGCAGCTGAAAACCAGCATTGGGTTACTTGGACATTCATCAGTGGTGTAAGGAAAACCTGCATGGAGTGGAGAGTCAGTTGAATTCCACATTCGCAGTGAATGAATGGAACATTCTGTAGAGGAGATTCCAATGATTTCTGAAGCCTGTGTTGTGTGGACAGGAAAATGAAGAGCTGACCAGGCTTGAATCGATAGCCAAGTAAACAGCAGGGCTGCGAATATGAACAGGCCGCTGAAAACCAGCATTGGGTTACTTGGACATTCAACAGTGGTGTAATGAAAACCTGCGTGGAGTTGAGAGTCAGATGAATTCCAGATTCGCAGTGAATGAATGGAACATTCTGTAGTGGAGATAACAAAGATTTCTGAAGGCTGGTAGTGTGGTGGGACAATGAAGAGCTGAACAGGGTGGAGTGAATTGTCAATTAAACAGCACGGCTGCGAGTATGAACAGGCCTCTGAAAACCAGCATTGGCTTACTTGGACATTCACAAGTGGTGTAATGTTAACCAGGCGGGAGTGGAGAATCAGATAAACTCCAGACTCGCAGTGAATGAATGGAACATTCTGTAGTGGAGATTGCAATGATTTCTGAAATCTGGATTGTGGGGACACGAAAATGAAGAGCTGACCAGTGTTGAGTGGATAGCCTGTAAAAAGCCTCGGCTTCGAATGTGAACAGACCACTGAAAACCAGTATTGCATTACTTCGACTTTCAGCAGTGGTGTAACGAAAGCCTGCGTGGAGTGCAGATTCAGATGAATTCCAGATTCCCAGTGAATGAATGGAACATCCTGTAGTGGAGATTACAATGATTTCTGAAGGCTGGGTTGTGTGCACAGGAAAATGAGGAGCAAAACAGGTTGAGTGGATAGCCAATTGAACAGCACGACTGCGAACATGAACAGGCCTCTGAAAACCAGCATTGTTTTACTTGGACATTCACAAGTGGTGTAAGATAAATCTGCAGGTAGTGGAGATTCAGTTGAATTCCAGATTCGCAGTGAATGAATGGAACATTCTGTACTGGAGATTGCAATGATTTCTCATGTCTGGATTGTTTGGACATGAAAATGAAGAGCTGACCACAGTTGTGTGGATACCCAGTAAAAAGCAGGGCTTAGAGTGTGAACAGACCGCTGAAAACCAGCATTGTGTTACTTGGACATTCATAAGTGGTGTAATGAAAGCCTACCTGGAGTGCAGATTCAGATGAATTCCAGATTGGCAGTGAATGAATGGAACATTCTGTACTGGCGATTCCAATGATTTCTGAAGTCTGATATTGTGGAAAAGAAAATGAAAGGCTGACCAGGTTTGAGTGGATAGACAATTGAACAGCACACTGCGAGTGTGAAAAGGCGGCTGAAAACCAGCATTGGATTACTTGGTCATTCACCAGTGCTGTAATGAAAACCTGCCTAGAGCCGAGAGTCAGATGAATTGCAGAATCGCAGTGAATGAATGGAACAGTCTGTAGTGGAGATCCCAATGATTTCTGAAGGCTGGTTTGTGTGGAGAGGAAAATGAAGAGCTGACCAATATTGAGTGGATAGCCCATTGAACAGCACTTCTGCGAGTTGAACATGCCTCTGAAAACCAGTATTGAGTTACTTGGACATTCACCAGTGGTGTAACGAAAACCTGCCGGGAGTGGAGGTTCAGATGAATTCCAGATTCGCAGTGAATGAATGGAACATTCTCTAGTGGTGATTCCAATGATTTCTGAAGGCTGGGTTTTGTGGACACGAAAATGTAGAGCTGAACAGGGTGGAGTGGATAGCCAAATGAACAGCACGTCTCTTAGTATGAACAGGCCACTGAAAACCAGCATTGGCTTACTTGGACATTCACAAGTGGTGTAACGATAACCCGCCGGGAGTTGAGAGTCAGATGAATTTAAGATTCGCAGTGAATGAACGGAACATTCTGTGGAGGAGATACCAATTATTTCTGAAGGTTGGGTTATGAGGACAGGAAAATGTAGAGCTGAATAGGGTTGGGTGGATAGCAAATTGAACAGCACGGCTGAGAGTATAAGCAGGCGGCTTAAAACCAGCATTGGCTTCCTTGGACATATACCAGTGGTGTCACGAAAACCTGCCGGGAGTGGAGACTCTGATGAATTCCAGATTCGCGTGATTGAATGGAACATTCTGTAGTGGAGATTGCCAAGATTTAGAAATCTGGATAGTCTGGACAGGATATGGAAGAGCTGACCGATGTTGAGTGGATAGCCAGTGAACAGCACGGTTTCGAGTGTGAACAGACCACTAAGAAGCAGCATTGCATTACTTGGACATTCATCAGTGGTGTAACGAAAGCCTTCCTGGAATGCAGATTCAGATTATTTCCAGATTCACAGTGAATGAATGGAAATTTCTGTAGTAGAGATTCCAATGATTTCTGAACGCTTGGTTGTGTGGACAGGAAAATGAAGAGCTGACTAGGTTTGACTGGATTGCCAGTTGAACAGCAAGGCTGTGAGTGTGAACAGCCGCTGAAAACCAGCATTGGATTACCTGGTCATTCACCAGTGTTGTTAGGAAAATCTGCCTGGTGTGGAGAGTCAGAGGAATTCCAGATTCGCAGGGAACGAATGGAACATTCTGAAGTGGAGATAAGAATGATTTCTGAAGGCTCGGTGTGTGGAAGGAAAATCAAGAGCTAACCAGCGTTCACTGGATAGCCAATTGAACAGCACGGCTGCGAGTGTTAACACGCAGCTGAAACCAGCCTTGGGTTGCTTGGACATTCACCAGTGGTGAAACGAAAACCTGCTGGGAGTGGAGAACAAGATGAATTCAAGATTCGCGTGAATGAATGAAACATTCTGTAGTGTAGATTGCAATGGTTTCTGAGGTTTGTATTGTCTGAACTGGAAAAAGAAGAACTCACCAGTGTTGAGTCGCTAGACCGTGAACAGCACGCGTTCGAGTGTGAATAGACCGCTGAAAACCATCATTGCGTTACTTGAACATTCAGCAGTGGTGCAATGAAAACCTGCCGGGAGTGGAGATTCAGATGAATTCCAGATTCGCAGTGAATGAATGGAACATTCTCTAGTGGTGATTCCAATGATTTCTGAAGGCTGGGTTTTGTGGACACGAAAATGTAGAGCTGAACAGGGTGGAATGGATAGCCAAATGAACAGCACGTCTCGTAGTAAGAACAGGCCACTGAAAACCAGCTTTGGCTTAATTGGACATTCACAAGTGGTGTAACGAAAACCTGACGGGAGTTGAGAATTAGATGAATTTCAGATTTGCAGTCAATGAATGGAACATTCTGTGGAGGAGATACCAATTGTTTCTGAAGTTTGGGTTATGTGGACAGGAAAATGGAGCTGAAGAGGGTTGAGTGGATAGCAAATTGAACAGCACGGCTGAGAGTATGAGCAGGCCACTTAAAACCAGCATTGGCTTACTTGGATATTTACCAGTGGTGTCACGAAAACCTGCCGGGAGTGGAGATTCAGATGAATTCCAGATTCGCTGTGAATGAATGGAACATTCTGTAGTGGAGATAACAATGATTTCTCCAGTCTCTGTGGTGTGGACAGGAAAATGTAGAGCTGGCCAGGGTTGAGTGGATAGCCAATTGAACAGCACCACTGCGCTTGTGAAGAAAACACTTAAAACATTGGGTTACTTGGACATTCAACAGTGGTGTAACGAAAACCTGCCGGGAGTGGAGGTTCAGAGGAATTCCAGATTCGCAGTGAATGAATGGAACATTCTCTAGTGGAGATTCCAATGATTTCTGAAGGCTGGGTCGTGTGGAAGGAAAATCAAGAACTAATCAGGATTTAGTGGAAAGCCAATTGTATAGCATGGCTGCGAGTGTGAACATGCAGCTGAAAACCAGCATTGGGTTACTTGGACATTCATCAGTGGTGTAAGGAAAACCTGCATGGAGTGGAGAGTCAGTTGAATTCCACATTCGCAGTGAATGAATGGAACATTCTGTAGAGGAGATTCCAATGATTTCTGAAGCCTGTGTTGTGTGGACAGGAAAATGAAGAGCTGACCAGGCTTGAATCGATAGCCAAGTAAACAGCAGGGCTGCGAATATGAACAGGCCGCTGAAAACCAGCATTGGGTTACTTGGACATTCAACAGTGGTGTAATGAAAACCTGCGTGGAGTTGAGAGTCAGATGAATTCCAGATTCGCAGTGAATGAATGGAACATTCTGTAGTGGAGATAACAAAGATTTCTGAAGGCTGGTAGTGTGGTGGGACAATGAAGAGCTGAACAGGGTGGAGTGAATTGTCAATTAAACAGCACGGCTGCGAGTATGAACAGGCCTCTGAAAACCAGCATTGGCTTACTTGGACATTCACAAGTGGTGTAATGTTAACCAGGCGGGAGTGGAGAATCAGATAAACTCCAGACTCGCAGTGAATGAATGGAACATTCTGTAGTGGAGATTGCAATGATTTCTGAAATCTGGATTGTGGGGACACGAAAATGAAGAGCTGACCAGTGTTGAGTGGATAGCCTGTAAAAAGCCTCGGCTTCGAATGTGAACAGACCACTGAAAACCAGTATTGCATTACTTCGACTTTCAGCAGTGGTGTAACGAAAGCCTGCGTGGAGTGCAGATTCAGATGAATTCCAGATTCCCAGTGAATGAATGGAACATCCTGTAGTGGAGATTACAATGATTTCTGAAGGCTGGGTTGTGTGCACAGGAAAATGAGGAGCAAAACAGGTTGAGTGGATAGCCAATTGAACAGCACGACTGCGAACATGAACAGGCCTGTGAAAACCAGCATTGTTTTACTTGGACATTCACAAGTGGTGTAAGATAAATCTGCAGGTAGTGGAGATTCAGTTGAATTCCAGATTCGCAGTGAATGAATGGAACATTCTGTACTGGAGATTGCAATGATTTCTCAAGTCTGGATTGTTTGGACATGAAAATGAAGAGCTGACCACAGTTGTGTGGATACCCAGTAAAAAGCAGGGCTTAGAGTGTGAACAGACCGCTGAAAACCAGCATTGTGTTACTTGGACATTCATAAGTGGTGTAATGAAAGCCTACCTGGAGTGCAGATTCAGATGAATTCCAGATTGGCAGTGAATGAATGGAACATTCTGTACTGGCGATTCCAATGATTTCTGAAGTCTGATATTGTGGAAAAGAAAATGAAAGGCTGACCAGGTTTGAGTGGATAGACAATTGAACAGCACACTGCGAGTGTGAAAAGGCGGCTGAAAACCAGCATTGGATTACTTGGTCATTCACCAGTGCTGTAATGAAAACCTGCCTGGAGCGGAGAGTCAGATGAATTGCAGAATCGCAGTGAATGAATGGAACAGTCTGTAGTGGAGATCCCAATGATTTCTGAAGGCTGGTTTGTGTGGAGAGGAAAATGAAGAGCTGACCAATATTGAGTGGATAGCCCATTGAACAGCACTTCTGCGAGTTGAACATGCCTCTGAAAACCAGTACTGAGTTACTTGGACATTCACCAGTGGTGTAACGAAAACCTGCCGGGAGTGGAGGTTCAGATGAATTCCAGATTCGCAGTGAATGAATGGAACATTCTCTAGTGGTGATTCCAATGATTTCTGAAGGCTGGGTTTTGTGGACACGAAAATGTAGAGCTGAACAGGGTGGAGTGGATAGCCAAATGAACAGCACGTCTCTTAGTATGAACAGGCCACTGAAAACCAGCATTGGCTTACTTGGACATTCACAAGTGGTGTAACGATAACCCGCCGGGAGTTGAGAGTCAGATGAATTTAAGATTCGCAGTGAATGAACGGAACATTCTGTGGAGGAGATACCAATTATTTCTGAAGGTTGGGTTATGAGGACAGGAAAATGTAGAGCTGAATAGGGTTGGGTGGATAGCAAATTGAACAGCACGGCTGAGAGTATAAGCAGGCGGCTTAAAACCAGCATTGGCTTCCTTGGACATATACCAGTGGTGTCACGAAAACCTGCCGGGAGTGGAGACTCTGATGAATTCCAGATTCGCGTGATTGAATGGAACATTCTGTAGTGGAGATTGCCAAGATTTAGAAATCTGGATAGTCTGGACAGGATATGGAAGAGCTGACCGATGTTGAGTGGATAGCCAGTGAACAGCACGGTTTCGAGTGTGAACAGACCACTAAGAAGCAGCATTGCATTACTTGGACATTCATCAGTGGTGTAACGAAAGCCTTCCTGGAATGCAGATTCAGATTATTTCCAGATTCACAGTGAATGAATGGAAATTTCTGTAGTAGAGATTCCAATGATTTCTGAACGCTGGGTTGTGTGGACAGGAAAATGAAGAGCTGACTAGGTTTGACTGGATTGCCAGTTGAACAGCAAGGCTGTGAGTGTGAACAGCCGCTGAAAACCAGCATTGGATTACCTGGTCATTCACCAGTGTTGTTAGGAAAATCTGCCTGGTGTGGAGAGTCAGAGGAATTCCAGATTCGCAGGGAACGAATGGAACATTCTGAAGTGGAGATAAGAATGATTTCTGAAGGCTCGGTGTGTGGAAGGAAAATCAAGAGCTAACCAGCGTTCACTGGATAGCCAATTGAACAGCACGGCTGCGAGTGTTAACACGCAGCTGAAACCAGCCTTGGGTTGCTTGGACATTCACCAGTGGTGAAACGAAAACCTGCTGGGAGTGGAGAACAAGATGAATTCAAGATTCGCGTGAATGAATGAAACATTCTGTAGTGTAGATTGCAATGATTTCTGGGGTTTGTATTGTCTGAACTGGAAAAAGAAGAACTCACCAGTGTTGAGTCGCTAGACCGTGAACAGCACGGGTTCGAGTGTGAATAGACCGCTGAAAACCATCATTGCGTTACTTGAACATTCAGCAGTGGTGCAATGAAAACCTGCCGGGAGTGGAGATTCAGATGAATTCCAGATTCGCAGTGAATGAATGGAACATTCTCTAGTGGTGATTCCAATGATTTCTGAAGGCTGGGTTTTGTGGACACGAAAATGTAGAGCTGAACAGGGTGGAATGGATAGCCAAATGAACAGCACGTCTCGTAGTAAGAACAGGCCACTGAAAACCAGCTTTGGCTTAATTGGACATTCACAAGTGGTGTAACGAAAACCTGACGGGAGTTGAGAATTAGATGAATTTCAGATTTGCAGTCAATGAATGGAACATTCTGTGGAGGAGATACCAATTGTTTCTGAAGTTTGGGTTATGTGGACAGGAAAATGGAGCTGAAGAGGGTTGAGTGGATAGCAAATTGAACAGCACGGCTGAGAGTATGAGCAGGCCACTTAAAACCAGCATTGGCTTACTTGGATATTTACCAGTGGTGTCACGAAAACCTGCCGGGAGTGGAGATTCAGATGAATTCCAGATTCGCTGTGAATGAATGGAACATTCTGTAGTGGAGATAACAATGATTTCTCCAGTCTCTGTGGTGTGGACAGGAAAATGTAGAGCTGGCCAGGGTTGAGTGGATAGCCAATTGAACAGCACCACTGCGCTTGTGAAGAAAACACTTAAAACATTGGGTTACTTGGACATTCAACAGTGGTGTAACGAAAACCTGCCGGGAGTGGAGGTTCAGAGGAATTCCAGATTCGCAGTGAATGAATGGAACATTCTCTAGTGGAGATTCCAATGATTTCTGAAGGCTGGGTCGTGTGGAAGGAAAATCAAGAACTAATCAGGATTTAGTGGAAAGCCAATTGTATAGCATGGCTGCGAGTGTGAACATGCAGCTGAAAACCAGCATTGGGTTACTTGGACATTCATCAGTGGTGTAAGGAAAACCTGCATGGAGTGGAGAGTCAGTTGAATTCCACATTCGCAGTGAATGAATGGAACATTCTGTAGAGGAGATTCCAATGATTTCTGAAGCCTGTGTTGTGTGGACAGGAAAATGAAGAGCTGACCAGGCTTGAATCGATAGCCAAGTAAACAGCAGGGCTGCGAATATGAACAGGCCGCTGAAAACCAGCATTGGGTTACTTGGACATTCAACAGTGGTGTAATGAAAACCTGCGTGGAGTTGAGAGTCAGATGAATTCCAGATTCGCAGTGAATGAATGGAACATTCTGTAGTGGAGATAACAAAGATTTCTGAAGGCTGGTAGTGTGGTGGGACAATGAAGAGCTGAACAGGGTGGAGTGAATTGTCAATTAAACAGCACGGCTGCGAGTATGAACAGGCCTCTGAAAACCAGCATTGGCTTACTTGGACATTCACAAGTGGTGTAATGTTAACCAGGCGGGAGTGGAGAATCAGATAAACTCCAGACTCGCAGTGAATGAATGGAACATTCTGTAGTGGAGATTGCAATGATTTCTGAAATCTGGATTGTGGGGACACGAAAATGAAGAGCTGACCAGTGTTGAGTGGATAGCCTGTAAAAAGCCTCGGCTTCGAATGTGAACAGACCACTGAAAACCAGTATTGCATTACTTCGACTTTCAGCAGTGGTGTAACGAAAGCCTGCGTGGAGTGCAGATTCAGATGAATTCCAGATTCCCAGTGAATGAATGGAACATTCTGTAGTGGTGATTCCAATGATTTCTGAAGGCTGGGTTTTGTGGACACGAAAATGTAGAGCTGAACAGGGTGGAATGGATAGCCAAATGAACAGCACGTCTCGTAGTAAGAACAGGCCACTGAAAACCAGCTTTGGCTTAATTGGACATTCACAAGTGGTGTAACGAAAACCTGACGGGAGTTGAGAATTAGATGAATTTCAGATTTGCAGTCAATGAATGGAACATTCTGTGGAGGAGATACCAATTGTTTCTGAAGTTTGGGTTATGTGGACAGGAAAATGGAGCTGAAGAGGGTTGAGTGGATAGCAAATTGAACAGCACGGCTGAGAGTATGAGCAGGCCACTTAAAACCAGCATTGGCTTACTTGGATATTTACCAGTGGTGTCACGAAAACCTGCCGGGAGTGGAGATTCAGATGAATTCCAGATTCGCTGTGAATGAATGGAACATTCTGTAGTGGAGATAACAATGATTTCTCCAGTCTCTGTGGTGTGGACAGGAAAATGTAGAGCTGGCCAGGGTTGAGTGGATAGCCAATTGAACAGCACCACTGCGCTTGTGAAGAAAACACTTAAAACATTGGGTTACTTGGACATTCAACAGTGGTGTAACGAAAACCTGCCGGGAGTGGAGGTTCAGAGGAATTCCAGATTCGCAGTGAATGAATGGAACATTCTCTAGTGGAGATTCCAATGATTTCTGAAGGCTGGGTCGTGTGGAAGGAAAATCAAGAACTAATCAGGATTTAGTGGAAAGCCAATTGTATAGCATGGCTGCGAGTGTGAACATGCAGCTGAAAACCAGCATTGGGTTACTTGGACATTCATCAGTGGTGTAAGGAAAACCTGCATGGAGTGGAGAGTCAGTTGAATTCCACATTCGCAGTGAATGAATGGAACATTCTGTAGAGGAGATTCCAATGATTTCTGAAGCCTGTGTTGTGTGGACAGGAAAATGAAGAGCTGACCAGGCTTGAATCGATAGCCAAGTAAACAGCAGGGCTGCGAATATGAACAGGCCGCTGAAAACCAGCATTGGGTTACTTGGACATTCAACAGTGGTGTAATGAAAACCTGCGTGGAGTTGAGAGTCAGATGAATTCCAGATTCGCAGTGAATGAATGGAACATTCTGTAGTGGAGATAACAAAGATTTTTGAAGGCTGGTAGTGTGGTGGGACAATGAAGAGCTGAACAGGGTGGAGTGAATTGTCAATTAAACAGCACGGCTGCGAGTATGAACAGGCCTCTGAAAACCAGCATTGGCTTACTTGGACATTCACAAGTGGTGTAATGTTAACCAGGCGGGAGTGGAGAATCAGATAAACTCCAGACTCGCAGTGAATGAATGGAACATTCTGTAGTGGAGATTGCAATGATTTCTGAAATCTGGATTGTGGGGACACGAAAATGAAGAGCTGACCAGTGTTGAGTGGATAGCCTGTAAAAAGCCTCGGCTTCGAATGTGAACAGACCACTGAAAACCAGTATTGCATTACTTCGACTTTCAGCAGTGGTGTAACGAAAGCCTGCGTGGAGTGCAGATTCAGATGAATTCCAGATTCCCAGTGAATGAATGGAACATCCTGTAGTGGAGATTACAATGATTTCTGAAGGCTGGGTTGTGTGCACAGGAAAATGAGGAGCAAAACAGGTTGAGTGGATAGCCAATTGAACAGCACGACTGCGAACATGAACAGGCCTCTGAAAACCAGCATTGTTTTACTTGGACATTCACAAGTGGTGTAAGATAAATCTGCAGGTAGTGGAGATTCAGTTGAATTCCAGATTCGCAGTGAATGAATGGAACATTCTGTACTGGAGATTGCAATGATTTCTCAAGTCTGGATTGTTTGGACATGAAAATGAAGAGCTGACCACAGTTGTGTGGATACCCAGTAAAAAGCAGGGCTTAGAGTGTGAACAGACCGCTGAAAACCAGCATTGTGTTACTTGGACATTCATAAGTGGTGTAATGAAAGCCTACCTGGAGTGCAGATTCAGATGAATTCCAGATTGGCAGTGAATGAATGGAACATTCTGTACTGGCGATTCCAATGATTTCTGAAGTCTGATATTGTGGAAAAGAAAATGAAAGGCTGACCAGGTTTGAGTGGATAGACAATTGAACAGCACACTGCGAGTGTGAAAAGGCGGCTGAAAACCAGCATTGGATTACTTGGTCATTCACCAGTGCTGTAATGAAAACCTGCCTGGAGCGGAGAGTCAGATGAATTGCAGAATCGCAGTGAATGAATGGAACAGTCTGTAGTGGAGATCCCAATGATTTCTGAAGGCTGGTTTGTGTGGAGAGGAAAATGAAGAGCTGACCAATATTGAGTGGATAGCCCATTGAACAGCACTTCTGCGAGTTGAACATGCCTCTGAAAACCAGTATTGAGTTACTTGGACATTCACCAGTGGTGTAACGAAAACCTGCCGGGAGTGGAGGTTCAGATGAATTCCAGATTCGCAGTGAATGAATGGAACATTCTCTAGTGGTGATTCCAATGATTTCTGAAGGCTGGGTTTTGTGGACACGAAAATGTAGAGCTGAACAGGGTGGAGTGGATAGCCAAATGAACAGCACGTCTCTTAGTATGAACAGGCCACTGAAAACCAGCATTGGCTTACTTGGACATTCACAAGTGGTGTAACGATAACCCGCCGGGAGTTGAGAGTCAGATGAATTTAAGATTCGCAGTGAATGAACGGAACATTCTGTGGAGGAGATACCAATTATTTCTGAAGGTTGGGTTATGAGGACAGGAAAATGTAGAGCTGAATAGGGTTGGGTGGATAGCAAATTGAACAGCACGGCTGAGAGTATAAGCAGGCGGCTTAAAACCTGCATTGGCTTCCTTGGACATATACCAGTGGTGTCACGAAAACCTGCCGGGAGTGGAGACTCTGATGAATTCCAGATTCGCGTGATTGAATGGAACATTCTGTAGTGGAGATTGCCAAGATTTAGAAATCTGGATAGTCTGGACAGGATATGGAAGAGCTGACCGATGTTGAGTGGATAGCCAGTGAACAGCACGGTTTCGAGTGTGAACAGACCACTAAGAAGCAGCATTGCATTACTTGGACATTCATCAGTGGTGTAACGAAAGCCTTCCTGGAATGCAGATTCAGATTATTTCCAGATTCACAGTGAATGAATGGAAATTTCTGTAGTAGACATTCCAATGATTTCTGAACGCTGGGTTGTGTGGACAGGAAAATGAAGAGCTGACTAGGTTTGACTGGATTGCCAGTTGAACAGCAAGGCTGTGAGTGTGAACAGCCGCTGAAAACCAGCATTGGATTACCTGGTCATTCACCAGTGTTGTTAGGAAAATCTGCCTGGTGTGGAGAGTCAGAGGAATTCCAGATTCGCAGGGAACGAATGGAACATTCTGAAGTGGAGATAAGAATGATTTCTGAAGGCTCGGTGTGTGGAAGGAAAATCAAGAGCTAACCAGCGTTCACTGGATAGCCAATTGAACAGCACGGCTGCGAGTGTTAACACGCAGCTGAAACCAGCCTTGGGTTGCTTGGACATTCACCAGTGGTGAAACGAAAACCTGCTGGGAGTGGAGAACAAGATGAATTCAAGATTCGCGTGAATGAATGAAACATTCTGTAGTGTAGATTGCAATGGTTTCTGAGGTTTGTATTGTCTGAACTGGAAAAAGAAGAACTCACCAGTGTTGAGTCGCTAGACCGTGAACAGCACGGGTTCGAGTGTGAATAGACCGCTGAAAACCATCATTGCGTTACTTGAACATTCAGCAGTGGTGCAATGAAAACCTGCCGGGAGTGGAGATTCAGATGAATTCCAGATTCGCAGTGAATGAATGGAACATTCTCTAGTGGTGATTCCAATGATTTCTGAAGGCTGGGTTTTGTGGACACGAAAATGTAGAGCTGAACAGGGTGGAATGGATAGCCAAATGAACAGCACGTCTCGTAGTAAGAACAGGCCACTGAAAACCAGCTTTGGCTTAATTGGACATTCACAAGTGGTGTAACGAAAACCTGACGGGAGTTGAGAATTAGATGAATTTCAGATTTGCAGTCAATGAATGGAACATTCTGTGGAGGAGATACCAATTGTTTCTGAAGTTTGGGTTATGTGGACAGGAAAATGGAGCTGAAGAGGGTTGAGTGGATAGCAAATTGAACAGCACGGCTGAGAGTATGAGCAGGCCACTTAAAACCAGCATTGGCTTACTTGGATATTTACCAGTGGTGTCACGAAAACCTGCCGGGAGTGGAGATTCAGATGAGTTCCAGATTCGCTGTGAATGAATGGAACATTCTGTAGTGGAGATAACAATGATTTCTCCAGTCTCTGTGGTGTGGACAGGAAAATGTAGAGCTGGCCAGGGTTGAGTGGATAGCCAATTGAACAGCACCACTGCGCTTGTGAAGAAAACACTTAAAACATTGGGTTACTTGGACATTCAACAGTGGTGTAACGAAAACCTGCCGGGAGTGGAGGTTCAGAGGAATTCCAGATTCGCAGTGAATGAATGGAACATTCTCTAGTGGAGATTCCAATGATTTCTGAAGGCTGGGTCGTGTGGAAGGAAAATCAAGAACTAATCAGGATTTAGTGGAAAGCCAATTGTATAGCATGGCTGCGAGTGTGAACATGCAGCTGAAAACCAGCATTGGGTTACTTGGACATTCATCAGTGGTGTAAGGAAAACCTGCATGGAGTGGAGAGTCAGTTGAATTCCACATTCGCAGTGAATGAATGGAACATTCTGTAGAGGAGATTCCAATGATTTCTGAAGCCTGTGTTGTGTGGACAGGAAAATGAAGAGCTGACCAGGCTTGAATCGATAGCCAAGTAAACAGCAGGGCTGCGAATATGAACAGGCCGCTGAAAACCAGCATTGGGTTACTTGGACATTCAACAGTGGTGTAATGAAAACCTGCGTGGAGTTGAGAGTCAGATGAATTCCAGATTCGCAGTGAATGAATGGAACATTCTGTAGTGGAGATAACAAAGATTTCTGAAGGCTGGTAGTGTGGTGGGACAATGAAGAGCTGAACAGGGTGGAGTGAATTGTCAATTAAACAGCACGGCTGCGAGTATGAACAGGCCTCTGAAAACCAGCATTGGCTTACTTGGACATTCACAAGTGGTGTAATGTTAACCAGGCGGGAGTGGAGAATCAGATAAACTCCAGACTCGCAGTGAATGAATGGAACATTCTGTAGTGGAGATTGCAATGATTTCTGAAATCTGGATTGTGGGGACACGAAAATGAAGAGCTGACCAGTGTTGAGTGGATAGCCTGTAAAAAGCCTCGGCTTCGAATGTGAACAGACCACTGAAAACCAGTATTGCATTACTTCGACTTTCAGCAGTGGTGTAACGAAAGCCTGCGTGGAGTGCAGATTCAGATGAATTCCAGATTCCCAGTGAATGAATGGAACATCCTGTAGTGGAGATTACAATGATTTCTGAAGGCTGGGTTGTGTGCACAGGAAAATGAGGAGCAAAACAGGTTGAGTGGATAGCCAATTGAACAGCACGACTGCGAACATGAACAGGCCTCTGAAAACCAGCATTGTTTTACTTGGACATTCACAAGTGGTGTAAGATAAATCTGCAGGTAGTGGAGATTCAGTTGAATTCCAGATTCGCAGTGAATGAATGGAACATTCTGTACTGGAGATTGCAATGATTTCTCAAGTCTGGATTGTTTGGACATGAAAATGAAGAGCTGACCACAGTTGTGTGGATACCCAGTAAAAAGCAGGGCTTAGAGTGTGAACAGACCGCTGAAAACCAGCATTGTGTTACTTGGACATTCATAAGTGGTGTAATGAAAGCCTACCTGGAGTGCAGATTCAGATGAATTCCAGATTGGCAGTGAATGAATGGAACATTCTGTACTGGCGATTCCAATGATTTCTGAAGTCTGATATTGTGGAAAAGAAAATGAAAGGCTGACCAGGTTTGAGTGGATAGACAATTGAACAGCACACTGCGAGTGTGAAAAGGCGGCTGAAAACCAGCATTGGATTACTTGGTCATTCACCAGTGCTGTAATGAAAACCTGCCTGGAGCGGAGAGTCAGATGAATTGCAGAATCGCAGTGAATGAATGGAACAGTCTGTAGTGGAGATCCCAATGATTTCTGAAGGCTGGTTTGTGTGGAGAGGAAAATGAAGAGCTGACCAATATTGAGTGGATAGCCCATTGAACAGCACTTCTGCGAGTTGAACATGCCTCTGAAAACCAGTATTGAGTTACTTGGACATTCACCAGTGGCGTAACGAAAACCTGCCGGGAGTGGAGGTTCAGATGAATTCCAGATTCGCAGTGAATGAATGGAACATTCTCTAGTGGTGATTCCAATGATTTCTGAAGGCTGGGTTTTGTGGACACGAAAATGTAGAGCTGAACAGGGTGGAGTGGATAGCCAAATGAACAGCACGTCTCTTAGTATGAACAGGCCACTGAAAACCAGCATTGGCTTACTTGGACATTCACAAGTGGTGTAACGATAACCCGCCGGGAGTTGAGAGTCAGATGAATTTAAGATTCGCAGTGAATTAACGGAACATTCTGTGGAGGAGATACCAATTATTTCTGATGGTTGGGTTATGAGGACAGGAAAATGTAGAGCTGAATAGGGTTGGGTGGATAGCAAATTGAACAGCACGGCTGAGAGTATAAGCAGGCGGCTTAAAACCAGCATTGGCTTCCTTGGACATATACCAGTGGTGTCACGAAAACCTGCCGGGAGTGGAGACTCTGATGAATTCCAGATTCGCGTGATTGAATGGAACATTCTGTAGTGGAGATTGCCAAGATTTAGAAATCTGGATAGTCTGGACAGGATATTGAAGAGCTGACCAATGTTGAGTGGATAGCCAGTGAACAGCACGGTTTCGAGTGTGAACAGACCACTAAGAAGCAGCATTGCATTACTTGGACATTCATCAGTGGTGTAACGAAAGCCTTCCTGGAATGCAGATTCAGATTATTTCCAGATTCACAGTGAATGAATGTAAATTTCTGTAGTAGAGATTCCAATGATTTCTGAACGCTGGGTTGTGTGGACAGGAAAATGAAGAGCTGACTAGGTTTGACTGGATTGCCAATTGAACAGCAAGGCTGTGAGTGTGAACAGCCGCTGAAAACCAGCATTGGATTACCTGGTCATTCACCAGTGTTGTTAGGAAAATCTGCCTGGTGTGGAGAGTCAGAGGAATTCCAGATTCGCAGGGAACGAATGGAACATTCTGAAGTGGAGATAAGAATGATTTCTGAAGGCTCGGTGTGTGGAAGGAAAATCAAGAGCTAACCAGCGTTCACTGGATAGCCAATTGAACAGCACGGCTGCGAGTGTTAACACGCAGCTGAAACCAGCCTTGGGTTGCTTGGACATTCACCAGTGGTGAAACGAAAACCTGCTGGGAGTGGAGAACAAGATGAATTCAAGATTCGCGTGAATGAATGAAACATTCTGTAGTGTAGATTGCAATGGTTTCTGAGGTTTGTATTGTCTGAACTGGAAAAAGAAGAACTCACCAGTGTTGAGTCGCTAGACCGTGAACAGCACGGGTTCGAGTGTGAATAGACCGCTGAAAACCATCATTGCGTTACTTGAACATTCAGCAGTGGTGCAATGAAAACCTGCCGGGAGTGGAGGTTCAGATGAATTCCAGATTCGCAGTGAATGAATGGAACATTCTCTAGTGGTGATTCCAATGATTTCTGAAGGCTGGGTTTTGTGGACACGAAAATGTAGAGCTGAACAGGGTGGAATGGATAGCCAAATGAACAGCACGTCTCGTAGTAAGAACAGGCCACTGAAAACCAGCTTTGGCTTAATTGGACATTCACAAGTGGTGTAACGAAAACCTGACGGGAGTTGAGAATTAGATGAATTTCAGATTTGCAGTCAATGAATGGAACATTCTGTGGAGGAGATACCAATTGTTTCTGAAGTTTGGGTTATGTGGACAGGAAAATGGAGCTGAAGAGGGTTGAGTGGATAGCAAATTGAACAGCACGGCTGAGAGTATGAGCAGGCCACTTAAAACCAGCATTGGCTTACTTGGATATTTACCAGTGGTGTCACGAAAACCTGCCGGGAGTGGAGATTCAGATGAATTCCAGATTCGCTGTGAATGAATGGAACATTTTGTAGTGGAGATAACAATGATTTCTCCAGTCTCTGTGGTGTGGACAGGAAAATGTAGAGCTGGCCAGGGTTGAGTGGATAGCCAATTGAACAGCACCACTGCGCTTGTGAAGAAAACACTTAAAACATTGGGTTACTTGGACATTCAACAGTGGTGTAACGAAAACCTGCCAGGAGTGGAGGTTCAGAGGAATTCCAGATTCGCAGTGAATGAATGGAACATTCTCTAGTGGAGATTCCAATGATTTCTGAAGGCTGGGTCGTGTGGAAGGAAAATCAAGAACTAATCAGGATTTAGTGGAAAGCCAATTGTATAGCATGGCTGCGAGTGTGAACATGCAGCTGAAAACCAGCATTGGGTTACTTGGACATTCATCAGTGGTGTAAGGAAAACCTGCATGGAGTGGAGAGTCAGTTGAATTCCACATTCGCAGTGAATGAATGGAACATTCTGTAGAGGAGATTCCAATGATTTCTGAAGCCTGTGTTGTGTGGACAGGAAAATGAAGAGCTGACCAGGCTTGAATCGATAGCCAAGTAAACAGCAGGGCTGCGAATATGAACAGGCCGCTGAAAACCAGCATTGGGTTACTTGGACATTCAACAGTGGTGTAATGAAAACCTGCGTGGAGTTGAGAGTCAGATGAATTCCAGATTCGCAGTGAATGAATGGAACATTCTGTAGTGGAGATAACAAAGATTTCTGAAGGCTGGTAGTGTGGTGGGACAATGAAGAGCTGAACAGGGTAGAGTGAATTGTCAATTAAACAGCACGGCTGCGAGTATGAACAGGCCTCTGAAAACCAGCATTGGCTTACTTGGACATTCACAAGTGGTGTAATGTTAACCAGGCGGGAGTGGAGAATCAGATAAACTCCAGACTCGCAGTGAATGAATGGAACATTCTGTAGTGGAGATTGCAATGATTTCTGAAATCTGGATTGTGGGGACACGAAAATGAAGAGCTGACCAGTGTTGAGTGGATAGCCTGTAAAAAGCCTCGGCTTCGAATGTGAACAGACCACTGAAAACCAGTATTGCATTACTTCGACTTTCAGCAGTGGTGTAACGAAAGCCTGCGTGGAGTGCAGATTCAGATGAATTCCAGATTCCCAGTGAATGAATGGAACATCCTGTAGTGGAGATTACAATGATTTCTGAAGGCTGGGTTGTGTGCACAGGAAAATGAGGAGCAAAACAGGTTGAGTGGATAGCCAATTGAACAGCACGACTGCGAATATGAACAGGCCTCTGAAAACCAGCATTGTTTTACTTGGACATTCACAAGTGGTGTAAGATAAATCTGCAGGTAGTGGAGATTCAGTTGAATTCCAGATTCGCAGTGAATGAATGGAACATTCTGTACTGGAGATTGCAATGATTTCTCAAGTCTGGATTGTTTGGACATGAAAATGAAGAGCTGACCACAGTTGTTGGATACCCAGTAAAAAGCAGGGCTTAGAGTGTGAACAGACTGCTGAAAACCAGCATTGTGTTACTTGGACATTCATAAGTGGTGTAATGAAAGCCTACCTGGAGTGCAGATTCAGATGAATTCCAGATTGGAAGTGAATGAATGGAACATTCTGTACTGGCGAATCCAATGATTTCTGAAGTCTGATATTGTGGAAAAGAAAATGAAAGGCTGACCAGGTTTGAGTGGATAGACAATTGAACAGCACACTGCGAGTGTGAAAAGGCAGCTGAAAACCAGCATTGGATTACTTGGTCATTCACCAGTGCTGTAATGAAAACCTGCCTGGAGCGGAGAGTCAGATGAATTGCAGAATCGCAGTGAATGAATGGAACAGTCTGTAGTGGAGATCCCAATGATTTCTGAAGGCTGGTTTGTGTGGAGAGGAAAATGAAGAGCTGACAAATATTGAGTGGATAGCCCATTGAACAGCACTTCTGCGAGTTGAACATGCCTCTGAAAACCAGTATTGAGTTACTTGGACATTCACCAGTGGCGTAACGAAAACCTGCCGGGAGTGGAGGTTCAGATGAATTCCAGATTCGCAGTGTATGAATGGAACATTCTCTAGTGGTGATTCCAATGATTTCTGAAGGCTGGGTTTTGTGGACACGAAAATGTAGAGCTGAACAGGGTGGAGTTGATAGCCAAATGAACAGCACGTCTCTTAGTATGAACAGGCCACTGAAAACCAGCATTGGCTTACTTGGACATTCACAAGTGGTGTAACGATAACCCGCCGGGAGTTGAGAGTCAGATGAATTTAAGATTCGCAGTGAATGAACGGAACATTCTGTGGAGGAGATACCAATTATTTCTGAAGGTTGGGTTATGAGGACAGGAAAATGTAGAGCTGAATAGGGTTGGGTGGATAGCAAATTGAACAGCACGGCTGAGTGTGTTAGCAGGCGGCTTAAAACCAGCATTGTCTTCCTTGGACATTTACCAGTGGTGTCACGAAAACCTTCCAGGAGTGGAGACTCTGATGAATTCCAGATTCGCGTGACTGAATGGAACATTCTGTAGTGGTGATTGCCAACATTTAGAAATCTGGATAGTCTGGACAGGATATTGAAGAGCTGACCGATATTGAGTGGATAGCCAATGAACAGCACGGTTTCGAGTGTGAACAGACCACTAAGAAGCAGCATTGCATTACTTGGACATTCATCAGTGGTGTAACGAAAGCCTTCCTGGAATGCAGATTCAGATTATTTCCAGATTCACAGTGAATGAATGGAAATTTCTGTAGTAGAGATTCCAATGATTTCTGAACGCTGGGTTGTGTGGACAGGAAAATGAAGAGCTGACTAGGTTTGACTGGATTGCCAATTGAACAGCAAGGCTGTGAGTGTGAACAGCCGCTGAAAACCAGCATTGGATTACCTGGTCATTCACCAGTGTTGTTAGGAAAATCTGCCTGGTGTGGAGAGTCAGAGGAATTCCAGATTCGCAGGGAACGAATGGAACATTCTGAAGTGGAGATAAGAATGATTTCTGAAGGCTCGGTGTGTGGAAGGAAAATCAAGAGCTAACCAGCGTTCACTGGATAGCCAATTGAACAGCACGGCTGCGAGTGTTAACACGCAGCTGAAACCAGCCTTGGGTTGCTTGGACATTCACCAGCGGTGAAACGAAAACCTGCTGGGAGTGGAGAACAAGATGAATTCAAGATTCGCGTGAATGAATGAAACATTCTGTAGTGTAGATTGCAATGGTTTCTGGGGTTTGTATTGTCTGAACTGGAAAAAGAAGAACTCACCAGTGTTGAGTCGCTAGACCGTGAACAGCACGGGTTCGAGTGTGAATAGACCGCTGAAAACCATCATTGCGTTACTTGAACATTCAGCAGTGGTGCAATGAAAACCTGCCGGGAGTGGAGATTCAGATGAATTCCAGATTCGCAGTGAATGCATGGAACATTCTCTAGTGGTGATTCCAATGATTTCTGAAGGCTGGGTTTTGTGGACACGAAAATGTAGAGCTGAACAGGGTGGAATGGATAGCCAAATGAACAGCACGTCTCGTAGTAAGAACAGGCCACTGAAAACCAGCTTTGGCTTAATTGGACATTCACAAGTGGTGTAACGAAAACCTGACGGGAGTTGAGAATTAGATGAATTTCAGATTTGCAGTCAATGAATGGAACATTCTGTGGAGGAGATACCAATTGTTTCTGAAGTTTGGGTTATGTGGACAGGAAAATGGAGCTGAAGAGGGTTGAGTGGATAGCAAATTGAACAGCACGGCTGAGAGTATGAGCAGGCCACTTAAAACCAGCATTGGCTTACTTGGATATTTACCAGTGGTGTCACGAAAACCTGCCGGGAGTGGAGATTCAGATGAATTCCAGATTCGCTGTGAATGAATGGAACATTCTGTAGTGGAGATAACAATGATTTCTCCAGTCTCTGTGGTGTGGACAGGAAAATGTAGAGCTGGCCAGGGTTGAGTGGATAGCCAATTGAACAGCACCACTGCGCTTGTGAAGAAAACACTTAAAACATTGGGTTACTTGGACATTCAACAGTGGTGTAACGAAAACCTGCCGGGAGTGGAGGTTCAGAGGAATTCCAGATTCGCAGTGAATGAATGGAACATTCTCTAGTGGAGATTCCAATGATTTCTGAAGGCTGGGTCGTGTGGAAGGAAAATCAAGAACTAATCAGGATTTAGTGGAAAGCCAATTGTATAGCATGGCTGCGAGTGTGAACATGCAGCTGAAAACCAGCATTGGGTTACTTGGACATTCATCAGTGGTGTAAGGAAAACCTGCATGGAGTGGAGAGTCAGTTGAATTCCACATTCGCAGTGAATGAATGGAACATTCTGTAGAGGAGATTCCAATGATTTCTGAAGCCTGTGTTGTGTGGACAGGAAAATGAAGAGCTGACCAGGCTTGAATCGATAGCCAAGTAAACAGCAGGGCTGCGAATAAGAACAGGCCGCTGAAAACCAGCATTGGGTTACTTGGACATTCAACAGTGGTGTAATGAAAACCTGCGTGGAGTTGAGAGTCAGATGAATTCCAGATTCGCAGTGAATGAATGGAACATTCTGTAGTGGAGATAACAAAGATTTCTGAAGGCTGGTAGTGTGGTGGGACAATGAAGAGCTGAACAGGGTGGAGTGAATTGTCAATTAAACAGCACGGCTGCGAGTATGAACAGGCCTCTGAAAACCAGCATTGGCTTACTTGGACATTCACAAGTGGTGTAATGTTAACCAGGCGGGAGTGGAGAATCAGATAAACTCCAGACTCGCAGTGAATGAATGGAACATTCTGTAGTGGAGATTGCAATGATTTCTGAAATCTGGATTGTGGGGACACGAAAATGAAGAGCTGAACAGTGTTGAGTGGATAGCCTGTAAAAAGCCTCGGCTTCGAATGTGAACAGACCACTGAAAACCAGTATTGCATTACTTCGACTTTCAGCAGTGGTGTAACGAAAGCCTGCGTGGAGTGCAGATTCAGATGAATTCCAGATTCCCAGTGAATGAATGGAACATCCTGTAGTGGAGATTACAATGATTTCTGAAGGCTGGGTTGTGTGCACAGGAAAATGAGGAGCAAAACAGGTTGAGTGGATAGCCAATTGAACAGCACGACTGCGAACATGAACAGGCCTCTGAAAACCAGCATTGTTTTACTTGGACATTCACAAGTGGTGTAAGATAAATCTGCAGGTAGTGGAGATTCAGTTGAATTCCAGATTCGCAGTGAATGAATGGAACATTCTGTACTGGAGATTGCAATGATTTCTCAAGTCTGGATTGTTTGGACATGAAAATGAAGAGCTGACCACAGTTGTGTGGATACCCAGTAAAAAGCAGGGCTTAGAGTGTGAACAGACCGCTGAAAACCAGCATTGTGTTACTTGGAAATTCATAAGTGGTGTAATGAAAGCCTACCTGGAGTGCAGATTCAGATGAATTCCAGATTGGCAGTGAATGAATGGAACATTCTGTACTGGCGATTCCAATGATTTCTGAAGTCTGATATTGTGGAAAAGAAAATGAAAGGCTGACCAGGTTTGAGTGGATAGACAATTGAACAGCACACTGCGAGTGTGAAAAGGCAGCTGAAAACCAGCATTGGATTACTTGGTCATTCACCAGTGCTGTAATGAAAACCTGTCTGGAGCGGAGTCAGATGAATTGCAGAATCGCAGTGAATGAATGGAACAGTCTGTAGTGGAGATCCCAATGATTTCTGAAGGCTGGTTTGTGTGGAGAGGAAAATGAAGAGCTGACCAATATTGAGTGGATAGCCCATTGAACAGCACTTCTGCGAGTTGAACATGCCTCTGAAAACCAGTATTGAGTTACTTGGACATTCACCAGTGGCGTAACGAAAACCTGCCGGGAGTGGAGGTTCAGATGAATTCCAGATTCGCAGTGAATGAATGGAACATTCTCTAGTGGTGATTCCAATGATTTCTGAAGGCTGGGTTTTGTGGACACGAAAATGTAGAGCTGAACAGGGTGGAGTGGATAGCCAAATGAACAGCACGTCTCTTAGTATGAACAGGCCACTGAAAACCAGCATTGGCTTACTTGGACATTCACAAGTGGTGTAACGATAACCCGCCAGGAGTTGAGAGTCAGATGAATTTAAGATTCGCAGTGAATGAACGGAACATTCTGTGGAGGAGATACCAATTATTTCTGAAGGTTGGGTTATGAGGACAGGAAAATGTAGAGCTGAATAGGGTTGGGTGGATAGCAAATTGAACAGCACGGCTGAGTGTGTTAGCAGGCGGCTTAAAACCAGCATTGTCTTCCTTGGACATTTACCAGTGGTGTCACGAAAACCTTCCAGGAGTGGAGACTCTGATGAATTCCAGATTCGCGTGATTGAATGGAACATTCTGTAGTGGTGATTGCCAACATTTAGAAATCTGGATAGTCTGGACAGGATATTGAAGAGCTGACCGATATTGAGTGGATAGCCAATGAACAGCACGGTTTCGAGTGTGAACAGACCACTAAGAAGCAGCATTGCATTACTTGGACATTCATCAGTGGTGTAACGAAAGCCTTCCTGGAATGCAGATTCAGATTATTTCCAGATTCACAGTGAATGAATGGAAATTTCTGTAGTAGAGATTCCAATGATTTCTGAACGCTGGGTTGTATGAACAGGAAAATGAAGAGCTGACTAGGTTTGACTGGATTGCCAATTGAACAGCAAGGCTGTGAGTGTGACCAGCCGCTGAAAACCAGCATTGGATTACCTGGTCATTCACCAGTGTTGTTAGGAAAATCTGCCTGGTGTGGAGAGTCAGAGGAATTCCAGATTCGCAGGGAACGAATGGAACATTCTGAAGTGGAGATAAGAATGATTTCTGAAGGCTCGGTGTGTGGAAGGAAAATCAAGAGCTAACCAGCGTTCACTGGATAGCCAATTGAACAGCACGGCTGCGAGTGTTAACACGCAGCTGAAACCAGCCTTGGGTTGCTTGGACATTCACCAGTGGTGAAACGAAAACCTGCTGGGAGTGGAGAACAAGATGAATTCAAGATTCGCGTGAATGAATGAAACATTCTGTAGTGTAGATTGCAATGGTTTCTGAGGTTTGTATTGTCTGAACTGGAAAAAGAAGAACTCACCAGTGTTGAGTCGCTAGACCGTGAACAGCACGGGTTCGAGTGTGAATAGACCGCTGAAAACCATCATTGCGTTACTTGAACATTCAGCAGTGGTGCAATGAAAACCTGCCGGGAGTGGAGATTCAGATGAATTCCAGATTCGCAGTGAATGCATGGAACATTCTCTAGTGGTGTTTCCAATGATTTCTGAAGGCTGGGTTTTGTGGACACGAAAATGTAGAGCTGAACAGGGTGGAATGGATAGCCAAATGAACAGCACGTCTCGTAGTAAGAACAGGCCACTGAAAACCAGCTTTGGCTTAATTGGACATTCACAAGTGGTGTAACGAAAACCTGACGGGAGTTGAGAATTAGATGAATTTCAGATTTGCAGTCAATGAATGGAACATTCTGTGGAGGAGATACCAATTGTTTCTGAAGTTTGGGTTATGTGGACAGGAAAATGGAGCTGAAGAGGGTTGAGTGGATAGCCAATTGAACAGCACCACTGCGCTTGTGAAGAAAACACTTAAAACATTGGGTTACTTGGACATTCAACAGTGGTGTAACGAAAACCTGCCGGGAGTGGAGGTTCAGAGGAATTCCAGATTCGCAGTGAATGAATGGAACATTCTCTAGTGGAGATTCCAATGATTTCTGAAGGCTGGGTCGTGTGGAAGGAAAATCAAGAACTAATCAGGATTTAGTGGAAAGCCAATTGTATAGCATGGCTGCGAGTGTGAACATGCAGCTGAAAACCAGCATTGGGTTACTTGGACATTCATCAGTGGTGTAAGGAAAACCTGCATGGAGTGGAGAGTCAGTTGAATTCCCCATTCGCAGTGAATGAATGGAACATTCTGTAGAGGAGATTCCAATGATTTCTGAAGCCTGTGTTGTGTGGACAGGAAAATGAAGAGCTGACCAGGCTTGAATCGATAGCCAAGTAAACAGCAGGGCTGCGAATATGAACAGGCCGCTGAAAACCAGCATTGGGTTACTTGGACATTCAACAGTGGTGTAATGAAAACCTGCGTGGAGTTGAGAGTCAGATGAATTCCAGATTCGCAGTGAATGAATGGAACATTCTGTAGTGGAGATAACAAAGATTTCTGAAGGCTGGTAGTGTGGTGGGACAATGAAGAGCTGAACAGGGTGGAGTGAATTGTCAATTAAACAGCACGGCTGCGAGTATGAACAGGCCTCTGAAAACCAGCATTGGCTTACTTGGACATTCACAAGTGGTGTAATGTTAACCAGGCGGGAGTGGAGAATCAGATAAACTCCAGACTCGCAGTGAATGAATGGAACATTCTGTAGTGGAGATTGCAATGATTTCTGAAATCTGGATTGTGGGGACACGAAAATGAAGAGCTGACCAGTGTTGAGTGGATAGCCTGTAAAAAGCCTCGGCTTCGAATGTGAACAGACCACTGAAAACCAGTATTGCATTACTTCGACTTTCAGCAGTGGTGTAACGAAAGCCTGCGTGGAGTGCAGATTCAGATGAATTCCAGATTCCCAGTGAATGAATGGAACATCCTGTAGTGGAGATTACAATGATTTCTGAAGGCTGGGTTGTGTGCACAGGAAAATGAGGAGCAAAACAGGTTGAGTGGATAGCCAATTGAACAGCACGACTGCGAACATGAACAGGCCTCTGAAAACCAGCATTGTTTTACTTGGACATTCACAAGTGGTGTAAGATAAATCTGCAGGTAGTGGAGATTCAGTTGAATTCCAGATTCGCAGTGAATGAATGGAACATTCTGTACTGGAGATTGCAATGATTTCTCAAGTCTGGATTGTTTGGACATGAAAATGAAGAGCTGACCACAGTTGTGTGGATACCCAGTAAAAAGCAGGGCTTAGAGTGTGAACAGACCGCTGAAAACCAGCATTGTGTTACTTGGACATTCATAAGTGGTGTAATGAAAGCCTACCTGGAGTGCAGATTCAGATGAATTCCAGATTGGCAGTGAATGAATGGAACATTCTGTACTGGCGATTCCAATGATTTCTGAAGTCTGATATTGTGGAAAAGAAAATGAAAGGCTGACCAGGTTTGAGTGGATAGACAATTGAACAGCACACTGCGAGTGTGAAAAGGCGGCTGAAAACCAGCATTGGATTACTTGGTCATTCACCAGTGCTGTAATCAAAACCTGCCTGGAGCGGAGAGTCAGATGAATTGCAGAATCGCAGTGAATGAATGGAACAGTCTGTAGTGGAGATCCCAATGATTTCTGAAGGCTGGTTTGTGTGGAGAGGAAAATGAAGAGCTGACCAATATTGAGTGGATAGCCCATTGAACAGCACTTCTGCGAGTTGAACATGCCTCTGAAAACCAGTATTGAGTTTCTTGGACATTCACCAGTGGCGTAACGAAAACCTGCCAGGAGTGGAGGTTCAGATGAATTCCAGATTCGCAGTGAATGAATGGAACATTCTCTAGTGGTGATTCCAATGATTTCTGAAGGCTGGGTTTTGTGGACACGAAAATGTAGAGCTGAACAGGGTGGAGTGGATAGCCAAATGAACAGCACGTCTCTTAGTATGAACAGGCCACTGAAAACCAGCATTGGCTTACTTGGACATTCACAAGTGGTGTAACGATAACCCGCCGGGAGTTGAGAGTCAGATGAATTTAAGATTCGCAGTGAATGAACGGAACATTCTGTGGAGGAGATACCAATTATTTCTGAAGGTTGGGTTATGAGGACAGGAAAATGTAGAGCTGAATAGGGTTGGGTGGATAGCAAATTGAACAGCACGGCTGAGTGTGTTAGCAGGCGGCTTAAAACCAGCATTGTCTTCCTTGGACATTTACCAGTGGTGTCACGAAAACCTTCCAGGAGTGGAGACTCTGATGAATTCCAGATTCGCAGTGAATGAATGGAACATTCTCTAGTGGTGATTCCAATGATTTCTGAAGGCTGGGTTTTGTGGACAGGAAAATGTAGAGCTGAATAGGGTTGGGTGGATAGCCAAATGAACAGCACGGCTGAGTGTGTTAGCAGGCGGCTTAAAACCAGCATTGTCTTCCTTGGACATTTACCAGTGGTGTCACGAAAACCTTCCAGGAGTGGAGACTCTGATGAATTCCAGATTCGCGTGATTGAATGGAACATTCTGTAGTGGTGATTGCCAACATTTAGAAATCTGGATAGTCTGGACAGGATATTGAAGAGCTGACCGATATTGAGTGGATAGCCAATGAACAGCACGGTTTCGAGTGTGAACAGACCACTAAGAAGCAGCATTGCATTACTTGGACATTCATCAGTGGTGTAACGAAAGCCTTCCTGGAATGCAGATTCAGATTATTTCCAGATTCACAGTGAATGAATGGAAATTTCTGTAGTAGAGATTCCAATGATTTCTGAACGCTGGGTTGTGTGGACAGGAAAATGAAGAGCTGACTAGGTTTGACTGGATTGCCAATTGAACAGCAAGGCTGTGAGTGTGAACAGCCGCTGAAAACCAGCATTGGATTACCTGGTCATTCACCAGTGTTGTTAGGAAAATCTGCCTGGTGTGGAGAGTCAGAGGAATTCCAGATTCGCAGGGAACGAATGGAACATTCTGAAGTGGAGATAAGAATGATTTCTGAAGGCTCGGTGTGTGGAAGGAAAATCAAGAGCTAACCAGCGTTCACTGGATAGCCAATTGAACAGCACGGCTGCGAGTGTTAACACGCAGCTGAAACCAGCCTTGGGTTGCTTGGACATTCACCAGTGGTGAAACGAAAACCTGCTGGGAGTGGAGAACAAGATGAATTCAAGATTCGCGTGAATGAATGAAACATTCTGTAGTGTAGATTGCAATGGTTTCTGAGGTTTGTATTGTCTGAACTGGAAAAAGAAGAACTCACCAGTGTTGAGTCGCTAGACCGTGAACAGCACGGGTTCGAGTGTGAATAGACCGCTGAAAACCATCATTGCGTTACTTGAACATTCAGCAGTGGTGCAATGAAAACCTGCCGGGAGTGGAGATTCAGATGAATTCCAGATTCGCAGTGAATGCATGGAACATTCTCTAGTGGTGATTCCAATGATTTCTGAAGGCTGGGTTTTGTGGACACGAAAATGTAGAGCTGAACAGGGTGGAATGGATAGCCAAATGAACAGCACGTCTCGTAGTAAGAACAGGCCACTGAAAACCAGCTTTGGCTTAATTGGACATTCACAAGTGGTGTAACGAAAACCTGACGGGAGTTGAGAATTAGATGAATTTCAGATTTGCAGTCAATGAATGGAACATTCTGTGGAGGAGATACCAATTGTTTCTGAAGTTTGGGTTATGTGGACAGGAAAATGGAGCTGAAGAGGGTTGAGTGGATAGCAAATTGAACAGCACGGCTGAGAGTATGAGCAGGCCACTTAAAACCAGCATTGGCTTACTTGGATATTTACCAGTGGTGTCACGAAAACCTGCCGGGAGTGGAGATTCAGATGAATTCCAGATTCGCTGTGAATGAATGGAACATTCTGTAGTGGAGATAACAATGATTTCTCCAGTCTCTGTGGTGTGGACAGGAAAATGTAGAGCTGGCCAGGGTTGAGTGGATAGCCAATTGAACAGCACCACTGCGCTTGTGAAGAAAACACTTAAAACATTGGGTTACTTGGACATTCAACAGTGGTGTAACGAAAACCTGCCGGGAGTGGAGGTTCAGAGGAATTCCAGATTCGCAGTGAATGAATGGAACATTCTCTAGTGGAGATTCCAATGATTTCTGAAGGCTGGGTCGTGTGGAAGGAAAATCAAGAACTAATCAGGATTTAGTGGAAAGCCAATTGTATAGCATGGCTGCGAGTGTGAACATGCAGCTGAAAACCAGCATTGGGTTACTTGGACATTCATCAGTGGTGTAAGGAAAACCTGCATGGAGTGGAGAGTCAGTTGAATTCCACATTCGCAGTGAATGAATGGAACATTCTGTAGAGGAGATTCCAATGATTTCTGAAGCCTGTGTTGTGTGGACAGGAAAATGAAAAGCTGACCAGGCTTGAATCGATAGCCAAGTAAACAGCAGGGCTGCGAATATGAACAGGCCGCTGAAAACCAGCATTGGGTTACTTGGACATTCAACAGTGGTGTAATGAAAACCTGCGTGGAGTTGAGAGTCAGATGAATTCCAGATTCGCAGTGAATGAATGGAACATTCTGTAGTGGAGATAACAAAGATTTCTGAAGGCTGGTAGTGTGGTGGGACAATGAAGAGCTGAACAGGGTGGAGTGAATTGTCAATTAAACAGCACGGCTGCGAGTATGAACAGGCCTCTGAAAACCAGCATTGGCTTACTTGGACATTCACAAGTGGTGTAATGTTAACCAGGCGGGAGTGGAGAATCAGATAAACTCCAGACTCGCAGTGAATGAATGGAACATTCTGTAGTGGAGATTGCAATGATTTCTGAAATCTGGATTGTGGGGACACGAAAATGAAGAGCTGACCAGTGTTGAGTGGATAGCCTGTAAAAAGCCTCGGCTTCGAATGTGAACAGACCACTGAAAACCAGTATTGCATTACTTCGACTTTCAGCAGTGGTGTAACGAAAGCCTGCGTGGAGTGCAGATTCAGATGAATTCCAGATTCCCAGTGAATGAATGGAACATCCTGTAGTGGAGATTACAATGATTTCTGAAGGCTGGGTTGTGTGCACAGGAAAATGAGGAGCAAAACAGGTTGAGTGGATAGCCAATTGAACAGCACGACTGCGAACATGAACAGGCCTCTGAAAACCAGCATTGTTTTACTTGGACATTCACAAGTGGTGTAAGATAAATCTGCAGGTAGTGGAGATTCAGTTGAATTCCAGATTCGCAGTGAATGAATGGAACATTCTGTACTGGAGATTGCAATGATTTCTCAAGTCTGGATTGTTTGGACATGAAAATGAAGAGCTGACCACAGTTGTGTGGATACCCAGTGAAAAGCAGGGCTTAGAGTGTGAACAGACCGCTGAAAACCAGCATTGTGTTACTTGGACATTCATAAGTGGTGTAATGAAAGCCTACCTGGAGTGCAGATTCAGATGAATTCCAGATTGGCAGTGAATGAATGGAACATTCTGTACTGGCGATTCCAATGATTTCTGAAGTCTGATATTGTGGAAAAGAAAATGAAAGGCTGACCAGGTTTGAGTGGATAGACAATTGAACAGCACACTGCGAGTGTGAAAAGGCGGCTGAAAACCAGCATTGGATTACTTGGTCATTCACCAGTGCTGTAATGAAAACCTGCCTGGAGCGGAGAGTCAGATGAATTGCAGAATCGCAGTGAATGAATGGAACAGTCTGTAGTGGAGATCATAATGATTTCTGAAGGCTGGTTTGTGTGGAGAGGAAAATGAAGAGCTGACCAATATTGAGTGGATAGCCCATTGAACAGCACTTCTGCGAGTTGAACATGCCTCTGAAAACCAGTAATGAGTTACTTGGACATTCACCAGTGGTGTCACGAAAACCTGCCGGGAGTGGAGGTTCAGATGAATTCCAGATTCGCAGTGAATGAATGGAACATTTTCTAGTGGTGATTCCAATGATTTCTGAAGGCTGGGTTTTGTGGACACGAAAATGTAGAGCTGAACAGGGTGGAGTGGATAGCCAAATGAACAGCACGTCTCTTAGTATGAACAGGCCACTGAAAACCAGCATTGGCTTACTTGGACATTCATCAGTGGTGTAACGAAAGCCTTCCTGGAATGCAGATTCAGATTATTTCCAGATTCACAGTGAATGAATGGAAATTTCTGTAGTAGAGATTCCAATGATTTCTGAACGCTGGGTTGTGTGGACAGGAAAATGAAGAGCTGACTGGGTTTGACTGGATTGCCAATTGAACAGCAAGGCTGTGAGTGTGAACAGCCGCTGAAAACCAGCATTGGATTACCTGGTCATTCACCAGTGTTGTTAGGAAAATCTGCCTGGTGTGGAGAGTCAGAGGAATTCCAGATTCGCAGGGAACGAATGGAACATTCTGAAGTGGAGATAAGAATGATTTCTGAAGGCTCGGTGTGTGGAAGGAAAATCAAGAGCTAACCAGCGTTCACTGGATAGCCAATTGAACAGCACGGCTGCGAGTGTTAACACGCAGCTGAAACCAGCCTTGGGTTGCTTGGACATTCACCAGTGGTGAAACGAAAACCTGCTGGGAGTGGAGAACAAGATGAATTCAAGATTCGCGTGAATGAATGAAACATTCTGTAGTGTAGATTGCAATGGTTTCTGGGGTTTGTATTGTCTGAACTGGAAAAAGAAGAACTCACCAGTGTTGAGTCGCTAGACCGTGAACAGCACGGGTTCGAGTGTGAATAGACCGCTGAAAACCATCATTGCGTTACTTGAACATTCAGCAGTGGTGCAATGAAAACCTGCCGGGAGTGGAGATTCAGATGAATTCCAGATTCGCAGTGAATGCATGGAACATTCTCTAGTGGTGATTCCAATGATTTCTGAAGGCTGGGTTTTGTGGACACGAAAATGTAGAGCTGAACAGGGTGGAATGGATAGCCAAATGAACAGCACGTCTCGTAGTAAGAACAGGCCACTGAAAACCAGCTTTGGCTTAATTGGACATTCACAAGTGGTGTAACGAAAACCTGACGGGAGTTGAGAATTAGATGAATTTCAGATTTGCAGTCAATGAATGGAACATTCTGTGGAGGAGATACCAATTGTTTCTGAAGTTTGGGTTATGTGGACAGGAAAATGGAGCTGAAGAGGGTTGAGTGGATAGCAAATTGAACAGCACGGCTGAGAGTATGAGCAGGCCACTTAAAACCAGCATTGTCTTACTTGGATATTTACCAGTGGTGTCACGAAAACCTGCCGGGAGTGGAGATTCAGATGAATTCCAGATTCGCTGTGAATGAATGGAACATTCTGTAGTGGAGATAACAATGATTTCTCCAGTCTCTGTGGTGTGGACAGGAAAATGTAGAGCTGGCCAGGGTTGAGTGGATAGCCAATTGAACAGCACCACTGCGCTTGTGAAGAAAACACTTAAAACATTGGGTTACTTGGACATTCAACAGTGGTGTAACGAAAACCTGCCGGGAGTGGAGGTTCAGAGGAATTCCAGATTCGCAGTGAATGAATGGAACATTCTCTAGTGGAGATTCCAATGATTTCTGAAGGCTGGGTCGTGTGGAAGGAAAATCAAGAACTAATCAGGATTTAGTGGAAAGCCAATTGTATAGCATGGCTGCGAGTGTGAACATGCAGCTGAAAACCAGCATTGGGTTACTTGGACATTCATCAGTGGTGTAAGGAAAACCTGCATGGAGTGGAGAGTCAGTTGAATTCCACATTCGCAGTGAATGAATGGAACATTCTGTAGAGGAGATTCCAATGATTTCTGAAGCCTGTGTTGTGTGGACAGGAAAATGAAGAGCTGACCAGGCTTGAATCGATAGCCAAGTAAACAGCAGGGCTGCGAATATGAACAGGCCGCTGAAAACCAGCATTGGGTTACTTGGACATTCAACAGTGGTGTAATGAAAACCTGCGTGGAGTTGAGAGTCAGATGAATTCCAGATTCGCAGTGAATGAATGGAACATTCTGTAGTGGAGATAACAAAGATTTCTGAAGGCTGGTAGTGTGGTGGGACAATGAAGAGCTGAACAGGGTGGAGTGAATTGTCAATTAAACAGCACGGCTGCGAGTATGAACAGGCCTCTGAAAACCAGCATTGGCTTACTTGGACATTCACAAGTGGTGTAATGTTAACCAGGCGGGAGTGGAGAATCAGATAAACTCCAGACTCGCAGTGAATGAATGGAACATTCTGTAGTGGAGATTGCAATGATTTCTGAAATCTGGATTGTGGGGACACGAAAATGAAGAGCTGACCAGTGTTGAGTGGATAGCCTGTAAAAAGCCTCGGCTTCGAATGTGAACAGACCACTGAAAACCAGTATTGCATTACTTCGACTTTCAGCAGTGGTGTAACGAAAGCCTGCGTGGAGTGCAGATTCAGATGAATTCCAGATTCCCAGTGAATGAATGGAACATCCTGTAGTGGAGATTACAATGATTTCTGAAGGCTGGGTTGTGTGCACAGGAAAATGAGGAGCAAAACAGGTTGAGTGGATAGCCAATTGAACAGCACGACTGCGAACATGAACAGGCCTCTGAAAACCAGCATTGTTTTACTTGGACATTCACAAGTGGTGTAAGATAAATCTGCAGGTAGTGGAGATTCAGTTGAATTCCAGATTCGCAGTGAATGAATGGAACATTCTGTACTGGAGATTGCAATGATTTCTCAAGTCTGGATTGTTTGGACATGAAAATGAAGAGCTGACCACAGTTGTGTGGATACCCAGTAAAAAGCAGGGCTTAGAGTGTGAACAGACCGCTGAAAACCAGCATTGTGTTACTTGGACATTCATAAGTGGTGTAATGAAAGCCTACCTGGAGTGCAGATTCAGATGAATTCCAGATTGGCAGTGAATGAATGGAACATTCTGTACTGGCGATTCCAATGATTTCTGAAGTCTGATATTGTGGAAAAGAAAATGAAAGGCTGACCAGGTTTGAGTGGATAGACAATTGAACAGCACACTGCGAGTGTGAAAAGGCGGCTGAAAACCAGCATTGGATTACTTGGTCATTCACCAGTGCTGTAATGAAAACCTGCCTGGAGCGGAGAGTCAGATGAATTGCAGAATCGCAGTGAATGAATGGAACAGTCTGTAGTGGAGATCCCAATGATTTCTGAAGGCTGGTTTGTGTGGAGAGGAAAATGAAGAGCTGACCAATATTGAGTGGATAGCCCATTGAACAGCACTTCTGCGAGTTGAACATGCCTCTGAAAACCAGTATTGAGTTACTTGGACATTCACCAGTGGCGTAACGAAAACCTGCCGGGAGTGGAGGTTCAGATGAATTCCAGATTCGCAGTGAATGAATGGAACATTCTCTAGTGGTGATTCCAATGATTTCTGAAGGCTGGGTTTTGTGGACACGAAAATGTAGAGCTGAACAGGGTGGAGTGGATAGCCAAATGAACAGCACGTCTCTTAGTATGAACAGGCCACTGAAAACCAGCATTGGCTTACTTGGACATTCACAAGTGGTGTAACGATAACCCGCCGGGAGTTGAGAGTCAGATGAATTTAAGATTCGCAGTGAATGAACGGAACATTCTGTGGAGGAGATACCAATTATTTCTGAAGGTTGGGTTATGAGGACAGGAAAATGTAGAGCTGAATAGGGTTGGGTGGATAGCAAATTGAACAGCACGGCTGAGTGTGTTAGCAGGCGGCTTAAAACCAGCATTGTCTTCCTTGGACATTTACCAGTGGTGTCACGAAAACCTTCCGGGAGTGGAGACTCTGATGAATTCCAGATTCGCGTGACTGAATGGAACATTCTGTAGTGGTGATTGCCAACATTTAGAAATCTGGATAGTCTGGACAGGATATTGAAGAGCTGACCGATATTGAGTGGATAATCAATGAACAGCACGGTTTCGAGTGTGAACAGACCACTAAGAAGCAGCATTGCATTACTTGGACATTCATCAGTGGTGTAACGAAAGCCTTCCTGGAATGCAGATTCAGATTATTTCCAGATTCACAGTGAATGAATGGAAATTTCTGTAGTAGAGATTCCAATGATTTCTGAACGCTGGGTTGTGTGGACAGGAAAATGAAGAGCTGACTAGGTTTGACTGGATTGCCAATTGAACAGCAAGGCTGTGAGTGTGAACAGCCGCTGAAAACCAGCATTGGATTACCTGGTCATTCACCAGTGTTGTTAGGAAAATCTGCCTGGTGTGGAGAGTCAGAGGAATTCCAGATTCGCAGGGAACGAATGGAACATTCTGAAGTGGAGATAAGAATGATTTCTGAAGGCTCGGTGTGTGGAAGGAAAATCAAGAGCTAACCAGCGTTCACTGGATAGCCAATTGAACAGCACGGCTGCGAGTGTTAACACGCAGCTGAAACCAGCCTTGGGTTGCTTGGACATTCACCAGTGGTGAAACGAAAACCTGCTGGGAGTGGAGAACAAGATGAATTCAAGATTCGCGTGAATGAATGAAACATTCTGTAGTGTAGATTGCAATGGTTTCTGAGGTTTGTATTGTCTGAACTGGAAAAAGAAGAACTCACCAGTGTTGAGTCGCTAGACCGTGAACAGCACGGGTTCGAGTGTGAGTAGACCGCTGAAAACCATCATTGCGTTACTTGAACATTCAGCAGTGGTGCAATGAAAACCTGCCGGGAGTGGAGATTCAGATGAATTCCAGATTCGCAGTGAATGAATGGAACATTCTCTAGTGGTGATTCCAATGATTTCTGAAGGCTGGGTTTTGTGGACACGAAAATGTAGAGCTGAACAGGGTGGAATGGATAGCCAAATGAACAGCACGTCTCGTAGTAAGAACAGGCCACTGAAAACCAGCTTTGGCTTAATTGGACATTCACAAGTGGTGTAACGAAAACCTGACGGGAGTTGAGAATTAGATGAATTTCAGATTTGCAGTCAATGAATGGAACATTCTGTGGAGGAGATACCAATTGTTTCTGAAGTTTGGGTTATGTGGACAGGAAAATGGAGCTGAAGAGGGTTGAGTGGATAGCAAATTGAACAGCACGGCTGAGAGTATGAGCAGGCCACTTAAAACCAGCATTGGCTTACTTGGATATTTACCAGTGGTGTCACGAAAACCTGCCGGGAGTGGAGATTCAGATGAATTCCAGATTCGCTGTGAATGAATGGAACATTCTGTAGTGGAGATAACAATGATTTCTCCAGTCTCTGTGGTGTGGACAGGAAAATGTAGAGCTGGCCAGGGTTGAGTGGATAGCCAATTGAACAGCACCACTGCGCTTGTGAAGAAAACACTTAAAACATTGGGTTACTTGGACATTCAACAGTGGTGTAACGAAAACCTGCCGGGAGTGGAGGTTCAGAGGAATTCCAGATTCGCAGTGAATGAATGGAACATTCTCTAGTGGAGATTCCAATGATTTCAGAAGGCTGGGTCGTGTGGAAGGAAAATCAAGAACTAATCAGGATTTATTGGAAAGCCAATTGTATAGCATGGCTGCGAGTGTGAACATGCAGCTGAAAACCAGCATTGGGTTACTTGGACATTCATCAGTGGTGTAAGGAAAACCTGCATGGAGTGGAGAGTCAGTTGAATTCCACATTCGCAGTGAATGAATGGAACATTCTGTAGAGGAGATTCCAATGATTTCTGAAGCCTGTGTTGTGTGGACAGGAAAATGAAGAGCTGACCAGGCTTGAATCGATAGCCAAGTAAACAGCAGGGCTGCGAATATGAACAGGCCGCTGAAAACCAGCATTGGGTTACTTGGACATTCAACAGTGGTGTAATGAAAACCTGCGTGGAGTTGAGAGTCAGATGAATTCCAGATTCGCAGTGAATGAATGGAACATTCTGTAGTGGAGATAACAAAGATTTCTGAAGGCTGGTAGTGTGGTGGGACAATGAAGAGCTGAACAGGGTGGAGTGAATTGTCAATTAAACAGCACGGCTGCGAGTATGAACAGGCCTCTGAAAACCAGCATTGGCTTACTTGGACATTCACAAGTGGTGTAATGTTAACCAGGCGGGAGTGGAGAATCAGATAAACTCGAGACTCGCAGTGAATGAATGGAACATTCTGTAGTGGAGATTGCAATGATTTCTGAAATCTGGATTGTGGGGACACGAAAATGAAGAGCTGACCAGTGTTGAGTGGATAGCCTGTAAAAAGCCTCGGCTTCGAATGTGAACAGACCACTGAAAACCAGTATTGCATTACTTCGACTTTCAGCAGTGGTGTAACGAAAGCCTGCGTGGAGTGCAGATTCAGATGAATTCCAGATTCCCAGTGAATGAATGGAACATCCTGTAGTGGAGATTACAATGATTTCTGAAGGCTGGGTTGTGTGCACAGGAAAATGAGGAGCAAAACAGGTTGAGTGGATAGCCAATTGAACAGCACGACTGCGAACATGAACAGGCCTCTGAAAACCAGCATTGTTTTACTTGGACATTCACAAGTGGTGTAAGATAAATCTGCAGGTAGTGGAGATTCAGTTGAATTCCAGATTCGCAGTGAATGAATGGAACATTCTGTACTGGAGATTGCAATGATTTCTCAAGTCTGGATTGTTTGGACATGAAAATGAAGAGCTGACCACAGTTGTGTGGATACCCAGTAAAAAGCAGGGCTTAGAGTGTGAACAGACCGCTGAAAACCAGCATTGTGTTACTTGGACATTCATAAGTGGTGTAATGAAAGCCTACCTGGAGTGCAGATTCAGATGAATTCCAGATTGGCAGTGAATGAATGGAACATTCTGTACTGGCGATTCCAATGATTTCTGAAGTCTGATATTGTGGAAAAGAAAATGAAAGGCTGACCAGGTTTGAGTGGATAGACAATTGAACAGCACACTGCGAGTGTGAAAAGGCGGCTGAAAACCAGCATTGGATTACTTGGTCATTCACCAGTGCTGTAATGAAAACCTGCCTGGAGCGGAGAGTCAGATGAATTGCAGAATCGCAGTGAATGAATGGAACAGTCTGTAGTGGAGATCCCAATGATTTCTGAAGGCTGGTTTGTGTGGAGAGGAAAATGAAGAGCTGACCAATATTGAGTGGATAGCCCATTGAACAGCACTTCTGCGAGTTGAACATGACTCTGAAAACCAGTATTGAGTTACTTGGACATTCACCAGTGGCGTAACGAAAACCTGCCGGGACTGGAGGTTCAGATGAATTCCAGATTCGCAGTGAATGAATGGAACATTCTCTAGTGGTGATTCCAATGATTTCTGAAGGCTGGGTTTTGTGGACACGAAAATGTAGAGCTGAACAGGGTGGAGTGGATAGCCAAATGAACAGCACGTCTCTTAGTATGAACAGGCCACTGAAAACCAGCATTGGCTTACTTGGACATTCACAAGTGGTGTAACGATAACCCGCCGGGAGTTGAGAGTCAGATGAATTTAAGATTCGCAGTGAATGAACGGAACATTCTGTGGAGGAGATACCAATTATTTCTGAAGGTTGGGTTATGAGGACAGGAAAATGTAGAGCTGAATAGGGTTGGGTGGATAGCAAATTGAACAGCACGGCTGAGAGTATAAGCAGGCGGCTTAAAACCAGCATTGGCTTCCTTGGACATATACCAGTGGTGTCACGAAAACCTGCCGTGAGTGGAGACTCTGATGAATTCCAGATTCGCGTGATTGAATGGAACATTCTGTAGTGGAGATTGCCAAGATTTAGAAATCTGGATAGTCTGGACAGGATATTGAAGAGCTGACCAATGTTGAGTGGATAGCCAGTGAACAGCACGGTTTCGAGTGTGAACAGACCACTAAGAAGCAGCATTGCATTACTTGGACATTCATCAGTGGTGTAACGAAAGCCTTCCTGGAATGCAGATTCAGATTATTTCCAGATTCACAGTGAATGAATGGAAATTTCTGTAGTAGAGATTCCAATGATTTCTGAACGCTGGGTTGTGTGGACAGGAAAATGAAGAGCTGACTAGGTTTGACTGGATTGCCAATTGAACAGCAAGGCTGTGAGTGTGAACAGCCGCTGAAAACCAGCATTGGATTACCTGGTCATTCACCAGTGTTGTTAGGAAAATCTGCCTGGTGTGGAGAGTCAGAGGAATTCCAGATTCGCAGGGAACGAATGGAACATTCTGAAGTGGAGATAAGAATGATTTCTGAAGGCTCGGTGTGTGGAAGGAAAATCAAGAGCTAACCAGCGTTCACTGGATAGCCAATTGAACAGCACGGCTGCGAGTGTTAACACGCAGCTGAAACCAGCCTTGGGTTGCTTGGACATTCACCAGTGGTGAAACGAAAACCTGCTGGGAGTGGAGAACAAGATGAATTCAAGATTCGCGTGAATGAATGAAACATTCTGTAGTGTAGATTGCAATGGTTTCTGAGGTTTGTATTGTCTGAACTGGAAAAAGAAGAACTCACCAGTGTTGAGTCGCTAGACCGTGAACTGCACGGGTTCGAGTGTGAGTAGACCGCTGAAAACCATCATTGCGTTACTTGAACATTCAGCAGTGGTGCAATGAAAACCTGCCGGGAGTGGAGATTCAGATGAATTCCAGATTCGCAGTGAATGAATGGAACATTCTCTAGTGGTGATTCCAATGATTTCTGAAGGCTGGGTTTTGTGGACACGAAAATGTAGAGCTGAACAGGGTGGAATGGATAGCCAAATGAACAGCACGTCTCGTAGTAAGAACAGGCCACTGAAAACCAGCTTTGGCTTAATTGGACATTCACAAGTGGTGTAACGAAAACCTGACGGGAGTTGAGAATTAGATGAATTTCAGATTTGCAGTCAATGAATGGAACATTCTGTGGAGGAGATACCAATTGTTTCTGAAGTTTGGGTTATGTGGACAGGAAAATGGAGCTGAAGAGGGTTGAGTGGATAGCAAATTGAACAGCACGGCTGAGAGTATGAGCAGGCCACTTAAAACCAGCATTGTCTTACTTGGATATTTACCAGTGGTGTCACGAAAACCTGCCGGGAGTGGAGATTCAGATGAATTCCAGATTCGCTGTGAATGAATGGAACATTCTGTAGTGGAGATAACAATGATTTCTCCAGTCTCTGTGGTGTGGACAGGAAAATGTAGAGCTGGCCAGGGTTGAGTGGATAGCCAATTGAACAGCACCACTGCGCTTGTGAAGAAAACACTTAAAACATTGGGTTACTTGGACATTCAACAGTGGTGTAACGAAAACCTGCCGGGAGTGGAGGTTCAGAGGAATTCCAGATTCGCAGTGAATGAATGGAACATTCTCTAGTGGAGATTCCAATGATTTCTGAAGGCTGGGTCGTGTGGAAGGAAAATCAAGAACTAATCAGGATTTAGTGGAAAGCCAATTGTATAGCATGGCTGCGAGTGTGAACATGCAGCTGAAAACCAGCATTGGGTTACTTGGACATTCATCAGTGGTGTAAGGAAAACCTGCATGGAGTGGAGAGTCAGTTGAATTCCACATTCGCAGTGAATGAATGGAACATTCTGTAGAGGAGATTCCAATGATTTCTGAAGCCTGTGTTGTGTGGACAGGAAAATGAAGAGCTGACCAGGCTTGAATCGATAGCCAAGTAAACAGCAGGGCTGCGAATATGAACAGGCCGCTGAAAACCAGCATTGGGTTACTTGGACATTCAACAGTGGTGTAATGAAAACCTGCGTGGAGTTGAGAGTCAGATGAATTCCAGATTCGCAGTGAATGAATGGAACATTCTGTAGTGGAGATAACAAAGATTTCTGAAGGCTGGTAGTGTGGTGGGACAATGAAGAGCTGAACAGGGTGGAGTGAATTGTCAATTAAACAGCACGGCTGCGAGTATGAACAGGCCTCTGAAAACCAGCATTGGCTTACTTGGACATTCACAAGTGGTGTAATGTTAACCAGGCGGGAGTGGAGAATCAGATAAACTCCAGACTCGCAGTGAATGAATGGAACATTCTGTAGTGGAGATTGCAATGATTTCTGAAATCTGGATTGTGGGGACACGAAAATGAAGAGCTGACCAGTGTTGAGTGGATAGCCTGTAAAAAGCCTCGGCTTCGAATGTGAACAGACCACTGAAAACCAGTATTGCATTACTTCGACTTTCAGCAGTGGTGTAACGAAAGCCTGCGTGGAGTGCAGATTCAGATGAATTCCAGATTCCCAGTGAATGAATGGAACATCCTGTAGTGGAGATTACAATGATTTCTGAAGGCTGGGTTGTGTGCACAGGAAAATGAGGAGCAAAACAGGTTGAGTGGATAGCCAATTGAACAGCACGACTGCGAACATGAACAGGCCTCTGAAAACCAGCATTGTTTTACTTGGACATTCACAAGTGGTGTAAGATAAATCTGCAGGTAGTGGAGATTCAGTTGAATTCCAGATTCGCAGTGAATGAATGGAACATTCTGTACTGGAGATTGCAATGATTTCTCAAGTCTGGATTGTTTGGACATGAAAATGAAGAGCTGACCACAGTTGTGTGGATACCCAGTAAAAAGCAGGGCTTAGAGTGTGAACAGACCGCTGAAAACCAGCATTGTGTTACTTGGACATTCATAAGTGGTGTAATGAAAGCCTACCTGGAGTGCAGATTCAGATGAATTCCAGATTGGCAGTGAATGAATGGAACATTCTGTACTGGCGATTCCAATGATTTCTGAAGTCTGATATTGTGGAAAAGAAAATGAAAGGCTGACCAGGTTTGAGTGGATAGACAATTGAACAGCACACTGCGAGTGTGAAAAGGCGGCTGAAAACCAGCATTGGATTACTTGGTCATTCACCAGTGCTGTAATGAAAACCTGCCTGGAGCGGAGAGTCAGATGAATTGCAGAATCGCAGTGAATGAATGGAACAGTCTGTAGTGGAGATCCCAATGATTTCTGAAGGCTGGTTTGTGTGGAGAGGAAAATGAAGAGCTGACCAATATTGAGTGGATAGCCCATTGAACAGCACTTCTGCGAGTTGAACATGCCTCTGAAAACCAGTATTGAGTTACTTGGACATTCACCAGTGGTGTAACGAAAACCTGCCGGGAGTGGAGGTTCAGATGAATTCCAGATTCGCAGTGAATGAATGGAACATTCTCTAGTGGTGATTCCAATGATTTCTGAAGGCTGGGTTTTGTGGACACGAAAATGTAGAGCTGAACAGGGTGGAGTGGATAGCCAAATGAACAGCACGTCTCTTAGTATGAACAGGCCACTGAAAACCAGCATTGGCTTACTTGGACATTCACAAGTGGTGTAACGATAACCCGCCGGGAGTTGAGAGTCAGATGAATTTAAGATTCGCAGTGAATGAACGGAACATTCTGTGGAGGAGATACCAATTATTTCTGAAGGTTGGGTTATGAGGACAGGAAAATGTAGAGCTGAATAGGGTTGGGTGGATAGCAAATTGAACAGCACGGCTGAGAGTATAAGCAGGCGGCTTAAAACCAGCATTGGCTTCCTTGGACATATACCAGTGGTGTCACGAAAACCTGCCGGGAGTGGAGACTCTGATGAATTCCAGATTCGCGTGATTGAATGGAACATTCTGTAGTGGAGATTGCCAAGATTTAGAAATCTGGATAGTCTGGACAGGATATTGAAGAGCTGACCAATGTTGAGTGGATAGCCAGTGAACAGCACGGTTTCGAGTGTGAACAGACCACTAAGAAGCAGCATTGCATTACTTGGACATTCATCAGTGGTGTAACGAAAGCCTTCCTGGAATGCAGATTCAGATTATTTCCAGATTCACAGTGAATGAATGGAAATTTCTGTAGTAGAGATTCCAATGATTTCTGAACGCTGGGTTGTGTGGACAGGAAAATGAAGAGCTGACTAGGTTTGACTGGATTGCCAATTGAACAGCAAGGCTGTGAGTGTGAACAGCCGCTGAAAACCAGCATTGGATTACCTGGTCATTCACCAGTGTTGTTAGGAAAATCTGCCTGGTGTGGAGAGTCAGAGGAATTCCAGATTCGCAGGGAACGAATGGAACATTCTGAAGTGGAGATAAGAATGATTTCTGAAGGCTCGGTGTGTGGAAGGAAAATCAAGAGCTAACCAGCGTTCACTGGATAGCCAATTGAACAGCACGGCTGCGAGTGTTAACACGCAGCTGAAACCAGCCTTGGGTTGCTTGGACATTCACCAGTGGTGAAAGAAAACCTGCTGGGAGTGGAGAACAAGATGAATTCAAGATTCGCGTGAATGAATGAAACATTCTGTAGTGTAGATTGCAATGGTTTCTGAGGTTTGTATTGTCTGAACTGGAAAAAGAAGAACTCACCAGTGTTGAGTCGCTAGACCGTGAACAGCACGGGTTCGAGTGTGAATAGACCGCTGAAAACCATCATTGCGTTACTTGAACATTCAGCAGTGGTGCAATGAAAACCTGCCGGGAGTGGAGATTCAGATGAATTCCAGATTCGCAGTGAATGAATGGAACATTCTCTAGTGGTGATTCCAATGATTTCTGAAGGCTGGGTTTTGTGGACACGAAAATGTAGAGCTGAACAGGGTGGAATGGATAGCCAAATGAACAGCACGTCTCGTAGTAAGAACAGGCCACTGAAAACCAGCTTTGGCTTAATTGGACATTCACAAGTGGTGTAACGAAAACCTGACGGGAGTTGAGAATTAGATGAATTTCAGATTTGCAGTCAATGAATGGAACATTCTGTGGAGGAGATACCAATTGTTTCTGAAGTTTGGGTTATGTGGACAGGAAAATGGAGCTGAAGAGGGTTGAGTGGATAGCAAATTGAACAGCACGGCTGAGAGTATGAGCAGGCCACTTAAAACCAGCATTGGCTTACTTGGATATTTACCAGTGGTGTCACGAAAACCTGCCGGGAGTGGAGATTCAGATGAATTCCAGATTCGCTGTGAATGAATGGAACATTCTGTAGTGGAGATAACAATGATTTCTCCAGTCTCTGTGGTGTGGACAGGAAAATGTAGAGCTGGCCAGGGTTGAGTGGATAGCCAATTGAACAGCACCACTGCGCTTGTGAAGAAAACACTTAAAACATTGGGTTACTTGGACATTCAACAGTGGTGTAACGAAAACCTGCCGGGAGTGGAGGTTCAGAGGAATTCCAGATTCGCAGTGAATGAATGGAACATTCTCTAGTGGAGATTCCAATGATTTCTGAAGGCTGAGTCGTGTGGAAGGAAAATCAAGAACTAATCAGGATTTAGTGGAAAGCCAATTGTATAGCATGGCTGCGAGTGTGAACATGCAGCTGAAAACCAGCATTGGGTTACTTGGACATTCATCAGTGGTGTAAGGAAAACCTGCATGGAGTGGAGAGTCAGTTGAATTCCACATTCGCAGTGAATGAATGGAACATTCTGTAGAGGAGATTCCAATGATTTCTGAAGCCTGTGTTGTGTGGACAGGAAAATGAAGAGCTGACCAGGCTTGAATCGATAGCCAAGTAAACAGCAGGGCTGCGAATATGAACAGGCCGCTGAAAACCAGCATTGGGTTACTTGGACATTCAACAGTGGTGTAATGAAAACCTGCGTGGAGTTGAGAGTCAGATGAATTCCAGATTCGCAGTGAATGAATGGAACATTCTGTAGTGGAGATAACAAAGATTTCTGAAGGCTGGTAGTGTGGTGGGACAATGAAGAGCTGAACAGGGTGGAGTGAATTGTCAATTAAACAGCACGGCTGCGAGTATGAACAGGCCTCTGAAAACCAGCATTGGCTTACTTGGACATTCACAAGTGGTGTAATGTTAACCAGGCGGGAGTGGAGAATCAGATAAACTCCAGACTCGCAGTGAATGAATGGAACATTCTGTAGTGGAGATTGCAATGATTTCTGAAATCTGGATTGTGGGGACACGAAAATGAAGAGCTGACCAGTGTTGAGTGGATAGCCTGTAAAAAGCCTCGGCTTCGAATGTGAACAGACCACTGAAAACCAGTATTGCATTACTTCGACTTTCAGCAGTGGTGTAACGAAAGCCTGCGTGGAGTGCAGATTCAGATGAATTCCAGATTCCCAGTGAATGAATGGAACATCCTGTAGTGGAGATTACAATGATTTCTGAAGGCTGGGTTGTGTGCACAGGAAAATGAGGAGCAAAACAGGTTGAGTGGATAGCCAATTGAACAGCAGGACTGCGAACATGAACAGGCCTCTGAAAACCAGCATTGTTTTACTTGGACATTCACAAGTGGTGTAAGATAAATCTGCAGGTAGTGGAGATTCAGTTGAATTCCAGATTCGCAGTGAATGAATGGAACATTCTGTACTGGAGATTGCAATGATTTCTCAAGTCTGGATTGTTTGGACATGAAAATGAAGAGCTGACCACAGTTGTGTGGATACCCAGTAAAAAGCAGGGCTTAGAGTGTGAACAGACCGCTGAAAACCAGCATTGTGTTACTTGGACATTCATAAGTGGTGTAATGAAAGCCTACCTGGAGTGCAGATTCAGATGAATTCCAGATTGGCAGTGAATGAATGGAACATTCTGTACTGGCGATTCCAATGATTTCTGAAGTCTGATATTGTGGAAAAGAAAATGAAAGGCTGACCAGGTTTGAGTGGATAGACAATTGAACAGCACACTGCGAGTGTGAAAAGGCGGCTGAAAACCAGCATTGGATTACTTGGTCATTCACCAGTGCTGTAATGAAAACCTGCCTGGAGCGGAGAGTCAGATGAATTGCAGAATCGCAGTGAATGAATGGAACAGTCTGTAGTGGAGATCCCAATGATTTCTGAAGGCTGGTTTGTGTGGAGAGGAAAATGAAGAGCTGACCAATATTGAGTGGATAGCCCATTGAACAGCACTTCTGCGAGTTGAACATGCCTCTGAAAACCAGTATTGAGTTACTTGGACATTCACCAGTGGCGTAACGAAAACCTGCCGGGAGTGGAGGTTCAGATGAATTCCAGATTCGCAGTGAATGAATGGAACATTCTCTAGTGGTGATTCCAATGATTTCTGAAGGCTGGGTTTTGTGGACACGAAAATGTAGAGCTGAACAGGGTGGAGTGGATAGCCAAATGAACAGCACGTCTCTTAGTATGAACAGGCCACTGAAAACCAGCATTGGCTTACTTGGACATTCACAAGTGGTGTAACGATAACCCGCCGGGAGTTGAGAGTCAGATGAATTTAAGATTCGCAGTGAATGAACGGAACATTCTGTGGAGGAGATACCAATTATTTCTGAAGGTTGGGTTATGAGGACAGGAAAATGTAGAGCTGAATAGGGTTGGGTGGATAGCAAATTGAACAGCACGGCTGAGAGTATAAGCAGGCGGCTTAAAACCAGCATTGGCTTCCTTGGACATATACCAGTGGTGTCACGAAAACCTGCCGGGAGTGGAGACTCTGATGAATTCCAGATTCGCGTGATTGAATGGAACATTCTGTAGTGGAGATTGCCAAGATTTAGAAATCTGGATAGTCTGGACAGGATATTGAAGAGCTGACCAATGTTGAGTGGATAGCCAGTGAACAGCACGGTTTCGAGTGTGAACAGACCACTAAGAAGCAGCATTGCATTACTTGGACATTCATCAGTGGTGTAACGAAAGCCTTCCTGGAATGCAGATTCAGATTATTTCCAGATTCACAGTGAATGAATGGAAATTTCTGTAGTAGAGATTCCAATGATTTCTGAACGCTGGGTTGTGTGGACAGGAAAATGAAGAGCTGACTAGGTTTGACTGGATTGCCAATTGAACAGCAAGGCTGTGAGTGTGAACAGCCGCTGAAAACCAGCATTGGATTACCTGGTCATTCACCAGTGTTGTTAGGAAAATCTGCCTGGTGTGGAGAGTCAGAGGAATTCCAGATTCGCAGGGAACGAATGGAACATTCTGAAGTGGAGATAAGAATGATTTCTGAAGGCTCGGTGTGTGGAAGGAAAATCAAGAGCTAACCAGCGTTCACTGGATAGCCAATTGAACAGCACGGCTGCGAGTGTTAACACGCAGCTGAAACCAGCCTTGGGTTGCTTGGACATTCACCAGTGGTGAAACGAAAACCTGCTGGGAGTGGAGAACAAGATGAATTCAAGATTCGCGTGAATGAATGAAACATTCTGTAGTGTAGATTGCAATGGTTTCTGAGGTTTGTATTGTCTGAACTGGAAAAAGAAGAACTCACCAGTGTTGAGTCGCTAGACCGTGAACAGCACGGGTTCGAGTGTGAATAGACCGCTGAAAACCATCATTGCGTTACTTGAACATTCAGCAGTGGTGCAATGAAAACCTGCCGGGAGTGGAGATTCAGATGAATTCCAGATTCGCAGTGAATGAATGGAACATTCTCTAGTGGTGATTCCAATGATTTCTGAAGGCTGGGTTTTGTGGACACGAAAATGTAGAGCTGAACAGGGTGGAATGGATAGCCAAATGAACAGCACGTCTCGTAGTAAGAACAGGCCACTGAAAACCAGCTTTGGCTTAATTGGACATTCACAAGTGGTGTAACGAAAACCTGACGGGAGTTGAGAATTAGATGAATTTCAGATTTGCAGTCAATGAATGGAACATTCTGTGGAGGAGATACCAATTGTTTCTGAAGTTTGGGTTATGTGGACAGGAAAATGGAGCTGAAGAGGGTTGAGTGGATAGCAAATTGAACAGCACGGCTGAGAGTATGAGCAGGCCACTTAAAACCAGCATTGGCTTACTTGGATATTTACCAGTGGTGTCACGAAAACCCGCCGGGAGTGGAGATTCAGATGAATTCCAGATTCGCTGTGAATGAATGGAACATTCTGTAGTGGAGATAACAATGATTTCTCCAGTCTCTGTGGTGTGGACAGGAAAATGTAGAGCTGGCCAGGGTTGAGTGGATAGCCAATTGAACAGCACCACTGCGCTTGTGAAGAAAACACTTAAAACATTGGGTTACTTGGACATTCAACAGTGGTGTAACGAAAACCTGCCGGGAGTGGAGGTTCAGAGGAATTCCAGATTCGCAGTGAATGAATGGAACATTCTCTAGTGGAGATTCCAATGATTTCTGAAGGCTGGGTCGTGTGGAAGGAAAATCAAGAACTAATCAGGATTTAGTGGAAAGCCAATTGTATAGCATGGCTGCGAGTGTGAACATGCAGCTGAAAACCAGCATTGGGTTACTTGGACATTCATCAGTGGTGTAAGGAAAACCTGCATGGAGTGGAGAGTCAGTTGAATTCCACATTCGCAGTGAATGAATGGAACATTCTGTAGAGGAGATTCCAATGATTTCTGAAGCCTGTGTTGTGTGGACAGGAAAATGAAGAGCTGACCAGGCTTGAATCGATAGCCAAGTAAACAGCAGGGCTGCGAATATGAACAGGCCGCTGAAAACCAGCATTGGGTTACTTGGACATTCAACAGTGGTGTAATGAAAACCTGCGTGGAGTTGAGAGTCAGATGAATTCCAGATTCGCAGTGAATGAATGGAACATTCTGTAGTGGAGATAACAAAGATTTCTGAAGGCTGGTAGTGTGGTGGGACAATGAAGAGCTGAACAGGGTGGAGTGAATTGTCAATTAAACAGCACGGCTGCGAGTATGAACAGGCCTCTGAAAACCAGCATTGGCTTACTTGGACATTCACAAGTGGTGTAATGTTAACCAGGCGGGAGTGGAGAATCAGATAAACTCCAGACTCGCAGTGAATGAATGGAACATTCTGTAGTGGAGATTGCAATGATTTCTGAAATCTGGATTGTGGGGACACGAAAATGAAGAGCTGACCAGTGTTGAGTGGATAGCCTGTAAAAAGCCTCGGCTTCGAATGTGAACAGACCACTGAAAACCAGTATTGCATTACTTCGACTTTCAGCAGTGGTGTAACGAAAGCCTGCGTGGAGTGCAGATTCAGATGAATTCCAGATTCCCAGTGAATGAATGGAACATCCTGTAGTGGAGATTACAATGATTTCTGATGGCTGGGTTGTGTGCACAGGAAAATGAGGAGCAAAACAGGTTGAGTGGATAGCCAATTGAACAGCACGACTGCGAACATGAACAGGCCTCTGAAAACCAGCATTGTTTTACTTGGACATTCACAAGTGGTGTAAGATAAATCTGCAGGTAGTGGAGATTCAGTTGAATTCCAGATTCGCAGTGAATGAATGGAACATTCTGTACTGGAGATTGCAATGATTTCTCAAGTCTGGATTGTTTGGACATGAAAATGAAGAGCTGACCACAGTTGTGTGGATACCCAGTAAAAAGCAGGGCTTAGAGTGTGAACAGACCGCTGAAAACCAGCATTGTGTTACTTGGACATTCATAAGTGGTGTAATGAAAGCCTACCTGGAGTGCAGATTCAGATGAATTCCAGATTGGCAGTGAATGAATGGAACATTCTGTACTGGCGATTCCAATGATTTCTGAAGTCTGATATTGTGGAAAAGAAAATGAAAGGCTGACCAGGTTTGAGTGGATAGACAATTGAACAGCACACTGCGAGTGTGAAAAGGCGGCTGAAAACCAGCATTGGATTACTTGGTCATTCACCAGTGCTGTAATGAAAACCTGCCTGGAGCGGAGAGTCAGATGAATTGCAGAATCGCAGTGAATGAATGGAACAGTCTGTAGTGGAGATCCCAATGATTTCTGAAGGCTGGTTTGTGTGGAGAGGAAAATGAAGAGCTGACCAATATTGAGTGGATAGCCCATTGAACAGCACTTCTGCGAGTTGAACATGCCTCTGAAAACCAGTATTGAGTTACTTGGACATTCACCAGTGGTGTAACGAAAACCTGCCGGGAGTGGAGGTTCAGATGAATTCCAGATTCGCAGTGAATGAATGGAACATTCTCTAGTGGTGATTCCAATGATTTCTGAAGGCTGGGTTTTGTGGACACGAAAATGTAGAGCTGAACAGGGTGGAGTGGATAGCCAAATGAACAGCACGTCTCTTAGTATGAACAGGCCACTGAAAACCAGCATTGGCTTACTTGGACATTCACAAGTGGTGTAACGATAACCCGCCGGGAGTTGAGAGTCAGATGAATTTAAGATTCGCAGTGAATGAACGGAACATTCTGTGGAGGAGATACCAATTATTTCTGAAGGTTGGGTTATGAGGACAGGAAAATGTAGAGCTGAATAGGGTTGGGTGGATAGCAAATTGAACAGCACGGCTGAGAGTATAAGCAGGCGGCTTAAAACCAGCATTGGCTTCCTTGGACATATACCAGTGGTGTCACGAAAACCTGCCGGGAGTGGAGACTCTGATGAATTCCAGATTCGCGTGATTGAATGGAACATTCTGTAGTGGAGATTGCCAAGATTTAGAAATCTGGATAGTCTGGACAGGATATTGAAGAGCTGACCAATGTTGAGTGGATAGCCAGTGAACAGCACGGTTTCGAGTGTGAACAGACCACTAAGAAGCAGCATTGCATTACTTGGACATTCATCAGTGGTGTAACGAAAGCCTTCCTGGAATGCAGATTCAGATTATTTCCAGATTCACAGTGAATGAATGGAAATTTCTGTAGTAGAGATTCCAATGATTTCTGAACGCTGGGTTGTGTGGACAGGAAAATGAAGAAGAGCTGACTAGGTTTGACTGGATTGCCAATTGAACAGCAAGGCTGTGAGTGTGAACAGCCGCTGAAAACCAGCATTGGATTACCTGGTCATTCACCAGTGTTGTTAGGAAAATCTGCCTGGTGTGGAGAGTCAGAGGAATTCCAGATTCGCAGGGAACGAATGGAACATTCTGAAGTGGAGATAAGAATGATTTCTGAAGGCTCGGTGTGTGGAAGGAAAATCAAGAGCTAACCAGCGTTCACTGGATAGCCAATTGAACAGCACGGCTGCGAGTGTTAACACGCAGCTGAAACCAGCCTTGGGTTGCTTGGACATTCACCAGTGGTGAAACGAAAACCTGCTGGGAGTGGAGAACAAGATGAATTCAAGATTCGCGTGAATGAATGAAACATTCTGTAGTGTAGATTGCAATGGTTTCTGAGGTTTGTATTGTCTGAACTGGAAAAAGAAGAACTCACCAGTGTTGAGTCGCTAGACCGTGAACAGCACGGGTTCGAGTGTGAATAGACCGCTGAAAACCATCATTGCGTTACTTGAACATTCAGCAGTGGTGCAATGAAAACCTGCCGGGAGTGGAGATTCAGATGAATTCCAGATTCGCAGTGAATGAATGGAACATTCTCTAGTGGTGATTCCAATGATTTCTGAAGGCTGGGTTTTGTGGACACGAAAATGTAGAGCTGAACAGGGTGGAATGGATAGCCAAATGAACAGCACGTCTCGTAGTAAGAACAGGCCACTGAAAACCAGCTTTGGCTTAATTGGACATTCACAAGTGGTGTAACGAAAACCTGACGGGAGTTGAGAATTAGATGAATTTCAGATTTGCAGTCAATGAATGGAACATTCTGTGGAGGAGATACCAATTGTTTCTGAAGTTTGGGTTATGTGGACAGGAAAATGGAGCTGAAGAGGGTTGAGTGGATAGCAAATTGAACAGCACGGCTGAGAGTATGAGCAGGCCACTTAAAACCAGCATTGGCTTACTTGGATATTTACCAGTGGTGTCACGAAAACCTGCCGGGAGTGGAGATTCAGATGAATTCCAGATTCGCTGTGAATGAATGGAACATTCTGTAGTGGAGATAACAATGATTTCTCCAGTCTCTGTGGTGTGGACAGGAAAATGTAGAGCTGGCCAGGGTTGAGTGGATAGCCAATTGAACAGCACCACTGCGCTTGTGAAGAAAACACTTAAAACATTGGGTTACTTGGACATTCAACAGTGGTGTAACGAAAACCTGCCGGGAGTGGAGGTTCAGAGGAATTCCAGATTCGCAGTGAATGAATGGAACATTCTCTAGTGGAGATTCCAATGATTTCTGAAGGCTGGGTCGTGTGGAAGGAAAATCAAGAACTAATCAGGATTTAGTGGAAAGCCAATTGTATAGCATGGCTGCGAGTGTGAACATGCAGCTGAAAACCAGCATTGGGTTACTTGGACATTCATCAGTGGTGTAAGGAAAACCTGCATGGAGTGGAGAGTCAGTTGAATTCCACATTCGCAGTGAATGAATGGAACATTCTGTAGAGGAGATTCCAATGATTTCTGAAGCCTGTGTTGTGTGGACAGGAAAATGAAGAGCTGACCAGGCTTGAATCGATAGCCAAGTAAACAGCAGGGCTGCGAATATGAACAGGCCGCTGAAAACCAGCATTGGGTTACTTGGACATTCAACAGTGGTGTAATGAAAACCTGCGTGGAGTTGAGAGTCAGATGAATTCCAGATTCGCAGTGAATGAATGGAACATTCTGTAGTGGAGATAACAAAGATTTCTGAAGGCTGGTAGTGTGGTGGGACAATGAAGAGCTGAACAGGGTGGAGTGAATTGTCAATTAAACAGCACGGCTGCGAGTATGAACAGGCCTCTGAAAACCAGCATTGGCTTACTTGGACATTCACAAGTGGTGTAATGTTAACCAGGCGGGAGTGGAGAATCAGATAAACTCCAGACTCGCAGTGAATGAATGGAACATTCTGTAGTGGAGATTGCAATGATTTCTGAAATCTGGATTGTGGGGACACGAAAATGAAGAGCTGACCAGTGTTGAGTGGATAGCCTGTAAAAAGCCTCGGCTTCGAATGTGAACAGACCACTGAAAACCAGTATTGCATTACTTCGACTTTCAGCAGTGGTGTAACGAAAGCCTGCGTGGAGTGCAGATTCAGATGAATTCCAGATTCCCAGTGAATGAATGGAACATCCTGTAGTGGAGATTACAATGATTTCTGAAGGCTGGGTTGTGTGCACAGGAAAATGAGGAGCAAAACAGGTTGAGTGGATAGCCAATTGAACAGCACGACTGCGAACATGAACAGGCCTCTGAAAGCCAGCATTGTTTTACTTGGACATTCACAAGTGGTGTAAGATAAATCTGCAGGTAGTGGAGATTCAGTTGAATTCCAGATTCGCAGTGAATGAACGGAACATTCTGTACTGGAGATTGCAATGATTTCTCAAGTCTGGATTGTTTGGACATGAAAATGAAGAGCTGACCACAGTTGTGTGGATACCCAGTAAAAAGCAGGGCTTAGAGTGTGAACAGACCGCTGAAAACCAGCATTGTGTTACTTGGACATTCATAAGTGGTGTAATGAAAGCCTACCTGGAGTGCAGATTCAGATGAATTCCAGATTGGCAGTGAATGAATGGAACATTCTGTACTGGCGATTCCAATGATTTCTGAAGTCTGATATTGTGGAAAAGAAAATGAAAGGCTGACCAGGTTTGAGTGGATAGACAATTGAACAGCACACTGCGAGTGTGAAAAGGCGGCTGAAAACCAGCATTGGATTACTTGGTCATTCACCAGTGCTGTAATGAAAACCTGCCTGGAGCGGAGAGTCAGATGAATTGCAGAATCGCAGTGAATGAATGGAACAGTCTGTAGTGGAGATCCCAATGATTTCTGAAGGCTGGTTTGTTTGGAGAGGAAAATGAAGAGCTGACCAATATTGAGTGGATAGCCCATTGAACAGCACTTCTGCGAGTTGAACATGCCTCTGAAAACCAGTATTGAGTTACTTGGACATTCACCAGTGGCGTAACGAAAACCTGCCGGGAGTGGAGGTTCAAATGAATTCCAGATTCGCAGTGAATGAATGGAACATTCTCTAGTGGTGATTCCAATGATTTCTGAAGGCTGGGTTTTGTGGACACGAAAATGTAGAGCTGAACAGGGTGGAGTGGATAGCCAAATGAACAGCACGTCTCTTAGTATGAACAGGCCACTGAAAACCAGCATTGGCTTACTTGGACATTCATCAGTGGTGTAACGAAAGCCTTCCTGGAATGCAGATTCAGATTATTTCCAGATTCACAGTGAATGAATGGAAATTTCTGTAGTAGAGATTCCAATGATTTCTGAACGCTGGGTTGTGTGGACAGGAAAATGAAGAGCTGACTAGGTTTGACTGGATTGCCAATTGAACAGCAAGGCTGTGAGTGTGAACAGCCGCTGAAAACCAGCATTGTATTACCTGGTCATTCACCAGTGTTGTTAGGAAAATCTGCCTGGTGTGGAGAGTCAGAGGAATTCCAGATTCGCAGGGAACGAATGGAACATTCTGAAGTGGAGATAAGAATGATTTCTGAAGGCTCGGTGTGTGGAAGGAAAATCAAGAGCTAACCAGCGTTCACTGGATAGCCAATTGAACAGCACGGCTGCGAGTGTTAACACGCAGCTGAAACCAGCCTTGGGTTGCTTGGACATTCACCAGTGGTGAAACAAAAACCTGCTGGGAGTGGAGAACAAGATGAATTCAAGATTCGCGTGAATGAATGAAACATTCTGTAGTGTAGATTGCAATGGTTTCTGAGGTTTGTATTGTCTGAACTGGAAAAAGAAGAACTCACCAGTGTTGAGTCGCTAGACCGTGAACAGCACGGGTTCGAGTGTGAATAGACCGCTGAAAACCATCATTGCGTTACTTGAACATTCAGCAGTGGTGCAATGAAAACCTGCCGGGAGTGGAGATTCAGATGAATTCCAGATTCGCAGTGAATGAATGGAACATTCTCTAGTGGTGATTCCAATGATTTCTGAAGGCTGGGTTTTGTGGACACGAAAATGTAGAGCTGAACAGGGTGGAATGGATAGCCAAATGAACAGCACGTCTCGTAGTAAGAACAGGCCACTGAAAACCAGCTTTGGCTTAATTGGACATTCACAAGTGGTGTAACGAAAACCTGACGGGAGTTGAGAATTAGATGAATTTCAGATTTGCAGTCAATGAATGGAACATTCTGTGGAGGAGATACCAATTGTTTCTGAAGTTTGGGTTATGTGGACAGGAAAATGGAGCTGAAGAGGGTTGAGTGGATAGCAAATTGAACAGCACGGCTGAGAGTATGAGCAGGCCACTTAAAACCAGCATTGGCTTACTTGGATATTTACCAGTGGTGTCACGAAAACCTGCCGGGAGTGGAGATTCAGATGAATTCCAGATTCGCTGTGAATGAATGGAACATTCTGTAGTGGAGATAACAATGATTTCTCCAGTCTCTGTGGTGTGGACAGGAAAATGTAGAGCTGGCCAGGGTTGAGTGGATAGCCAATTGAACAGCACCACTGAGCTTGTGAAGAAAACACTTAAAACATTGGGTTACTTAGACATTCAACAGTGGTGTAACGAAAACCTGCCGGGAGTGGAGGTTCAGAGGAATTCCAGATTCGCAGTGAATGAATGGAACATTCTCTAGTGGAGATTCCAATGATTTCTGAAGGCTGGGTCGTGTGGAAGGAACATCAAGAACTAATCAGGATTTAGTGGAAAGCCAATTGTATAGCATGGCTGCGAGTGTGAACATGCAGCTGAAAACCAGCATTGGGTTACTTGGACATTCATCAGTGGTGTAAGGAAAACCTGCATGGAGTGGAGAGTCAGTTGAATTCCACATTCGCAGTGAATGAATGGAACATTCTGTAGAGGAGATTCCAATGATTTCTGAAGCCTGTGTTGTGTGGACAGGAAAATGAAGAGCTGACCAGGCTTGAATCGATAGCCAAGTAAACAGCAGGGCTGCGAATATGAACAGGCCGCTGAAAACCAGCATTGGGTTACTTGGACATTCAACAGTGGTGTAATGAAAACCTGCGTGGAGTTGAGAGTCAGATGAATTCCAGATTCGCAGTGAATGAATGGAACATTCTGTAGTGGAGATAACAAAGATTTCTGAAGGCTGGTAGTGTGGTGGGACAATGAAGAGCTGAACAGGGTGGAGTGAATTGTCAATTAAACAGCACGGCTGCGAGTATGAACAGGCCTCTGAAAACCAGCATTGGCTTACTTGGACATTCACAAGTGGTGTAGTGTTAACCAGGCGGGAGTGGAGAATCAGATAAACTCCAGACTCGCAGTGAATGAATGGAACATTCTGTAGTGGAGATTGCAATGATTTCTGAAATCTGGATTGTGGGGACACGAAAATGAAGAGCTGACCAGTGTTGAGTGGATAGCCTGTAAAAAGCCTCGGCTTCGAATGTGAACAGACCACTGAAAACCAGTATTGCATTACTTCGACTTTCAGCAGTGGTGTAACGATAGCCTGCGTGGAGTGCAGATTCAGATGAATTCCAGATTCCCAGTGAATGAATGGAACATCCTGTAGTGGAGATTACAATGATTTCTGAAGGCTGGGTTGTGTGCACAGGAAAATGAGGAGCAAAACAGGTTGAGTGGATAGCCAATTGAACAGCACGACTGCGAACATGAACAGGCCTCTGAAAACCAGCATTGTTTTACTTGGACATTCACAAGTGGTGTAAGATAAATCTGCAGGTAGTGGAGATTCAGTTGAATTCCAGATTCGCAGTGAATGAATGGAACATTCTGTACTGGAGATTGCAATGATTTCTCAAGTCTGGATTGTTTGGACATGAAAATGAAGAGCTGACCACAGTTGTGTGGATACCCAGTAAAAAGCAGGGCTTAGAGTGTGAACAGACCGCTGAAAACCAGCATTGTGTTACTTGGACATTCATAAGTGGTGTAATGAAAGCCTACCTGGAGTGCAGATTCAGATGAATTCCAGATTGGCAGTGAATGAATGGAACATTCTGTACTGGCGATTCCAATGATTTCTGAAGTCTGATATTGTGGAAAAGAAAATGAAAGGCTGACCAGGTTTGAGTGGATAGACAATTGAACAGCACACTGCGAGTGTGAAAAGGCGGCTGAAAACCAGCATTGGATTACTTGGTCATTCACCAGTGCTGTAATGAAAACCTGCCTGGAGCGGAGAGTCAGATGAATTGCAGAATCGCAGTGAATGAATGGAACAGTCTGTAGTGGAGATCCCAATGATTTCTGAAGGCTGGTTTGTGTGGAGAGGAAAATGAAGAGCTGACCAATATTGAGTGGATAGCCCATTGAACAGCACTTCTGCGAGTTGAACATGCCTCTGAAAACCAGTATTGAGTTACTTGGACATTCACCAGTGGCGTAACGAAAACCTGCCGGGAGTGGAGGTTCAGATGAATTCCAGATTCGCAGTGAATGAATGGAACATTCTCTAGTGGTGATTCCAATGATTTCTGAAGGCTGGGTTTTGTGGACACGAAAATGTAGAGCTGAACAGGGTGGAGTGGATAGCCAAATGAACAGCACGTCTCTTAGTATGAACAGGCCACTGAAAACCAGCATTGGCTTACTTGGACATTCACAAGTGGTGTAACGATAACCCGCCGGGAGTTGAGAGTCAGATGAATTTAAGATTCGCAGTGAATGAACGGAACATTCTGTGGAGGAGATACCAATTATTTCTGAAGGTTGGGTTATGAGGACAGGAAAATGTAGAGCTGAATAGGGTTGGGTGGATAGCAAATTGAACAGCACGGCTGAGAGTATAAGCAGGCGGCTTAAAACCAGCATTGGCTTCCTTGGACATATACCAGTGGTGTCACGAAAACCTGCCGGGAGTGGAGACTCTGATGAATTCCAGATTCGCGTGATTGAATGGAACATTCTGTAGTGGAGATTGCCAAGATTTAGAAATCTGGATAGTCTGGACAGGATATTGAAGAGCTGACCAATGTTGAGTGGATAGCCAGTGAACAGCACGGTTTCGAGTGTGAACAGACCACTAAGAAGCAGCATTGCATTACTTGGACATTCATCAGTGGTGTAACGAAAGCCTTCCTGGAATGCAGATTCAGATTATTTCCAGATTCACAGTGAATGAATGGAAATTTCTGTAGTAGAGATTCCAATGATTTCTGAACGCTGGGTTGTGTGGACAGGAAAATGAAGAGCTGACTAGGTTTGACTGGATTGCCAATTGAACAGCAAGGCTGTGAGTGTGAACAGCCGCTGAAAACCAGCATTGGATTACCTGGTCATTCACCAGTGTTGTTAGGAAAATCTGCCTGGTGTGGAGAGTCAGAGGAATTCCAGATTCGCAGGGAACGAATGGAACATTCTGAAGTGGAGATAAGAATGATTTCTGAAGGCTCGGTGTGTGGAAGGAAAATCAAGAGCTAACCAGCGTTCACTGGATAGCCAATTGAACAGCACGGCTGCGAGTGTTAACACGCAGCTGAAACCAGCCTTGGGTTGCTTGGACATTCACCAGTGGTGAAACGAAAACCTGCTGGGAGTGGAGAACAAGATGAATTCAAGATTCGCGTGAATGAATGAAACATTCTGTAGTGTAGATTGCAATGGTTTCTGAGGTTTGTATTGTCTGAACTGGAAAAAGAAGAACTCACCAGTGTTGAGTCGCTAGACCGTGAACAGCACGGGTTCGAGTGTGAATAGACCGCTGAAAACCATCATTGCGTTACTTGAACATTCAGCAGTGGTGCAATGAAAACCTGCCGGGAGTGGAGATTCAGATGAATTCCAGATTCGCAGTGAATGCATGGAACATTCTCTAGTGGTGATTCCAATGATTTCTGAAGGCTGGGTTTTGTGGACACGAAAATGTAGAGCTGAACAGGGTGGAATGGATAGCCAAATGAACAGCACGTCTCGTAGTAAGAACAGGCCACTGAAAACCAGCTTTGGCTTAATTGGACATTCACAAGTGGTGTAACGAAAACCTGACGGGAGTTGAGAATTAGATGAATTTCAGATTTGCAGTCAATGAATGGAACATTCTGTGGAGGAGATACCAATTGTTTCTGAAGTTTGGGTTATGTGGACAGGAAAATGGAGCTGAAGAGGGTTGAGTGGATAGCAAATTGAACAGCATGGCTGAGAGTATGAGCAGGCCACTTAAAACCAGCATTGGCTTACTTGGATATTTACCAGTGGTGTCACGAAAACCTGCCGGGAGTGGAGATTCAGATGAATTCCAGATTCGCTGTGAATGAATGGAACATTCTGTAGTGGAGATAACAATGATTTCTCCAGTCTCTGTGGTGTGGACAGGAAAATGTAGAGCTGGCCAGGGTTGAGTGGATAGCCAATTGAACAGCACCACTGCGCTTGTGAAGAAAACACTTAAAACATTGGGCTACTTGGACATTCAACAGTGGTGTAACGAAAACCTGCCGGGAGTGGAGGTTCAGAGGAATTCCAGATTCGCAGTGAATGAATGGAACATTCTCTAGTGGAGATTCCAATGATTTCTGAAGGCTGGGTCGTGTGGAAGGAAAATCAAGAACTAATCAGGATTTAGTGGAAAGCCAATTGTATAGCATGGCTGCGAGTGTGAACATGCAGCTGAAAACCAGCATTGGGTTACTTGGACATTCATCAGTGGTGTAAGGAAAACCTGCATGGAGTGGAGAGTCAGTTGAATTCCACATTCGCAGTGAATGAATGGAACATTCTGTAGAGGAGATTCCAATGATTTCTGAAGCCTGTGTTGTGTGGACAGGAAAATGAAGAGCTGACCAGGCTTGAATCGATAGCCAAGTAAACAGCAGGGCTGCGAATATGAACAGGCCGCTGAAAACCAGCATTGGGTTACTTGGACATTCAACAGTGGTGTAATGAAAACCTGCGTGGAGTTGAGAGTCAGATGAATTCCAGATTCGCAGTGAATGAATGGAACATTCTGTAGTGGAGAAAACAAAGATTTCTGAAGGCTGGTAGTGTGGTGGGACAATGAAGAGCTGAACAGGGTGGAGTGAATTGTCAATTAAACAGCACGGCTGCGAGTATGAACAGGCCTCTGAAAACCAGCATTGGCTTACTTGGACATTCACAAGTGGTGTAATGTTAACCAGGCGGGAGTGGAGAATCAGATAAACTCCAGACTCGCAGTGAATGAATGGAACATTCTGTAGTGGAGATTGCAATGATTTCTGAAATCTGGATTGTGGGGACACGAAAATGAAGAGCTGACCAGTGTTGAGTGGATAGCCTGTAAAAAGCCTCGGCTTCGAATGTGAACAGACCACTGAAAACCAGTATTGCATTACTTCGACTTTCAGCAGTGGTGTAACGAAAGCCTGCGTGGAGTGCAGATTCAGATGAATTCCAGATTCCCAGTGAATGAATGGAACATCCTGTAGTGGAGATTACAATGATTTCTGAAGGCTGGGTTGTGTGCACAGGAAAATGAGGAGCAAAACAGGTTGAGTGGATAGCCAATTGAACAGCACGACTGCGAACATGAACAGGCCTCTGAAAGCCAGCATTGTTTTACTTGGACATTCACAAGTGGTGTAAGATAAATCTGCAGGTAGTGGAGATTCAGTTGAATTCCAGATTCGCAGTGAATGAATGGAACATTCTGTACTGGAGATTGCAATGATTTCTCAAGTCTGGATTGTTTGGACATGAAAATGAAGAGCTGACCACAGTTGTGTGGATACCCAGTAAAAAGCAGGGCTTAGAGTGTGAACAGACCGCTGAAAACCAGCATTGTGTTACTTGGACATTCATAAGTGGTGTAATGAAAGCCTACCTGGAGTGCAGATTCAGATGAATTCCAGATTGGCAGTGAATGAATGGAACATTCTGTACTGGCGATTCCAATGATTTCTGAAGTCTGATATTGTGGAAAAGAAAATGAAAGGCTGACCAGGTTTGAGTGGATAGACAATTGAACAGCACACTGCGAGTGTGAAAAGGCGGCTGAAAACCAGCATTGGATTACTTGGTCATTCACCAGTGCTGTAATGAAAACCTGCCTGGAGCGGAGAGTCAGATGAATTGCAGAATCGCAGTGAATGAATGGAACAGTCTGTAGTGGAGATCCCAATGATTTCTGAAGGCTGGTTTGTTTGGAGAGGAAAATGAAGAGCTGACCAATATTGAGTGGATAGCCCATTGAACAGCACTTCTGCGAGTTGAACATGCCTCTGAAAACCAGTATTGAGTTACTTGGACATTCACCAGTGGCGTAACGAAAACCTGCCGGGAGTGGAGGTTCAGATGAATTCCAGATTCGCAGTGAATGAATGGAACATTCTCTAGTGGTGATTCCAATGATTTCTGAAGGCTGGGTTTTGTGGACACGAAAATGTAGAGCTGAACAGGGTGGAGTGGATAGCCAAATGAACAGCACGTCTCTTAGTATGAACAGGCCACTGAAAACCAGCATTGGCTTACTTGGACATTCATCAGTGGTGTAACGAAAGCCTTCCTGGAATGCAGATTCAGATTATTTCCAGATTCACAGTGAATGAATGGAAATTTCTGTAGTAGAGATTCCAATGATTTCTGAACGCTGGGTTGTGTGGACAGGAAAATGAAGAGCTGACTAGGTTTGACTGGATTGCCAATTGAACAGCAAGGCTGTGAGTGTGAACAGCCGCTGAAAACCAGCATTGTATTACCTGGTCATTCACCAGTGTTGTTAGGAAAATCTGCCTGGTGTGGAGAGTCAGAGGAATTCCAGATTCGCAGGGAACGAATGGAACATTCTGAAGTGGAGATAAGAATGATTTCTGAAGGCTCGGTGTGTGGAAGGAAAATCAAGAGCTAACCAGCGTTCACTGGATAGCCAATTGAACAGCACGGCTGCGAGTGTTAACACGCAGCTGAAACCAGCCTTGGGTTGCTTGGACATTCACCAGTGGTGAAACAAAAACCTGCTGGGAGTGGAGAACAAGATGAATTCAAGATTCGCGTGAATGAATGAAACATTCTGTAGTGTAGATTGCAATGGTTTCTGAGGTTTGTATTGTCTGAACTGGAAGAAGAAGAACTCACCAGTGTTGAGTCGCTAGACCGTGAACAGCACGGGTTCGAGTGTGAATAGACCGCTGAAAACCATCATTGCGTTACTTGAACATTCAGCAGTGGTGCAATGAAAACCTGCCGGGAGTGGAGATTCAGATGAATTCCAGATTCGCAGTGAATGAATGGAACATTCTCTAGTGGTGATTCCAATGATTTCTGAAGGCTGGGTTTTGTGGACACGAAAATGTAGAGCTGAACAGGGTGGAATGGATAGCCAAATGAACAGCACGTCTCGTAGTAAGAACAGGCCACTGAAAACCAGCTTTGGCTTAATTGGACATTCACAAGTGGTGTAACGAAAACCTGACGGGAGTTGAGAATTAGATGAATTTCAGATTTGCAGTCAATGAATGGAACATTCTGTGGAGGAGATACCAATTGTTTCTGAAGTTTGGGTTATGTGGACAGGAAAATGGAGCTGAAGAGGGTTGAGTGGATAGCAAATTGAACAGCACGGCTGAGAGTATGAGCAGGCCACTTAAAACCAGCATTGGTTTACTTGGATATTTACCAGTGGTGTCACGAAAACCTGCCGGGAGTGGAGATTCAGATGAATTCCAGATTCGCTGTGAATGAATGGAACATTCTGTAGTGGAGATAACAATGATTTCTCCAGTCTCTGTGGTGTGGACAGGAAAATGTAGAGCTGGCCAGGGTTGAGTGGATAGCCAATTGAACAGCACCACTGAGCTTGTGAAGAAAACACTTAAAACATTGGGTTACTTGGACATTCAACAGTGGTGTAACGAAAACCTGCCGGGAGTGGAGGTTCAGAGGAATTCCAGATTCGCAGTGAATGAATGGAACATTCTCTAGTGGAGATTCCAATGATTTCTGAAGGCTGGGTCGTGTGGAAGGAACATCAAGAACTAATCAGGATTTAGTGGAAAGCCAATTGTATAGCATGGCTGCGAGTGTGAACATGCAGCTGAAAACCAGCATTGGGTTACTTGGACATTCATCAGTGGTGTAAGGAAAACCTGCATGGAGTGGAGAGTCAGTTGAATTCCACATTCGCAGTGAATGAATGGAACATTCTGTAGAGGAGATTCCAATGATTTCTGAAGCCTGTGTTGTGTGGACAGGAAAATGAAGAGCTGACCAGGCTTGAATCGATAGCCAAGTAAACAGCAGGGCTGCAAATATGAACAGGCCGCTGAAAACCAGCATTGGGTTACTTGGACATTCAACAGTGGTGTAATGAAAACCTGCGTGGAGTTGAGAGTCAGATGAATTCCAGATTCGCAGTGAATGAATGGAACATTCTGTAGTGGAGATAACAAAGATTTCTGAAGGCTGGTAGTGTGGTGGGACAATGAAGAGCTGAACAGGGTGGAGTGAATTGTCAATTAAACAGCACGGCTGCGAGTATGAACAGGCCTCTGAAAACCAGCATTGGCTTACTTGGACATTCACAAGTGGTGTAGTGTTAACCAGGCGGGAGTGGAGAATCAGATAAACTCCAGACTCGCAGTGAATGAATGGAACATTCTGTAGTGGAGATTGCAATGATTTCTGAAATCTGGATTGTGGGGACACGAAAATGAAGAGCTGACCAGTGTTGAGTGGATAGCCTGTAAAAAGCCTCGGCTTCGAATGTGAACAGACCACTGAAAACCAGTATTGCATTACTTCGACTTTCAGCAGTGGTGTAACGATAGCCTGCGTGGAGTGCAGATTCAGATGAATTCCAGATTCCCAGTGAATGAATGGAACATCCTGTAGTGGAGATTACAATGATTTCTGAAGGCTGGGTTGTGTGCACAGGAAAATGAGGAGCAAAACAGGTTGAGTGGATAGCCAATTGAACAGCACGACTGCGAACATGAACAGGCCTCTGAAAACCAGCATTGTTTTACTTGGACATTCACAAGTGGTGTAAGATAAATCTGCAGGTAGTGGAGATTCAGTTGAATTCCAGATTCGCAGTGAATGAATGGAACATTCTGTACTGGAGATTGCAATGATTTCTCAAGTCTGGATTGTTTGGACATGAAAATGAAGAGCTGACCACAGTTGTGTGGATACCCAGTAAAAAGCAGGGCTTAGAGTGTGAACAGACCGCTGAAAACCAGCATTGTGTTACTTGGACATTCATAAGTGGTGTAATGAAAGCCTACCTGGAGTGCAGATTCAGATGAATTCCAGATTGGCAGTGAATGAATGGAACATTCTGTACTGGCGATTCCAATGATTTCTGAAGTCTGATATTGTGGAAAAGAAAATGAAAGGCTGACCAGGTTTGAGTGGATAGACAATTGAACAGCACACTGCGAGTGTGAAAAGGCGGCTGAAAACCAGCATTGGATTACTTGGTCATTCACCAGTGCTGTAATGAAAACCTGCCTGGAGCGGAGAGTCAGATGAATTGCAGAATCGCAGTGAATGAATGGAACAGTCTGTAGTGGAGATCCCAATGATTTCTGAAGGCTGGTTTGTTTGGAGAGGAAAATGAAGAGCTGACCAATATTGAGTGGATAGCCCATTGAACAGCACTTCTGCGAGTTGAACATGCCTCTGAAAACCAGTATTGAGTTACTTGGACATTCACCAGTGGCGTAACGAAAACCTGCCGGGAGTGGAGGTTCAGATGAATTCCAGATTCGCAGTGAATGAATGGAACATTCTCTAGTGGTGATTCCAATGATTTCTGAAGGCTGGGTTTTGTGGACACGAAAATGTAGAGCTGAACAGGGTGGAGTGGATAGCCAAATGAACAGCACGTCTCTTAGTATGAACAGGCCACTGAAAACCAGCATTGGCTTACTTGGACATTCACAAGTGGTGTAACGATAACCCGCCGGGAGTTGAGAGTCAGATGAATTTAAGATTCGCAGTGAATGAACGGAACATTCTGTGGAGGAGATACCAATTATTTCTGAAGGTTGGGTTATGAGGACAGGAAAATGTAGAGCTGAATAGGGTTGGGTGGATAGCAAATTGAACAGCACGGCTGAGAGTATAAGCAGGCGGCTTAAAACCAGCATTGGCTTCCTTGGACATATACCAGTGGTGTCACGAAAACCTGCCGGGAGTGGAGACTCTGATGAATTCCAGATTCGCGTGATTGAATGGAACATTCTGTAGTGGAGATTGCCAAGATTTAGAAATCTGGATAGTCTGGACAGGATATTGAAGAGCTGACCAATGTTGAGTGGATAGCCAGTGAACAGCACGGTTTCGAGTGTGAACAGACCACTAAGAAGCAGCATTGCATTACTTGGACATTCATCAGTGGTGTAACGAAAGCCTTCCTGGAATGCAGATTCAGATTATTTCCAGATTCACAGTGAATGAATGGAAATTTCTGTAGTAGAGATTCCAATGATTTCTGAACGCTGGGTTGTGTGGACAGGAAAATGAAGAAGAGCTGACTAGGTTTGACTGGATTGCCAATTGAACAGCAAGGCTGTGAGTGTGAACAGCCGCTGAAAACCAGCATTGGATTACCTGGTCATTCACCAGTGTTGTTAGGAAAATCTGCCTGGTGTGGAGAGTCAGAGGAATTCCAGATTCGCAGGGAACGAATGGAACATTCTGAAGTGGAGATAAGAATGATTTCTGAAGGCTCGGTGTGTGGAAGGAAAATCAAGAGCTAACCAGCGTTCACTGGATAGCCAATTGAACAGCACGGCTGCGAGTGTTAACACGCAGCTGAAACCAGCCTTGGGTTGCTTGGACATTCACCAGTGGTGAAACGAAAACCTGCTGGGAGTGGAGAACAAGATGAATTCAAGATTCGCGTGAATGAATGAAACATTCTGTAGTGTAGATTGCAATGGTTTCTGAGGTTTGTATTGTCTGAACTGGAAAAAGAAGAACTCACCAGTGTTGAGTCGCTAGACCGTGAACAGCACGGGTTCGAGTGTGAATAGACCGCTGAAAACCATCATTGCGTTACTTGAACATTCAGCAGTGGTGCAATGAAAACCTGCCGGGAGTGGAGATTCAGATGAATTCCAGATTCGCAGTGAATGAATGGAACATTCTCTAGTGGTGATTCCAATGATTTCTGAAGGCTGGGTTTTGTGGACACGAAAATGTAGAGCTGAACAGGGTGGAATGGATAGCCAAATGAACAGCACGTCTCGTAGTAAGAACAGGCCACTGAAAACCAGCTTTGGCTTAATTGGACATTCACAAGTGGTGTAACGAAAACCTGACGGGAGTTGAGAATTAGATGAATTTCAGATTTGCAGTCAATGAATGGAACATTCTGTGGAGGAGATACCAATTGTTTCTGAAGTTTGGGTTATGTGGACAGGAAAATGGAGCTGAAGAGGGTTGAGTGGATAGCAAATTGAACAGCACGGCTGAGAGTATGAGCAGGCCACTTAAAACCAGCATTGGCTTACTTGGATATTTACCAGTGGTGTCACGAAAACCTGCCGGGAGTGGAGATTCAGATGAATTCCAGATTCGCTGTGAATGAATGGAACATTCTGTAGTGGAGATAACAATGATTTCTCCAGTCTCTGTGGTGTGGACAGGAAAATGTAGAGCTGGCCAGGGTTGAGTGGATAGCCAATTGAACAGCACCACTGCGCTTGTGAAGAAAACACTTAAAACATTGGGTTACTTGGACATTCAACAGTGGTGTAACGAAAACCTGCCGGGAGTGGAGGTTCAGAGGAATTCCAGATTCGCAGTGAATGAATGGAACATTCTCTAGTGGAGATTCCAATGATTTCTGAAGGCTGGGTCGTGTGGAAGGAAAATCAAGAACTAATCAGGATTTAGTGGAAAGCCAATTGTATAGCATGGCTGCGAGTGTGAACATGCAGCTGAAAACCAGCATTGGGTTACTTGGACATTCATCAGTGGTGTAAGGAAAACCTGCATGGAGTGGAGAGTCAGTTGAATTCCACATTCGCAGTGAATGAATGGAACATTCTGTAGAGGAGATTCCAATGATTTCTGAAGCCTGTGTTGTGTGGACAGGAAAATGAAGAGCTGACCAGGCTTGAATCGATAGCCAAGTAAACAGCAGGGCTGCGAATATGAACAGGCCGCTGAAAACCAGCATTGGGTTACTTGGACATTCAACAGTGGTGTAATGAAAACCTGCGTGGAGTTGAGAGTCAGATGAATTCCAGATTCGCAGTGAATGAATGGAACATTCTGTAGTGGAGAAAACAAAGATTTCTGAAGGCTGGTAGTGTGGTGGGACAATGAAGAGCTGAACAGGGTGGAGTGAATTGTCAATTAAACAGCACGGCTGCGAGTATGAACAGGCCTCTGAAAACCAGCATTGGCTTACTTGGACATTCACAAGTGGTGTAATGTTAACCAGGCGGGAGTGGAGAATCAGATAAACTCCAGACTCGCAGTGAATGAATGGAACATTCTGTAGTGGAGATTGCAATGATTTCTGAAATCTGGATTGTGGGGACACGAAAATGAAGAGCTGACCAGTGTTGAGTGGATAGCCTGTAAAAAGCCTCGGCTTCGAATGTGAACAGACCACTGAAAACCAGTATTGCATTACTTCGACTTTCAGCAGTGGTGTAACGAAAGCCTGCGTGGAGTGCAGATTCAGATGAATTCCAGATTCCCAGTGAATGAATGGAACATCCTGTAGTGGAGATTACAATGATTTCTGAAGGCTGGGTTGTGTGCACAGGAAAATGAGGAGCAAAACAGGTTGAGTGGATAGCCAATTGAACAGCACGACTGCGAACATGAACAGGCCTCTGAAAACCAGCATTGTTTTACTTGGACATTCACAAGTGGTGTAAGATAAATCTGCAGGTAGTGGAGATTCAGTTGAATTCCAGATTCGCAGTGAATGAATGGAACATTCTGTACTGGAGATTGCAATGATTTCTCAAGTCTGGATTGTTTGGACATGAAAATGAAGAGCTGACCACAGTTGTGTGGATACCCAGTAAAAAGCAGGGCTTAGAGTGTGAACAGACCGCTGAAAACCAGCATTGTGTTACTTGGACATTCATAAGTGGTGTAATGAAAGCCTACCTGGAGTGCAGATTCAGATGAATTCCAGATTGGCAGTGAATGAATGGAACATTCTGTACTGGCGATTCCAATGATTTCTGAAGTCTGATATTGTGGAAAAGAAAATGAAAGGCTGACCAGGTTTGAGTGGATAGACAATTGAACAGCACACTGCGAGTGTGAAAAGGCGGCTGAAAACCAGCATTGGATTACTTGGTCATTCACCAGTGCTGTAATGAAAACCTGCCTGGAGCGGAGAGTCAGATGAATTGCAGAATCGCAGTGAATGAATGGAACAGTCTGTAGTGGAGATCCCAATGATTTCTGAAGGCTGGTTTGTGTGGAGAGGAAAATGAAGAGCTGACCAATATTGAGTGGATAGCCCATTGAACAGCACTTCTGCGAGTTGAACATGCCTCTGAAAACCAGTATTGAGTTACTTGGACATTCACCAGTGGCGTAACGAAAACCTGCCAGGAGTGGAGGTTCAGATGAATTCCAGATTCGCAGTGAATGAATGGAACATTCTCTAGTGGTGATTCCAATGATTTCTGAAGGCTGGGTTTTGTGGACACGAAAATGTAGAGCTGAACAGGGTGGAGTGGATAGCCAAATGAACAGCACGTCTCTTAGTATGAACAGGCCACTGAAAACCAGCATTGGCTTACTTGGACATTCACAAGTGGTGTAACGATAACCCGCCGGGAGTTGAGAGTCAGATGAATTTAAGATTCGCAGTGAATGAACGGAACATTCTGTGGAGGAGATACCAATTATTTCTGAAGGTTGGGTTATGAGGACAGGAAAATGTAGAGCTGAATAGGGTTGGGTGGATAGCAAATTGAACAGCACGGCTGAGAGTATAAGCAGGCGGCTTAAAACCAGCATTGGCTTCCTTGGACATATACCAGTGGTGTCACGAAAACCTGCCGGGAGTGGAGACTCTGATGAATTCCAGATTCGCGTGATTGAATGGAACATTCTGTAGTGGAGATTGCCAAGATTTAGAAATCTGGATAGTCTGGACAGGATATTGAAGAGCTGACCAATGTTGAGTGGATAGCCAGTGAACAGCACGGTTTCGAGTGTGAACAGACCACTAAGAAGCAGCATTGCATTACTTGGACATTCATCAGTGGTGTAACGAAAGCCTTCCTGGAATGCAGATTCAGATTATTTCCAGATTCACAGTGAATGAATGGAAATTTCTGTAGTAGAGATTCCAATGATTTCTGAACGCTGGGTTGTGTGGACAGGAAAATGAAGAAGAGCTGACTAGGTTTGACTGGATTGCCAATTGAACAGCAAGGCTGTGAGTGTGAACAGCCGCTGAAAACCAGCATTGGATTACCTGGTCATTCACCAGTGTTGTTAGGAAAATCTGCCTGGTGTGGAGAGTCAGAGGAATTCCAGATTCGCAGGGAACGAATGGAACATTCTGAAGTGGAGATAAGAATGATTTCTGAAGGCTCGGTGTGTGGAAGGAAAATCAAGAGCTAACCAGCGTTCACTGGATAGCCAATTGAACAGCACGGCTGCGAGTGTTAACACGCAGCTGAAACCAGCCTTGGGTTGCTTGGACATTCACCAGTGGTGAAACGAAAACCTGCTGGGAGTGGAGAACAAGATGAATTCAAGATTCGCGTGAATGAATGAAACATTCTGTAGTGTAGATTGCAATGGTTTCTGAGGTTTGTATTGTCTGAACTGGAAAAAGAAGAACTCACCAGTGTTGAGTCGCTAGACCGTGAACAGCACGGGTTCGAGTGTGAATAGACCGCTGAAAACCATCATTGCGTTACTTGAACATTCAGCAGTGGTGCAATGAAAACCTGCCGGGAGTGGAGATTCAGATGAATTCCAGATTCGCAGTGAATGCATGGAACATTCTCTAGTGGTGATTCCAATGATTTCTGAAGGCTGGGTTTTGTGGACACGAAAATGTAGAGCTGAACAGGGTGGAATGGATAGCCAAATGAACAGCACGTCTCGTAGTAAGAACAGGCCACTGAAAACCAGCTTTGGCTTAATTGGACATTCACAAGTGGTGTAACGAAAACCTGACGGGAGTTGAGAATTAGATGAATTTCAGATTTGCAGTCAATGAATGGAATATTCTGTGGAGGAGATACCAATTGTTTCTGAAGTTTGGGTTATGTGGACAGGAAAATGGAGCTGAAGAGGGTTGAGTGGATAGCAAATTGAACAGCACGGCTGAGAGTATGAGCAGGCCACTTAAAACCAGCATTGGCTTACTTGGATATTTACCAGTGGTGTCACGAAAACCTGCCGGGAGTGGAGATTCAGATGAATTCCAGATTCGCTGTGAATGAATGGAACATTCTGTAGTGGAGATAACAATGATTTCTCCAGTCTCTGTGGTGTGGACAGGAAAATGTAGAGCTGGCCAGGGTTGAGTGGATAGCCAATTGAACAGCACCACTGCGCTTGTGAAGAAAACACTTAAAACATTGGGTTACTTGGACATTCAACAGTGGTGTAACGAAAACCTGCCGGGAGTGGAGGTTCAGAGGAATTCCAGATTCGCAGTGAATGAATGGAACATTCTCTAGTGGAGATTCCAATGATTTCTGAAGGCTGGGTCGTGTGGAAGGAAAATCAAGAACTAATCAGGATTTAGTGGAAAGCCAATTGTATAGCATGGCTGCGAGTGTGAACATGCAGCTGAAAACCAGCATTGGGTTACTTGGACATTCATCAGTGGTGTAAGGAAAACCTGCATGGAGTGGAGAGTCAGTTGAATTCCACATTCGCAGTGAATGAATGGAACATTCTGTAGAGGAGATTCCAATGATTTCTGAAGCCTGTGTTGTGTGGACAGGAAAATGAAGAGCTGACCAGGCTTGAATCGATAGCCAAGTAAACAGCAGGGCTGCGAATATGAACAGGCCGCTGAAAACCAGCATTGGGTTACTTGGACATTCAACAGTGGTGTAATGAAAACCTGCGTGGAGTTGAGAGTCAGATGAATTCCAGATTCGCAGTGAATGAATGGAACATTCTGTAGTGGAGAAAACAAAGATTTCTGAAGGCTGGTAGTGTGGTGGGACAATGAAGAGCTGAACAGGGTGGAGTGAATTGTCAATTAAACAGCACGGCTGCGAGTATGAACAGGCCTCTGAAAACCAGCATTGGCTTACTTGGACATTCACAAGTGGTGTAATGTTAACCAGGCGGGAGTGGAGAATCAGATAAACTCCAGACTCGCAGTGAATGAATGGAACATTCTGTAGTGGAGATTGCAATGATTTCTGAAATCTGGATTGTGGGGACACGAAAATGAAGAGCTGACCAGTGTTGAGTGGATAGCCTGTAAAAAGCCTCGGCTTCGAATGTGAACAGACCACTGAAAACCAGTATTGCATTACTTCGACTTTCAGCAGTGGTGTAACGAAAGCCTGCGTGGAGTGCAGATTCAGATGAATTCCAGATTCCCAGTGAATGAATGGAACATCCTGTAGTGGAGATTACAATGATTTCTGAAGGCTGGGTTGTGTGCACAGGAAAATGAGGAGCAAAACAGGTTGAGTGGATAGCCAATTGAACAGCACGACTGCGAACATGAACAGGCCTCTGAAAACCAGCATTGTTTTACTTGGACATTCACAAGTGGTGTAAGATAAATCTGCAGGTAGTGGAGATTCAGTTGAATTCCAGATTCGCAGTGAATGAATGGAACATTCTGTACTGGAGATTGCAATGATTTCTCAAGTCTGGATTGTTTGGACATGAAAATGAAGAGCTGACCACAGTTGTGTGGATACCCAGTAAAAAGCAGGGCTTAGAGTGTGAACAGACCGCTGAAAACCAGCATTGTGTTACTTGGACATTCATAAGTGGTGTAATGAAAGCCTACCTGGAGTGCAGATTCAGATGAATTCCAGATTGGCAGTGAATGAATGGAACATTCTGTACTGGCGATTCCAATGATTTCTGAAGTCTGATATTGTGGAAAAGAAAATGAAAGGCTGACCAGGTTTGAGTGGATAGACAATTGAACAGCACACTGCGAGTGTGAAAAGGCGGCTGAAAACCAGCATTGGATTACTTGGTCATTCACCAGTGCTGTAATGAAAACCTGCCTGGAGCGGAGAGTCAGATGAATTGCAGAATCGCAGTGAATGAATGGAACAGTCTGTAGTGGAGATCCCAATGATTTCTGAAGGCTGGTTTGTGTGGAGAGGAAAATGAAGAGCTGACCAATATTGAGTGGATAGCCCATTGAACAGCACTTCTGCGAGTTGAACATGCCTCTGAAAACCAGTATTGAGTTACTTGGACATTCACCAGTGGCGTAACGAAAACCTGCCAGGAGTGGAGGTTCAGATGAATTCCAGATTCGCAGTGAATGAATGGAACATTCTCTAGTGGTGATTCCAATGATTTCTGAAGGCTGGGTTTTGTGGACACGAAAATGTAGAGCTGAACAGGGTGGAGTGGATAGCCAAATGAACAGCACGTCTCTTAGTATGAACAGGCCACTGAAAACCAGCATTGGCTTACTTGGACATTCACAAGTGGTGTAACGATAACCCGCCGGGAGTTGAGAGTCAGATGAATTTAAGATTCGCAGTGAATGAACGGAACATTCTGTGGAGGAGATACCAATTATTTCTGAAGGTTGGGTTATGAGGACAGGAAAATGTAGAGCTGAATAGGGTTGGGTGGATAGCAAATTGAACAGCACGGCTGAGAGTATAAGCAGGCGGCTTAAAACCAGCATTGGCTTCCTTGGACATATACCAGTGGTGTCACGAAAACCTGCCGGGAGTGGAGACTCTGATGAATTCCAGATTCGCGTGATTGAATGGAACATTCTGTAGTGGAGATTGCCAAGATTTAGAAATCTGGATAGTCTGGACAGGATATTGAAGAGCTGACCAATGTTGAGTGGATAGCCAGTGAACAGCACGGTTTCGAGTGTGAACAGACCACTAAGAAGCAGCATTGCATTACTTGGACATTCATCAGTGGTGTAACGAAAGCCTTCCTGGAATGCAGATTCAGATTATTTCCAGATTCACAGTGAATGAATGGAAATTTCTGTAGTAGAGATTCCAATGATTTCTGAACGCTGGGTTGTGTGGACAGGAAAATGAAGAAGAGCTGACTAGGTTTGACTGGATTGCCAATTGAACAGCAAGGCTGTGAGTGTGAACAGCCGCTGAAAACCAGCATTGTATTACCTGGTCATTCACCAGTGTTGTTAGGAAAATCTGCCTGGTGTGGAGAGTCAGAGGAATTCCAGATTCGCAGGGAACGAATGGAACATTCTGAAGTGGAGATAAGAATGATTTCTGAAGGCTCGGTGTGTGGAAGGAAAATCAAGAGCTAACCAGCGTTCACTGGATAGCCAATTGAACAGCACGGCTGCGAGTGTTAACACGCAGCTGAAACCAGCCTTGGGTTGCTTGGACATTCACCAGTGGTGAAACGAAAACCTGCTGGGAGTGGAGAACAAGATGAATTCAAGATTCGCGTGAATGAATGAAACATTCTGTAGTGTAGATTTCAATGGTTTCTGAGGTTTGTATTGTCTGAACTGGAAAAAGAAGAACTCACCAGTGTTGAGTCGCTAGACCGTGAACAGCACGGGTTCGAGTGTGAATAGACCGCTGAAAACCATCATTGCGTTACTTGAACATTCAGCAGTGGTGCAATGAAAACCTGCCGGGAGTGGAGATTCAGATGAATTCCAGATTCGCAGTGAATGCATGGAACATTCTCTAGTGGTGATTCCAATGATTTCTGAAGGCTGGGTTTTGTGGACACGAAAATGTAGAGCTGAACAGGGTGGAATGGATAGCCAAATGAACAGCACGTCTCGTAGTAAGAACAGGCCACTGAAAACCAGCTTTGGCTTAATTGGACATTCACAAGTGGTGTAACGAAAACCTGACGGGAGTTGAGAATTAGATGAATTTCAGATTTGCAGTCAATGAATGGAACATTCTGTGGAGGAGATACCAATTGTTTCTGAAGTTTGGGTTATGTGGACAGGAAAATGGAGCTGAAGAGGGTTGAGTGGATAGCAAATTGAACAGCACGGCTGAGAGTATGAGCAGGCCACTTAAAACCAGCATTGGCTTACTTGGATATTTACCAGTGGTGTCACGAAAACCTGCCGGGAGTGGAGATTCAGATGAATTCCAGATTCGCAGTGAATGCATGGAACATTCTCTAGTGGTGATTCCAATGATTTCTGAAGGCTGGGTTTTGTGGACACGAAAATGTAGAGCTGAACAGGGTGGAATGGATAGCCAAATGAACAGCACGTCTCGTAGTAAGAACAGGCCACTGAAAACCAGCTTTGGCTTAATTGGACATTCACAATTGGTGTAACGAAAACCTGACGGGAGTTGAGAATTAGATGAATTTCAGATTTGCAGTCAATGAATGGAACATTCTGTGGAGGAGATACCAATTGTTTCTGAAGTTTGGGTTATGTGGACAGGAAAATGTAGCTGAAGAGGGTTGAGTGGATAGCAAATTGAACAGCACGGCTGAGAGTATGAGCAGGCCACATAAAACCAGCATTGGCTTACTTGGATATTTACCAGTGGTGTCACGAAAACCTGCCGGGAGTGGAGGTTCAGAGGAATTCCAGATTCGCAATGAATGAATGGAACATTCTCTAGTGGAGATTCCAATGATTTCTGAAGGCTGGGTCGTGTGGAAGGAAAATCAAGAACTAATCAGGATTTTGTGGAAAGCCAATTGTATAGCATGGCTGCGAGTGTGAACATGCAGCTGAAAACCAGCATTGGGTTACTTGGACATTCATCAGTGGTGTAAGGAAAACCTGCATGGAGTGGAGAGTCAGTTGAATTCCACATTCGCAGTGAATGAATGGAACATTCTGTAGAGGAGATTCCAATGATTTCTGAAGCCTGTGTTGTGTGGACAGGAAAATGAAGAGCTGACCAGGCTTGAATCGATAGCCAAGTAAACAGCAGGGCTGCGAATATGAACAGGCCGCTGAAAACCAGCATTGGGTTACTTGGACATTCAACAGTGGTGTAATGAAAACCTGCGTGGAGTTGAGAGTCAGATGAATTCCAGATTCGCAGTGAATGAATGGAACATTCTGTAGTGGAGATAACAAAGATTTCTGAAGGCTGGTAGTGTGGTGGGACAATGAAGAGCTGAACAGGGTGGAGTGAATTGTCAATTAAACAGCACGGCTGCGAGTATGAACAGGCCTCTGAAAACCAGCATTGGCTTACTTGGACATTCACAAGTGGTGTAATGTTAACCAGGCGGGAGTGGAGAATCAGATAAACTCCAGACTCGCAGTGAATGAATGGAACATTCTGTAGTGGAGATTGCAATGATTTCTGAAATCTGGATTGTGGGGACACGAAAATGAAGAGCTGACCAGTGTTGAGTGGATAGCCTGTAAAAAGCCTCGGCTTCGAATGTGAACAGACCACTGAAAACCAGTATTGCATTACTTCGACTTTCAGCAGTGGTGTAACGAAATCCTGCGTGGAGTGTAGATTCAGATGAATTCCAGATTCCCAGTGAATGAATGGAACATCCTGTAGTGGAGATTACAATGATTTCTGAAGGCTGGGTTGTGTGCACAGGAAAATGAGGAGCAAAACAGGTTGAGTGGATAGCCAATTGAACAGCACGACTGCGAACATGAACAGGCCTCTGAAAGCCAGCATTGTTTTACTTGGACATTCACAAGTGGTGTAAGATAAATCTGCAGGTAGTGGAGATTCAGTTGAATTCCAGATTCGCAGTGAATGAATGGAACATTCTGTACTGGAGATTGCAATGATTTCTCAAGTCTGGATTGTTTGGACATGAAAATGAAGAGCTGACCACAGTTGTGTGGATACCCAGTAAAAAGCAGGGCTTAGAGTGTGAACAGACCGCTGAAAACCAGCATTGTGTTACTTGGACATTCATAAGTGGTGTAATGAAAGCCTACCTGGAGTGCAGATTCAGATGAATTCCAGATTGGCAGTGAATGAATGGAAGATTCTGTACTGGCGATTCCAATGATTTCTGAAGTCTGATATTGTGGAAAAGAAAATGAAAGGCTGACCAGGTTTGAGTGGATAGACAATTGAACAGCACACTGCGAGTGTGAAAAGGCGGCTGAAAACCAGCATTGGATTACTTGGTCATTCACCAGTGCTGTAATGAAAACCTGCCTGGAGCGGAGAGTCAGATGAATTGCAGAATCGCAGTGAATGAATGGAACAGTCTGTAGTGGAGATCCCAATGATTTCTGAAGGCTGGTTTGTGTGGAGAGGAAAATGAAGAGCTGACCAATATTGAGTGGATAGCCCATTGAACAGCACTTCTGCGAGTTGAACATGCCTCTGAAAACCAGTATTGAGTTACTTGGACATTCACCAGTGGCTTAACGAAAACCTGCCGGGAGTGGAGGTTCAGATGAATTCCAGATTCGCAGTGAATGAATGGAACATTCTCTAGTGGTGATTCCAATGATTTCTGAAGGCTGGGTTTTGTGGACACGAAAATGTAGAGCTGAACAGGGTGGAGTGGATAGCCAAATGAACAGCACGTCTCTTAGTATGAACAGGCCACTGAAAACCAGCATTGGCTTACTTGGACATTCACAAGTGGTGTAACGATAACCCGCCGGGAGTTGAGAGTCAGATGAATTTAAGATTCGCAGTGAATGAACGGAACATTCTGTGGAGGAGATACCAATTATTTCTGAAGGTTGGGTTATGAGGACAGGAAAATGTAGAGCTGAATAGGGTTGGGTGGATAGCAAATTGAACAGCACGGCTGAGAGTATAAGCAGGCGGCTTAAAACCAGCATTGGCTTCCTTGGACATATACCAGTGGTGTCACGAAAACCTGCCGGGAGTGGAGACTCTGATGAATTCCAGATTCGCGTGATTGAATGGAACATTCTGTAGTGGAGATTGCCAAGATTTAGAAATCTGGATAGTCTGGACAGGATATTGAAGAGCTGACCAATGTTGAGTGGATAGCCAGTGAACAGCACGGTTTCGAGTGTGAACAGACCACTAAGAAGCAGCATTGCATTACTTGGACATTCATCAGTGGTGTAACGAAAGCCTTCCTGGAATGCAGATTCAGATTATTTCCAGATTCACAGTGAATGAATGGAAATTTCTGTAGTAGAGATTCCAATGATTTCTGAACGCTGGGTTGTGTGGACAGGAAAATGAAGAGCTGACTAGGTTTGACTGGATTGCCAATTGAACAGCAAGGCGGTGAGTGTGAACAGCCGCTGAAAACCAGCATTGGATTACCTGGTCATTCACCAGTGTTGTTAGGAAAATCTGCCTGGTGTGGAGAGTCAGAGGAATTCCAGATTCGCAGGGAACGAATGGAACATTCTGAAGTGGAGATAAGAATGATTTCTGAAGGCTCGGTGTGTGGAAGGAAAATCAAGAGCTAACCAGCGTTCACTGGATAGCCAATTGAACAGCACGGCTGCGAGTGTTAACACGCAGCTGAAACCAGCCTTGGGTTGCTTGGACATTCACCAGTGGTGAAACGAAAACCTGCTGGGAGTGGAGAACAAGATGAATTCAAGATTCGCGTGAATGAATGAAACATTCTGTAGTGTAGATTGCAATGGTTTCTGAGGTTTGTATTGTCTGAACTGGAAAAAGAAGAACTCACCAGTGTTGAGTCGCTAGACCGTGAACAGCACGGGTTCGAGTGTGAATAGACCGCTGAAAACCATCATTGCGTTACTTGAACATTCAGCAGTGGTGCAATGAAAACCTGCCGGGAGTGGAGATTCAGATGAATTCCAGATTCGCAGTGAATGCATGGAACATTCTCTAGTGGTGATTCCAATGATTTCTGAAGGCTGGGTTTTGTGGACACGAAAATGTAGAGCTGAACAGGGTGGAATGGATAGCCAAATGAACAGCACGTCTCGTAGTAAGAACAGGCCACTGAAAACCAGCTTTGGCTTAATTGGACATTCACAAGTGGTGTAACGAAAACCTGACGGGAGTTGAGAATTAGATGAATTTCAGATTTGCAGTCAATGAATGGAACATTCTGTGGAGGAGATACCAATTGTTTCTGAAGTTTGGGTTATGTGGACAGGAAAATGGAGCTGAAGAGGGTTGAGTGGATAGCAAATTGAACAGCACGGCTGAGAGTATGAGCAGGCCACTTAAAACCAGCATTGGCTTACTTGGATATTTACCAGTGGTGTCACGAAAACCTGCCGGGAGTGGAGATTCAGATGAATTCCAGATTCGCTGTGAATGAATGGAACATTCTGTAGTGGAGATAACAATGATTTCTCCAGTCTCTGTGGTGTGGACAGGAAAATGTAGAGCTGGCCAGGGTTGAGTGGATAGCCAATTGAACAGCACCACTGCGCTTGTGAAGAAAACACTTAAAACATTGGGTTACTTGGACATTCAACAGTGGTGTAACGAAAACCTGCCGGGAGTGGAGGTTCAGAGGAATTCCAGATTCGCAGTGAATGAATGGAACATTCTCTAGTGGAGATTCCAATGATTTCTGAAGGCTGGGTCGTGTGGAAGGAAAATCAAGAACTAATCAGGATTTAGTGGAAAGCCAATTGTATAGCATGGCTGCGAGTGTGAACATGCAGCTGAAAACCAGCATTGGGTTACTTGGACATTCATCAGTGGTGTAAGGAAAACCTGCATGGAGTGGAGAGTCAGTTGAATTCCACATTCGCAGTGAATGAATGGAACATTCTGTAGAGGAGATTCCAATGATTTCTGAAGCCTGTGTTGTGTGGACAGGAAAATGAAGAGCTGACCAGGCTTGAATCGATAGCCAAGTAAACAGCAGGGCTGCGAATATGAACAGGCCGCTGAAAACCAGCATTGGGTTACTTGGACATTCAACAGTGGTGTAATGAAAACCTGCGTGGAGTTGAGAGTCAGATGAATTCCAGATTCGCAGTGAATGAATGGAACATTCTGTAGTGGAGATAACAAAGATTTCTGAAGGCTGGTAGTGTGGTGGGACAATGAAGAGCTGAACAGGGTGGAGTGAATTGTCAATTAAACAGCACGGCTGCGAGTATGAACAGGCCTCTGAAAACCAGCATTGGCTTACTTGGACATTCACAAGTGGTGTAATGTTAACCAGGCGGGAGTGGAGAATCAGATAAACTCCAGACTCGCAGTGAATGAATGGAACATTCTGTAGTGGAGATTGCAATGATTTCTGAAATCTGGATTGTGGGGACACGAAAATGAAGAGCTGACCAGTGTTGAGTGGATAGCCTGTAAAAAGCCTCGGCTTCGAATGTGAACAGACCACTGAAAACCAGTATTGCATTACTTCGACTTTCAGCAGTGGTGTAACGAAAGCCTGCGTGGAGTGCAGATTCAGATGAATTCCAGATTCCCAGTGAATGAATGGAACATCCTGTAGTGGAGATTACAATGATTTCTGAAGGCTGGGTTGTGTGCACAGGAAAATGAGGAGCAAAACAGCTTGAGTGGATAGCCAATTGAACAGCACGACTGCGAACATGAACAGGCCTCTGAAAACCAGCATTGTTTTACTTGGACATTCACAAGTGGTGTAAGATAAATCTGCAGGTAGTGGAGATTCAGTTGAATTCCAGATTCGCAGTGAATGAATGGAACATTCTGTACTGGAGATTGCAATGATTTCTCAAGTCTGGATTGTTTGGACATGAAAATGAAGAGCTGACCACAGTTGTGTGGATACCCAGTAAAAAGCAGGGCTTAGAGTGTGAACAGACCGCTGAAAACCAGCATTGTGTTACTTGGACATTCATAAGTGGTGTAATGAAAGCCTACCTGGAGTGCAGATTCAGATGAATTCCAGATTGGCAGTGAATGAATGGAACATTCTGTACTGGCGATTCCAATGATTTCTGAAGTCTGATATTGTGGAAAAGAAAATGAAAGGCTGACCAGGTTTGAGTGGATAGACAATTGAACAGCACACTGCGAGTGTGAAAAGGCGGCTGAAAACCAGCATTGGATTACTTGGTCATTCACCAGTGCTGTAATGAAAACCTGCCTGGAGCGGAGAGTCAGATGAATTGCAGAATCGCAGTGAATGAATGGAACAGTCTGTAGTGGAGATCCCAATGATTTCTGAAGGCTGGTTTGTGTGGAGAGGAAAATGAAGAGCTGACCAATATTGAGTGGATAGCCCATTGAACAGCACTTCTGCGAGTTGAACATGCCTCTGAAAACCAGTATTGAGTTACTTGGACATTCACCAGTGGCGTAACGAAAACCTGCCGGGAGTGGAGGTTCAGATGAATTCCAGATTCGCAGTGAATGAATGGAACATTCTCTAGTGGTGATTCCAATGATTTCTGAAGGCTGGGTTTTGTGGACACGAAAATGTAGAGCTGAACAGGGTGGAGTGGATAGCCAAATGAACAGCACGTCTCTTAGTATGAACAGGCCACTGAAAACCAGCATTGGCTTACTTGGACATTCACAAGTGGTGTAACGAAAGCCTTCCTGGAATGCAGATTCAGATTATTTCCAGATTCACAGTGAATGAATGGAAATTTCTGTAGTAGAGATTCCAATGATTTCTGAACGCTGGGTTGTGTGGACAGGAAAATGAAGAGCTGACTAGGTTTGACTGGATTGCCAATTGAACAGCAAGGCTGTGAGTGTGAACAGCCGCTGAAAACCAGCATTGGATTACCTGGTCATTCACCAGTGTTGTTAGGAAAATCTGCCTGGTGTGGAGAGTCAGAGGAATTCCAGATTCGCAGGGAACGAATGGAACATTCTGAAGTGGAGATAAGAATGATTTCTGAAGGCTCGGTGTGTGGAAGGAAAATCAAGAGCTAACCAGCGTTCACTGGATAGCCAATTGAACAGCACGGCTGCGAGTGTTAACACGCAGCTGAAACCAGCCTTGGGTTGCTTGGACATTCACCAGTGGTGAAACGAAAACCTGCTGGGTGTGGAGAACAAGATGAATTCAAGATTCGCGTGAATGAATGAAACATTCTGTAGTGTAGATTGCAATGGTTTCTGAGGTTTGTATTGTCTGAACTGGAAAAAGAAGAACTCACCAGTGTTGAGTCGCTAGACCGTGAACAGCACGGGTTCGAGTGTGAATAGACCGCTGAAAACCATCATTGCGTTACTTGAACATTCAGCAGTGGTGCAATGAAAACCTGCCGGGAGTGGAGATTCAGATGAATTCCAGATTCGCAGTGAATGCATGGAACATTCTCTAGTGGTGATTCCAATGATTTCTGAAGGCTGGGTTTTGTGGACACGAAAATGTAGAGCTGAACAGGGTGGAATGGATAGCCAAATGAACAGCACGTCTCGTAGTAAGAACAGGCCACTGAAAACCAGCTTTGGCTTAATTGGACATTCACAAGTGGTGTAACGAAAACCTGACGGGAGTTGAGAATTAGATGAATTTCAGATTTGCAGTCAATGAATGGAACATTCTGTGGAGGAGATACCAATTGTTTCTGAAGTTTGGGTTATGTGGACAGGAAAATGGAGCTGAAGAGGGTTGAGTGGATAGCAAATTGAACAGCACGGCTGAGAGTATGAGCAGGCCACTTAAAACCAGCATTGGCTTACTTGGATATTTACCAGTGGTGTCACGAAAACCTGCCGGGAGTGGAGATTCAGATGAATTCCAGATTCGCTGTGAATGAATGGAACATTCTGTAGTGGAGATAACAATGATTTCTCCAGTCTCTGTGGTGTGGACAGGAAAATGTAGAGCTGGCCAGGGTTGAGTGGATAGCCAATTGAACAGCACCACTGCGCTTGTGAAGAAAACACTTAAAACATTGGGTTACTTGGACATTCAACAGTGGTGTAACGAAAACCTGCCGGGAGTGGAGGTTCAGAGGAATTCCAGATTCGCAGTGAATGAATGGAACATTCTCTAGTGGAGATTCCAATGATTTCTGAAGGCTGGGTCGTGTGGAAGGAAAATCAAGAACTAATCAGGATTTAGTGGAAAGCCAATTGTATAGCATGGCTGCGAGTGTGAACATGCAGCTGAAAACCAGCATTGGGTTACTTGGACATTCATCAGTGGTGTAAGGAAAACCTGCATGGAGTGGAGAGTCAGTTGAATTCCACATTCGCAGTGAATGAATGGAACATTCTGTAGAGGAGATTCCAATGATTTCTGAAGCCTGTGTTGTGTGGACAGGAAAATGAAGAGCTGACCAGGCTTGAATCGATAGCCAAGTAAACAGCAGGGCTGCGAATATGAACAGGCCGCTGAAAACCAGCATTGGGTTACTTGGACATTCAACAGTGGTGTAATGAAAACCTGCGTGGAGTTGAGAGTCAGATGAATTCCAGATTCGCAGTGAATGAATGGAACATTCTGTAGTGGAGATAACAAAGATTTCTGAAGGCTGGTAGTGTGGTGGGACAATGAAGAGCTGAACAGGGTGGAGTGAATTGTCAATTAAACAGCACGGCTGCGAGTATGAACAGGCCTCTGAAAACCAGCATTGGCTTACTTGGACATTCACAAGTGGTGTAATGTTAACCAGGCGGGAGTGGAGAATCAGATAAACTCCAGACTCGCAGTGAATGAATGGAACATTCTGTAGTGGAGATTGCAATGATTTCTGAAATCTGGATTGTGGGGACACGAAAATGAAGAGCTGACCAGTGTTGAGTGGATAGCCTGTAAAAAGCCTCGGCTTCGAATGTGAACAGACCACTGAAAACCAGTATTGCATTACTTCGACTTTCAGCAGTGGTGTAACGAAAGCCTGCGTGGAGTGCAGATTCAGATGAATTCCAGATTCCCAGTGAATGAATGGAACATCCTGTAGTGGAGATTACAATGATTTCTGAAGGCTGGGTTGTGTGCACAGGAAAATGAGGAGCAAAACAGGTTGAGTGGATAGCCAATTGAACAGCACGACTGCGAACATGAACAGGCCTCTGAAAACCAGCATTGTTTTACTTGGACATTCACAAGTGGTGTAAGATAAATCTGCAGGTAGTGGAGATTCAGTTGAATTCCAGATTCGCAGTGAATGAATGGAACATTCTGTACTGGAGATTGCAATGATTTCTCAAGTCTGGATTGTTTGGACATGAAAATGAAGAGCTGACCACAGTTGTCTGGATACCCAGTAAAAAGCAGGGCTTAGAGTGTGAACAGACCGCTGAAAACCAGCATTGTGTTACTTGGACATTCATAAGTGGTGTAATGAAAGTCTACCTGGAGTGCAGATTCAGATGAATTCCAGATTGGCAGTGAATGAATGGAACATTCTGTACTGGCGATTCCAATGATTTCTGAAGTCTGATATTGTGGAAAAGAAAATGAAAGGCTGACCAGGTTTGAGTGGATAGACAATTGAACAGCACACTGCGAGTGTGAAAAGGCGGCTGAAAACCAGCATTGGATTACTTGGTCATTCACCAGTGCTGTAATGAAAACCTGCCTGGAGCGGAGAGTCAGATGAATTGCAGAATCGCAGTGAATGAATGGAACAGTCTGTAGTGGAGATCCCAATGATTTCTGAAGGCTGGTTTGTGTGGAGAGGAAAATGAAGAGCTGACCAATATTGAGTGGATAGCCCATTGAACAGCACTTCTGCGAGTTGAACATGCCTCTGAAAACCAGTATTGAGTTACTTGGACATTCACCAGTGGTGTAACGAAAACCTGCCGGGAGTGGAGGTTCAGATGAATTCCAGATTCGCAGTGAATGAATGGAACATTCTCTAGTGGTGATTCCAATGATTTCTGAAGGCTGGGTTTTGTGGACACGAAAATGTAGAGCTGAACAGGGTGGAGTGGATAGCCAAATGAACAGCACGTCTCTTAGTATGAACAGGCCACTGAAAACCAGCATTGGCTTACTTGGACATTCACAAGTGGTGTAACGATAACCCGCCGGGAGTTGAGAGTCAGATGAATTTAAGATTCGCAGTGAATGAACGGAACATTCTGTGGAGGAGATACCAATTATTTCTGAAGGTTGGGTTATGAGGACAGGAAAATGTAGAGCTGAATAGGGTTGGGTGGATAGCAAATTGAACAGCACGGCTGAGAGTATAAGCAGGCGGCTTAAAACCAGCATTGGCTTCCTTGGACATATACCAGTGGTGTCACGAAAACCTGCCGGGAGTGGAGACTCTGATGAATTCCAGATTCGCGTGATTGAATGGAACATTCTGTAGTGGAGATTGCCAAGATTTAGAAATCTGGATAGTCTGGACAGGATATTGAAGAGCTGACCAATGTTGAGTGGATAGCCAGTGAACAGCACGGTTTCAAGTGTGAACAGACCACTAAGAAGCAGCATTGCATTACTTGGACATTCATCAGTGGTGTAACGAAAGCCTTCCTGGAATGCAGATTCAGATTATTTCCAGATTCACAGTGAATGAATGGAAATTTCTGTAGTAGAGATTCCAATGATTTCTGAACGCTGGGTTGTGTGGACAGGAAAATGAAGAGCTGACTAGGTTTGACTGGATTGCCAATTGAACAGCAAGGCTGTGAGTGTGAACAGCCGCTGAAAACCAGCATTGGATTACCTGGTCATTCACCAGTGTTGTTAGGAAAATCTGCCTGGTGTGGAGAGTCAGAGGAATTCCAGATTCGCAGGGAACGAATGGAACATTCTGAAGTGGAGATAAGAATGATTTCTGAAGGCTCGGTGTGTGGAAGGAAAATCAAGAGCTAACCAGCGTTCACTGGATAGCCAATTGAACAGCACGGCTGCGAGTGTTAACACGCAGCTGAAACCAGCCTTGGGTTGCTTGGACATTCACCAGTGGTGAAACGAAAACCTGCTGGGAGTGGAGAACAAGATGAATTCAAGATTCGCGTGAATGAATGAAACATTCTGTAGTGTAGATTGCAATGGTTTCTGAGGTTTGTATTGTCTGAACTGGAAAAAGAAGAACTCACCAGTGTTGAGTCGCTAGACCGTGAACAGCACGGGTTCGAGTGAGAATAGTCCGCTGAAAACCATCATTGCGTTACTTGAACATTCAGCAGTGGTGCAATGAAAACCTGCCGGGAGTGGAGATTCAGATGAATTCCAGATTCGCAGTGAATGAATGGAACATTCTCTAGTGGTGATTCCAATGATTTCTGAAGGCTGGGTTTTGTGGACACGAAAATGTAGAGCTGAACAGGGTGGAATGGATAGCCAAATGAACAGCACGTCTCGTAGTAAGAACAGGCCACTGAAAACCAGCTTTGGCTTAATTGGACATTCACAAGTGGTGTAACGAAAACCTGACGGGAGTTGAGAATTAGATGAATTTCAGATTTGCAGTCAATGAATGGAACATTCTGTGGAGGAGATACCAATTATTTCTGAAGTTTGGGTTATGTGGACAGGAAAATGGAGCTGAAGAGGGTTGAGTAGATAGCAAATTGAACAGCACGGCTGAGAGTATGAGCAGGCCACTTAAAACCAGCATTGGCTTACTTGGATATTTACCAGTGGTGTCACGAAAACCTGCCGGGAGTGGAGATTCAGATGAATTCCAGATTCGCTGTGAATGAATGGAACATTCTGTAGTGGAGATAACAATGATTTCTCCAGTCTCTGTGGTGTGGACAGGAAAATGTAGAGCTGGCCAGGGTTGAGTGGATAGCCAATTGAACAGCACCACTGCGCTTGTGAAGAAAACACTTAAAACATTGGGTTACTTGGACATTCAACAGTGGTGTAACGAAAACCTGCCGGGAGTGGAGGTTCAGAGGAATTCCAGATTCGCAGTGAATGAATGGAACATTCTCTAGTGGAGATTCCAATGATTTCTGAAGGCTGGGTCGTGTGGAAGGAAAATCAAGAACTAATCAGGATTTAGTGGAAAGCCAATTGTATAGCATGGCTGCGAGTGTGAACATGCAGCTGAAAACCAGCATTGGGTTACTTGGACATTCATCAGTGGTGTAAGGAAAACCTGCATGGAGTGGAGAGTCAGTTGAATTCCACATTCGCAGTGAATGAATGGAACATTCTGTAGAGGAGATTCCAATGATTTCTGAAGCCTGTGTTGTGTGGACAGGAAAATGAAGAGCTGACCAGGCTTGAATCGATAGCCAAGTAAACAGCAGGGCTGCGAATATGAACAGGCCGCTGAAAACCAGCATTGGGTTACTTGGACATTCAACAGTGGTGTAATGAAAACCTGCGTGGAGTTGAGAGTCAGATGAATTCCAGATTCGCAGTGAATGAATGGAACATTCTGTAGTGGAGATAACAAAGATTTCTGAAGGCTGGTAGTGTGGTGGGACAATGAAGAGCTGAACAGGGTGGAGTGAATTGTCAATTAAACAGCACGGCTGCGAGTATGAACAGGCCTCTGAAAACCAGCATTGGCTTACTTGGCCATTCACAAGTGGTGTAATGTTAACCAGGCGGGAGTGGAGAATCAGATAAACTCCAGACTCGCAGTGAATGAATGGAACATTCTGTAGTGGAGATTGCAATGATTTCTGAAATCTGGATTGTGGGGACACGAAAATGAAGAGCTGACCAGTGTTGAGTGGATAGCCTGTAAAAAGCCTCGGCTTCGAATGTGAACAGACCACTGAAAACCAGTATTGCATTACTTCGACTTTCAGCAGTGGTGTAACGAAAGCCTGCGTGGAGTGCAGATTCAGATGAATTCCAGATTCCCAGTGAATGAATGGAACATCCTGTAGTGGAGATTACAATGATTTCTGAAGGCTGGGTTGTGTGCACAGGAAAATGAGGAGCAAAACAGGTTGAGTGGATAGCCAATTGAACAGCACGACTGCGAACATGAACAGGCCTCTGAAAACCAGCATTGTTTTACTTGGACATTCACAAGTGGTGTAAGATAAATCTGCAGGTAGTGGAGATTCAGTTGAATTCCAGATTCGCAGTGAATGAATGGAACATTCTGTACTGGAGATTGCAATGATTTCTCAAGTCTGGATTGTTTGGACATGAAAATGAAGAGCTGACCACAGTTGTGTGGATACCCAGTAAAAAGCAGGGCTTAGAGTGTGAACAGACCGCTGAAAACCAGCATTGTGTTACTTGGACATTCATAAGTGGTGTAATGAAAGCCTACCTGGAGTGCAGATTCAGATGAATTCCAGATTGGCAGTGAATGAATGGAACATTCTGTACTGGCGATTCCAATGATTTCTGAAGTCTGATATTGTGGAAAAGAAAATGAAAGGCTGACCAGGTTTGAGTGGATAGAAAATTGAACAGCACACTGCGAGTGTGAAAAGGCGGCTGAAAACCAGCATTGGATTACTTGGTCATTCACCAGTGCTGTAATGAAAACCTGCCTGGAGCGGAGAGTCAGATGAATTGCAGAATCGCAGTGAATGAATGGAACAGTCTGTAGTGGAGATCTCAATGATTTCTGAAGGCTGGTTTGTGTGGAGAGGAAAATGAAGAGCTGACCAATATTGAGTGGATAGCCCATTGAACAGCACTTCTGCGAGTTGAACATGCCTCTGAAAACCAGTATTGAGTTACTTGGACATTCACCAGTGGCGTAACGAAAACCTGCCGGGAGTGGAGGTTCAGATGAATTCCAGATTCGCAGTGAATGAATGGAACATTCTCTAGTGGTGATTCCAATGATTTCTGACGGCTGGGTTTTGTGGACACGAAAATGTAGAGCTGAACAGGGTGGAGTGGATAGCCAAATGAACAGCACGTCTCTTAGTATGAACAGGCCACTGAAAACCAGCATTGGCTTACTTGGACATTCACAAGTGGTGTAACGATAACCCGCCGGGAGTTGAGAGTCAGATGAATTTAAGATTCGCAGTGAATGAACGGAACATTCTGTGGAGGAGATACCAATTATTTCTGAAGGTTGGGTTATGAGGACAGGAAAATGTAGAGCTGAATAGGGTTGGGTGGATAGCAAATTGAACAGCACGGCTGAGAGTATAAGCAGGCGGCTTAAAACCAGCATTGGCTTCCTTGGACATATACCAGTGGTGTCACGAAAACCTGCCGGGGGTGGAGACTCTGATGAATTCCAGATTCGCGTGATTGAATGGAACATTCTGTAGTGGAGATTGCCAAGATTTAGAAATCTGGATAGTCTGGACAGGATATTGAAGAGCTGACCAATGTTGAGTGGATAGCCAGTGAACAGCACGGTTTCGAGTGTGAACAGACCACTAAGAAGCAGCATTGCATTACTTGGACATTCATCAGTGGTGTAACGAAAGCCTTCCTGGAATGCAGATTCAGATTATTTCCAGATTCACAGTGAATGAATGGAAATTTCTGTAGTAGAGATTCCAATGATTTCTGAACGCTGGGTTGTGTGGACAGGAAAATGAAGAGCTGACTAGGTTTGACTGGATTGCCAATTGAACAGCAAGGCTGTGAGTGTGAACAGCCGCTGAAAACCAGCATTGGATTACCTGGTCATTCACCAGTGTTGTTAGGAAAATCTGCCTGGTGTGGAGAGTCAGAGGAATTCCAGATTCGCAGGGAACGAATGGAACATTCTGAAGTGGAGATAAGAATGATTTCTGAAGGCTCGGTGTGTGGAAGGAAAATCAAGAGCTAACCAGCGTTCACTGGATAGCCAATTGAACAGCACGGCTGCGAGTGTTAACACGCAGCTGAAACCAGCCTTGGGTTGCTTGGACATTCACCAGTGGTGAAACGAAAACCTGCTGGGAGTGGAGAACAAGATGAATTCAAGATTCGCGTGAATGAATGAAACATTCTGTAGTGTAGATTGCAATGGTTTCTGGGGTTTGTATTGTCTGAACTGGAAAAAGAAGAACTCACCAGTGTTGAGTCGCTAGACCGTGAACAGCACGGGTTCGAGTGTGAATAGACCGCTGAAAACCATCATTTCGTTACTTGAACATTCAGCAGTGGTGCAATGAAAACCTGCCGGGAGTGGAGATTCAGATGAATTCCAGATTCGCAGTGAATGAATGGAACATTCTCTAGTGGTGATTCCAATGATTTCTGAAGGCTGGGTTTTGTGGACACGAAAATGTAGAGCTGAACAGGGTGGAATGGATAGCCAAATGAACAGCACGTCTCGTAGTAAGAACAGGCCACTGAAAACCAGCTTTGGCTTAATTGGACATTCACAAGTGGTGTAACGAAAACCTGACGGGAGTTGAGAATTAGATGAATTTCAGATTTGCAGTCAATGAATGGAACATTCTGTGGAGGAGATACCAATTGTTTCTGAAGTTTGGGTTATGTGGACAGGAAAATGGAGCTGAAGAGGGTTGAGTGGATAGCAAATTGAACAGCACGGCTGAGAGTATGAGCAGGCCACTTAAAACCAGCATTGGCTTACTTGGATATTTACCAGTGGTGTCACGAAAACCTGCCGGGAGTGGAGATTCAGATGAATTCCAGATTCGCTGTGAATGAATGGAACATTCTGTAGTGGAGATAACAATGATTTCTCCAGTCTCTGTGGTGTGGACAGGAAAATGTAGAGCTGGCCAGGGTTGAGTGGATAGCCAATTGAACAGCACCACTGCGCTTGTGAAGAAAACACTTAAAACATTGGGTTACTTGGACATTCAACAGTGGTGTAACGAAAACCTGCCGGGAGTGGAGGTTCAGAGGAATTCCAGATTCGCAGTGAATGAATGGAACATTCTCTAGTGGAGATTCCAATGATTTCTGAAGGCTGGGTCATGTGGAAGGAAAATCAAGAACTAATCAGGATTTAGTGGAAAGCCAATTGTATAGCATGGCTGCGAGTGTGAACATGCAGCTGAAAACCAGCATTGGGTTACTTGGACATTCATCAGTGGTGTAAGGAAAACCTGCATGGAGTGGAGAGTCAGTTGAATTCCACATTCGCAGTGAATGAATGGAACATTCTGTAGAGGAGATTCCAATGATTTCTGAAGCCTGTGTTGTGTGGACAGGAAAATGAAGAGCTGACCAGGCTTGAATCGATAGCCAAGTAAACAGCAGGGCTGCGAATATGAACAGGCCGCTGAAAACCAGCATTGGGTTACTTGGACATTCAACAGTGGTGTAATGAAAACCTGCGTGGAGTTGAGAGTCAGATGAATTCCAGATTCGCAGTGAATGAATGGAACATTCTGTAGTGGAGATAACAAAGATTTCTGAAGGCTGGTAGTGTGGTGGGACAATGAAGAGCTGAACAGGGTGGAGTGAATTGTCAATTAAACAGCACGGCTGCGAGTATGAACAGGCCTCTGAAAACCAGCATTGGCTTACTTGGACATTCACAAGTGGTGTAATGTTAACCAGGCGGGAGTGGAGAATCAGATAAACTCCAGACTCGCAGTGAATGAATGGAACATTCTGTAGTGGAGATTGCAATGATTTCTGAAATCTGGATTGTGGGGACACGAAAATGAAGAGCTGACCAGTGTTGAGTGGATAGCCTGTAAAAAGCCTCGGCTTCGAATGTGAACAGACCACTGAAAACCAGTATTGCATTACTTCGACTTTCAGCAGTGGTGTAACGAAAGCCTGCGTGGAGTGCAGATTCAGATGAATTCCAGATTCCCAGTGAATGAATGGAACATCCTGTAGTGGAGATTACAATGATTTCTGAAGGCTGGGTTGTGTGCACAGGAAAATGAGGAGCAAAACAGGTTGAGTGGATAGCCAATTGAACAGCACGACTGCGAACATGAACAGGCCTCTGAAAACCAGCATTGTTTTACTTGGACATTCACAAGTGGTGTAAGATAAATCTGCAGGTAGTGGAGATTCAGTTGAATTCCAGATTCGCAGTGAATGAATGGAACATTCTGTACTGGAGATTGCAATGATTTCTCAAGTCTGGATTGTTTGGACATGAAAATGAAGAGCTGACCACAGTTGTGTGGATACCCAGTAAAAAGCAGGGCTTAGAGTGTGAACAGACCGCTGAAAACCAGCATTGTGTTACTTGGACATTCATAAGTGGTGTAATGAAAGCCTACCTGGAGTGCAGATTCAGATGAATTCCAGATTGGCAGTGAATGAATGGAACATTCTGTACTGGCGATTCCAATGATTTCTGAAGTCTGATATTGTGGAAAAGAAAATGAAAGGCTGACCAGGTTTGAGTGGATAGACAATTGAACAGCACACTGCGAGTGTGAAAAGGCGGCTGAAAACCAGCATTGGATTACTTGGTCATTCACCAGTGCTGTAATGAAAACCTGCCTGGAGCGGAGAGTCAGATGAATTGCAGAATCGCAGTGAATGAATGGAACAGTCTGTAGTGGAGATCCCAATGATTTCTGAAGGCTGGTTTGTGTGGAGAGGAAAATGAAGAGCTGACCAATATTGAGTGGATAGCCCATTGAACAGCACTTCTGCGAGTTGAACATGCCTCTGAAAACCAGTATTGAGTTACTTGGACATTCACCAGTGGTGTAACGAAAACCTGCCGGGAGTGGAGGTTCAGATGAATTCCAGATTCGCAGTGAATGAATGGAACATTCTCTAGTGGTGATTCCAATGATTTCTGAAGGCTGGGTTTTGTGGACACGAAAATGTAGAGCTGAACAGGGTGGAGTGGATAGCCAAATGAACAGCACGTCTCTTAGTATGAACAGGCCACTGAAAACCAGCATTGGCTTACTTGGACATTCACAAGTGGTGTAACGATAACCCGCCGGGAGTTGAGAGTCAGATGAATTTAAGATTCGCAGTGAATGAACGGAACATTCTGTGGAGGAGATACCAATTATTTCTGAAGGTTGGGTTATGAGGACAGGAAAATGTAGAGCTGAATAGGGTTGGGTGGATAGCAAATTGAACAGCACGGCTGAGAGTATAAGCAGGCGGCTTAAAACCAGCATTGGCTTCCTTGGACATATACCAGTGGTGTCATGAAAACCTGCCGGGAGTGGAGACTCTGATGAATTCCAGATTCGCGTGATTGAATGGAACATTCTGTAGTGGAGATTGCCAAGATTTAGAAATCTGGATAGTCTGGACAGGATATTGAAGAGCTGACCAATGTTGAGTGGATAGCCAGTGAAAAGCACGGTTTCGAGTGTGAACAGACCACTAAGAAGCAGCATTGCATTACTTGGACATTCATCAGTGGTGTAACGAAAGCCTTCCTGGAATGCAGATTCAGATTATTTCCAGATTCACAGTGAATGAATGGAAATTTCTGTAGTAGAGATTCCAATGATTTCTGAACGCTGGGTTGTGTGGACAGGAAAATGAAGAGCTGACTAGGTTTGACTGGATTGCCAATTGAACAGCAAGGCTGTGAGTGTGAACAGCCGCTGAAAACCAGCATTGGATTACCTGGTCATTCACCAGTGTTGTTAGGAAAATCTGCCTGGTGTGGAGAGTCAGAGGAATTCCAGATTCGCAGGGAACGAATGGAACATTCTGAAGTGGAGATAAGAATGCTTTCTGAAGGCTCGGTGTGTGGAAGGAAAATCAAGAGCTAACCAGCGTTCACTGGATAGCCAATTGAACAGCACGGCTGCGAGTGTTAACACGCAGCTGAAACCAGCCTTGGGTTGCTTGGACATTCACCAGTGGTGAAACGAAAACCTGCTGGGAGTGGAGAACAAGATGAATTCAAGATTCGCGTGAATGAATGAAACATTCTGTAGTGTAGATTGCAATGGTTTCTGGGGTTTGTATTGTCTGAACTGGAAAAAGAAGAACTCACCAGTGTTGAGTCGCTAGACCGTGAACAGCACGGGTTCGAGTGTGAATAGACCGCTGAAAACCATCATTGCGTTACTTGAACATTCAGCAGTGGTGCAATGAAAACCTGCCGGGAGTGGAGATTCAGATGAATTCCAGATTCGCAGTGAATGAATGGAACATTCTCTAGTGGTGATTCCAATGATTTCTGAAGGCTGGGTTTTGTGGACACGAAAATGTAGAGCTGAACAGGGTGGAATGGATAGCCAAATGAACAGCACGTCTCGTAGTAAGAACAGGCCACTGAAAACCAGCTTTGGCTTAATTGGACATTCACAAGTGGTGTAACGAAAACCTGACGGGAGTTGAGAATTAGATGACTTTCAGATTTGCAGTCAATGAATGGAACATTCTGTGGAGGAGATACCAATTGTTTCTGAAGTTTGGGTTATGTGGACAGGAAAATGGAGCTGAAGAGGGTTGAGTGGATAGCAAATTGAACAGCACGGCTGAGAGTATGAGCAGGCCACTTAAAACCAGCATTGGCTTACTTGGATATTTACCAGTGGTGTCACGAAAACCTGCCGGGAGTGGAGATTCAGATGAATTCCAGATTCGCTGTGAATGAATGGAACATTCTGTAGTGGAGATAACAATGATTTCTCCAGTCTCTGTGGTGTGGACAGGAAAATGTAGAGCTGGCCAGGGTTGAGTGGATAGCCAATTGAACAGCACCACTGCGCTTGTGAAGAAAACACTTAAAACATTGGGTTACTTGGACATTCAACAGTGGTGTAACGAAAACCTGCCGGGAGTGGAGGTTCAGAGGAATTCCAGATTCGCAGTGAATGAATGGAACATTCTCTAGTGGAGATTCCAATGATTTCTGAAGGCTGGGTCGTGTGGAAGGAAAATCAAGAACTAATCAGGATTTAGTGGAAAGCCAATTGTATAGCATGGCTGCGAGTGTGAACATGCAGCTGAAAACCAGCATTGGGTTACTTGGACATTCATCAGTGGTGTAAGGAAAACCTGCATGGAGTGGAGAGTCAGTTGAATTCCACATTCGCAGTGAATGAATGGAACATTCTGTAGAGGAGATTCCAATGATTTCTGAAGCCTGTGTTGTGTGGACAGGAAAATGAAGAGCTGACCAGGCTTGAATCGATAGCCAAGTAAACAGCAGGGCTGCGAATATGAACAGGCCGCTGAAAACCAGCATTGGGTTACTTGGACATTCAACAGTGGTGTAATGAAAACCTGCGTGGAGTTGAGAGTCAGATGAATTCCAGATTCGCAGTGAATGAATGGAACATTCTGTAGTGGAGATAACAAAGATTTCTGAAGGCTGGTAGTGTGGTGGGACAATGAAGAGCTGAACAGGGTGGAGTGAATTGTCAATTAAACAGCACGGCTGCGAGTATGAACAGGCCTCTGAAAACCAGCATTGGCTTACTTGGACATTCACAAGTGGTGTAATGTTAACCAGGCGGGAGTGGAGAATCAGATAAACTCCAGACTCGCAGTGAATGAATGGAACATTCTGTAGTGGAGATTGCAATGATTTCTGAAATCTGGATTGTGGGGACACGAAAATGAAGAGCTGACCAGTGTTGAGTGGATAGCCTGTAAAAAGCCTCGGCTTCGAATGTGAACAGACCACTGAAAACCAGTATTGCATTACTTCGACTTTCAGCAGTGGTGTAACGAAAGCCTGCGTGGAGTGCAGATTCAGATGAATTCCAGATTCCCAGTGAATGAATGGAACATCCTGTAGTGGAGATTACAATGATTTCTGAAGGCTGGGTTGTGTGCACAGGAAAATGAGGAGCAAAACAGGTTGAGTGGATAGCCAATTGAACAGCACGACTGCGAACATGAACAGGCCTCTGAAAACCAGCATTGTTTTACTTGGACATTCACAAGTGGTGTAAGATAAATCTGCAGGTAGTGGAGATTCAGTTGAATTCCAGATTCGCAGTGAATGAATGGAACATTCTGTACTGGAGATTGCAATGATTTCTCAAGTCTGGATTGTTTGGACATGAAAATGAAGAGCTGACCACAGTTGTGTGGATACCCAGTAAAAAGCAGGGCTTAGAGTGTGAACAGACCGCTGAAAACCAGCATTGTGTTACTTGGACATTCATAAGTGGTGTAATGAAAGCCTACCTGGAGTGCAGATTCAGATGAATTCCAGATTGGCAGTGAATGAATGGAACATTCTGTACTGGCGATTCCAATGATTTCTGAAGTCTGATATTGTGGAAAAGAAAATGAAAGGCTGACCAGGTTTGAGTGGATAGACAATTGAACAGCACACTGCGAGTGTGAAAAGGCGGCTGAAAACCAGCATTGGATTACTTGGTCATTCACCAGTGCTGTAATGAAAACCTGCCTGGAGCGGAGAGTCAGATGAATTGCAGAATCGCAGTGAATGAATGGAACAGTCTGTAGTGGAGATCCCAATGATTTCTGAAGGCTGGTTTGTGTGGAGAGGAAAATGAAGAGCTGACCAATATTGAGTGGATAGCCCATTGAACAGCACTTCTGCGAGTTGAACATGCCTCTGAAAACCAGTATTGAGTTACTTGGACATTCACCAGTGGTGTAACGAAAACCTGCCGGGAGTGGAGGTTCAGATGAATTCCAGATTCGCAGTGAATGAATGGAACATTCTCTAGTGGTGATTCCAATGATTTCTGAAGGCTGGGTTTTGTGGACACGAAAATGTAGAGCTGAACAGGGTGGAGTGGATAGCCAAATGAACAGCACGTCTCTTAGTATGAACAGGCCACTGAAAACCAGCATTGGCTTACTTGGACATTCACAAGTGGTGTAACGATAACCCGCCGGGAGTTGAGAGTCAGATGAATTTAAGATTCGTAGTGAATGAACGGAACATTCTGTGGAGGAGATACCAATTATTTCTGAAGGTTGGGTTATGAGGACAGGAAAATGTAGAGCTGAATAGGGTTGGGTGGATAGCAAATTGAACAGCACGGCTGAGAGTATAAGCAGGCGGCTTAAAACCAGCATTGGCTTCCTTGGACATTTACCAGTGGTGTCACGAAAACCTGCCGGGAGTGGAGACTCTGATGAATTCCAGATTCGCGTGATTGAATGGAACATTCTGTAGTGGAGATTGCCAAGATTTAGAAATCTGGATAGTCTGGACAGGATATTGAAGAGCTGACCAATGTTGAGTGGATAGCCAGTGAACAGCACGGTTTCGAGTGTGAACAGACCACTAAGAAGCAGCATTGCATTACTTGGACATTCATCAGTGGTGTAACGAAAGCCTTCCTGGAATGCAGATTCAGATTATTTCCAGATTCACAGTGAATGAATGGAAATTTCTGTAGTAGAGATTCCAATGATTTCTGAACGCTGGGTTGTGTGGACAGGAAAATGAAGAGCTGACTAGGTTTGACTGGATTGCCAATTGAACAGCAAGGCTGTGAGTGTGAACAGCCGCTGAAAACCAGCATTGGATTACCTGGTCATTCACCAGTGTTGTTAGGAAAATCTGCCTGGTGTGGAGAGTCAGAGGAATTCCAGATTCGCAGGGAACGAATGGAACATTCTGAAGTGGAGATAAGAATGATTTCTGAAGGCTCGGTGTGTGGAAGGAATATCAAGAGCTAACCAGCGTTCACTGGATAGCCAATTGAACAGCACGGCTGCGAGTGTTAACACGCAGCTGAAACCAGCCTTGGGTTGCTTGGACATTCACCAGTGGTGAAACGAACACCTGCTGGGAGTGGAGAACAAGATGAATTCAAGATTCGCGTGAATGAATGAAACATTCTGTAGTGTAGATTGCAATGGTTTCTGGGGTTTGTATTGTCTGAACTGGAAAAAGAAGAACTCACCAGTGTTGAGTCGCTAGACCGTGAACAGCACGGGTTCGAGTGTGAATAGACCGCGGAAAACCATCATTGCGTTACTTGAACATTCAGCAGTGGTGCAATGAAAACCTGCCGGGAGTGGAGATTCAGATGAATTCCAGATTCGCAGTGAATGAATGGAACATTCTCTAGTGGTGATTCCAATGATTTCTGAAGGCTGGGTTTTGTGGACACGAAAATGTAGAGCTGAACAGGGTGGAATGGATAGCCAAATGAACAGCACGTCTCGTAGTAAGAACAGGCCACTGAAAACCAGCTTTGGCTTAATTGGACATTCACAAGTGGTGTAACGAAAACCTGACGGGAGTTGAGAATTAGATGAATTTCAGATTTGCAGTCAATGAATGGAACATTCTGTGGAGGAGATACCAATTGTTTCTGAAGTTTGGGTTATGTGGACAGGAAAATGGAGCTGAAGAGGGTTGAGTGGATAGCAAATTGAACAGCACGGCTGAGAGTATGAGCAGGCCACTTAAAACCAGCATTGGCTTACTTGGATATTTACCAGTGGTGTCACGAAAACCTGCCGGGAGTGGAGATTCAGATGAATTCCAGATTCGCTGTGAATGAATGGAACATTCTGTAGTGGAGATAACAATGATTTCTCCAGTCTCTGTGGTGTGGACAGGAAAATGTAGAGCTGGCCAGGGTTGAGTGGATAGCCAATTGAACAGCACCACTGCGCTTGTGAAGAAAACACTTAAAACATTGGGTTACTTGGACATTCAACAGTGGTGTAACGAAAACCTGCCGGGAGTGGAGGTTCAGAGGAATTCCAGATTCGCAGTGAATGAATGGAACATTCTCTAGTGGAGATTCCAATGATTTCTGAAGGCTGGGTCGTGTGGAAGGAAAATCAAGAACTAATCAGGATTTAGTGGAAAGCCAATTGTATAGCATGGCTGCGAGTGTGAACATGCAGCTGAAAACCAGCATTGGGTTACTTGGACATTCATCAGTGGTGTAAGGAAAACCTGCATGGAGTGGAGAGTCAGTTGAATTCCACATTCGCAGTGAATGAATGGAACATTCTGTAGAGGAGATTCCAATGATTTCTGAAGCCTGTGTTGTGTGGACAGGAAAATGAAGAGCTGACCAGGCTTGAATCGATAGCCAAGTAAACAGCAGGGCTGCGAATATGAACAGGCCGCTGAAAACCAGCATTGGGTTACTTGGACATTCAACAGTGGTGTAATGAAAACCTGCGTGGAGTTGAGAGTCAGATGAATTCCAGATTCGCAGTGAATGAATGGAACATTCTGTAGTGGAGATAACAAAGATTTCTGAAGGCTGGTAGTGTGGTGGGACAATGAAGAGCTGAACAGGGTGGAGTGAATTGTCAATTAAACAGCACGGCTGCGAGTATGAACAGGCCTCTGAAAACCAGCATTGGCTTACTTGGACATTCACAAGTGGTGTAATGTTAACCAGGCGGGAGTGGAGAATCAGATAAACTCCAGACTCGCAGTGAATGAATGGAACATTCTGTAGTGGAGATTGCAATGATTTCTGAAATCTGGATTGTGGGGACACGAAAATGAAGAGCTGACCAGTGTTGAGTGGATAGCCTGTAAAAAGCCTCGGCTTCGAATGTGAACAGACCACTGAAAACCAGTATTGCATTACTTCGACTTTCAGCAGTGGTGTAACGAAAGCCTGCGTGGAGTGCAGATTCAGATGAATTCCAGATTCCCAGTGAATGAATGGAACATCCTGTAGTGGAGATTACAATGATTTCTGAAGGCTGGGTTGTGTGCACAGGAAAATGAGGAGCAAAACAGGTTGAGTGGATAGCCAATTGAACAGCACGACTGCGAACATGAACAGGCCTCTGAAAACCAGCATTGTTTTACTTGGACATTCACAAGTGGTGTAAGATAAATCTGCAGGTAGTGGAGATTCAGTTGAATTCCAGATTCGCAGTGAATGAATGGAACATTCTGTACTGGAGATTGCAATGATTTCTCAAGTCTGGATTGTTTGGACATGAAAATGAAGAGCTGACCACAGTTGTGTGGATACCCAGTAAAAAGCAGGGCTTAGAGTGTGAACAGACCGCTGAAAACCAGCATTGTGTTACTTGGACATTCATAAGTGGTGTAATGAAAGCCTACCTGGAGTGCAGATTCAGAAGAATTCCAGATTGGCAGTGAATGAATGGAACATTCTGTACTGGCGATTCCAATGATTTCTGAAGTCTGATATTGTGGAAAAGAAAATGAAAGGCTGACCAGGTTTGAGTGGATAGACAATTGAACAGCACACTGCGAGTGTGAAAAGGCGGCTGAAAACCAGCATTGGATTACTTGGTCATTCACCAGTGCTGTAATGAAAACCTGCCTGGAGCGGAGAGTCAGATGAATTGCAGAATCGCAGTGAATGAATGGAACAGTCTGTAGTGGAGATCCCAATGATTTCTGAAGGCTGGTTTGTGTGGAGAGGAAAATGAAGAGCTGACCAATATTGAGTGGATAGCCCATTGAACAGCACTTCTGCGAGTTGAACATGCCTCTGAAAACCAGTATTGAGTTACTTGGACATTCACCAGTGGTGTAACGAAAACCTGCCGGGAGTGGAGGTTCAGATGAATTCCAGATTCGCAGTGAATGAATGGAACATTCTCTAGTGGTGATTCCAATGATTTCTGAAGGCTGGGTTTTGTGGACACGAAAATGTAGAGCTGAACAGGGTGGAGTGGATAGCCAAATGAACAGCACGTCTCTTAGTATGAACAGGCCACTGAAAACCAGCATTGGCTTACTTGGACATTCACAAGTGGTGTAACGATAACCCGCCGGGAGTTGAGAGTCAGATGAATTTAAGATTCGTAGTGAATGAACGGAACATTCTGTGGAGGAGATACCAATTATTTCTGAAGGTTGGGTTATGAGGACAGGAAAATGTAGAGCTGAATAGGGTTGGGTGGATAGCAAATTGAACAGCACGGCTGAGAGTATAAGCAGGCGGCTTAAAACCAGCATTGGCTTCCTTGGACATTTACCAGTGGTGTCACGAAAACCTGCCGGGAGTGGAGACTCTGATGAATTCCAGATTCGCGTGATTGAATGGAACATTCTGTAGTGGAGATTGCCAAGATTTAGAAATCTGGATAGTCTGGACAGGATATTGAAGAGCTGACCAATGTTGAGTGGATAGCCAGTGAACAGCACGGTTTCGAGTGTGAACAGACCACTAAGAAGCAGCATTGCATTACTTGGACATTCATCAGTGGTGTAACGAAAGCCTTCCTGGAATGCAGATTCAGATTATTTCCAGATTCACAGTGAATGAATGGAAATTTCTGTAGTAGAGATTCCAATGATTTCTGAACGCTGGGTTGTGTGGACAGGAAAATGAAGAGCTGACTAGGTTTGACTGGATTGCCAATTGAACAGCAAGGCTGTGAGTGTGAACAGCCGCTGAAAACCAGCATTGGATTACCTGGTCATTCACCAGTGTTGTTAGGAAAATCTGCCTGGTGTGGAGAGTCAGAGGAATTCCAGATTCGCAGGGAACGAATGGAACATTCTGAAGTGGAGATAAGAATGATTTCTGAAGGCTCGGTGTGTGGAAGGAATATCAAGAGCTAACCAGCGTTCACTGGATAGCCAATTGAACAGCACAGCTGCGAGTGTTAACACGCAGCTGAAACCAGCCTTGGGTTGCTTGGACATTCACCAGTGGTGAAACGAACACCTGCTGGGAGTGGAGAACAAGATGAATTCAAGATTCGCGTGAATGAATGAAACATTCTGTAGTGTAGATTGCAATGGTTTCTGGGGTTTGTATTGTCTGAACTGGAAGAAGAAGAACTCACCAGTGTTGAGTCGCTAGACCGTGAACAGCACGGGTTCGAGTGTGAATAGACCGCTGAAAACCATCATTGCGTTACTTGAACATTCAGCAGTGGTGCAATGAAAACCTGCCGGGAGTGGAGATTCAGATGAATTCCAGATTCGCAGTGAATGAATGGAACATTCTCTAGTGGTGATTCCAATGATTTCTGAAGGCTGGGTTTTGTGGACACGAAAATGTAGAGCTGAACAGGGTGGAATGGATAGCCAAATGAACAGCACGTCTCGTAGTAAGAACAGGCCACTGAAAACCAGCTTTGGCTTAATTGGACATTCACAAGTGGTGTAACGAAAACCTGACGGGAGTTGAGAATTAGATGAATTTCAGATTTGCAGTCAATGAATGGAACATTCTGTGGAGGAGATACCAATTGTTTCTGAAGTTTGGGTTATGTGGACAGGAAAATGGAGCTGAAGAGGGTTGAGTGGATAGCAAATTGAACAGCACGGCTGAGAGTATGAGCAGGCCACTTAAAACCAGCATTGGCTTACTTGGATATTTACCAGTGGTGTCACGAAAACCTGCCGGGAGTGGAGATTCAGATGAATTCCAGATTCGCTGTGAATGAATGGAACATTCTGTAGTGGAGATAACAATGATTTCTCCAGTCTCTGTGGTGTGGACAGGAAAATGTAGAGCTGGCCAGGGTTGAGTGGATAGCCAATTGAACAGCACCACTGCGCTTGTGAAGAAAACACTTAAAACATTGGGTTACTTGGACATTCAACAGTGGTGTAACGAAAACCTGCCGGGAGTGGAGGTTCAGAGGAATTCCAGATTCGCAGTGAATGAATGGAACATTCTCTAGTGGAGATTCCAATGATTTCTGAAGGCTGGGTCGTGTGGAAGGAAAATCAAGAACTAATCAGGATTTAGTGGAAAGCCAATTGTATAGCATGGCTGCGAGTGTGAACATGCAGCTGAAAACCAGCATTGGGTTACTTGGACATTCATCAGTGGTGTAAGGAAAACCTGCATGGAGTGGAGAGTCAGTTGAATTCCACATTCGCAGTGAATGAATGGAACATTCTGTAGAGGAGATTCCAATGATTTCTGAAGCCTGTGTTGTGTGGACAGGAAAATGAAGAGCTGACCAGGCTTGAATCGATAGCCAAGTAAACAGCAGGGCTGCGAATATGAACAGGCCGCTGAAAACCAGCATTGGGTTACTTGGACATTCAACAGTGGTGTAATGAAAACCTGCGTGGAGTTGAGAGTCAGATGAATTCCAGATTCGCAGTGAATGGATGGAACATTCTGTAGTGGAGATAACAAAGATTTCTGAAGGCTGGTAGTGTGGTGGGACAATGAAGAGCTGAACAGGGTGGAGTGAATTGTCAATTAAACAGCACGGCTGCGAGTATGAACAGGCCTCTGAAAACCAGCATTGGCTTACTTGGACATTCACAAGTGGTGTAATGTTAACCAGGCGGGAGTGGAGAATCAGATAAACTCCAGACTCGCAGTGAATGAATGGAACATTCTGTAGTGGAGATTGCAATGATTTCTGAAATCTGGATTGTGGGGACACGAAAATGAAGAGCTGACCAGTGTTGAGTGGATAGCCTGTAAAAAGCCTCGGCTTCGAATGTGAACAGACCACTGAAAACCAGTATTGCATTACTTCGACTTTCAGCAGTGGTGTAACGAAAGCCTGCGTGGAGTGCAGATTCAGATGAATTCCAGATTCCCAGTGAATGAATGGAACATCCTGTAGTGGAGATTACAATGATTTCTGAAGGCTGGGTTGTGTGCACAGGAAAATGAGGAGCAAAACAGGTTGAGTGGATAGCCAATTGAACAGCACGACTGCGAACATGAACAGGCCTCTGAAAACCAGCATTGTTTTACTTGGACATTCACAAGTGGTGTAAGATAAATCTGCAGGTAGTGGAGATTCAGTTGAATTCCAGATTCGCAGTGAATGAATGGAACATTCTGTACTGGAGATTGCAATGATTTCTCAAGTCTGGATTGTTTGGACATGAAAATGAAGAGCTGACCACAGTTGTGTGGATACCCAGTAAAAAGCAGGGCTTAGAGTGTGAACAGACCGCTGAAAACCAGCATTGTGTTACTTGGACATTCATAAGTGGTGTAATGAAAGCCTACCTGGAGTGCAGATTCAGATGAATTCCAGATTGGCAGTGAATGAATGGAACATTCTGTACTGGCGATTCCAATGATTTCTGAAGTCTGATATTGTGGAAAAGAAAATGAAAGGCTGACCAGGTTTGAGTGGATAGACAATTGAACAGCACACTGCGAGTGTGAAAAGGCGGCTGAAAACCAGCATTGGATTACTTGGTCATTCACCAGTGCTGTAATGAAAACCTGCCTGGAGCGGAGAGTCAGATGAATTGCAGAATCGCAGTGAATGAATGGAACAGTCTGTAGTGGAGATCCCAATGATTTCTGAAGGCTGGTTTGTGTGGAGAGGAAAATGAAGAGCTGACCAATATTGAGTGGATAGCCCATTGAACAGCACTTCTGCGAGTTGAACATGCCTCTGAAAACCAGTATTGAGTTACTTGGACATTCACCAGTGGTGTAACGAAAACCTGCCGGGAGTGGAGGTTCAGATGAATTCCAGATTCGCAGTGAATGAATGGAACATTCTCTAGTGGTGATTCCAATGATTTCTGAAGGCTGGGTTTTGTGGACACGAAAATGTAGAGCTGAACAGGGTGGAGTGGATAGCCAAATGAACAGCACGTCTCTTAGTATGAACAGGCCACTGAAAACCAGCATTGGCTTACTTGGACATTCACAAGTGGTGTAACGATAACCCGCCGGGAGTTGAGAGTCAGATGAATTTAAGATTCGTAGTGAATGAACGGAACATTCTGTGGAGGAGATACCAATTATTTCTGAAGGTTGGGTTATGAGGACAGGAAAATGTAGAGCTGAATAGGGTTGGGTGGATAGCAAATTGAACAGCACGGCTGAGAGTATAAGCAGGCGGCTTAAAACCAGCATTGGCTTCCTTGGACATTTACCAGTGGTGTCACGAAAACCTGCCGGGAGTGGAGACTCTGATGAATTCCAGATTCGCGTGATTGAATGGAACATTCTGTAGTGGAGATTGCCAAGATTTAGAAATCTGGATAGTCTGGACAGGATATTGAAGAGCTGACCTATGTTGAGTGGATAGCCAGTGAACAGCACGGTTTCGAGTGTGAACAGACCAGTAAGAAGCAGCATTGCATTACTTGGACATTCATCAGTGGTGTAACGAAAGCCTTCCTGGAATGCAGATTCAGATTATTTCCAGATTCACAGTGAATGAATGGAAATTTCTGTAGTAGAGATTCCAATGATTTCTGAACGCTGGGTTGTGTGGACAGGAAAATGAAGAGCTGACTAGGTTTGACTGGATTGCCAATTGAACAGCAAGGCTGTGAGTGTGAACAGCCGCTGAAAACCAGCATTGGATTACCTGGTCATTCACCAGTGTTGTTAGGAAAATCTGCCTGGTGTGGAGAGTCAGAGGAATTCCAGATTCGCAGGGAACGAATGGAACATTCTGAAGTGGAGATAAGAATGATTTCTGAAGGCTCGGTGTGTGGAAGGAATATCAAGAGCTAACCAGCGTTCACTGGATAGCCAATTGAACAGCACGGCTGCGAGTGTTAACACGCAGCTGAAACCAGCCTTGGGTTGCTTGGACATTCACCAGTGGTGAAACGAACACCTGCTGGGAGTGGAGAACAAGATGAATTCAAGATTCGCGTGAATGAATGAAACATTCTGTAGTGTAGATTGCAATGGTTTCTGGGGTTTGTATTGTCTGAACTGGAAAAAGAAGAACTCACCAGTGTTGAGTCGCTAGACCGTGAACAGCACGGGTTCGAGTGTGAATAGACCGCGGAAAACCATCATTGCGTTACTTGAACATTCAGCAGTGGTGCAATGAAAACCTGCCGGGAGTGGAGATTCAGATGAATTCCAGATTCGCAGTGAATGAATGGAACATTCTCTAGTGGTGATTCCAATGATTTCTGAAGGCTGGGTTTTGTGGACACGAAAATGTAGAGCTGAACAGGGTGGAATGGATAGCCAAATGAACAGCACGTCTCGTAGTAAGAACAGGCCACTGAAAACCAGCTTTGGCTTAATTGGACATTCACAAGTGGTGTAACGAAAACCTGACGGGAGTTGAGAATTAGATGAATTTCAGATTTGCAGTCAATGAATGGAACATTCTGTGGAGGAGATACCAATTGTTTCTGAAGTTTGGGTTATGTGGACAGGAAAATGGAGCTGAAGAGGGTTGAGTGGATAGCAAATTGAACAGCACGGCTGAGAGTATGAGCAGGCCACTTAAAACCAGCATTGGCTTACTTGGATATTTACCAGTGGTGTCACGAAAACCTGCCGGGAGTGGAGATTCAGATGAATTCCAGATTCGCTGTGAATGAATGGAACATTCTGTAGTGGAGATAACAATGATTTCTCCAGTCTCTGTGGTGTGGACAGGAAAATGTAGAGCTGGCCAGGGTTGAGTGGATAGCCAATTGAACAGCACCACTGCGCTTGTGAAGAAAACACTTAAAACATTGGGTTACTTGGACATTCAACAGTGGTGTAACGAAAACCTGCCGGGAGTGGAGGTTCAGAGGAATTCCAGATTCGCAGTGAATGAATGGAACATTCTCTAGTGGAGATTCCAATGATTTCTGAAGGCTGGGTCGTGTGGAAGGAAAATCAAGAACTAATCAGGATTTAGTGGAAAGCCAATTGTATAGCATGGCTGCGAGTGTGAACATGCAGCTGAAAACCAGCATTGGGTTACTTGGACATTCATCAGTGGTGTAAGGAAAACCTGCATGGAGTGGAGAGTCAGTTGAATTCCACATTCGCAGTGAATGAATGGAACATTCTGTAGAGGAGATTCCAATGATTTCTGAAGCCTGTGTTGTGTGGACAGGAAAATGAAGAGCTGACCAGGCTTGAATCGATAGCCAAGTAAACAGCAGGGCTGCGAATATGAACAGGCCGCTGAAAACCAGCATTGGGTTACTTGGACATTCAACAGTGGTGTAATGAAAACCTGCGTGGAGTTGAGAGTCAGATGAATTCCAGATTCGCAGTGAATGAATGGAACATTCTGTAGTGGAGATAACAAAGATTTCTGAAGGCTGGTAGTGTGGTGGGACAATGAAGAGCTGAACAGGGTGGAGTGAATTGTCAATTAAACAGCACGGCTGCGAGTATGAACAGGCCTCTGAAAACCAGCATTGGCTTACTTGGACATTCACAAGTGGTGTAATGTTAACCAGGCGGGAGTGGAGAATCAGATAAACTCCAGACTCGCAGTGAATGAATGGAACATTCTGTAGTGGAGATTGCAATGATTTCTGAAATCTGGATTGTGGGGACACGAAAATGAAGAGCTGACCAGTGTTGAGTGGATAGCCTGTAAAAAGCCTCGGCTTCGAATGTGAACAGACCACTGAAAACCAGTATTGCATTACTTCGACTTTCAGCAGTGGTGTAACGAAAGCCTGCGTGGAGTGCAGATTCAGATGAATTCCAGATTCCCAGTGAATGAATGGAACATCCTGTAGTGGAGATTACAATGATTTCTGAAGGCTGGGTTGTGTGCACAGGAAAATGAGGAGCAAAACAGGTTGAGTGGATAGCCAATTGAACAGCACGACTGCGAACATGAACAGGCCTCTGAAAACCAGCATTGTTTTACTTGGACATTCACAAGTGGTGTAAGATAAATCTGCAGGTAGTGGAGATTCAGTTGAATTCCAGATTCGCAGTGAATGAATGGAACATTCTGTACTGGAGATTGCAATGATTTCTCAAGTCTGGATTGTTTGGACATGAAAATGAAGAGCTGACCACAGTTGTGTGGATACCCAGTAAAAAGCAGGGCTTAGAGTGTGAACAGACCGCTGAAAACCAGCATTGTGTTACTTGGACATTCATAAGTGGTGTAATGAAAGCCTACCTGGAGTGCAGATTCAGATGAATTCCAGATTGGCAGTGAATGAATGGAACATTCTGTACTGGCGATTCCAATGATTTCTGAAGTCTGATATTGTGGAAAAGAAAATGAAAGGCTGACCAGGTTTGAGTGGATAGACAATTGAACAGCACACTGCGAGTGTGAAAAGGCGGCTGAAAACCAGCATTGGATTACTTGGTCATTCACCAGTGCTGTAATCAAAACCTGCCTGGAGCGGAGAGTCAGATGAATTGCAGAATCGCAGTGAATGAATGGAACAGTCTGTAGTGGAGATCCCAATGATTTCTGAAGGCTGGTTTGTGTGGAGAGGAAAATGAAGAGCTGACCAATATTGAGTGGATAGCCCATTGAACAGCACTTCTGCGAGTTGAACATGCCTCTGAAAACCAGTATTGAGTTACTTGGACATTCACCAGTGGTGTAACGAAAACCTGCCGGGAGTGGAGGTTCAGATGAATTCCAGATTCGCAGTGAATGAATGGAACATTCTCTAGTGGTGATTCCAATGATTTCTGAAGGCTGGGTTTTGTGGACACGAAAATGTAGAGCTGAACAGGGTGGAGTGGATAGCCAAATGAACAGCACGTCTCTTAGTATGAACAGGCCACTGAAAACCAGCATTGGCTTACTTGGACATTCACAAGTGGTGTAACGATAACCCGCCGGGAGTTGAGAGTCAGATGAATTTAAGATTCGTAGTGAATGAACGGAACATTCTGTGGAGGAGATACCAATTATTTCTGAAGGTTGGGTTATGAGGACAGGAAAATGTAGAGCTGAATAGGGTTGGGTGGATAGCAAATTGAACAGCACGGCTGAGAGTATAAGCAGGCGGCTTAAAACCAGCATTGGCTTCCTTGGACATTTACCAGTGGTGTCACGAAAACCTGCCGGGAGTGGAGACTCTGATGAATTCCAGATTCGCGTGATTGAATGGAACATTCTGTAGTGGAGATTGCCAAGATTTAGAAATCTGGATAGTCTGGACAGGATATTGAAGAGCTGACCAATGTTGAGTGGATAGCCAGTGAACAGCACGGTTTCGAGTGTGAACAGACCACTAAGAAGCAGCATTGCATTACTTGGACATTCATCAGTGGTGTAACGAAAGCCTTCCTGGAATGCAGATTCAGATTATTTCCAGATTCACAGTGAATGAATGGAAATTTCTGTAGTAGAGATTCCAATGATTTCTGAACGCTGGGTTGTGTGGACAGGAAAATGAAGAGCTGACTAGGTTTGACTGGATTGCCAATTGAACAGCAAGGCTGTGAGTGTGAACAGCCGCTGAAAACCAGCATTGGATTACCTGGTCATTCACCAGTGTTGTTAGGAAAATCTGCCTGGTGTGGAGAGTCAGAGGAATTCCAGATTCGCAGGGAACGAATGGAACATTCTGAAGTGGAGATAAGAATGATTTCTGAAGGCTCGGTGTGTGGAAGGAATATCAAGAGCTAACCAGCGTTCACTGGATAGCCAATTGAACAGCACGGCTGCGAGTGTTAACACGCAGCTGAAACCAGCCTTGGGTTGCTTGGACATTCACCAGTGGTGAAACGAACACCTGCTGGGAGTGGAGAACAAGATGAATTCAAGATTCGCGTGAATGAATGAAACATTCTGTAGTGTAGATTGCAATGGTTTCTGGGGTTTGTATTGTCTGAACTGGAAAAAGAAGAACTCACCAGTGTTGAGTCGCTAGACCGTGAACAGCACGGGTTCGAGTGTGAATAGACCGCGGAAAACCATCATTGCGTTACTTGAACATTCAGCAGTGGTGCAATGAAAACCTGCCGGGAGTGGAGATTCAGATGAATTCCAGATTCGCAGTGAATGAATGGAACATTCTCTAGTGGTGATTCCAATGATTTCTGAAGGCTGGGTTTTGTGGACACGAAAATGTAGAGCTGAACAGGGTGGAATGGATAGCCAAATGAACAGCACGTCTCGTAGTAAGAACAGGCCACTGAAAACCAGCTTTGGCTTAATTGGACATTCACAAGTGGTGTAACGAAAACCTGACGGGAGTTGAGAATTAGATGAATTTCAGATTTGCAGTCAATGAATGGAACATTCTGTGGAGGAGATACCAATTGTTTCTGAAGTTTGGGTTATGTGGACAGGAAAATGGAGCTGAAGAGGGTTGAGTGGATAGCAAATTGAACAGCACGGCTGAGAGTATGAGCAGGCCACTTAAAACCAGCATTGGCTTACTTGGATATTTACCAGTGGTGTCACGAAAACCTGCCGGGAGTGGAGATTCAGATGAATTCCAGATTCGCTGTGAATGAATGGAACATTCTGTAGTGGAGATAACAATGATTTCTCCAGTCTCTGTGGTGTGGACAGGAAAATGTAGAGCTGGCCAGGGTTGAGTGGATAGCCAATTGAACAGCACCACTGCGCTTGTGAAGAAAACACTTAAAACATTGGGTTACTTGGACATTCAACAGTGGTGTAACGAAAACCTGCCGGGAGTGGAGGTTCAGAGGAATTCCAGATTCGCAGTGAATGAATGGAACATTCTCTAGTGGAGATTCCAATGATTTCTGAAGGCTGGGTCGTGTGGAAGGAAAATCAAGAACTAATCAGGATTTAGTGGAAAGCCAATTGTATAGCATGGCTGCGAGTGTGAACATGCAGCTGAAAACCAGCATTGGGTTACTTGGACATTCATCAGTGGTGTAAGGAAAACCTGCATGGAGTGGAGAGTCAGTTGAATTCCACATTCGCAGTGAATGAATGGAACATTCTGTAGAGGAGATTCCAATGATTTCTGAAGCCTGTGTTGTGTGGACAGGAAAATGAAGAGCTGACCAGGCTTGAATCGATAGCCAAGTAAACAGCAGGGCTGCGAATATGAACAGGCCGCTGAAAACCAGCATTGGGTTACTTGGACATTCAACAGTGGTGTAATGAAAACCTGCGTGGAGTTGAGAGTCAGATGAATTCCAGATTCGCAGTGAATGAATGGAACATTCTGTAGTGGAGATAACAAAGATTTCTGAAGGCTGGTAGTGTGGTGGGACAATGAAGAGCTGAACAGGGTGGAGTGAATTGTCAATTAAACAGCACGGCTGCGAGTATGAACAGGCCTCTGAAAACCAGCATTGGCTTACTTGGACATTCACAAGTGGTGTAATGTTAACCAGGCGGGAGTGGAGAATCAGATAAACTCCAGACTCGCAGTGAATGAATGGAACATTCTGTAGTGGAGATTGCAATGATTTCTGAAATCTGGATTGTGGGGACACGAAAATGAAGAGCTGACCAGTGTTGAGTGGATAGCCTGTAAAAAGCCTCGGCTTCGAATGTGAACAGACCACTGAAAACCAGTATTGCATTACTTCGACTTTCAGCAGTGGTGTAACGAAAGCCTGCGTGGAGTGCAGATTCAGATGAATTCCAGATTCCCAGTGAATGAATGGAACATCCTGTAGTGGAGATTACAATGATTTCTGAAGGCTGGGTTGTGTGCACAGGAAAATGAGGAGCAAAACAGGTTGAGTGGATAGCCAATTGAACAGCACGACTGTGAACATGAACAGGCCTCTGAAAACCAGCATTGTTTTACTTGGACATTCACAAGTGGTGTAAGATAAATCTGCAGGTAGTGGAGATTCAGTTGAATTCCAGATTCGCAGTGAATGAATGGAACATTCTGTACTGGAGATTGCAATGATTTCTCAAGTCTGGATTGTTTGGACATGAAAATGAAGAGCTGACCACAGTTGTGTGGATACCCAGTAAAAAGCAGGGCTTAGAGTGTGAACAGACCGCTGAAAACCAGCATTGTGTTACTTGGACATTCATAAGTGGTGTAATGAAAGCCTACCTGGAGTGCAGATTCAGATGAATTCCAGATTGGCAGTGAATGAATGGAACATTCTGTACTGGCGATTCCAATGATTTCTGAAGTCTGATATTGTGGAAAAGAAAATGAAAGGCTGACCAGGTTTGAGTGGATAGACAATTGAACAGCACACTGCGAGTGTGAAAAGGCGGCTGAAAACCAGCATTGGATTACTTGGTCATTCACCAGTGCTGTAATGAAAACCTGCCTGGAGCGGAGAGTCAGATGAATTGCAGAATCGCAGTGAATGAATGGAACAGTCTGTAGTGGAGATCCCAATGATTTCTGAAGGCTGGTTTGTGTGGAGAGGAAAATGAAGAGCTGACCAATATTGAGTGGATAGCCCATTGAACAGCACTTCTGCGAGTTGAACATGCCTCTGAAAACCAGTATTGAGTTACTTGGACATTCACCAGTGGGGTAACGAAAACCTGCCGGGAGTGGAGGTTGAGATGAATTCCAGATTCGCAGTGAATGAATGGAGCATTCTCTAGTGGTGATTCCAATGATTTCTGAAGGCTGGGTTTTGTGGACACGAAAATGTAGAGCTGAACAGGGTGGAGTGGATAGCCAAATGAACAGCACGTCTCGTAGTATGAACAGGCCACTGAAAACCAGCATTGGCTTACTTGGACATTCATCAGTGGTGTAACGAAAGCCTTCCTGGAATGCAGATTCAGATTATTTCCAGATTCACAGTGAATGAATGGAAATTTCTGTAGTAGAGATTCCAATGATTTCTGAACGCTGGGTTGTGTGGACAGGAAAATGAAGAGCTGACTAGGTTTGACTGGATTGCCAATTGAACAGCAAGGCTGTGAGTGTGAACAGCCGCTGAAAACCAGCATTGGATTACCTGGTCATTCACCTGTGTTGTTAGGAAAATCTGCCTGGTGTGGAGAGTCAGAGGAATTCCAGATTCGCAGGGAACGAATGGAACATTCTGAAGTGGAGATAAGAATGATTTCTGAAGGCTCGGTGTGTGGAAGGAAAATCAAGAGCTAACCAGCGTTCACTGGATAGCCAATTGAACAGCACGGCTGCGAGTGTTAACACGCAGCTGAAACCAGCCTTGGGTTGCTTGGACATTCACCAGTGGTGAAACGAAAACCTGCTGGGAGTGGAGAACAAGATGAATTCAAGATTCGCGTGAATGAATGAAACATTCTGTAGTGTAGATTGCAATGGTTTCTGAGGTTTGTATTGTCTGAACTGGAAAAAGAAGAACTCACCAGTGTTGAGTCGCTAGACCGTGAACAGCACGGGTTCGAGTGTGAATAGACCGCTGAAAACCATCATTGCGTTACTTGAACATTCAGCAGTGGTGCAATGAAAACCTGCCGGGAGTGGAGATTCAGATGAATTCCAGATTCGCAGTGAATGCATGGAACATTCTCTAGTGGTGATTCCAATGATTTCTGAAGGCTGGGTTTTGTGGACACGAAAATGTAGAGCTGAACAGGGTGGAATGGATAGCCAAATGAACAGCACGTCTCGTAGTAAGAACAGGCCACTGAAAACCAGCTTTGGCTTAATTGGACATTCACAAGTGGTGTAACGAAAACCTGACGGGAGTTGAGAATTAGATGAATTTCAGATTTGCAGTCAATGAATGGAACATTCTGTGGAGGAGATACCAATTGTTTCTGAAGTTTGGGTTATGTGGACAGGAAAATGGAGCTGAAGAGGGTTGAGTGGATAGCAAATTGAACAGCACGGCTGAGAGTATGAGCAGGCCACTTAAAACCAGCATTGGCTTACTTGGATATTTACCAGTGGTGTCACGAAAACCTGCCGGGAGTGGAGATTCAGATGAATTCCAGATTCGCTGTGAATGAATGGAACATTCTGTAGTGGAGATAACAATGATTTCTCCAGTCTCTGTGGTGTGGACAGGAAAATGTAGAGCTGGCCAGGGTTGAGTGGATAGCCAATTGAACAGCACCACTGCGCTTGTGAAGAAAACACTTAAAACATTGGGTTACTTGGACATTCAACAGTGGTGTAACGAAAACCTGCCGGGAGTGGAGGTTCAGAGGAATTCCAGATTCGCAGTGAATGAATGGAACATTCTCTAGTGGAGATTCCAATGATTTCTGAAGGCTGGGTCGTGTGGAAGGAAAATCAAGAACTAATCAGGATTTAGTGGAAAGCCAATTGTATAGCATGGCTGCGAGTGTGAACATGCAGCTGAAAACCAGCATTGGGTTACTTGGACATTCATCAGTGGTGTAAGGAAAACCTGCATGGAGTGGAGAGTCAGTTGAATTCCACATTCGCAGTGAATGAATGGAACATTCTGTAGAGGAGATTCCAATGATTTCTGAAGCCTGTGTTGTGTGGACAGGAAAATGAAGAGCTGACCAGGCTTGAATCGATAGCCAAGTAAACAGCAGGGCTGCGAATATGAACAGGCCGCTGAAAACCAGCATTGGGTTACTTGGACATTCAACAGTGGTGTAATGAAAACCTGCGTGGAGTTGAGAGTCAGATGAATTCCAGATTCGCAGTGAATGAATGGAACATTCTGTAGTGGAGATAACAAAGATTTCTGAAGGCTGGTAGTGTGGTGGGACAATGAAGAGCTGAACAGGGTGGAGTGAATTGTCAATTAAACAGCACGGCTGCGAGTATGAACAGGCCTCTGAAAACCAGCATTGGCTTACTTGGACATTCACAAGTGGTGTAATGTTAACCAGGCGGGAGTGGAGAATCAGATAAACTCCAGACTCGCAGTGAATGAATGGAACATTCTGTAGTGGAGATTGCAATGATTTCTGAAATCTGGATTGTGGGGACACGAAAATGAAGAGCTGACCAGTGTTGAGTGGATAGCCTGTAAAAAGCCTCGGCTTCGAATGTGAACAGACCACTGAAAACCAGTATTGCATTACTTCGACTTTCAGCAGTGGTGTAACGAAAGCCTGCGTGGAGTGCAGATTCAGATGAATTCCAGATTCCCAGTGAATGAATGGAACATCCTGTAGTGGAGATTACAATGATTTCTGAAGGCTGGGTTGTGTGCACAGGAAAATGAGGAGCAAAACAGCTTGAGTGGATAGCCAATTGAACAGCACGACTGCGAACATGAACAGGCCTCTGAAAACCAGCATTGTTTTACTTGGACATTCACAAGTGGTGTAAGATAAATCTGCAGGTAGTGGAGATTCAGTTGAATTCCAGATTCGCAGTGAATGAATGGAACATTCTGTACTGGAGATTGCAATGATTTCTCAAGTCTGGATTGTTTGGACATGAAAATGAAGAGCTGACCACAGTTGTGTGGATACCCAGTAAAAAGCAGGGCTTAGAGTGTGAACAGACCGCTGAAAACCAGCATTGTGTTACTTGGACATTCATAAGTGGTGTAATGAAAGCCTACCTGGAGTGCAGATTCAGATGAATTCCAGATTGGCAGTGAATGAATGGAACATTCTGTACTGGCGATTCCAATGATTTCTGAAGTCTGATATTGTGGAAAAGAAAATGAAAGGCTGACCAGGTTTGAGTGGCTAGACAATTGAACAGCACACTGCGAGTGTGAAAAGGCGGCTGAAAACCAGCATTGGATTACTTGGTCATTCACCAGTGCTGTAATGAAAACCTGCCTGGAGCGGAGAGTCAGATGAATTGCAGAATCGCAGTGAATGAATGGAACAGTCTGTAGTGGAGATCCCAATGATTTCTGAAGGCTGGTTTGTGTGGAGAGGAAAATGAAGAGCTGACCAATATTGAGTGGATAGCCCATTGAACAGCACTTCTGCGAGTTGAACATGCCTCTGAAAACCAGTATTGAGTTACTTGGACATTCACCAGTGGCGTAACGAAAACCTGCCGGGAGTGGAGGTTCAGATGAATTCCAGATTCGCAGTGAATGAATGGAACATTCTCTAGTGGTGATTCCAATGATTTCTGAAGGCTGGGTTTTGTGGACACGAAAATGTAGAGCTGAACAGGGTGGAGTGGATAGCCAAATGAACAGCACGTCTCTTAGTATGAACAGGCCACTGAAAACCAGCATTGGCTTACTTGGACATTCGTCAGTGGTGTAACGAAAGCCTTCCTGGAATGCAGATTCAGATTATTTCCAGATTCACAGTGAATGAATGGAAATTTCTGTAGTAGAGATTCCAATGATTTCTGAACGCTGGGTTGTGTGGACAGGAAAATGAAGAGCTGACTAGGTTTGACTGGATTGCCAATTGAACAGCAAGGCTGTGAGTGTGAACAGCCGCTGAAAACCAGCATTGGATTACCTGGTCATTCACCAGTGTTGTTAGGAAAATGTGCCTGGTGTGGAGAGTCAGAGGAATTCCAGATTCGCAGGGAACGAATGGAACATTCTGAAGTGGAGATAAGAATGATTTCTGAAGGCTCGGTGTGTGGAAGGAAAATCAAGAGCTAACCAGCGTTCACTGGCTAGCCAATTGAACAGCACGGCTGCGAGTGTTAACACGCAGCTGAAACCAGTCTTGGGTTGCTTGGACATTCACCAGTGGTGAAACGAAAACCTGCTGGGAGTGGAGAACAAGATGAATTCAAGATTCGCGTGAATGAATGAAACATTCTGTAGTGTAGATTGCAATGGTTTCTGAGGTTTGTATTGTCTGAACTGGAAAAAGAAGAACTCACCAGTGTTGAGTCGCTAGACCGTGAACAGCACGGGTTCGAGTGTGAATAGACCGCTGAAAACCATCATTGCGTTACTTGAACATTCAGCAGTGGTGCAATGAAAACCTGCCGGGAGTGGAGATTCAGATGAATTCCAGATTCGCAGTGAATGAATGGAACATTCTCTAGTGGTGATTCCAATGATTTCTGAAGGCTGGGTTTTGTGGACACGAAAATGTAGAGCTGAACAGGGTGGAATGGATAGCCAAATGAACAGCACGTCTCGTAGTAAGAACAGGCCACTGAAAACCAGCTTTGGCTTAATTGGACATTCACAAGTGGTGTAACGAAAACCTGACGGGAGTTGAGAATTAGATGAATTTCAGATTTGCAGTCAATGAATGGAACATTCTGTGGAGGAGATACCAATTGTTTCTGAAGTTTGGGTTATGTGGACAGGAAAATGGAGCTGAAGAGGGTTGAGTGGATAGCAAATTGAACAGCACGGCTGAGAGTATGAGCAGGCCACTTAAAACCAGCATTGGCTTACTTGGATATTTACCAGTGGTGTCACGAAAACCTGCCGGGGGTGGAGATTCAGATGAATTCCAGATTCGCTGTGAATGAATGGAACATTCTGTAGTGGAGATAACAATGATTTCTCCAGTCTCTGTGGTGTGGACAGGAAAATGTAGAGCTGGCCAGGGTTGAGTGGATAGCCAATTGAACAGCACCACTGCGCTTGTGAAGAAAACACTTAAAACATTGGGTTACTTGGACATTCAACAGTGGTGTAACGAAAACCTGCCGGGAGTGGAGGTTCAGAGGAATTCCAGATTCGCAGTGAATGAATGGAACATTCTCTAGTGGAGATTCCAATGATTTCTGAAGGCTGGGTCGTGTGGAAGGAAAATCAAGAACTAATCAGGATTTAGTGGAAAGCCAATTGTATAGCATGGCTGCGAGTGTGAACATGCAGCTGAAAACCAGCATTGGGTTACTTGGACATTCATCAGTGGTGTAAGGAAAACCTGCATGGAGTGGAGAGTCAGTTGAATTCCACATTCGCAGTGAATGAATGGAACATTCTGTAGAGGAGATTCCAATGATTTCTGAAGCCTGTGTTGTGTGGACAGGAAAATGAAGAGCTGACCAGGCTTGAATCGATAGCCAAGTAAACAGCAGGGCTGCGAATATGAACAGGCCGCTGAAAACCAGCATTGGGTTACTTGGACATTCAACAGTGGTGTAATGAAAACCTGCGTGGAGTTGAGAGTCAGATGAATTCCAGATTCGCAGTGAATGAATGGAACATTCTGTAGTGGAGATAACAAAGATTTCTGAAGGCTGGTAGTGTGGTGGGACAATGAAGAGCTGAACAGGGTGGAGTGAATTGTCAATTAAACAGCACGGCTGCGAGTATGAACAGGCCTCTGAAAACCAGCATTGGCTTACTTGGACATTCACAAGTGGTGTAATGTTAACCAGGCGGGAGTGGAGAATCAGATAAACTCCAGACTCGCAGTGAATGAATGGAACATTCTGTAGTGGAGATTGCAATGATTTCTGAAATCTGGATTGTGGGGACACGAAAATGAAGAGCTGACCAGTGTTGAGTGGATAGCCTGTAAAAAGCCTCGGCTTCGAATGTGAACAGACCACTGAAAACCAGTATTGCATTACTTCGACTTTCAGCAGTGGTGTAACGAAAGCCTGCGTGGAGTGCAGATTCAGATGAATTCCAGATTCCCAGTGAATGAATGGAACATCCTGTAGTGGAGATTACAATGATTTCTGAAGGCTGGGTTGTGTGCACAGGAAAATGAGGAGCAAAACAGGTTGAGTGGATAGCCAATTGAACAGCACGACTGCGAACATGAACAGGCCTCTGAAAACCAGCATTGTTTTACTTGGACATTCACAAGTGGTGTAAGATAAATCTGCAGGTAGTGGAGATTCAGTTGAATTCCAGATTCGCAGTGAATGAATGGAACATTCTGTACTGGAGATTGCAATGATTTCTCAAGTCTGGATTGTTTGGACATGAAAATGAAGAGCTGACCACAGTTGTGTGGATACCCAGTAAAAAGGAGGGCTTAGAGTGTGAACAGACCGCTGAAAACCAGCATTGTGTTACTTGGACATTCATAAGTGGTGTAATGAAAGCCTACCTGGAGTGCAGATTCAGATGAATTCCAGATTGGCAGTGAATGAATGGAACATTCTGTACTGGCGATTCCAATGATTTCTGAAGTCTGATATTGTGGAAAAGAAAATGAAAGGCTGACCAGGTTTGAGTGGCTAGACAATTGAACAGCACACTGCGAGTGTGAAAAGGCGGCTGAAAACCAGCATTGGATTACTTGGTCATTCACCAGTGCTGTAATGAAAACCTGCCTGGAGCGGAGAGTCAGATGAATTGCAGAATCGCAGTGAATGAATGGAACAGTCTGTAGTGGAGATCCCAATGATTTCTGAAGGCTGGTTTGTGTGGAGAGGAAAATGAAGAGCTGACCAATATTGAGTGGATAGCCCATTGAACAGCACTTCTGCGAGTTGAACATGCCTCTGAAAACCAGTATTGAGTTACTTGGACATTCACCAGTGGCGTAACGAAAACCTGCCGGGAGTGGAGGTTCAGATGAATTCCAGATTCGCAGTGAATGAATGGAACATTCTCTAGTGGTGATTCCAATGATTTCTGAAGGCTGGGTTTTGTGGACACGAAAATGTAGAGCTGAACAGGGTGGAGTGGATAGCCAAATGAACAGCACGTCTCTTAGTATGAACAGGCCACTGAAAACCAGCATTGGCTTACTTGGACATTCGTCAGTGGTGTAACGAAAGCCTTCCTGGAATGCAGATTCAGATTATTTCCAGATTCACAGTGAATGAATGGAAATTTCTGTAGTAGAGATTCCAATGATTTCTGAACGCTGGGTTGTGTGGACAGGAAAATGAAGAGCTGACTAGGTTTGACTGGATTGCCAATTGAACAGCAAGGCTGTGAGTGTGAACAGCCGCTGAAAACCAGCATTGGATTACCTGGTCATTCACCAGTGTTGTTAGGAAAATGTGCCTGGTGTGGAGAGTCAGAGGAATTCCAGATTCGCAGGGAACGAATGGAACATTCTGAAGTGGAGATAAGAATGATTTCTGAAGGCTCGGTGTGTGGAAGGAAAATCAAGAGCTAACCAGCGTTCACTGGCTAGCCAATTGAACAGCACGGCTGCGAGTGTTAACACGCAGCTGAAACCAGTCTTGGGTTGCTTGGACATTCACCAGTGGTGAAACGAAAACCTGCTGGGAGTGGAGAACAAGATGAATTCAAGATTCGCGTGAATGAATGAAACATTCTGTAGTGTAGATTGCAATGGTTTCTGAGGTTTGTATTGTCTGAACTGGAAAAAGAAGAACTCACCAGTGTTGAGTCGCTAGACCGTGAACAGCACGGGTTCGAGTGTGAATAGACCGCTGAAAACCATCATTGCGTTACTTGAACATTCAGCAGTGGTGCAATGAAAACCTGCCGGGAGTGGAGATTCAGATGAATTCCAGATTCGCAGTGAATGAATGGAACATTCTCTAGTGGTGATTCCAATGATTTCTGAAGGCTGGGTTTTGTGGACACGAAAATGTAGAGCTGAACAGGGTGGAATGGATAGCCAAATGAACAGCACGTCTCGTAGTAAGAACAGGCCACTGAAAACCAGCTTTGGCTTAATTGGACATTCACAAGTGGTGTAACGAAAACCTGACGGGAGTTGAGAATTAGATGAATTTCAGATTTGCAGTCAATGAATGGAACATTCTGTGGAGGAGATACCAATTGTTTCTGAAGTTTGGGTTATGTGGACAGGAAAATGGAGCTGAAGAGGGTTGAGTGGATAGCAAATTGAACAGCACGGCTGAGAGTATGAGCAGGCCACTTAAAACCAGCATTGGCTTACTTGGATATTTACCAGTGGTGTCACGAAAACCTGCCGGGGGTGGAGATTCAGATGAATTCCAGATTCGCTGTGAATGAATGGAACATTCTGTAGTGGAGATAACAATGATTTCTCCAGTCTCTGTGGTGTGGACAGGAAAATGTAGAGCTGGCCAGGGTTGAGTGGATAGCCAATTGAACAGCACCACTGCGCTTGTGAAGAAAACACTTAAAACATTGGGTTACTTGGACATTCAACAGTGGTGTAACGAAAACCTGCCGGGAGTGGAGGTTCAGAGGAATTCCAGATTCGCAGTGAATGAATGGAACATTCTCTAGTGGAGATTCCAATGATTTCTGAAGGCTGGGTCGTGTGGAAGGAAAATCAAGAACTAATCAGGATTTAGTGGAAAGCCAATTGTATAGCATGGCTGCGAGTGTGAACATGCAGCTGAAAACCAGCATTGGGTTACTTGGACATTCATCAGTGGTGTAAGGAAAACCTGCATGGAGTGGAGAGTCAGTTGAATTCCACATTCGCAGTGAATGAATGGAACATTCTGTAGAGGAGATTCCAATGATTTCTGAAGCCTGTGTTGTGTGGACAGGAAAATGAAGAGCTGACCAGGCTTGAATCGATAGCCAAGTAAACAGCAGGGCTGCGAATATAAACAGGCCGCTGAAAACCAGCATTGGGTTACTTGGACATTCAACAGTGGTGTAATGAAAACCTGCGTGGAGTTGAGAGTCAGATGAATTCCAGATTCGCAGTGAATGAATGGAACATTCTGTAGTGGAGATAACAAAGATTTCTGAAGGCTGGTAGTGTGGTGGGACAATGAAGAGCTGAACAGGGTGGAGTGAATTGTCAATTAAACAGCACGGCTGCGAGTATGAACAGGCCTCTGAAAACCAGCATTGGCTTACTTGGACATTCACAAGTGGTGTAATGTTAACCAGGCGGGAGTGGAGAATCAGATAAACTCCAGACTCGCAGTGAATGAATGGAACATTCTGTAGTGGAGATTGCAATGATTTCTGAAATCTGGATTGTGGGGACACGAAAATGAAGAGCTGACCAGTGTTGAGTGGATAGCCTGTAAAAAGCCTCGGCTTCGAATGTGAACAGACCACTGAAAACCAGTATTGCATTACTTCGACTTTCAGCAGTGGTGTAACGAAAGCCTGCGTGGAGTGCAGATTCAGATGAATTCCAGATTCCCAGTGAATGAATGGAACATCCTGTAGTGGAGATTACAATGATTTCTGAAGGCTGGGTTGTGTGCACAGGAAAATGAGGAGCAAAACAGGTTGAGTGGATAGCCAATTGAACAGCACGACTGCGAACATGAACAGGCCTCTGAAAACCAGCATTGTTTTACTTGGACATTCACAAGTGGTGTAAGATAAATCTGCAGGTAGTGGAGATTCAGTTGAATTCCAGATTCGCAGTGAATGAATGGAACATTCTGTACTGGAGATTGCAATGATTTCTCAAGTCTGGATTGTTTGGACATGAAAATGAAGAGCTGACCACAGTTGTGTGGATACCCAGTAAAAAGCAGGGCTTAGAGTGTGAACAGACCGCTGAAAACCAGCATTGTGTTACTTGGACATTCATAAGTGGTGTAATGAAAGCCTACCTGGAGTGCAGATTCAGATGAATTCCAGATTGGCAGTGAATGAATGGAACATTCTGTACTGGCGATTCCAATGATTTCTGAAGTCTGATATTGTGGAAAAGAAAATGAAAGGCTGACCAGGTTTGAGTGGCTAGACAATTGAACAGCACACTGCGAGTGTGAAAAGGCGGCTGAAAACCAGCATTGGATTACTTGGTCATTCACCAGTGCTGTAATGAAAACCTGCCTGGAGCGGAGAGTCAGATGAATTGCAGAATCGCAGTGAATGAATGGAACAGTCTGTAGTGGAGATCCCAATGATTTCTGAAGGCTGGTTTGTGTGGAGAGGAAAATGAAGAGCTGACCAATATTGAGTGGATAGCCCATTGAACAGCACTTCTGCGAGTTGAACATGCCTCTGAAAACCAGTATTGAGTTACTTGGACATTCACCAGTGGCGTAACGAAAACCTGCCGGGAGTGGAGGTTCAGATGAATTCCAGATTCGCAGTGAATGAATGGAACATTCTCTAGTGGTGATTCCAATGATTTCTGAAGGCTGGGTTTTGTGGACACGAAAATGTAGAGCTGAACAGGGTGGAGTGGATAGCCAAATGAACAGCACGTCTCTTAGTATGAACAGGCCACTGAAAACCAGCATTGGCTTACTTGGACATTCGTCAGTGGTGTAACGAAAGCCTTCCTGGAATGCAGATTCAGATTATTTCCAGATTCACAGTGAATGAATGGAAATTTCTGTAGTAGAGATTCCAATGATTTCTGAACGCTGGGTTGTGTGGACAGGAAAATGAAGAGCTGACTAGGTTTGACTGGATTGCCAATTGAACAGCAAGGCTGTGAGTGTGAACAGCCGCTGAAAACCAGCATTGGATTACCTGGTCATTCACCAGTGTTGTTAGGAAAATGTGCCTGGTGTGGAGAGTCAGAGGAATTCCAGATTCGCAGGGAACGAATGGAACATTCTGAAGTGGAGATAAGAATGATTTCTGAAGGCTCGGTGTGTGGAAGGAAAATCAAGAGCTAACCAGCGTTCACTGGCTAGCCAATTGAACAGCACGGCTGCGAGTGTTAACACGCAGCTGAAACCAGTCGTGGGTTGCTTGGACATTCACCAGTGGTGAAACGAAAACCTGCTGGGAGTGGAGAACAAGATGAATTCAAGATTCGCGTGAATGAATGAAACATTCTGTAGTGTAGATTGCAATGGTTTCTGAGGTTTGTATTGTCTGAACTGGAAAAAGAAGAACTCACCAGTGTTGAGTCGCTAGACCGTGAACAGCACGGGTTCGAGTGTGAATAGACCGCTGAAAACCATCATTGCGTTACTTGAACATTCAGCAGTGGTGCAATGAAAACCTGCCGGGAGTGGAGATTCAGATGAATTCCAGATTCGCAGTGAATGAATGGAACATTCTCTAGTGGTGATTCCAATGATTTCTGAAGGCTGGGTTTTGTGGACACGAAAATGTAGAGCTGAACAGGGTGGAATGGATAGCCAAATGAACAGCACGTCTCGTAGTAAGAACAGGCCACTGAAAACCAGCTTTGGCTTAATTGGACATTCACAAGTGGTGTAACGAAAACCTGACGGGAGTTGAGAATTAGATGAATTTCAGATTTGCAGTCAATGAATGGAACATTCTGTGGAGGAGATACCAATTGTTTCTGAAGTTTGGGTTATGTGGACAGGAAAATGGAGCTGAAGAGGGTTGAGTGGATAGCAAATTGAACAGCACGGCTGAGAGTATGAGCAGGCCACTTAAAACCAGCATTGGCTTACTTGGATATTTACCAGTGGTGTCACGAAAACCTGCCGGGGGTGGAGATTCAGATGAATTCCAGATTCGCTGTGAATGAATGGAACATTCTGTAGTGGAGATAACAATGATTTCTCCAGTCTCTGTGGTGTGGACAGGAAAATGTAGAGCTGGCCAGGGTTGAGTGGATAGCCAATTGAACAGCACCACTGCGCTTGTGAAGAAAACACTTAAAACATTGGGTTACTTGGACATTCAACAGTGGTGTAACGAAAACCTGCCGGGAGTGGAGGTTCAGAGGAATTCCAGATTCGCAGTGAATGAATGGAACATTCTCTAGTGGAGATTCCAATGATTTCTGAAGGCTGGGTCGTGTGGAAGGAAAATCAAGAACTAATCAGGATTTAGTGGAAAGCCAATTGTATAGCATGGCTGCGAGTGTGAACATGCAGCTGAAAACCAGCATTGGGTTACTTGGACATTCATCAGTGGTGTAAGGAAAACCTGCATGGAGTGGAGAGTCAGTTGAATTCCACATTCGCAGTGAATGAATGGAACATTCTGTAGAGGAGATTCCAATGATTTCTGAAGCCTGTGTTGTGTGGACAGGAAAATGAAGAGCTGACCAGGCTTGAATCGATAGCCAAGTAAACAGCAGGGCTGCGAATATGAACAGGCCGCTGAAAACCAGCATTGGGTTACTTGGACATTCAACAGTGGTGTAATGAAAACCTGCGTGGAGTTGAGAGTCAGATGAATTCCAGATTCGCAGTGAATGAATGGAACATTCTGTAGTGGAGATAACAAAGATTTCTGAAGGCTGGTAGTGTGGTGGGACAATGAAGAGCTGAACAGGGTGGAGTGAATTGTCAATTAAACAGCACGGCTGCGAGTATGAACAGGCCTCTGAAAACCAGCATTGGCTTACTTGGACATTCACAAGTGGTGTAATGTTAACCAGGCGGGAGTGGAGAATCAGATAAACTCCAGACTCGCAGTGAATGAATGGAACATTCTGTAGTGGAGATTGCAATGATTTCTGAAATCTGGATTGTGGGGACACGAAAATGAAGAGCTGACCAGTGTTGAGTGGATAGCCTGTAAAAAGCCTCGGCTTCGAATGTGAACAGACCACTGAAAACCAGTATTGCATTACTTCGACTTTCAGCAGTGGTGTAACGAAAGCCTGCGTGGAGTGCAGATTCAGATGAATTCCAGATTCCCAGTGAATGAATGGAACATCCTGTAGTGGAGATTACAATGATTTCTGAAGGCTGGGTTGTGTGCACAGGAAAATGAGGAGCAAAACAGGTTGAGTGGATAGCCAATTGAACAGCACGACTGCGAACATGAACAGGCCTCTGAAAACCAGCATTGTTTTACTTGGACATTCACAAGTGGTGTAAGATAAATCTGCAGGTAGTGGAGATTCAGTTGAATTCCAGATTCGCAGTGAATGAATGGAACATTCTGTACTGGAGATTGCAATGATTTCTCAAGTCTGGATTGTTTGGACATGAAAATGAAGAGCTGACCACAGTTGTGTGGATACCCAGTAAAAAGCAGGGCTTAGAGTGTGAACAGACCGCTGAAAACCAGCATTGTGTTACTTGGACATTCATAAGTGGTGTAATGAAAGCCTACCTGGAGTGCAGATTCAGATGAATTCCAGATTGGCAGTGAATGAATGGAACATTCTGTACTGGCGATTCCAATGATTTCTGAAGTCTGATATTGTGGAAAAGAAAATGAAAGGCTGACCAGGTTTGAGTGGCTAGACAATTGAACAGCACACTGCGAGTGTGAAAAGGCGGCTGAAAACCAGCATTGGATTACTTGGTCATTCACCAGTGCTGTAATGAAAACCTGCCTGGAGCGGAGAGTCAGATGAATTGCAGAATCGCAGTGAATGAATGGAACAGTCTGTAGTGGAGATCCCAATGATTTCTGAAGGCTGGTTTGTGTGGAGAGGAAAATGAAGAGCTGACCAATATTGAGTGGATAGCCCATTGAACAGCACTTCTGCGAGTTGAACATGCCTCTGAAAACCAGTATTGAGTTACTTGGACATTCACCAGTGGCGTAACGAAAACCTGCCGGGAGTGGAGGTTCAGATGAATTCCAGATTCGCAGTGAATGAATGGAACATTCTCTAGTGGTGATTCCAATGATTTCTGAAGGCTGGGTTTTGTGGACACGAAAATGTAGAGCTGAACAGGGTGGAGTGGATAGCCAAATGAACAGCACGTCTCTTAGTATGAACAGGCCACTGAAAACCAGCATTGGCTTACTTGGACATTCGTCAGTGGTGTAACGAAAGCCTTCCTGGAATGCAGATTCAGATTATTTCCAGATTCACAGTGAATGAATGGAAATTTCTGTAGTAGAGATTCCAATGATTTCTGAACGCTGGGTTGTGTGGACAGGAAAATGAAGAGCTGACTAGGTTTGACTGGATTGCCAATTGAACAGCAAGGCTGTGAGTGTGAACAGCCGCTGAAAACCAGCATTGGATTACCTGGTCATTCACCAGTGTTGTTAGGAAAATGTGCCTGGTGTGGAGAGTCAGAGGAATTCCAGATTCGCAGGGAACGAATGGAACATTCTGAAGTGGAGATAAGAATGATTTCTGAAGGCTCGGTGTGTGGAAGGAAAATCAAGAGCTAACCAGCGTTCACTGGCTAGCCAATTGAACAGCACGGCTGCGAGTGTTAACACGCAGCTGAAACCAGTCTTGGGTTGCTTGGACATTCACCAGTGGTGAAACGAAAACCTGCTGGGAGTGGAGAACAAGATGAATTCAAGATTCGCGTGAATGAATGAAACATTCTGTAGTGTAGATTGCAATGGTTTCTGAGGTTTGTATTGTCTGAACTGGAAAAAGAAGAACTCACCAGTGTTGAGTCGCTAGACCGTGAACAGCACGGGTTCGAGTGTGAATAGACCGCTGAAAACCATCATTGCGTTACTTGAACATTCAGCAGTGGTGCAATGAAAACCTGCCGGGAGTGGAGATTCAGATGAATTCCAGATTCGCAGTGAATGAATGGAACATTCTCTAGTGGTGATTCCAATGATTTCTGAAGGCTGGGTTTTGTGGACACGAAAATGTAGAGCTGAACAGGGTGGAATGGATAGCCAAATGAACAGCACGTCTCGTAGTAAGAACAGGCCACTGAAAACCAGCTTTGGCTTAATTGGACATTCACAAGTGGTGTAACGAAAACCTGACGGGAGTTGAGAATTAGATGAATTTCAGATTTGCAGTCAATGAATGGAACATTCTGTGGAGGAGATACCAATTGTTTCTGAAGTTTGGGTTATGTGGACAGGAAAATGTAGCTGAAGAGGGTTGAGTGGATAGCAAATTGAACAGCACGGCTGAGAGTATGAGCAGGCCACTTAAAACCACCATTGGCTTACTTGGATATTTACCAGTGGTGTCACGAAAACCTGCCGGGGGTGGAGATTCAGATGAATTCCAGATTCGCTGTGAATGAATGGAACATTCTGTAGTGGAGATAACAATGATTTCTCCAGTCTCTGTGGTGTGGACAGGAAAATGTAGAGCTGGCCAGGGTTGAGTGGATAGCCAATTGAACAGCACCACTGCGCTTGTGAAGAAAACACTTAAAACATTGGGTTACTTGGACATTCAACAGTGGTGTAACGAAAACCTGCCGGGAGTGGAGGTTCAGAGGAATTCCAGATTCGCAGTGAATGAATGGAACATTCTCTAGTGGAGATTCCAATGATTTCTGAAGGCTGGGTCGTGTGGAAGGAAAATCAAGAACTAATCAGGATTTAGTGGAAAGCCAATTGTATAGCATGGCTGCGAGTGTGAACATGCAGCTGAAAACCAGCATTGGGTTACTTGGACATTCATCAGTGGTGTAAGGAAAACCTGCATGGAGTGGAGAGTCAGTTGAATTCCACATTCGCAGTGAATGAATGGAACATTCTGTAGAGGAGATTCCAATGATTTCTGAAGCCTGTGTTGTGTGGACAGGAAAATGAAGAGCTGACCAGGCTTGAATCGATAGCCAAGTAAACAGCAGGGCTGCGAATATGAACAGGCCGCTGAAAACCAGCATTGGGTTACTTGGACATTCAACAGTGGTGTAATGAAAACCTGCGTGGAGTTGAGAGTCAGATGAATTCCAGATTCGCAGTGAATGAATGGAACATTCTGTAGTGGAGATAACAAAGATTTCTGAAGGCTGGTAGTGTGGTGGGACAATGAAGAGCTGAACAGGGTGGAGTGAATTGTCAATTAAACAGCACGGCTGCGAGTATGAACAGGCCTCTGAAAACCAGCATTGGCTTACTTGGACATTCACAAGTGGTGTAATGTTAACCAGGCGGGAGTGGAGAATCAGATAAACTCCAGACTCGCAGTGAATGAATGGAACATTCTGTAGTGGAGATTGCAATGATTTCTGAAATCTGGATTGTGGGGACACGAAAATGAAGAGCTGACCAGTGTTGAGTGGATAGCCTGTAAAAAGCCTCGGCTTCGAATGTGAACAGACCACTGAAAACCAGTATTGCATTACTTCGACTTTCAGCAGTGGTGTAACGAAAGCCTGCGTGGAGTGCAGATTCAGATGAATTCCAGATTCCCAGTGAATGAATGGAACATCCTGTAGTGGAGATTACAATGATTTCTGAAGGCTGGGTTGTGTGCACAGGAAAATGAGGAGCAAAACAGCTTGAGTGGATAGCCAATTGAACAGCACGACTGCGAACATGAACAGGCCTCTGAAAACCAGCATTGTTTTACTTGGACATTCACAAGTGGTGTAAGATAAATCTGCAGGTAGTGGAGATTCAGTTGAATTCCAGATTCGCAGTGAATGAATGGAACATTCTGTACTGGAGATTGCAATGATTTCTCAAGTCTGGATTGTTTGGACATGAAAATGAAGAGCTGACCACAGTTGTGTGGATACCCAGTAAAAAGCAGGGCTTAGAGTGTGAACAGACCGCTGAAAACCAGCATTGTGTTACTTGGACATTCATAAGTGGTGTAATGAAAGCCTACCTGGAGTGCAGATTCAAATGAATTCCAGATTGGCAGTGAATGAATGGAACATTCTGTACTGGCGATTCCAATGATTTCTGAAGTCTGATATTGTGGAAAAGAAAATGAAAGGCTGACCAGGTTTGAGTGGATAGACAATTGAACAGCACACTGCGAGTGTGAAAAGGCGGCTGAAAACCAGCATTGGATTACTTGGTCATTCACCAGTGCTGTAATGAAAACCTGCCTGGAGCGGAGAGTCAGATGAATTGCAGAATCGCAGTGAATGAATGGAACAGTCTGTAGTGGAGATCCCAATGATTTCTGAAGGCTGGTTTGTGTGGAGAGGAAAATGAAGAGCTGACCAATATTGAGTGGATAGCCCATTGAACAGCACTTCTGCGAGTTGAACATGCCTCTGAAAACCAGTATTGAGTTACTTGGACATTCACCAGTGGTGTAACGAAAACCTGCCGGGAGTGGAGGTTCAGATGAATTCCAGATTCGCAGTGAATGAATGGAACATTCTCTAGTGGTGATTCCAATGATTTCTGAAGGCTGGGTTTTGTGGACACGAAAATGTAGAGCTGAACAGGGTGGAGTGGATAGCCAAATGAACAGCACGTCTCTTAGTATGAACAGGCCACTGAACACCAGCATTGGCTTACTTGGACATTCACAAGTGGTGTAACGATAACCCGCCGGGAGTTGAGAGTCAGATGAATTTAAGATTCGCAGTGAATGAACGGAACATTCTGTGGAGGAGATACCAATTATTTCTGAAGGTTGGGTTATGAGGACAGGAAAATGTAGAGCTGAATAGGGTTGGGTGGATAGCAAATTGAACAGCACGGCTGAGAGTATAAGCAGGCGGCTTAAAACCAGCATTGGCTTCCTTGGACATATACCAGTGGTGTCACGAAAACCTGCCGGGAGTGGAGACTCTGATGAATTCCAGATTCGCGTGATTGAATGGAACATTCTGTAGTGGAGATTGCCAAGATTTAGAAATCTGGATAGTCTGGACAGGATATTGAAGAGCTGACCAATGTTGAGTGGATAGCCAGTGAACAGCACGGTTTCGAGTGTGAACAGACCACTAAGAAGCAGCATTGCATTACTTGGACATTCATCAGTGGTGTAACGAAAGCCTTCCTGGAATGCAGATTCAGATTATTTCCAGATTCACAGTGAATGAATGGAAATTTCTGTAGTAGAGATTCCAATGATTTCTGAACGCTGGGTTGTGTGGACAGGAAAATGAAGAAGAGCTGACTAGGTTTGACTGGATTGCCAATTGAACAGCAAGGCTGTGAGTGTGAACAGCCGCTGAAAACCAGCATTGGATTACCTGGTCATTCACCAGTGTTGTTAGGAAAATCTGCCTGGTGTGGAGAGTCAGAGGAATTCCAGATTCGCAGGGAACGAATGGAACATTCTGAAGTGGAGATAAGAATGATTTCTGAAGGCTCGGTGTGTGGAAGGAAAATCAAGAGCTAACCAGCGTTCACTGGATAGCCAATTGAACAGCACGGCTGCGAGTGTTAACACGCAGCTGAAACCAGCCTTGGGTTGCTTGGACATTCACCAGTGGTGAAACGAAAACCTGCTGGGAGTGGAGAACAAGATGAATTCAAGATTCGCGTGAATGAATGAAACATTCTGTAGTGTAGATTGCAATGGTTTCTGAGGTTTGTATTGTCTGAACTGGAAAAAGAAGAACTCACCAGTGTTGAGTCGCTAGACCGTGAACAGCAGGGGTTCGAGTGTGAATAGACCGCTGAAAACCATCATTGCGTTACTTGAACATTCAGCAGTGGTGCAATGAAAACCTGCCGGGAGTGGAGATTCAGATGAATTCCAGATTCGCAGTGAATGAATGGAACATTCTCTAGTGGTGATTCCAATGATTTCTGAAGGCTGGGTTTTGTGGACACGAAAATGTAGAGCTGAACAGGGTGGAATGGATAGCCAAATGAACAGCACGTCTCGTAGTAAGAACAGGCCACTGAAAACCAGCTTTGGCTTAATTGGACATTCACAAGTGGTGTAACGAAAACCTGACGGGAGTTGAGAATTAGATGAATTTCAGATTTGCAGTCAATGAATGGAACATTCTGTGGAGGAGATACCAATTGTTTCTGAAGTTTGGGTTATGTGGACAGGAAAATGGAGCTGAAGAGGGTTGAGTGGATAGCAAATTGAACAGCACGGCTGAGAGTATGAGCAGGCCACTTAAAACCAGCATTGGCTTACTTGGATATTTACCAGTGGTGTCACGAAAACCTGCCGGGAGTGGAGATTCAGATGAATTCCAGATTCGCTGTGAATGAATGGAACATTCTGTAGTGGAGATAACAATGATTTCTCCAGTCTCTGTGGTGTGGACAGGAAAATGTAGAGCTGGCCAGGGTTGAGTGGATAGCCAATTGAACAGCACCACTGCGCTTGTGAAGAAAACACTTAAAACATTGGGTTACTTGGACATTCAACAGTGGTGTAACGAAAACCTGCGGGAGTGGAGGTTCAGAGGAATTCCAGATTCGCAGTGAATGAATGGAACATTCTCTAGTGGAGATTCCAATGATTTCTGAAGGCTGGGTCGTGTGGAAGGAAAATCAAGAACTAATCAGGATTTAGTGGAAAGCCAATTGTATAGCATGGCTGCGAGTGTGAACATGCAGCTGAAAACCAGCATTGGGTTACTTGGACATTCATCAGTGGTGTAAGGAAAACCTGCATGGAGTGGAGAGTCAGTTGAATTCCACATTCGCAGTGAATGAATGGAACATTCTGTAGAGGAGATTCCAATGATTTCTGAAGCCTGTGTTGTGTGGACAGGAAAATGAAGAGCTGACCAGGCTTGAATCGATAGCCAAGTAAACAGCAGGGCTGCGAATATGAACAGGCCGCTGAAAACCAGCATTGGGTTACTTGGACATTCAACAGTGGTGTAATGAAAACCTGCGTGGAGTTGAGAGTCAGATGAATTCCAGATTCGCAGTGAATGAATGGAACATTCTGTAGTGGAGATAACAAAGATTTCTGAAGGCTGGTAGTGTGGTGGGACAATGAAGAGCTGAACAGGGTGGAGTGAATTGTCAATTAAACAGCACGGCTGCGAGTATGAACAGGCCTCTGAAAACCAGCATTGGCTTACTTGGACATTCACAAGTGGTGTAATGTTAACCAGGCGGGAGTGGAGAATCAGATAAACTCCAGACTCGCAGTGAATGAATGGAACATTCTGTAGTGGAGATTGCAATGATTTCTGAAATCTGGATTGTGGGGACACGAAAATGAAGAGCTGACCAGTGTTGAGTGGATAGCCTGTAAAAAGCCTCGGCTTCGAATGTGAACAGACCACTGAAAACCAGTATTGCATTACTTCGACTTTCAGCAGTGGTGTAACGAAAGCCTGCGTGGAGTGCAGATTCAGATGAATTCCAGATTCCCAGTGAATGAATGGAACATCCTGTAGTGGAGATTACAATGATTTCTGAAGGCTGGGTTGTGTGCACAGGAAAATGAGGAGCAAAACAGGTTGAGTGGATAGCCAATTGAACAGCACGACTGCGAACATGAACAGGCCTCTGAAAACCAGCATTGTTTTACTTGGACATTCACAAGTGGTGTAAGATAAATCTGCAGGTAGTGGAGATTCAGTTGAATTCCAGATTCGCAGTGAATGAATGGAACATTCTGTACTGGAGATTGCAATGATTTCTCAAGTCTGGATTGTTTGGACATGAAAATGAAGAGCTGACCACAGTTGTGTGGATACCCAGTAAAAAGCAGGGCTTAGAGTGTGAACAGACCGCTGAAAACCAGCATTGTGTTACTTGGACATTCATAAGTGGTGTAATGAAAGCCTACCTGGAGTGCAGATTCAGATGAATTCCAGATTGGCAGTGAATGAATGGAACATTCTGTACTGGCGATTCCAATGATTTCTGAAGTCTGATATTGTGGAAAAGAAAATGAAAGGCTGACCAGGTTTGAGTGGCTAGACAATTGAACAGCACACTGCGAGTGTGAAAAGGCGGCTGAAAACCAGCATTGGATTACTTGGTCATTCACCAGTGCTGTAATGAAAACCTGCCTGGAGCGGAGAGTCAGATGAATTGCAGAATCGCAGTGAATGAATGGAACAGTCTGTAGTGGAGATCCCAATGATTTCTGAAGGCTGGTTTGTGTGGAGAGGAAAATGAAGACCTGACCAATATTGAGTGGATAGCCCATTGAACAGCACTTCTGCGAGTTGAACATGCCTCTGAAAACCAGTATTGAGTTTCTTGGACATTCACCAGTGGCGTAACGAAAACCTGCCGGGAGTGGAGGTTCAGATGAATTCCAGATTCGCAGTGAATGAATGGAACAGTCTGTAGTGGAGATCCCAATGATTTCTGAAGGCTGGTTTGTGTGGAGAGGAAAATGAAGAGCTGACCAATATTGAGTGGATAGCCCATTGAACAGCACTTCTGCGAGTTGAACATGCCTCTGAAAACCAGTATTGAGTTACTTGGACATTCACCAGTGGTGTAACGAAAACCTGCCGGGAGTGGAGGTTCAGATGAATTCCAGATTCGCAGTGAATGAATGGAACATTCTCTAGTGGTGATTCCAATGATTTCTGAAGGCTGGGTTTTGTGGACACGAAAATGTAGAGCTGAACAGGGTGGAGTGGATAGCCAAATGAACAGCACGTCTCTTAGTATGAACAGGCCACTGAAAACCAGCATTGGCTTACTTGGACATTCACAAGTGGTGTAACGATAACCCGCCGGGAGTTGAGAGTCAGATGAATTTAAGATTCGCAGTGAATGAACGGAACATTCTGTGGAGGAGATACCAATTATTTCTGAAGGTTGGGTTATGAGGACAGGAAAATGTAGAGCTGAATAGGGTTGGGTGGATAGCAAATTGAACAGCACGGCTGAGAGTATAAGCAGGCGGCTTAAAACCAGCATTGGCTTCCTTGGACATATACCAGTGGTGTCACGAAAACCTGCCGGGAGTGGAGACTCTGATGAATTCCAGATTCGCGTGATTGAATGGAACATTCTGTAGTGGAGATTGCCAAGATTTAGAAATCTGGATAGTCTGGACAGGATATTGAAGAGCTGACCAATGTTGAGTGGATAGCCAGTGAACAGCACGGTTTCGAGTGTGAACAGACCACTAAGAAGCAGCATTGCATTACTTGGACATTCATCAGTGGTGTAACGAAAGCCTTCCTGGAATGCAGATTCAGATTATTTCCAGATTCACAGTGAATGAATGGAAATTTCTGTAGTAGAGATTCCAATGATTTCTGAACGCTGGGTTGTGTGGACAGGAAAATGAAGAGCTGACTAGGTTTGACTGGATTGCCAATTGAACAGCAAGGCTGTGAGTGTGAACAGCCGCTGAAAACCAGCATTGGATTACCTGGTCATTCACCAGTGTTGTTAGGAAAATCTGCCTGGTGTGGAGAGTCAGAGGAATTCCAGATTCGCAGGGAACGAATGGAACATTCTGAAGTGGAGATAAGAATGATTTCTGAAGGCTCGGTGTGTGGAAGGAAAATCAAGAGCTAACCAGCGTTCACTGGATAGCCAATTGAACAGCACGGCTGCGAGTGTTAACACGCAGCTGAAACCAGTCTTGGGTTGCTTGGACATTCACCAGTGGTGAAACGAACACCTGCTGGGAGTGGAGAACAAGATGAATTCAAGATTCGCGTGAATGAATGAAACATTCTGTAGTGTAGATTGCAATGGTTTCTGGGGTTTGTATTGTCTGAACTGGACAAAGAAGAACTCACCAGTGTTGAGTCGCTAGACCGTGAACAGCACGGGTTCGAGTGTGAATAGACCGCTGAAAACCATCATTGCGTTACTTGAACATTCAGCAGTGGTGCAATGAAAACCTGCCGGGAGTGGAGATTCAGATGAATTCCAGATTCGCAGTGAATGAATGGAACATTCTCTAGTGGTGATTCCAATGATTTCTGAAGGCTGGGTTTTGTGGACACGAAAATGTAGAGCTGAACAGGGTGGAATGGATAGCCAAATGAACAGCACGTCTCGTAGTAAGAACAGGCCACTGAAAACCAGCTTTGGCTTAATTGGACATTCACAAGTGGTGTAACGAAAACCTGACGGGAGTTGAGAATTAGATGAATTTCAGATTTGCAGTCAATGAATGGAACATTCTGTGGAGGAGATACCAATTGTTTCTGAAGTTTGGGTTATGTGGACAGGAAAATGGAGCTGAAGAGGGTTGAGTGGATAGCAAATTGAACAGCACGGCTGAGAGTATGAGCAGGCCACTTAAAACCAGCATTGGCTTACTTGGATATTTACCAGTGGTGTCACGAAAACCTGCCGGGAGTGGAGATTCAGATGAATTCCAGATTCGCTGTGAATGAATGGAACATTCTGTAGTGGAGATAACAATGATTTCTCCAGTCTCTGTGGTGTGGACAGGAAAATGTAGAGCTGGCCAGGGTTGAGTGGATAGCCAATTGAACAGCACCACTGCGCTTGTGAAGAAAACACTTAAAACATTGGGTTACTTGGACATTCAACAGTGGTGTAACGAAAACCTGCCGGGAGTGGAGGTTCAGAGGAATTCCAGATTCGCAGTGAATGAATGGAACATTCTCTAGTGGAGATTCCAATGATTTCTGAAGGCTGGGTCGTGTGGAAGGAAAATCAAGAACTAATCAGGATTTAGTGGAAAGCCAATTGTATAGCATGGCTGCGAGTGTGAACATGCAGCTGAAAACCAGCATTGGGTTACTTGGACATTCATCAGTGGTGTAAGGAAAACCTGCATGGAGTGGAGAGTCAGTTGAATTCCACATTCGCAGTGAATGAATGGAACATTCTGTAGAGGAGATTCCAATGATTTCTGAAGCCTGTGTTGTGTGGACAGGAAAATGAAGAGCTGACCAGGCTTGAATCGATAGCCAAGTAAACAGCAGGGCTGCGAATATGAACAGGCCGCTGAAAACCAGCATTGGGTTACTTGGACATTCAACAGTGGTGTAATGAAAACCTGCGTGGAGTTGAGAGTCAGATGAATTCCAGATTCGCAGTGAATGAATGGAACATTCTGTAGTGGAGATAACAAAGATTTCTGAAGGCTGGTAGTGTGGTGGGACAATGAAGAGCTGAACAGGGTGGAGTGAATTGTCAATTAAACAGCATGGCTGCGAGTATGAACAGGCCTCTGAAAACCAGCATTGGCTTACTTGGCCATTCACAAGTGGTGTAATGTTAACCAGGCGGGAGTGGAGAATCAGATAAACTCCAGACTCGCAGTGAATGAATGGAACATTCTGTAGTGGAGATTGCAATGATTTCTGAAATCTGGATTGTGGGGACACGAAAATGAAGAGCTGACCAGTGTTGAGTGGATAGCCTGTAAAAAGCCTCGGCTTCGAATGTGAACAGACCACTGAAAACCAGTATTGCATTACTTCGACTTTCAGCAGTGGTGTAACGAAAGCCTGCGTGGAGTGCAGATTCAGATGAATTCCAGATTCCCAGTGAATGAATGGAACATCCTGTAGTGGAGATTACAATGATTTCTGAAGGCTGGGTTGTGTGCACAGGAAAATGAGGAGCAAAACAGGTTGAGTGGATAGCCAATTGAACAGCACGACTGCGAATATGAACAGGCCTCTGAAAACCAGCATTGTTTTACTTGGACATTCACAAGTGGTGTAAGATAAATCTGCAGGTAGTGGAGATTCAGTTGAATTCCAGATTCGCAGTGAATGAATGGAACATTCTGTACTGGAGATTGCAATGATTTCTCAAGTCTGGATTGTTTGGACATGAAAATGAAGAGCTGACCACAGTTGTGTGGATACCCAGTAAAAAGCAGGGCTTAGAGTGTGAACAGACCGCTGAAAACCAGCATTGTGTTACTTGGACATTCATAAGTGGTGTAATGAAAGCCTACCTGGAGTGCAGATTCAGATGAATTCCAGATTGGCAGTGAATGAATGGAAGATTCTGTACTGGCGATTCCAATGATTTCTGAAGTCTGATATTGTGGAAAAGAAAATGAAAGGCTGACCAGGTTTGAGTGGATAGACAATTGAACAGCACACTGCGAGTGTGAAAAGGCGGCTGAAAACCAGCATTGGATTACTTGGTCATTCACCAGTGCTGTAATGAAAACCTGCCTGGAGCGGAGAGTCAGATGAATTGCAGAATCGCTGTGAATGAATGGAACAGTCTGTAGTGGAGATCCCAATGATTTCTGAAGGCTGGTTTGTGTGGAGAGGAAAATGAAGAGCTGACCAATATTGTGTGGATAGCCCATTGAACAGCACTTCTGCGAGTTGAACATGCCTCTGAAAACCAGTATTGAGTTACTTGGACATTCACCAGTGGCGTAACGAAAACCTGCCGGGAGTGGAGGTTCAGATGAATTCCAGATTCGCAGTGAATGAATGGAACATTCTCTAGTGGTGATTCCAATGATTTCTGAAGGCTGGGTTTTGTGGACACGAAAATGTAGAGCTGAACAGGGTGGAGTGGATAGCCAAATGAACAGCACGTCTGTTAGTATGAACAGGCCACTGAAAACCAGCATTGGCTTACTTGGACATTCACAAGTGGTGTAACGATAACCCGCCGGGAGTTGAGAGTCAGATGAATTTAAGATTCGCAGTGAATGAACGGAACATTCTGTGGAGGAGATACCAATTATTTCTGAAGGTTGGGTTATGAGGACAGGAAAATGTAGAGCTGAATAGGGTTGGGTGGATAGCAAATTGAACAGCACGGCTGAGTGTGTTAGCAGGCGGCTTAAAACCAGCATTGTCTTCCTTGGACATTTACCAGTGGTGTCGCGAAAACCTTCCGGGAGTGGAGACTCTGATGAATTCCAGATTCGCGTGATTGTATGGAACATTCTGTAGTGGTGATTGCCAACATTTAGAAATCTGGATAGTCTGGACAGGATATTGAAGAGCTGACCGATATTGAGTGGATAGCCAGTGAACAGCACGGTTTCGAGTGTGAACAGACCACTAAGAAGCAGCATTGCATTACTTGGACATTCATCAGTGGTGTAACGAAAGCCTTCCTGGAATGCAGATTCAGATTATTTCCAGATTCACAGTGAATGAATGGAAATTTCTGTAGTAGAGATTCCAATGATTTCTGAACGCTGGGTTGTGTGGACAGGAAAATGAAGACCTGACTAGGTTTGACTGGATTGCCAATTGAACAGCAAGGCTGTGAGTGTGAACAGCCGCTGAAAACCAGCATTGGATTACCTGGTCATTCACCAGTGTTGTTAGGAAAATCTGCCTGGTGTGGAGAGTCAGAGGAATTCCAGATTCGCAGGGAACGAATGGAACATTCTGAAGTGGAGATAAGAATGATTTCTGAAGGCTCGGTGTGTGGAAGGAAAATCAAGAGCTAACCAGCGTTCACTGGATAGCCAATTGAACAGCACGGCTGCGAGTGTTAACACGCAGCTGAAACCAGCCTTGGGTTGCTTGGACATTCACCAGTGGTGAAACGAACACCTGCTGGGAGTGGAGAACAAGATGAATTCAAGATTCGCGTGAATGAATGAAACATTCTGTAGTGTAGATTGCAATGCTTTCTGGGGTTTGTATTGTCTGAACTGGAAAAAGAAGAACTCACCAGTGTTGAGTCGCTAGACCGTGAACAGCACGGGTTCGAGTGTGAATAGACCGCTGAAAACCATCATTGCGTTACTTGAACATTCAGCAGTGGTGCAATGAAAACCTGCCGGGAGTGGAGATTCAGATGAATTCCAGATTCGCAGTGAATGAATGGAACATTCTCTAGTGGTGATTCCAATGATTTCTGAAGGCTGGGTTTTGTGGACACGAAAATGTAGAGCTGAACAGGGTGGAATGGATAGCCAAATGAACAGCACGTCTCGTAGTAAGAACAGGCCACTGAAAACCAGCTTTGGCTTAATTGGACATTCACAAGTGGTGTAACGAAAACCTGACGGGAGTTGAGAATTAGATGAATTTCAGATTTGCAGTCAATGAATGGAACATTCTGTGGAGGAGATACCAATTGTTTCTGAAGTTTGGGTTATGTGGACAGGAAAATGGAGCTGAAGAGGGTTGAGTGGATAGCAAATTGAACAGCACGGCTGAGAGTATGAGCAGGCCACTTAAAACCAGCATTGGCTTACTTGGATATTTACCAGTGGTGTCACGAAAACCTGCCGGGAGTGGAGATTCAGATGAATTCCAGATTCGCTGTGAATGAATGGAACATTCTGTAGTGGAGATAACAATGATTTCTCCAGTCTCTGTGGTGTGGACAGGAAAATGTAGAGCTGGCCAGGGTTGAGTGGATAGCCAATTGAACAGCACCACTGCGCTTGTGAAGAAAACACTTAAAACATTGGGTTACTTGGACATTCAACAGTGGTGTAACGAAAACCTGCCGGGAGTGGAGGTTCAGAGGAATTCCAGATTCGCAGTGAATGAATGGAACATTCTCTAGTGGAGATTCCAATGATTTCTGAAGGCTGGGTCGTGTGGAAGGAAAAATCAAGAACTAATCAGGATTTAGTGGAAAGCCAATTGTATAGCATGGCTGCGAGTGTGAACATGCAGCTGAAAACCAGCATTGGGTTACTTGGACATTCACCAGTGCTGTAATGAAAACCTGCCTGGAGCGGAGAGTCAGATGAATTGCAGAATCGCTGTGAATGAATGGAACAGTCTGTAGTGGAGATCCCAATGATTTCTGAAGGCTGGTTTGTGTGGAGAGGAAAATGAAGAGCTGACCAATATTGAGTGGATAGCCCATTGAACAGCACTTCTGCGAGTTGAACATGCCTCTGAAAACCAGTATTGAGTTACTTGGACATTCACCAGTGGCGTAACGAAAACCTGCCGGGAGTGGAGGTTCAGATGAATTCCAGATTCGCAGTGAATGAATGGAACATTCTCTAGTGGTGATTCCAATGATTTCTGAAGGCTGGGTTTTGTGGACACGAAAATGTAGAGCTGAACAGGGTGGAGTGGATAGCCAAATGAACAGCACGTCTGTTAGTATGAACAGGCCACTGAAAACCAGCATTGGCTTACTTGGACATTCACAAGTGGTGTAACGATAACCCGCCGGGAGTTGAGAGTCAGATGAATTTAAGATTCGCAGTGAATGAACGGAACATTCTGTGGAGGAGATACCAATTATTTCTGAAGGTTGGGTTATGAGGACAGGAAAATGTAGAGCTGAATAGGGTTGGGTGGATAGCAAATTGAACAGCACGGCTGAGTGTGTTAGCAGGCGGCTTAAAACCAGCATTGTCTTCCTTGGACATTTACCAGTGGTGTCGCGAAAACCTTCCGGGAGTGGAGACTCTGATGAATTCCAGATTCGCGTGATTGTATGGAACATTCTGTAGTGGTGATTGCCAACATTTAGAAATCTGGATAGTCTGGACAGGATATTGAAGAGCTGACCGATATTGAGTGGATAGCCAGTGAACAGCACGGTTTCGAGTGTGAACAGACCACTAAGAAGCAGCATTGCATTACTTGGACATTCATCAGTGGTGTAACGAAAGCCTTCCTGGAATGCAGATTCAGATTATTTCCAGATTCACAGTGAATGAATGGAAATTTCTGTAGTAGAGATTCCAATGATTTCTGAACGCTGGGTTGTGTGGACAGGAAAATGAAGAGCTGACTAGGTTTGACTGGATTGCCAATTGAACAGCAAGGCTGTGAGTGTGAACAGCCGCTGAAAACCAGCATTGGATTACCTGGTCATTCACCAGTGTTATTAGGAAAATCTGCCTGGTGTGGAGAGTCAGAGGAATTCCAGATTCTCAGGGAACGAATGGAACATTCTGAAGTGGAGATAAGAATGATTTCTGAAGGCTCGGTGTGTGGAAGGAAAATCAAGAGCTAACCAGCGTTCACTGGATAGCCAATTGAACAGCACGGCTGCGAGTGTTAACACGCAGCTGAAACCAGCCTTGGGTTGCTTGGACATTCACCAGTGGTGAAACGAACACCTGCTGGGAGTGGAGAACAAGATTAATTCAAGATTCGCGTGAATGAATGAAACATTCTGTAGTGTAGATTGCAATGGTTTCTGGGTTTGTATTGTCTGAACTGGAAAAAGAAGAACTCACCAGTGTTGAGTCGCTAGACCGTGAACAGCACGGGTTCGAGTGTGAATAGACCGCTGAAAACCATCATTGCGTTACTTGAACATTCAGCAGTGGTGCAATGAAAACCTGCCGGGAGTGGAGATTCAGATGAATTCCAGATTCGCAGTGAATGAATGGAACATTCTCTAGTGGTGATTCCAATGATTTCTGAAGGCTGGGTTTTGTGGACACGAAAATGTAGAGCTGAACAGGGTGGAATGGATAGCCAAATGAACAGCACGTCTCGTAGTAAGAACAGGCCACTGAAAACCAGCTTTGGCTTAATTGGACATTCACAAGTGGTGTAACGAAAACCTGACGGGAGTTGAGAATTAGATGAATTTCAGATTTGCAGTCAATGAATGGAACATTCTGTGGAGGAGATACCAATTGTTTCTGAAGTTTGGGTTATGTGGACAGGAAAATGGAGCTGAAGAGGGTTGAGTGGATAGCAAATTGAACAGCACGGCTGAGAGTATGAGCAGGCCACTTAAAACCAGCATTGGCTTACTTGGATATTTACCAGTGGTGTCACGAAAACCTGCCGGGAGTGGAGATTCAGATGAATTCCAGATTCGCTGTGAATGAATGGAACATTCTGTAGTGGAGATAACAATGATTTCTCCAGTCTCTGTGGTGTGGACAGGAAAATGTAGAGCTGGCCAGGGTTGAGTGGATAGCCAATTGAACAGCACCACTGCGCTTGTGAAGAAAACACTTAAAACATTGGGTTACTTGGACATTCAACAGTGGTGTAACGAAAACCTGCCGGGAGTGGAGGTTCAGAGGAATTCCAGATTCGCAGTGAATGAATGGAACATTCTCTAGTGGAGATTCCAATGATTTCTGAAGGCTGGGTCGTGTGGAAGGAAAATCAAGAACTAATCAGGATTTAGTGGAAAGCCAATTGTATAGCATGGCTGCGAGTGTGAACATGCAGCTGAAAACCAGCATTGGGTTACTTGGACATTCATCAGTGGTGTAAGGAAAACCTGCATGGAGTGGAGAGTCAGTTGAATTCCACATTCGCAGTGAATGAATGGAACATTCTGTAGAGGAGATTCCAATGATTTCTGAAGCCTGTGTTGTGTGGACAGGAAAATGAAGAGCTGACCAGGCTTGAATCGATAGCCAAGTAAACAGCAGGGCTGCGAATATGAACAGGCCGCTGAAAACCAGCATTGGGTTACTTGGACATTCAACAGTGGTGTAATGAAAACCTGCGTGGAGTTGAGAGTCAGATGAATTCCAGATTCGCAGTGAATGAATGGAACATTCTGTAGTGGAGATAACAAAGATTTCTGAAGGCTGGTAGTGTGGTGGGACAATGAAGAGCTGAACAGGGTGGAGTGAATTGTCAATTAAACAGCACGGCTGCGAGTATGAACAGGCCTCTGAAAACCAGCATTGGCTTACTTGGACATTCACAAGTGGTGTAATGTTAACCAGGCGGGAGTGGAGAATCAGATAAACTCCAGACTCGCAGTGAATGAATGGAACATTCTGTAGTGGAGATTGCAATGATTTCTGAAATCTGGATTGTGGGGACACGAAAATGAAGAGCTGACCAGTGTTGAGTGGATAGCCTGTAAAAAGCCTCGGCTTCGAATGTGAACAGACCACTGAAAACCAGTATTGCATTACTTCGACTTTCAGCAGTGGTGTAACGAAAGCCTGCGTGGAGTGCAGATTCAGATGAATTCCAGATTCCCAGTGAATGAATGGAACATCCTGTAGTGGAGATTACAATGATTTCTGAAGGCTGGGTTGTGTGCACAGGAAAATGAGGAGCAAAACAGCTTGAGTGGATAGCCAATTGAACAGCACGACTGCGAACATGAACAGGCCTCTGAAAACCAGCATTGTTTTACTTGGACATTCACAAGTGGTGTAAGATAAATCTGCAGGTAGTGGAGATTCAGTTGAATTCCAGATTCGCAGTGAATGAATGGAACATTCTGTACTGGAGATTGCAATGATTTCTCAAGTCTGGATTGTTTGGACATGAAAATGAAGAGCTGACCACAGTTGTGTGGATACCCAGTAAAAAGCAGGGCTTAGAGTGTGAACAGACCGCTGAAAACCAGCATTGTGTTACTTGGACATTCATAAGTGGTGTAATGAAAGCCTACCTGGAGTGCAGATTCAGATGAATTCCAGATTGGCAGTGAATGAATGGAACATTCTGTACTGGCGATTCCAATGATTTCTGAAGTCTGATATTGTGGAAAAGAAAATGAAAGGCTGACCAGGTTTGAGTGGATAGACAATTGAACAGCACACTGCGAGTGTGAAAAGGCGGCTGAAAACCAGCATTGGATTACTTGGTCATTCACCAGTGCTGTAATGAAAACCTGCCTGGAGCGGAGAGTCAGATGAATTGCAGAATCGCAGTGAATGAATGGAACAGTCTGTAGTGGAGATCCCAATGATTTCTGAAGGCTGGTTTGTGTGGAGAGGAAAATGAAGAGCTGACCAATATTGAGTGGATAGCCCATTGAACAGCACTTCTGCGAGTTGAACATGCCTCTGAAAACCAGTATTGAGTTTCTTGGACATTCACCAGTGGCGTAACGAAAACCTGCCGGGAGTGGAGGTTCAGATGAATTCCAGATTCGCAGTGAATGAATGGAACAGTCTGTAGTGGAGATCCCAATGATTACTGAAGGCTGGTTTGTGTGGAGAGGAAAATGAAGAGCTGACCAATATTGAGTGGATAGCCCATTGAACAGCACTTCTGCGAGTTGAAGATGCCTCTGAAAATCAGTATTGAGTTACTTGGACATTCACCAGTGGTGTAACGAAAACCTGCCGGGAGTGGAGGTTCAGATGAATTCCAGATTCGCAGTGAATGAATGGAACATTCTCTAGTGGTGATTCCAATGATTTCTGAAGGCTGGGTTTTGTGGACACGAAAATGTAGAGCTGAACAGGGTGGAGTGGATAGCCAAATGAACAACACGTCTCTTAGTATGAACAGGCCACTGAAAACCAGCATTGGCTTACTTGGACATTCACAAGTGGTGTAACGATAACCCGCCGGGAGTTGAGAGTCAGATGAATTTAAGATTCGCAGTGAATGAACGGAACATTCTGTGGAGGAGATACCAATTATTTCTGAAGGTTGGGTTATGAGGACAGGAAAATGTAGAGCTGAATAGGGTTGGGTGGATAGCAAATTGAACAGCACGGCTGAGAGTATAAGCAGGCGGCTTAAAACCAGCATTGGCTTCCTTGGACATTTACCAGTGGTGTCACGAAAACCTGCCGGGAGTGGAGACTCTGATGAATTCCAGATTCGCGTGATTGAATGGAACATTCTGTAGTGGAGATTGCCAAGATTTAGAAATCTGGATAGTCTGGACAGGATATTGAAGAGCTGACCAATGTTGAGTGGATAGCCAGTGAACAGCACGGTTTCGAGTGTGAACAGACCACTAAGAAGCAGCATTGCATTACTTGGACATTCATCAGTGGTGTAACGAAAGCCTTCCTGGAATGCAGATTCAGATTATTTCCAGATTCACAGTGAATGAATGGAAATTTCTGTAGTAGAGATTCCAATGATTTCTGAACGCTGGGTTGTGTGGACAGGAAAATGAAGAGCTGACTAGGTTTGACTGGATTGCCAATTGAACAGCAAGGCTGTGAGTGTGAACAGCCGCTGAAAACCAGCATTGGATTACCTGGTCATTCACCAGTGTTGTTAGGAAAATCTGCCTGGTGTGGAGAGTCAGAGGAATTCCAGATTCGCAGGGAACGAATGGAACATTCTGAAGTGGAGATAAGAATGATTTCTGAAGGCTCGGTGTGTGGAAGGAAAATCAAGAGCTAACCAGCGTTCACTGGATAGCCAATTGAACAGCACGGCTGCGAGTGTTAACACGCAGCTGAAACCAGCCTTGGGTTGCTTGGACATTCACCAGTGGTGAAACGAACACCTGCTGGGAGTGGAGAACAAGATGAATTCAAGATTCGCGTGAATGAATGAAACATTCTGTAGTGTAGATTGCAATGGTTTCTGGGGTTTGTATTGTCTGAACTGGAAAAAGAAGAACTCACCAGTGTTGAGTCGCTAGACCGCTAACAGCACGGGTTCGAGTGTGAATAGACCGCTGAAAACCATCATTGCGTTACTTGAACATTCAGCAGTGGTGCAATGAAAACCTGCCGGGAGTGGAGATTCAGATGAATTCCAGATTCGCAGTGAATGAATGGAACATTCTCTAGTGGTGATTCCAATGATTTCTGAAGGCTGGGTTTTGTGGACACGAAAATGTAGAGCTGAACAGGGTGGAATGGATAGCCAAATGAACAGCACGTCTCGTAGTAAGAACAGGCCACTGAAAACCAGCTTTGGCTTAATTGGACATTCACAAGTGGTGTAACGAAAACCTGACGGGAGTTGAGAATTAGATGAATTTCAGATTTGCAGTCAATGAATGGAACATTCTGTGGAGGAGATACCAATTGTTTCTGAAGTTTGGGTTATGTGGACAGGAAAATGGAGCTGAAGAGGGTTGAGTGGATAGCAAATTGAACAGCACGGCTGAGAGTATGAGCAGGCCACTTAAAACCAGCATTGGCTTACTTGGATATTTACCAGTGGTGTCACGAAAACCTGCCGGGAGTGGAGATTCAGATGAATTCCAGATTCGCTGTGAATGAATGGAACATTCTGTAGTGGAGATAACAATGATTTCTCCAGTCTCTGTGGTGTGGACAGGAAAATGTAGAGCTGGCCAGGGTTGAGTGGATAGCCAATTGAACAGCACCACTGCGCTTGTGAAGAAAACACTTAAAACATTGGGTTACTTGGACATTCAACAGTGGTGTAACGAAAACCTGCCGGGAGTGGAGGTTCAGAGGAATTCCAGATTCGCAGTGAATGAATGGAACATTCGCTAGTGGAGATTCCAATGATTTCTGAAGGCTGGGTCGTGTGGAAGGAAAATCAAGAACTAATCAGGATTTAGTGGAAAGCCAATTGTATAGCATGGCTGCGAGTGTGAACATGCAGCTGAAAACCAGCATTGGGTTACTTGGACATTCATCAGTGGTGTAAGGAAAACCTGCATGGAGTGGAGAGTCAGTTGAATTCCACATTCGCAGTGAATGAATGGAACATTCTGTAGAGGAGATTCCAATGATTTCTGAAGCCTGTGTTGTGTGGACAGGAAAATGAAGAGCTGACCAGGCTTGAATCGATAGCCAAGTAAACAGCAGGGCTGCGAATATGAACAGGCCGCTGAAAACCAGCATTGGGTTACTTGGACATTCAACAGTGGTGTAATGAAAACCTGCGTGGAGTTGAGAGTCAGATGAATTCCAGATTCGCAGTGAATGAATGGAACATTCTGTAGTGGAGATAACAAAGATTTCTGAAGGCTGGTAGTGTGGTGGGACAATGAAGAGCTGAACAGGGTGGAGTGAATTGTCAATTAAACAGCACGGCTGCGAGTATGAACAGGCCTCTGAAAACCAGCATTGGCTTACTTGGACATTCACAAGTGGTGTAATGTTAACCAGGCGGGAGTGGAGAATCAGATAAACTCCAGACTCGCAGTGAATGAATGGAACATTCTGTAGTGGAGATTGCAATGATTTCTGAAATCTGGATTGTGGGGACACGAAAATGAAGAGCTGACCAGTGTTGAGTGGATAGCCTGTAAAAAGCCTCGGCTTCGAATGTGAACAGACCACTGAAAACCAGTATTGCATTACTTCGACTTTCAGCAGTGGTGTAACGAAAGCCTGCGTGGAGTGCAGATTCAGATGAATTCCAGATTCCCAGTGAATGAATGGAACATCCTGTAGTGGAGATTACAATGATTTCTGAAGGCTGGGTTGTGTGCACAGGAAAATGAGGAGCAAAACAGGTTGAGTGGATAGCCAATTGAACAGCACGACTGCGAACATGAACAGGCCTCTGAAAACCAGCATTGTTTTACTTGGACATTCACAAGTGGTGTAAGATAAATCTGCAGGTAGTGGAGATTCAGTTGAATTCCAGATTCGCAGTGAATGAATGGAACATTCTGTACTGGAGATTGCAATGATTTCTCAAGTCTGGATTGTTTGGACATGAAAATGAAGAGCTGACCACAGTTGTGTGGATACCCAGTAAAAAGCAGGGCTTAGAGTGTGAACAGACCGCTGAAAACCAGCATTGTGTTACTTGGACATTCATAAGTGGTGTAATGAAAGCCTACCTGGAGTGCAGATTCAGATGAATTCCAGATTGGCAGTGAATGAATGGAACATTCTGTACTGGCGATTCCAATGATTTCTGAAGTCTGATATTGTGGAAAAGAAAATGAAAGGCTGACCAGGTTTGAGTGGATAGACAATTGAACAGCACACTGCGAGTGTGAAAAGGCGGCTGAAAACCAGCATTGGATTACTTGGTCATTCACCAGTGCTGTAATGAAAACCTGCCTGGAGCGGAGAGTCAGATGAATTGCAGAATCGCAGTGAATGAATGGAACAGTCTGTAGTGGAGATCCCAATGATTTCTGAAGGCTGGTTTGTGTGGAGAGGAAAATGAAGAGCTGACCAATATTGAGTGGATAGCCCATTGAACAGCACTTCTGCGAGTTGAACATGCCTCTGAAAACCAGTATTGAGTTACTTGGACATTCACCAGTGGTGTAACGAAAACCTGCCGGGAGTGGAGGTTCAGATGAATTCCAGATTCGCAGTGAATGAATGGAACATTCTCTAGTGGTGATTCCAATGATTTCTGAAGGCTGGGTTTTGTGGACACGAAAATGTAGAGCTGAACAGGGTGGAGTGGATAGCCAAATGAACAGCACGTCTCTTAGTATGAACAGGCCACTGAAAACCAGCATTGGCTTACTTGGACATTCACAAGTGGTGTAACGATAACCCGCCGGGAGTTGAGAGTCAGATGAATTTAAGATTCGCAGTGAATGAACGGAACATTCTGTGGAGGAGATACCAATTATTTCTGAAGGTTGGGTTATGAGGACAGGAAAATGTAGAGCTGAATAGGGTTGGGTGGATAGCAAATTGAACAGCACGGCTGAGAGTATAAGCAGGCTGCTTAAAACCAGCATTGGCTTCCTTGGACATATACCAGTGGTGTCACGAAAACCTGCCGGGAGTGGAGACTCTGATGAATTCCAGATTCGCGTGATTGAATGGAACATTCTGTAGTGGAGATTGCCAAGATTTAGAAATCTGGATAGTCTGGACAGGGTATTGAAGAGCTGACCAATGTTGAGTGGATAGCCAGTGAACAGCACGGTTTCGAGTGTGAACAGACCACTAAGAAGCAGCATTGCATTACTTGGACATTCATCAGTGGTGTAACGAAAGCCTTCCTGGAATGCAGATTCAGATTATTTCCAGATTCACAGTGAATGAATGGAAATTTCTGTATTAGAGATTCCAATGATTTCTGAACGCTGGGTTGTGTGGACAGGAAAATGAAGAGCTGACTAGTTTTGACTGGATTGCCAATTGAACAGCAAGGCTGTGAGTGTGAACAGCCGCTGAAAACCAGCATTGGATTACCTGGTCATTCACCAGTGTTGTTAGGAAAATCTGCCTGGTGTGGAGAGTCAGAGGAATTCCAGATTCGCAGGGAACGAATGGAACATTCTGAAGTGGAGATAAGAATGATTTCTGAAGGCTCGGTGTGTGGAAGGAAAATCAAGAGCTAACCAGCGTTCACTGGATAGCCAATTGAACAGCACGGCTGCGAGTGTTAACACGCAGCTGAAACCAGCCTTGGGTTGCTTGGACATTCACCAGTGGTGAAACGAAAACCTGCTGGGAGTGGAGAACAAGATGAATTCAAGATTCGCGTGAATGAATGAAACATTCTATAGTGTAGATTGCAATGGTTTCTGAGGTTTGTATTGTCTGAACTGGAAAAAGAAGAACTCACCAGTGTTGAGTCGCTAGACCGTGAACAGCACGGGTTCGAGTGTGAATAGACCGCTGAAAACCATCATTGCGTTACTTGAACATTCAGCAGTGGTGCAATGAAAACCTGCCGGGAGTGGAGATTCAGATGAATTCCAGATTCGCAGTGAATGAATGGAACATTCTCTAGTGGTGATTCCAATGATTTCTGAAGGCTGGGTTTTGTGGACACGAAAATGTAGAGCTGAACAGGGTGGAATGGATAGCCAAATGAACAGCACGTCTCGTAGTAAGAACAGGCCACTGAAAACCAGCTTTGGCTTAATTGGACATTCACAAGTGGTGTAACGAAAACCTGACGGGAGTTGAGAATTAGATGAATTTCAGATTTGCAGTCAATGAATGGAACATTCTGTGGAGGAGATACCAATTGTTTCTGAAGTTTGGGTTATGTGGACAGGAAAATGGAGCTGAAGAGGGTTGAGTGGATAGCAAATTGAACAGCACGGCTGAGAGTATGAGCAGGCCACTTAAAACCAGCATTGGCTTACTTGGATATTTACCAGTGGTGTCACGAAAACCTGCCGGGAGTGGAGATTCAGATGAATTCCAGATTCGCTGTGAATGAATGGAACATTCTGTAGTGGAGATAACAATGATTTCTCCAGTCTCTGTGGTGTGGACAGGAAAATGTAGAGCTGGCCAGGGTTGAGTGGATAGCCAATTGAACAGCACCACTGCGCTTGTGAAGAAAACACTTAAAACATTGGGTTACTTGGACATTCAACAGTGGTGTAACGAAAACCTGCCGGGAGTGGAGGTTCAGAGGAATTCCAGATTCGCAGTGAATGAATGGAACATTCTCTAGTGGAGATTCCAATGATTTCTGAAGGCTGGGTCGTGTGGAAGGAAAATCAAGAACTAATCAGGATTTAGTGGAAAGCCAATTGTATAGCATGGCTGCGAGTGTGAACATGCAGCTGAAAAGCAGCATTGGGTTACTTGGACATTCATCAGTGGTGTAAGGAAAACCTGCATGGAGTGGAGAGTCAGTTGAATTCCACATTCGCAGTGAATGAATGGAACATTCTGTAGAGGAGATTCCAATGATTTCTGAAGCCTGTGTTGTGTGGACAGGAAAATGAAGAGCTGACCAGGCTTGAATCGATAGCCAAGTAAACAGCAGGGCTGCGAATATGAACAGGCCGCTGAAAACCAGCATTGGGTTACTTGGACATTCAACAGTGGTGTAATGAAAACCTGCGTGGAGTTGAGAGTCAGATGAATTCCAGATTCGCAGTGAATGAATGGAACATTCTGTAGTGGAGATAACAAAGATTTCTGAAGGCTGGTAGTGTGGTGGGACAATGAAGAGCTGAACAGGGTGGAGTGAATTGTCAATTAAACAGCATGGCTGCGAGTATGAACAGGCCTCTGAAAACCAGCATTGGCTTACTTGGACATTCACAAGTGGTGTAATGTTAACCAGGCGGGAGTGGAGAATCAGATAAACTCCAGACTCGCAGTGAATGAATGGAACATTCTGTAGTGGAGATTGCAATGATTTCTGAAATCTGGATTGTGGGGACACGAAAATGAAGAGCTGACCAGTGTTGAGTGGATAGCCTGTAAAAAGCCTCGGCTTCGAATGTGAACAGACCACTGAAAACCAGTATTGCATTACTTCGACTTTCAGCAGTGGTGTAACGAAAGCCTGCGTGGAGTGCAGATTCAGATGAATTCCAGATTCCCAGTGAATGAATGGAACATCCTGTAGTGGAGATTACAATGATTTCTGAAGGCTGGGTTGTGTGCACAGGAAAATGAGGAGCAAAACAGGTTGAGTGGATAGCCAATTGAACAGCACGACTGCGAACATGAACAGGCCTCTGAAAACCAGCATTGTTTTACTTGGACATTCACAAGTGGTGTAAGATAAATCTGCAGGTAGTGGAGATTCAGTTGAATTCCAGATTCGCAGTGAATGAATGGAACATTCTGTACTGGAGATTGCAATGATTTCTCAAGTCTGGATTGTTTGGACATGAAAATGAAGAGCTGACCACAGTTGTGTGGATACCCAGTAAAAAGCAGGGCTTAGAGTGTGAACAGACCGCTGAAAACCAGCATTGTGTTACTTGGACATTCATAAGTGGTGTAATGAAAGCCTACCTGGAGTGCAGATTCAGATGAATTCCAGATTGGCAGTGAATGAATGGAACATTCTGTACTGGCGATTCCAATGATTTCTGAAGTCTGATATTGTGGAAAAGAAAATGAAAGGCTGACCAGGTTTGAGTGGCTAGACAATTGAACAGCACACTGCGAGTGTGAAAAGGCGGCTGAAAACCAGCATTGGATTACTTGGTCATTCACCAGTGCTGTAATGAAAACCTGCCTGGAGCGGAGAGTCAGATGAATTGCAGAATCGCAGTGAATGAATGGAACAGTCTGTAGTGGAGATCCCAATGATTTCTGAAGGCTGGTTTGTGTGGAGAGGAAAATGAAGAGCTGACCAATATTGAGTGGATAGCCCATTGAACAGCACTTCTGCGAGTTGAACATGCCTCTGAAAACCAGTATTGAGTTACTTGGACATTCACCAGTGGCGTAACGAAAACCTGCCGGGAGTGGAGGTTCAGATGAATTCCAGATTCGCAGTGAATGAATGGAACATTCTCTAGTGGTGATTCCAATGATTTCTGAAGGCTGGGTTTTGTGGACACGAAAATGTAGAGCTGAACAGGGTGGAGTGGATAGCCAAATGAACAGCACGTCTCTTAGTATGAACAGGCCACTGAAAACCAGCATTGGCTTACTTGGACATTCACAAGTGGTGTAACGATAACCCGCCGGGAGTTGAGAGTCAGATGAATTTAAGATTCGCAGTGAATGAACGGAACATTCTGTGGAGGAGATACCAATTATTTCTGAAGGTTGGGTTATGAGGACAGGAAAATGTAGAGCTGAATAGGGTTGGGTGGATAGCAAATTGAACAGCAAGGCTGAGAGTATAAGCAGGCGGCTTAAAACCAGCATTGGCTTCCTTGGACATATACCAGTGGTGTCACGAAAACCTGCCGGGAGTGGAGACTCTGATGAATTCCAGATTCGCGTGATTGAATGGAACATTCTGTAGTGGAGATTGCCAAGATTTAGAAATCTGGATAGTCTGGACAGGATATTGAAGAGCTGACCAATGTTGAGTGGATAGCCAGTGAACAGCACGGTTTCGAGTGTGAACAGACCACTAAGAAGCAGCATTGCATTACTTGGACATTCATCAGTGGTGTAACGAAAGCCTTCCTGGAATGCAGATTCAGATTATTTCCAGATTCACAGTGAATGAATGGAAATTTCTGTAGTAGAGATTCCAATGATTTCTGAACGCTGGGTTGTGTGGACAGGAAAATGAAGAGCTGACTAGGTTTGACTGGATTGCCAATTGAACAGCAAGGCTGTGAGTGTGAACAGCCGCTGAAAACCAGCATTGGATTACCTGGTCATTCACCAGTGTTGTTAGGAAAATCTGCCTGGTGTGGAGAGTCAGAGGAATTCCAGATTCGCAGGGAACGAATGGAACATTCTGAAGTGGAGATAAGAATGATTTCTGAAGGCTCGGTGTGTGGAAGGAAAATCAAGAGCTAACCAGCGTTCACTGGATAGCCAATTGAACAGCACAGCTGCGAGTGTTAACACGCAGCTGAAACCAGCCTTGGGTTGCTTGGACATTCACCAGTGGTGAAACGAAAACCTGCTGGGAGTGGAGAACAAGATGAATTCAAGATTCGCGTGAATGAATGAAACATTCTGTAGTGTAGATTGCAATGGTTTCTGAGGTTTGTATTGTCTGAACTGGAAAAAGAAGAACTCACCAGTGTTGAGTCGCTAGACCGTGAACAGCACGGGTTCGAGTGTGAATAGACCGCTGAAAACCATCATTGCGTTACTTGAACATTCAGCAGTGGTGCAATGAAAACCTGCCGGGAGTGGAGATTCAGATGAATTCCAGATTCGCAGTGAATGAATGGAACATTCTCTAGTGGTGATTCCAATGATTTCTGAAGGCTGGGTTTTGTGGACACGAAAATGTAGAGCTGAACAGGGTGGAATGGATAGCCAAATGAACAGCACGTCTCGTAGTAAGAACAGGCCACTGAAAACCAGCTTTGGCTTAATTGGACATTCACAAGTGGTGTAACGAAAACCTGACGGGAGTTGAGAATTAGATGAATTTCAGATTTGCAGTCAATGAATGGAACATTCTGTGGAGGAGATACCAATTGTTTCTGAAGTTTGGGTTATGTGGACAGGAAAATGGAGCTGAAGAGGGTTGAGTGGATAGCAAATTGAACAGCACGGCTGAGAGTATGAGCAGGCCACTTAAAACCAGCATTGGCTTACTTGGATATTTACCAGTGGTGTCACGAAAACCTGCCGGGAGTGGAGATTCAGATGAATTCCAGATTCGCTGTGAATGAATGGAACATTCTGTAGTGGAGATAACAATGATTTCTCCAGTCTCTGTGGTGTGGACAGGAAAATGTAGAGCTGGCCAGGGTTGAGTGGATAGCCAATTGAACAGCACCACTGCGCTTGTGAAGAAAACACTTAAAACATTGGGTTACTTGGACATTCAACAGTGGTGTAACGAAAACCTGCCGGGAGTGGAGGTTCAGAGGAATTCCAGATTCGCAGTGAATGAATGGAACATTCTCTAGTGGAGATTCCAATGATTTCTGAAGGCTGGGTCGTGTGGAAGGAAAATCAAGAACTAATCAGGATTTAGTGGAAAGCCAATTGTATAGCATGGCTGCGAGTGTGAACTTAATCACTTAATCACTTAACTTCCCGTTAGTCGTCGATTTGCTCGAGCGGGCGCCAGTAACGTCTCCATTTGTCCCTGTCGCGTGCTAGTGTAGCCCAATGGCATCTCTTCGCTCCGGGAACATGGAGGGCCTCAAACCGATCGTTCATGACCTTGACAAAGAAGTCTGACCATCTGGTAGGTGGGCGGCCACGTGGTCTCTTGACATCCCGTGGAATCCAATCAGTAACAGCTCTAGTCCAACGGTCGTCTTTAAATCTCATTACGTGACCAGCCCATCTGATTTTCGACACCTTGGCAAATGAGACAGCGTCTCTGATCCTTGATCGTTGACGGATGTCAGAACTCCGGATTCGTTCTCTCATTTGAGTGAAACGTGATATTCCAAGCATAGCTCTTTCTATTCTTCTTTGGGAGACCTGAATGGCGTTCTCATCTTGTTTGCGTAGGGCCCAGGTCTCTGAGGCATATGTTAATGCAGGAAGAACAGTGGAATCAAAGAGATGTGCCCGGAGCCGGAGGTTCTTCGTCCTCTTAGCTATTTCTTCGACGTTCTTGAAGGCGTTCCAAGCCGCTCTCTTCCTCCTGCGCAGCTCGGGTGCCAGGTCATTTGTCATGTTGACCTCTCGACCTAGGTACACATAGCTGTTGCATTCGGAGATGGTCGTTCCATTGAGAGCGAATGGGGCGTCAGGAACAAGGCTGTTTCTCATAAACATTGTCTTCGTAAGATTCAGCTGTAGTCCTACCTTTCCACACTCACGGTCAAAGTCGGCCAGCATTTGTGCCGCTTGGCTGATGTTTGGTGTTATTAAAACAATGTCATCAGCAAAGCGGAGGTGGTGTAGTTGCCGACCATCTATCTTCACTCCCATTCCTTCCCATTCCAGTCGTCGCATGATGTTCTCGAGGGTGGCACTGAAGAGTTTTGGTGAAATGGTATCACCCTGCCGCACCCCTCTCTTGACATCAACGATCACTTCTTTGTAGAATGGTGAGATCCTGGTAGTGAATCCGCAATACAGCTCACGGAGGATCCTGATGTATTGGGCTTGAATGCCCTGATTGGCTAGGGCTTCAATGACCGCTTCCGTCTCAACAGAATCAAAGGCCTTCTTTAAATCAATGAACGTTAAGCAGAGCGGCATCTTGAACTCCCGAGAAACCTCAATGAGTTTGGTTATCGTGTGGATATGGTCGATGGTGCTGAATCCTTTGCGGAACCCTGCTTGCTCACATGGTTGTCCTTCATCTAGTGTTCTGCCAATCCTATTCAGGATGACTCGAGTGAACAACTTGTAGATGACAGACAATAGGCAGATCGGGCGATAGTTGCCAATGTCATGGATGTCTCCCTTCTTGAACAGTAGTACGGTCCTGCTGGTTTTCCATTGAGATGGAACCTTGCATTCAGACAGGTAGCGAGTGAAGAGCCGAGCCAGTGTATTGATGAGTACTGACGGCAGGTTCTTCAGGTGTTCAGGTCTGACCTTGTCTGGGCCGGGTGCTGTTTGCTTCTTTACTGACGAAATGGCGTGTCGGATTTCGGAAGGGAGAACGTTGGGAACGACATACCCATCCTGTGGAATTTGGTATGTCGGCAAGTGGACATGGCTATCGAAGAGATTTGAGTAGAAGTCATGGATAATCTTCTCCATTGCCGTTCTGGAGGATGTGATGGATCCATCAGGACGTCGGAGGGCAGTCATCTTGGTCTTATAGTTGGCGAAGGACAGGCGGGCGTTACGAATACTTTTCCCGGCTTCTGCCGCATCTACCAGTACTTCTGCTCTTCTCTCTTTGAGGTCTTCCTTGATCGCATCTCTGCACTGCTTTGCAAGCTCGGACGTTAGCTTGCGGTTGCCTGAGGCATGCGCCAAACCACGCTGGCGAATTAGCTCAAGAGTTTTCGAAGATAGGCGACTTTTTGTGGCTATCTCTCTCTTGGCGTTCCTCGCACATTCATGGAGGTGCTGAACCAGTCGATCGTATTCCTCGTCAATGTTGTCAACAATGGCATCTTCCCATGTTGCTGCAATAGTACCAAAGAGTTCCCAGTTGGTGGTCGTTCTGGGAGTTCTCTTTTTGAACTTTGCAGCCCTTTCTCCCCGCTCTGTGAAGTAGAATTTTGCACGAAGGAGACGGTGGTCCGATCCCGTTCGAAATTTTGGGACAACAGCGACATCAGTCAGGCAAAACCGTCGATTGAATATGATGTGGTCTATTTCGTTGTGGAATCGTCCACCGGGAGACTCCCATGTCCATCGTTTAGATTCTGCCTTCTGGAACTGTGAGTTACCATGAATGGTCTTGGTCGACATGATGAACTCAGACAGTCTCTCACCCTGTTCGTTCCATTCTAGGCCATGGGTTCCGATGTGAAGTTCTTCAGCTGATCTTCTCGGTCCTATCTTGGCATTAAAATCACCCACAAGGATCTTGTAGAAGGTGTGGTCTTCTTTATAGAACTTCTCTAGCTCCATGTAGAACTTCTCGATTTCTCTTTCATCATAATGAGATGTTGGTGCGTAGACAACGAAGATAGAAACTGCAGGCAGTGAGCCACATCTATTCAAATGTAAACGTCCGATTCGGGTTGTTAGGCATTCGAATGAATCAATGCTCTTGGCCAAGTTTGTGTTGACAAGGACGCCGACGCCTCCAACACCTCTTTTATCGCATGTTCCGAGGAACAATTTTTCTCCAGTGTCGAAAACGGCATGGTGAGATTCGTGTCTTCTTGTCTCGGTCAGACCAATGATGTCGTACTTGATCATTCGCGCTTGTACCATCAGGTCCTCGATGGATGCATCTGATGCTAGCGTACGTGCATTGAAAGTACAGACGATCATTTTTGTCTTCCTTCGTTGTGGCAGCCTAGGTCGGCCTTGAGATTTTGTCGGCCTCTCCTTTCTCATCCTTCTCAGTGCTGCCATGTCGGTGAAGCCTTCAGGGTCAGGTGAATGAGACCAGTTGTAGTTACTGGTTTTGGCATATCGAATACACAGCGGATAGCTTGCCAGGCTCTTCCGTGCGGGCGGAATACTCTCGGTAGCTTGCCAGTCTTTCCGAGAGGTATAGAGGCTTTTGGGGTGACCTCTAATCAAGAACTAATCAGGATTTAGTGGAAAGCCAATTGTATAGCATGGCTGCGAGTGTGAACATGCAGCTGAAAACCAGCATTGGGTTACTTGGACATTCATCAGTGGTGTAAGGAAAACCTGCATGGAGTGGAGAGTCAGTTGAATTCCACATTCGCAGTGAATGAATGGAACATTCTGTAGAGGAGATTCCAATGATTTCTGAAGCCTGTGTTGTGTGGACAGGAAAATGAAGAGCTGACCAGGCTTGAATCGATAGCCAAGTAAACAGCAGGGCTGCGAATATGAACAGGCCGCTGAAAACCAGCATTGGGTTACTTGGACATTCAACAGTGGTGTAATGAAAACCTGCGTGGAGTTGAGAGTCAGATGAATTCCAGATTCGCAGTGAATGAATGGAACATTCTGTAGTGGAGATAACAAAGATTTCTGAAGGCTGGTAGTGTGGTGGGACAATGAAGAGCTGAACAGGGTGGAGTGAATTGTCAATTAAACAGCACGGCTGCGAGTATGAACAGGCCTCTGAAAACCAGCATTGGCTTACTTGGACATTCACAAGTGGTGTAATGTTAACCAGGCGGGAGTGGAGAATCAGATAAACTCCAGACTCGCAGTGAATGAATGGAACATTCTGTAGTGGAGATTGCAATGATTTCTGAAATCTGGATTGTGGGGACACGAAAATGAAGAGCTGACCAGTGTTGAGTGGATAGCCTGTAAAAAGCCTCGGCTTCGAATGTGAACAGACCACTGAAAACCAGTATTGCATTACTTCGACTTTCAGCAGTGGTGTAACGAAAGCCTGCGTGGAGTGCAGATTCAGATGAATTCCAGATTCCCAGTGAATGAATGGAACATCCTGTAGTGGAGATTACAATGATTTCTGAAGGCTGGGTTGTGTGCACAGGAAAATGAGGAGCAAAACAGGTTGAGTGGATAGCCAATTGAACAGCACGACTGCGAACATGAACAGGCCTCTGAAAACCAGCATTGTTTTACTTGGACATTCACAAGTGGTGTAAGATAAATCTGCAGGTAGTGGAGATTCAGTTGAATTCCAGATTCGCAGTGAATGAATGGAACATTCTGTACTGGAGATTGCAATGATTTCTCAAGTCTGGATTGTTTGGACATGAAAATGAAGAGCTGACCACAGTTGTGTGGATACCCAGTAAAAAGCAGGGCTTAGAGTGTGAACAGACCGCTGAAAACCAGCATTGTGTTACTTGGACATTCATAAGTGGTGTAATGAAAGCCTACCTGGAGTGCAGATTCAGATGAATTCCAGATTGGCAGTGAATGAATGGAACATTCTGTACTGGCGATTCCAATGATTTCTGAAGTCTGATATTGTGGAAAAGAAAATGAAAGGCTGACCAGGTTTGAGTGGATAGACAATTGAACAGCACACTGCGAGTGTGAAAAGGCGGCTGAAAACCAGCATTGGATTACTTGGTCATTCACCAGTGCTGTAATGAAAACCTGCCTGGAGCGGAGAGTCAGATGAATTGCAGAATCGCAGTGAATGAATGGAACAGTCTGTAGTGGAGATCCCAATGATTTCTGAAGGCTGGTTTGTGTGGAGAGGAAAATGAAGAGCTGACCAATATTGAGTGGATAGCCCATTGAACAGCACTTCTGCGAGTTGAACATGCCTCTGAAAACCAGTATTGAGTTACTTGGACATTCACCAGTGGTGTAACGAAAACCTGCCGGGAGTGGAGGTTCAGATGAATTCCAGATTCGCAGTGAATGAATGGAACATTCTCTAGTGGTGATTCCAATGATTTCTGAAGGCTGGGTTTTGTGGACACGAAAATGTAGAGCTGAACAGGGTGGAGTGGATAGCCAAATGAACAGCACGTCTCTTAGTATGAACAGGCCACTTAAAACCAGCATTGGCTTACTTGGATATTTACCAGTGGTGTCACGAAAACCTGCCGGGAGTGGAGATTCAGATGAATTCCAGATTCGCTGTGAATGAATGGAACATTCTGTAGTGGAGATAACAATGATTTCTCCAGTCTCTGTGGTGTGGACAGGAAAATGTAGAGCTGGCCAGGGTTGAGTGGATAGCCAATTGAACAGCACCACTGCGCTTGTGAAGAAAACACTTAAAACATTGGGTTACTTGGACATTCAACAGTGGTGTAACGAAAACCTGCCGGGAGTGGAGGTTCAGAGGAATTCCAGATTCGCAGTGAATGAATGGAACATTCTCTAGTGGAGATTCCAATGATTTCTGAATGCTGGGTCGTGTGGAAGGAAAATCAAGAACTAATCAGGATTTAGTGGAAAGCCAATTGTATAGCATGGCTGCGAGTGTGAACATGCAGCTGAAAACCAGCATTGGGTTACTTGGACATTCATCAGTGGTGTAAGGAAAACCTGCATGGAGTGGAGAGTCAGTTGAATTCCACATTCGCAGTGAATGAATGGAACATTCTGTAGAGGAGATTCCAATGATTTCTGAAGCCTGTGTTGTGTGGACAGGAAAATGAAGAGCTGACCAGGCTTGAATCGATAGCCAAGTAAACAGCAGGGCTGCGAATATGAACAGGCCGCTGAAAACCAGCATTGGGTTACTTGGACATTCAACAGTGGTGTAATGAAAACCTGCGTGGAGTTGAGAGTCAGATGAATTCCAGATTCGCAGTGAATGAATGGAACATTCTGTAGTGGAGATAACAAAGATTTCTGAAGGCTGGTAGTGTGGTGGGACAATGAAGAGCTGAACAGGGTGGAGTGAATTGTCAATTAAACAGCACGGCTGCGAGTATGAACAGGCCTCTGAAAACCAGCATTGGCTTACTTGGACATTCACAAGTGGTGTAATGTTAACCAGGCGGGAGTGGAGAATCAGATAAACTCCAGACTCGCAGTGAATGAATGGAACATTCTGTAGTGGAGATTGCAATGATTTCTGAAATCTGGATTGTGGGGACACGAAAATGAAGAGCTGACCAGTGTTGAGTGGATAGCCTGTAAAAAGCCTCGGCTTCGAATGTGAACAGACCACTGAAAACCAGTATTGCATTACTTCGACTTTCAGCAGTGGTGTAACGAAAGCCTGCGTGGAGTGCAGATTCAGATGAATTCCAGATTCCCAGTGAATGAATGGAACATCCTGTAGTGGAGATTACAATGATTTCTGAAGGCTGGGTTGTGTGCACAGGAAAATGAGGAGCAAAACAGGTTGAGTGGATAGCCAATTGAACAGCACGACTGCGAACATGAACAGGCCTCTGAAAACCAGCATTGTTTTACTTGGACATTCACAAGTGGTGTAAGATAAATCTGCAGGTAGTGGAGATTCAGTTGAATTCCAGATTCGCAGTGAATGAATGGAACATTCTGTACTGGAGATTGCAATGATTTCTCAAGTCTGGATTGTTTGGACATGAAAATGAAGAGCTGACCACAGTTGTGTGGATACCCAGTAAAAAGCAGGGCTTAGAGTGTGAACAGACCGCTGAAAACCAGCATTGTGTTACTTGGACATTCATAAGTGGTGTAATGAAAGCCTACCTGGAGTGCAGATTCAGATGAATTCCAGATTGGCAGTGAATGAATGGAACATTCTGTACTGGCGATTCCAATGATTTCTGAAGTCTGATATTGTGGAAAAGAAAATGAAAGGCTGACCAGGTTTGAGTGGATAGACAATTGAACAGCACACTGCGAGTGTGAAAAGGCGGCTGAAAACCAGCATTGGATTACTTGGTCATTCACCAGTGCTGTAATGAAAACCTGCCTGGAGCGGAGAGTCAGATGAATTGCAGAATCGCAGTGAATGAATGGAACAGTCTGTAGTGGAGATCCCAATGATTTCTGAAGGCTGGTTTGTGTGGAGAGGAAAATGAAGAGCTGACCAATATTGAGTGGATAGCCCATTGAACAGCACTTCTGCGAGTTGAACATGCCTCTGAAAACCAGTATTGAGTTTCTTGGACATTCACCAGTGGCGTAACGAAAACCTGCCGGGAGTGGAGGTTCAGATGAATTCCAGATTCGCAGTGAATGAATGGAACATTCTCTAGTGGTGATTCCAATGATTTCTGAAGTCTGATATTGTGGAAAAGAAAATGAAAGGCTGACCAGGTTTGAGTGGATAGACAATTGAACAGCACACTGCGAGTGCGAAAAGGCGGCTGAAAACTAGCATTGGATTACTTGGTCATTCACCAGTGGTGTCACGAAAACCTGCCGGGAGTGGAGATTCAGATGAATTCCAGATTCGCTGTGAATGAATGGAACATTCTGTAGTGGAGATAACAATGATTTCTCCAGTCTCTGTGGTGTGGACAGGAAAATGTAGAGCTGGCCAGGGTTGAGTGGATAGCCAATTGAACAGCACCACTGCGCTTGTGAAGAAAACACTTAAAACATTGGGTTACTTGGACATTCAACAGTGGTGTAACGAAATCCTGCCGGGAGTGGAGGTTCAGAGGAATTCCAGATTCGCAGTGAATGAATGGAACATTCTCTAGTGGAGATTCCAATGATTTCTGAAGGCTGGGTCGTGTGGAAGGAAAATCAAGAACTAATCAGGATTTAGTGGAAAGCCAATTGTATAGCATGGCTGCGAGTGTGAACATGCAGCTGAAAACCAGCATTGGGTTACTTGGACATTCATCAGTGGTGTAAGGAAAACCTGCATGGAGTGGAGAGTCAGTTGAATTCCACATTCGCAGTGAATGAATGGAACATTCTGTAGAGGAGATTCCAATGATTTCTGAAGCCTGTGTTGTGTGGACAGGAAAATGAAGAGCTGACCAGGCTTGAATCGATAGCCAAGTAAACAGCAGGGCTGCGAATATGAACAGGCCGCTGAAAACCAGCATTGGGTTACTTGGACATTCAACAGTGGTGTAATGAAAACCTGCGTGGAGTTGAGAGTCAGATGAATTCCAGATTCGCAGTGAATGAATGGAACATTCTGTAGTGGAGATAACAAAGATTTCTGAAGGCTGGTAGTGTGGTGGGACAATGAAGAGCTGAACAGGGTGGAGTGAATTGTCAATTAAACAGCACGGCTGCGAGTATGAACAGGCCTCTGAAAACCAGCATTGGCTTACTTGGACATTCACAAGTGGTGTAATGTTAACCAGGCGGGAGTGGAGAATCAGATAAACTCCAGACTCGCAGTGAATGAATGGAACATTCTGTAGTGGAGATTGCAATGATTTCTGAAATCTGGATTGTGGGGACACGAAAATGAAGAGCTGACCAGTGTTGAGTGGATAGCCTGTAAAAAGCCTCGGCTTCGAATGTGAACAGACCACTGAAAACCAGTATTGCATTACTTCGACTTTCAGCAGTGGTGTAACGAAAGCCTGCGTGGAGTGCAGATTCAGATGAATTCCAGATTCCCAGTGAATGAATGGAACATCCTGTAGTGGAGATTACAATGATTTCTGAAGGCTGGGTTGTGTGCACAGGAAAATGAGGAGCAAAACAGGTTGAGTGGATAGCCAATTGAACAGCACGACTGCGAACATGAACAGGCCTCTGAAAACCAGCATTGTTTTACTTGGACATTCACAAGTGGTGTAAGATAAATCTGCAGGTAGTGGAGATTCAGTTGAATTCCAGATTCGCAGTGAATGAATGGAACATTCTGTACTGGAGATTGCAATGATTTCTCAAGTCTGGATTGTTTGGACATGAAAATGAAGAGCTGACCACAGTTGTGTGGATACCCAGTAAAAAGCAGGGCTTAGAGTGTGAACAGACCGCTGAAAACCAGCATTGTGTTACTTGGACATTCATAAGTGGTGTAATGAAAGCCTACCTGGAGTGCAGATTCAGATGAATTCCAGATTGGCAGTGAATGAATGGAACATTCTGTACTGGCGATTCCAATGATTTCTGAAGTCTGATATTGTGGAAAAGAAAATGAAAGGCTGACCAGGTTTGAGTGGATAGACAATTGAACAGCACACTGCGAGTGTGAAAAGGCGGCTGAAAACCAGCATTGGATTACTTGGTCATTCACCAGTGCTGTAATGAAAACCTGCCTGGAGCGGAGAGTCAGATGAATTGCAGAATCGCAGTGAATGAATGGAACAGTCTGTAGTGGAGATCCCAATGATTTCTGAAGGCTGGTTTGTGTGGAGAGGAAAATGAAGAGCTGACCAATATTGAGTGGATAGCCCATTGAACAGCACTTCTGCGAGTTGAACATGCCTCTGAAAACCAGTATTGAGTTACTTGGACATTCACCAGTGGTGTAACGAAAACCTGCCGGGAGTGGAGGTTCAGATGAATTCCAGATTCGCAGTGAATGAATGGAACATTCTCTAGTGGTGATTCCAATGATTTCTGAAGGCTGGGTTTTGTGGACACGAAAATGTAGAGCTGAACAGGGTGGAGTGGATAGCCAAATGAACAGCACGTCTCTTAGTATGAACAGGCCACTGAAAACCAGCATTGGCTTACTTGGACATTCACAAGTGGTGTAACGATAACCCGCCGGGAGTTGAGAGTCAGATGAATTTCAGATTCGCAGTGAATGAACGGAACATTCTGTGGAGGAGATACCAATTATTTCTGAAGGTTGGGTTATGAGGACAGGAAAATGTAGAGCTGAATAGGGTTGGGTGGATAGCAAATTGAACAGCACGGCTGAGAGTATAAGCAGGCGGCTTAAAACCAGCATTGGCTTCCTTGGACATATACCAGTGGTGTCACGAAAACCTGCCGGGAGTGGAGACTCTGATGAATTCCAGATTCGCGTGATTGAATGGAACATTCTGTAGTGGAGATTGCCAAGATTTAGAAATCTGGATAGTCTGGACAGGATATTGAAGAGCTGACCAATGTTGAGTGGATAGCCAGTGAACAGCACGGTTTCGAGTGTGAACAGACCACTAAGAAGCAGCATTGCATTACTTGGACATTCATCAGTGGTGTAACGAAAGCCTTCCTGGAATGCAGATTCAGATTATTTCCAGATTCACAGTGAATGAATGGAAATTTCTGTAGTAGAGATTCCAATGATTTCTGAACGCTGGGTTGTGTGGACAGGAAAATGAAGAGCTGACTAGGTTTGACTGGATTGCCAATTGAACAGCAAGGCTGTGAGTGTGAACAGCCGCTGAAAACCAGCATTGGATTACCTGGTCATTCACCAGTGTTGTTAGGAAAATCTGCCTGGTGTGGAGAGTCAGAGGAATTCCAGATTCGCAGGGAACGAATGGAACATTCTGAAGTGGAGATAAGAATGATTTCTGAAGGCTCGGTGTGTGGAAGGAAAATCAAGAGCTAACCAGCGTTCACTGGATAGCCAATTGAACAGCACGGCTGCGAGTGTTAACACGCAGCTGAAACCAGCCTTGGGTTGCTTGGACATTCACCAGTGGTGAAACGAAAACCTGCTGGGAGTGGAGAACAAGATGAATTCAAGATTCGCGTGAATGAATGAAACATTCTGTAGTGTAGATTGCAATGGTTTCTGGGGTTTGTATTGTCTGAACTGGAAAAAGAAGAACTCACCAGTGTTGAGTCGCTAGACCGTGAACAGCACGGGTTCGAGTGTGAATAGACCGCTGAAAACCATCATTGCGTTACTTGAACATTCAGCAGTGGTGCAATGAAAACCTGCCGGGAGTGGAGATTCAGATGAATTCCAGATTCGCAGTGAATGAATGGAACATTCTCTAGTGGTGATTCCAATGATTTCTGAAGGCTGGGTTTTGTGGACACGAAAATGTAGAGCTGAACAGGGTGGAATGGATAGCCAAATGAACAGCACGTCTCGTAGTAAGAACAGGCCACTGAAAACCAGCTTTGGCTTAATTGGACATTCACAAGTGGTGTAACGAAAACCTGACGGGAGTTGAGAATTAGATGAATTTCAGATTTGCAGTCAATGAATGGAACATTCTGTGGAGGAGATACCAATTGTTTCTGAAGTTTGGGTTATGTGGACAGGAAAATGGAGCTGAAGAGGGTTGAGTGGATAGCAAATTGAACAGCACGGCTGAGAGTATGAGCAGGCCACTTAAAACCAGCATTGGCTTACTTGGATATTTACCAGTGGTGTCACGAAAACCTGCCGGGAGTGGAGATTCAGATGAATTCCAGATTCGCTGTGAATGAATGGAACATTCTGTAGTGGAGATAACAATGATTTCTCCAGTCTCTGTGGTGTGGACAGGAAAATGTAGAGCTGGCCAGGGTTGAGTGGATAGCCAATTGAACAGCACCACTGCGCTTGTGAAGAAAACACTTAAAACATTGGGTTACTTGGACATTCAACAGTGGTGTAACGAAAACCTGCCGGGAGTGGAGGTTCAGAGGAATTCCAGATTCGCAGTGAATGAATGGAACATTCTCTAGTGGAGATTCCAATGATTTCTGAAGGCTGGGTCGTGTGGAAGGAAAATCAAGAACTAATCAGGATTTAGTGGAAAGCCAATTGTATAGCATGGCTGCGAGTGTGAACATGCAGCTGAAAACCAGCATTGGGTTACTTGGACATTCATCAGTGGTGTAAGGAAAACCTGCATGGAGTGGAGAGTCAGTTGAATTCCACATTCGCAGTGAATGAATGGAACATTCTGTAGAGGAGATTCCAATGATTTCTGAAGCCTGTGTTGTGTGGACAGGAAAATGAAGAGCTGACCAGGCTTGAATCGATAGCCAAGTAAACAGCAGGGCTGCGAATATGAACAGGCCGCTGAAAACCAGCATTGGGTTACTTGGACATTCAACAGTGGTGTAATGAAAACCTGCGTGGAGTTGAGAGTCAGATGAATTCCAGATTCGCAGTGAATGAATGGAACATTCTGTAGTGGAGATAACAAAGATTTCTGAAGGCTGGTAGTGTGGTGGGACAATGAAGAGCTGAACAGGGTGGAGTGAATTGTCAATTAAACAGCACGGCTGCGAGTATGAACAGGCCTCTGAAAACCAGCATTGGCTTACTTGGACATTCACAAGTGGTGTAATGTTAACCAGGCGGGAGTGGAGAATCAGATAAACTCCAGACTCGCAGTGAATGAATGGAACATTCTGTAGTGGAGATTGCAATGATTTCTGAAATCTGGATTGTGGGGACACGAAAATGAAGAGCTGACCAGTGTTGAGTGGATAGCCTGTAAAAAGCCTCGGCTTCGAATGTGAACAGACCACTGAAAACCAGTATTGCATTACTTCGACTTTCAGCAGTGGTGTAACGAAAGCCTGCGTGGAGTGCAGATTCAGATGAATTCCAGATTCCCAGTGAATGAATGGAACATCCTGTAGTGGAGATTACAATGATTTCTGAAGGCTGGGTTGTGTGCACAGGAAAATGAGGAGCAAAACAGCTTGAGTGGATAGCCAATTGAACAGCACGACTGCGAACATGAACAGGCCTCTGAAAACCAGCATTGTTTTACTTGGACATTCACAAGTGGTGTAAGATAAATCTGCAGGTAGTGGAGATTCAGTTGAATTCCAGATTCGCAGTGAATGAATGGAACATTCTGTACTGGAGATTGCAATGATTTCTCAAGTCTGGATTGTTTGGACATGAAAATGAAGAGCTGACCACAGTTGTGTGGATACCCAGTAAAAAGCAGGGCTTAGCGTGTGAACAGACCGCTGAAAACCAGCATTGTGTTACTTGGACATTCATAAGTGGTGTAATGAAAGCCTACCTGGAGTGCAGATTCAGATGAATTCCAGATTGGCAGTGAATGAATGGAACATTCTGTACTGGCGATTCCAATGATTTCTGAAGTCTGATATTGTGGAAAAGAAAATGAAAGGCTGACCAGGTTTGAGTGGATAGACAATTGAACAGCACACTGCGAGTGTGAAAAGGCGGCTGAAAACCAGCATTGGATTACTTGGTCATTCACCAGTGCTGTAATGAAAACCTGCCTGGAGCAGAGAGTCAGATGAATTGCAGAATCGCAGTGAATGAATGGAACAGTCTGTAGTGGAGATCCCAATGATTTCTGAAGGCTGGATTGTGTGGAGAGGAAAATGAAGAGCTGACCAATATTGAGTGGATAGCCCATTGAACAGCACTTCTGCGAGTTGAACATGCCTCTGAAAACCAGTATTGAGTTACTTGGACATTCACCAGTGGCGTAACGAAAACCTGCCGGGAGTGGATGTTCAGATGAATTCCAGATTCGCAGTGAATGAATGGAACATTCTCTAGTGGTGATTCCAATGATTTCTGAAGGCTGGGTTTTGTGGACACGAAAATGTAGAGCTGAACAGGGTGGAGTGGATAGCCAAATGAGCCAAATGAACAGCACGTCTCTTAGTATGAACAGGCCACTGAAAACCAGCATTGGCTTACTTGGACATTCACAAGTGGTGTAACGATAACCCGCCGGGAGTTGAGAGTCAGATGAATTTAAGATTCGCAGTGAATGAACGGAACATTCTGTGGAGGAGATACCAATTATTTCTGAAGGTTGGGTTATGAGGACAGGAAAATGTAGAGCTGAATAGGGTTGGGTGGATAGCAAATTGAACAGCACGGCTGTGTGTGTTAGCAGGCGGCTTAAAACCAGCAATGTCTTCCTTGGACATTTACCAGTGGTGTCACGAAAACCTTCCAGGATTGGAGACTCTGATGAATTCCAGATTCGCGTGACTGAATGGAACATTCTGTAGTGGTGATTGCCAACATTTAGAAATCTGGATAGTCTGGACAGGATATTGAAGAGCTGACCAATGTTGAGTGGATAGCCAATGAACAGCACGGTTTCGAGTGTGAACAGACCACTAAGAAGCAGCATTGCATTACTTGGACATTCATCAGTGGTGTAACGAAAGCCTTCCTGGAATGCAGATTCAGATTATTTCCAGATTCACAGTGAATGAATGGAAATTTCTGTAGTAGAGATTCCAATGATTTCTGAACGCTGGGTTGTGTGGACAGGAAAATGAAGAAGAGCTGACTAGGTTTGACTGGATTGCCAATTGAACAGCAAGGCTGTGAGTGTGAACAGCCGCTGAAAACCAGCATTGGATTACCTGGTCATTCACCAGTGTTGTTAGGAAAATCTGCCTGGTGTGGAGAGTCAGAGGAATTCCAGATTCGCAGGGAACGAATGGAACATTCTGAAGTGGAGATAAGAATGATTTCTGAAGGCCCGGTGTGTGGAAGGAAAATCAAGAGCTAACCAGCGTTCACTGGATAGCCAATTGAACAGCACGGCTGCGAGTGTCAACACGCAGCTGAAACCAGCCTTGGGTTGCTTGGACATTCACCAGTGGTGAAACGAAAACCTGCTGGGAGTGGAGAACAAGATGAATTCAAGATTCGCGTGAATGAATGAAACATTCTGTAGTGTAGATTGCAATGGTTTCTGAGGTTTGTATTGTCTGAACTGGAAAAAGAAGAACTCACCAGTGTTGAGTCGCTAGACCGTGAACAGCACGGGTTCGAGTGTGAATAGACCGCTGAAAACCATCATTGCGTTACTTGAACATTCAGCAGTGGTGCAATGAAAACCTGCCGGGAGTGGAGATTCAGATGAATTCCAGATTCGCAATGAATGAATGGAACATTCTCAAGTGGTGATTCCAATGATTTCTGAAGGCTGGGTTTTGTGGACACGAAAATGTAGAGCTGAACAGGGTGGAATGGATAGCCAAATGAACAGCACGTCTCGTAGTAAGAACAGGCCACTGAAAACCAGCTTTGGCTTAATTGGACATTCACAAGTGGTGTAACGAAAACCTGACGGGAGTTGAGAATTAGATGAATTTCAGATTTGCAGTCAATGAATGGAACATTCTGTGGAGGAGATACCAATTGTTTCTGAAGTTTGGGTTATGTGGACAGGAAAATGGAGCTGAAGAGGGTTGAGTGGATAGCAAATTGAACAGCACGGCTGAGAGTATGAGCAGGCCACTTAAAACCAGCATTGGCTTACTTGGATATTTACCAGTGGTGTCACGAAAACCTGCCGGGAGTGGAGATTCAGATGAATTCCAGATTCGCTGTGAATGAATGGAACATTCTGTAGTGGAGATAACAATGATTTCTCCAGTCTCTGTGGTGTGGACAGGAAAATGTAGAGCTGGCCAGGGTTGAGTGGATAGCCAATTGAACAGCACCACTGCGCTTGTGAAGAAAACACTTAAAACATTGGGTTACTTGGACATTCAACAGTGGTGTAACGAAAACCTGCCGGGAGTGGAGGTTCAGAGGAATTCCAGATTCGCAGTGAATGAATGGAACATTCTCTAGTGGAGATTCCAATGATTTCTGAAGGCTGGGTCGTGTGGAAGGAAAATCAAGAACTAATCAGGATTTAGTGGAAAGCCAATTGTATAGCATGGCTGCGAGTGTGAACATGCAGCTGAAAACCAGCATTGGGTTACTTGGACATTCATCAGTGGTGTAAGGAAAACCTGCATGGAGTGGAGAGTCAGTTGAATTCCACATTCGCAGTGAATGAATGGAACATTCTGTAGAGGAGATTCCAATGATTTCTGAAGCCTGTGTTGTGTGGACAGGAAAATGAAGAGCTGACCAGGCTTGAATCGATAGCCAAGTAAACAGCAGGGCTGCGAATATGAACAGGCCGCTGAAAACCAGCATTGGGTTACTTGGACATTCAACAGTGGTGTAATGAAAACCTGCGTGGAGTTGAGAGTCAGATGAATTCCAGATTCGCAGTGAATGAATGGAACATTCTGTAGTGGAGATAACAAAGATTTCTGAAGGCTGGTAGTGTGGTGGGACAATGAAGAGCTGAACAGGGTGGAGTGAATTGTCAATTAAACAGCACGGCTGCGAGTATGAACAGGCCTCTGAAAACCAGCATTGGCTTACTTGGACATTCACAAGTGGTGTAATGTTAACCAGGCGGGAGTGGAGAATCAGATAAACTCCAGACTCGCAGTGAATGAATGGAACATTCTGTAGTGGAGATTGCAATGATTTCTGAAATCTGGATTGTGGGGACACGAAAATGAAGAGCTGACCAGTGTTGAGTGGATAGCCTGTAAAAAGCCTCGGCTTCGAATGTGAACAGACCACTGAAAACCAGTATTGCATTACTTCGACTTTCAGCAGTGGTGTAACGAAAGCCTGCGTGGAGTGCAGATTCAGATGAATTCCAGATTCCCAGTGAATGAATGGAACATCCTGTAGTGGAGATTACAATGATTTCTGAAGGCTGGGTTGTGTGCACAGGAAAATGAGGAGCAAAACAGGTTGAGTGGATAGCCAATTGAACAGCACGACTGCGAACATGAACAGGCCTCTGAAAACCAGCATTGTTTTACTTGGACATTCACAAGTGGTGTAAGATAAATCTGCAGGTAGTGGAGATTCAGTTGAATTCCAGATTCGCAGTGAATGAATGGAACATTCTGTACTGGAGATTGCAATGATTTCTCAAGTCTGGATTGTTTGGACATGAAAATGAAGAGCTGACCACAGTTGTGTGGATACCCAGTAAAAAGCAGGGCTTAGCGTGTGAACAGACCGCTGAAAACCAGCATTGTGTTACTTGGACATTCATAAGTGGTGTAATGAAAGCCTACCTGGAGTGCAGATTCAGATGAATTCCAGATTGGCAGTGAATGAATGGAACATTCTGTACTGGCGATTCCAATGATTTCTGAAGTCTGATATTGTGGAAAAGAAAATGAAAGGCTGACCAGGTTTGAGTGGATAGACAATTGAACAGCACACTGCGAGTGTGAAAAGGCGGCTGAAAACCAGCATTGGATTACTTGGTCATTCACCAGTGCTGTAATGAAAACCTGCCTGGAGCGGAGAGTCAGATGAATTGCAGAATCGCAGTGAATGAATGGAACAGTCTGTAGTGGAGATCCCAATGATTTCTGAAGGCTGGTTTGTGTGGAGAGGAAAATGAAGAGCTGACCAATATTGAGTGGATAGCCCATTGAACAGCACTTCTGCGAGTTGAACATGCCTCTGAAAACCAGTATTGAGTTACTTGGAAATTCACCAGTGGCGTAACGAAAACCTGCCGGGAGTGGAGGTTCAGATGAATTCCAGATTCGCAGTGAATGAATGGAACATTCTCTAGTGGTGATTCCAATGATTTCTGAAGGCTGGGTTTTGTGGACACGAAAATGTAGAGCTGAACAGGGTGGAGTGGATAGCCAAATGAACAGCACGTCTCTTAGTATGAACAGGCCACTGAAAACCAGCATTGGCTTACTTGGACATTCATCAGTGGTGTAACGAAAGCCTTCCTGGAATGCAGATTCAGATTATTTCCAGATTCACAGTGAATGAATGGAAATTTCTGTAGTAGAGATTCCAATGATTTCTGAACGCTGGGTTGTGTGGACAGGAAAATGAAGAGCTGACTAGGTTTGACTGGATTGCCAATTGAACAGCAAGGCTGTGAGTGTGAACAGCCGCTGAAAACCAGCATTGGATTACCTGGTCATTCACCAGTGTTGTTAGGAAAATCTGCCTGGTGTGGAGAGTCAGAGGAATTCCAGATTCGCAGGGAACGAATGGAACATTCTGAAGTGGAGATAAGAATGATTTCTGAAGGCTCGGTGTGTGGAAGGAAAATCAAGAGCTAACCAGCGTTCACTGGATAGCCAATTGAACAGCACGGCTGCGAGTGTTAACACGCAGCTGAAACCAGCCTTGGGTTGCTTGGACATTCACCAGTGGTGAAACGAAAACCTGCTGGGAGTGGAGAACAAGATGAATTCAAGATTCGCGTGAATGAATGAAACATTCTGTAGTGTAGATTGCAATGGTTTCTGAGGTTTGTATTGTCTGAACTGGAAAAAGAAGAACTCACCAGTGTTGAGTCGCTAGACCGTGAACAGCACGGGTTCGAGTGTGAATAGACCGCTGAAAACCATCATTGCGTTACTTGAACATTCAGCAGTGGTGCAATGAAAACCTGCCGGGAGTGGAGATTCAGATGAATTCCAGATTCGCAATGAATGAATGGAACATTCTCAAGTGGTGATTCCAATGATTTCTGAAGGCTGGGTTTTGTGGACACGAAAATGTAGAGCTGAACAGGGTGGAATGGATAGCCAAATGAACAGCACGTCTCGTAGTAAGAACAGGCCACTGAAAACCAGCTTTGGCTTAATTGGACATTCACAAGTGGTGTAACGAAAACCTGACGGGAGTTGAGAATTAGATGAATTTCAGATTTGCAGTCAATGAATGGAACATTCTGTGGAGGAGATACCAATTGTTTCTGAAGTTTGGGTTATGTGGACAGGAAAATGGAGCTGAAGAGGGTTGAGTGGATAGCAAATTGAACAGCACGGCTGAGAGTATGAGCAGGCCACTTAAAACCAGCATTGGCTTACTTGGATATTTACCAGTGGTGTCACGAAAACCTGCCGGGAGTGGAGATTCAGATGAATTCCAGATTCGCTGTGAATGAATGGAACATTCTGTAGTGGAGATAACAATGATTTCTCCAGTCTCTGTGGTGTGGACAGGAAAATGTAGAGCTGGCCAGGGTTGAGTGGATAGCCAATTGAACAGCACCACTGCGCTTGTGAAGAAAACACTTAAAACATTGGGTTACTTGGACATTCAACAGTGGTGTAACGAAAACCTGCCGGGAGTGGAGGTTCAGAGGAATTCCAGATTCGCAGTGAATGAATGGAACATTCTCTAGTGGAGATTCCAATGATTTCTGAAGGCTGGGTCGTGTGGAAGGAAAATCAAGAACTAATCAGGATTTAGTGGAAAGCCAATTGTATAGCATGGCTGCGAGTGTGAACATGCAGCTGAAAACCAGCATTGGGTTACTTGGACATTCATCAGTGGTGTAAGGAAAACCTGCATGGAGTGGAGAGTCAGTTGAATTCCACATTCGCAGTGAATGAATGGAACATTCTGTAGAGGAGATTCCAATGATTTCTGAAGCCTGTGTTGTGTGGACAGGAAAATGAAGAGCTGACCAGGCTTGAATCGATAGCCAAGTAAACAGCAGGGCTGCGAATATGAACAGGCCGCTGAAAACCAGCATTGGGTTACTTGGACATTCAACAGTGGTGTAATGAAAACCTGCGTGGAGTTGAGAGTCAGATGAATTCCAGATTCGCAGTGAATGAATGGAACATTCTGTAGTGGAGATAACAAAGATTTCTGAAGGCTGGTAGTGTGGTGGGACAATGAAGAGCTGAACAGGGTGGAGTGAATTGTCAATTAAACAGCACGGCTGCGAGTATGAACAGGCCTCTGAAAACCAGCATTGGCTTACTTGGACATTCACAAGTGGTGTAATGTTAACCAGGCGGGAGTGGAGAATCAGATAAACTCCAGACTCGCAGTGAATGAATGGAACATTCTGTAGTGGAGATTGCAATGATTTCTGAAATCTGGATTGTGGGGACACGAAAATGAAGAGCTGACCAGTGTTGAGTGGATAGCCTGTAAAAAGCCTCGGCTTCGAATGTGAACAGACCACTGAAAACCAGTATTGCATTACTTCGACTTTCAGCAGTGGTGTAACGAAAGCCTGCGTGGAGTGCAGATTCAGATGAATTCCAGATTCCCAGTGAATGAATGGAACATCCTGTAGTGGAGATTACAATGATTTCTGAAGGCTGGGTTGTGTGCACAGGAAAATGAGGAGCAAAACAGGTTGAGTGGATAGCCAATTGAACAGCACGACTGCGAACATGAACAGGCCTCTGAAAACCAGCATTGTTTTACTTGGACATTCACAAGTGGTGTAAGATAAATCTGCAGGTAGTGGAGATTCAGTTGAATTCCAGATTCGCAGTGAATGAATGGAACATTCTGTACTGGAGATTGCAATGATTTCTCAAGTCTGGATTGTTTGGACATGAAAATGAAGAGCTGACCACAGTTGTGTGGATACCCAGTAAAAAGCAGGGCTTAGCGTGTGAACAGACCGCTGAAAACCAGCATTGTGTTACTTGGACATTCATAAGTGGTGTAATGAAAGCCTACCTGGAGTGCAGATTCAGATGAATTCCAGATTGGCAGTGAATGAATGGAACATTCTGTACTGGCGATTCCAATGATTTCTGAAATCTGATATTGTGGAAAAGAAAATGAAAGGCTGACCAGGTTTGAGTGGATAGACAATTGAACAGCACACTGCGAGTGTGAAAAGGCGGCTGAAAACCAGCATTGGATTACTTGGTCATTCACCAGTGCTGTAATGAAAACCTGCCTGGAGCGGAGAGTCAGATGAATTGCAGAATCGCAGTGAATGAATGGAACAGTCTGTAGTGGAGATCCCAATGATTTCTGAAGGCTGGTTTGTGTGGAGAGGAAAATGAAGAGCTGACCAATATTGAGTGGATAGCCCATTGAACAGCACTTCTGCGAGTTGAACATGCCTCTGAAAACCAGTATTGAGTTACTTGGAAATTCACCAGTGGCGTAACGAAAACCTGCCGGGAGTGGAGGTTCAGATGAATTCCAGATTCGCAGTGAATGAATGGAACATTCTCTAGTGGTGATTCCAATGATTTCTGAAGGCTGGGTTTTGTGGACACGAAAATGTAGAGCTGAACAGGGTGGAGTGGATAGCCAAATGAACAGCACGTCTCTTAGTATGAACAGGCCACTGAAAACCAGCATTGGCTTACTTGGACATTCATCAGTGGTGTAACGAAAGCCTTCCTGGAATGCAGATTCAGATTATTTCCAGATTCACAGTGAATGAATGGAAATTTCTGTAGTAGAGATTCCAATGATTTCTGAACGCTGGGTTGTGTGGACAGGAAAATGAAGAGCTGACTAGGTTTGACTGGATTGCCAATTGAACAGCAAGGCTGTGAGTGTGAACAGCCGCTGAAAACCAGCATTGGATTACCTGGTCATTCACCAGTGTTGTTAGGAAAATCTGCCTGGTGTGGAGAGTCAGAGGAATTCCAGATTCGCAGGGAACGAATGGAACATTCTGAAGTGGAGATAAGAATGATTTCTGAAGGCTCGGTGTGTGGAAGGAAAATCAAGAGCTAACCAGCGTTCACTGGATAGCCAATTGAACAGCACGGCTGCGAGTGTTAACACGCAGCTGAAACCAGCCTTGGGTTGCTTGGACATTCACCAGTGGTGAAACGAAAACCTGCTGGGAGTGGAGAACAAGATGAATTCAAGATTCGCGTGAATGAATGAAACATTCTGTAGTGTAGATTGCAATGGTTTCTGAGGTTTGTATTGTCTGAACTGGAAAAAGAAGAACTCACCAGTGTTGAGTCGCTAGACCGTGAACAGCACGGGTTCGAGTGTGAATAGACCGCTGAAAACCATCATTGCGTTACTTGAACATTCAGCAGTGGTGCAATGAAAACCTGCCGGGAGTGGAGATTCAGATGAATTCCAGATTCGCAATGAATGAATGGAACATTCTCAAGTGGTGATTCCAATGATTTCTGAAGGCTGGGTTTTGTGGACACGAAAATGTAGAGCTGAACAGGGTGGAATGGATAGCCAAATGAACAGCACGTCTCGTAGTAAGAACAGGCCACTGAAAACCAGCTTTGGCTTAATTGGACATTCACAAGTGGTGTAACGAAAACCTGACGGGAGTTGAGAATTAGATGAATTTCAGATTTGCAGTCAATGAATGGAACATTCTGTGGAGGAGATACCAATTGTTTCTGAAGTTTGGGTTATGTGGACAGGAAAATGGAGCTGAAGAGGGTTGAGTGGATAGCAAATTGAACAGCACGGCTGAGAGTATGAGCAGGCCACTTAAAACCAGCATTGGCTTACTTGGATATTTACCAGTGGTGTCACGAAAACCTGCCGGGAGTGGAGATTCAGATGAATTCCAGATTCGCTGTGAATGAATGGAACATTCTGTAGTGGAGATAACAATGATTTCTCCAGTCTCTGTGGTGTGGACAGGAAAATGTAGAGCTGGCCAGGGTTGAGTGGATAGCCAATTGAACAGCACCACTGCGCTTGTGAAGAAAACACTTAAAACATTGGGTTACTTGGACATTCAACAGTGGTGTAACGAAAACCTGCCGGGAGTGGAGGTTCAGAGGAATTCCAGATTCGCAGTGAATGAATGGAACATTCTCTAGTGGAGATTCCAATGATTTCTGAAGGCTGGGTCGTGTGGAAGGAAAATCAAGAACTAATCAGGATTTAGTGGAAAGCCAATTGTATAGCATGGCTGCGAGTGTGAACATGCAGCTGAAAACCAGCATTGGGTTACTTGGACATTCATCAGTGGTGTAAGGAAAACCTGCATGGAGTGGAGAGTCAGTTGAATTCCACATTCGCAGTGAATGAATGGAACATTCTGTAGAGGAGATTCCAATGATTTCTGAAGCCTGTGTTGTGTGGACAGGAAAATGAAGAGCTGACCAGGCTTGAATCGATAGCCAAGTAAACAGCAGGGCTGCGAATATGAACAGGCCGCTGAAAACCAGCATTGGGTTACTTGGACATTCAACAGTGGTGTAATGAAAACCTGCGTGGAGTTGAGAGTCAGATGAATTCCAGATTCGCAGTGAATGAATGGAACATTCTGTAGTGGAGATAACAAAGATTTCTGAAGGCTGGTAGTGTGGTGGGACAATGAAGAGCTGAACAGGGTGGAGTGAATTGTCAATTAAACAGCACGGCTGCGAGTATGAACAGGCCTCTGAAAACCAGCATTGGCTTACTTGGACATTCACAAGTGGTGTAATGTTAACCAGGCGGGAGTGGAGAATCAGATAAACTCCAGACTCGCAGTGAATGAATGGAACATTCTGTAGTGGAGATTGCAATGATTTCTGAAATCTGGATTGTGGGGACACGAAAATGAAGAGCTGACCAGTGTTGAGTGGATAGCCTGTAAAAAGCCTCGGCTTCGAATGTGAACAGACCACTGAAAACCAGTATTGCATTACTTCGACTTTCAGCAGTGGTGTAACGAAAGCCTGCGTGGAGTGCAGATTCAGATGAATTCCAGATTCCCAGTGAATGAATGGAACATCCTGTAGTGGAGATTACAATGATTTCTGAAGGCTGGGTTGTGTGCACAGGAAAATGAGGAGCAAAACAGGTTGAGTGGATAGCCAATTGAACAGCACGACTGCGAACATGAACAGGCCTCTGAAAACCAGCATTGTTTTACTTGGACATTCACAAGTGGTGTAAGATAAATCTGCAGGTAGTGGAGATTCAGTTGAATTCCAGATTCGCAGTGAATGAATGGAACATTCTGTACTGGAGATTGCAATGATTTCTCAAGTCTGGATTGTTTGGACATGAAAATGAAGAGCTGACCACAGTTGTGTGGATACCCAGTAAAAAGCAGGGCTTAGCGTGTGAACAGACCGCTGAAAACCAGCATTGTGTTACTTGGACATTCATAAGTGGTGTAATGAAAGCCTACCTGGAGTGCAGATTCAGATGAATTCCAGATTGGCAGTGAATGAATGGAACATTCTGTACTGGCGATTCCAATGATTTCTGAAATCTGATATTGTGGAAAAGAAAATGAAAGGCTGACCAGGTTTGAGTGGATAGACAATTGAACAGCACACTGCGAGTGTGAAAAGGCGGCTGAAAACCAGCATTGGATTACTTGGTCATTCACCAGTGCTGTAATGAAAACCTGCCTGGAGCGGAGAGTCAGATGAATTGCAGAATCGCAGTGAATGAATGGAACAGTCTGTAGTGGAGATCCCAATGATTTCTGAAGGCTGGTTTGTGTGGAGAGGAAAATGAAGAGCTGACCAATATTGAGTGGATAGCCCATTGAACAGCACTTCTGCGAGTTGAACATGCCTCTGAAAACCAGTATTGAGTTACTTGGAAATTCACCAGTGGCGTAACGAAAACCTGCCGGGAGTGGAGGTTCAGATGAATTCCAGATTCGCAGTGAATGAATGGAACATTCTCTAGTGGTGATTCCAATGATTTCTGAAGGCTGGGTTTTGTGGACACGAAAATGTAGAGCTGAACAGGGTGGAGTGGATAGCCAAATGAACAGCACGTCTCTTAGTATGAACAGGCCACTGAAAACCAGCATTGGCTTACTTGGACATTCATCAGTGGTGTAACGAAAGCCTTCCTGGAATGCAGATTCAGATTATTTCCAGATTCACAGTGAATGAATGGAAATTTCTGTAGTAGAGATTCCAATGATTTCTGAACGCTGGGTTGTGTGGACAGGAAAATGAAGAGCTGACTAGGTTTGACTGGATTGCCAATTGAACAGCAAGGCTGTGAGTGTGAACAGCCGCTGAAAACCAGCATTGGATTACCTGGTCATTCACCAGTGTTGTTAGGAAAATCTGCCTGGTGTGGAGAGTCAGAGGAATTCCAGATTCGCAGGGAACGAATGGAACATTCTGAAGTGGAGATAAGAATGATTTCTGAAGGCTCGGTGTGTGGAAGGAAAATCAAGAGCTAACCAGCGTTCACTGGATAGCCAATTGAACAGCACGGCTGCGAGTGTTAACACGCAGCTGAAACCAGCCTTGGGTTGCTTGGACATTCACCAGTGGTGAAACGAAAACCTGCTGGGAGTGGAGAACAAGATGAATTCAAGATTCGCGTGAATGAATGAAACATTCTGTAGTGTAGATTGCAATGGTTTCTGAGGTTTGTATTGTCTGAACTGGAAAAAGAAGAACTCACCAGTGTTGAGTCGCTAGACCGTGAACAGCACGGGTTCGAGTGTGAATAGACCGCTGAAAACCATCATTGCGTTTCTTGAACATTCAGCAGTGGTGCAATGAAAACCTGCCGGGAGTGGAGATTCAGATGAATTCCAGATTCGCAGTGAATGAATGGAACATTCTCTAGTGGTGATTCCAATGATTTCTGAAGGCTGGGTTTTGTGGACACGAAAATGTAGAGCTGAACAGGGTGGAATGGATAGCCAAATGAACAGCACGTCTCGTAGTAAGAACAGGCCACTGAAAACCAGCTTTGGCTTAATTGGACATTCACAAGTGGTGTAACGAAAACCTGACGGGAGTTGAGAATTAGATGAATTTCAGATTTGCAGTCAATGAATGGAACATTCTGTGGAGGAGATACCAATTGTTTCTGAAGTTTGGGTTATGTGGACAGGAAAATGGAGCTGAAGAGGGTTGAGTGGATAGCAAATTGAACAGCACGGCTGAGAGTATGAGCAGGCCACTTAAAACCAGCATTGGCTTACTTGGATATTTACCAGTGGTGTCACGAAAACCTGCCGGGAGTGGAGATTCAGATGAATTCCAGATTCGCTGTGAATGAATGGAACATTCTGTAGTGGAGATAACAATGATTTCTCCAGTCTCTGTGGTGTGGACAGGAAAATGTAGAGCTGGCCAGGGTTGAGTGGATAGCCAATTGAACAGCACCACTGCGCTTGTGAAGAAAACACTTAAAACATTGGGTTACTTGGACATTCAACAGTGGTGTAACGAAAACCTGCCGGGAGTGGAGGTTCAGAGGAATTCCAGATTCGCAGTGAATGAATGGAACATTCTCTAGTGGAGATTCCAATGATTTCTGAAGGCTGGGTCGTGTGGAAGGAAAATCAAGAACTAATCAGGATTTAGTGGAAAGCCAATTGTATAGCATGGCTGCGAGTGTGAACATGCAGCTGAAAACCAGCATTGGGTTACTTGGACATTCATCAGTGGTGTAAGGAAAACCTGCATGGAGTGGAGAGTCAGTTGAATTCCACATTCGCAGTGAATGAATGGAACATTCTGTAGAGGAGATTCCAATGATTTCTGAAGCCTGTGTTGTGTGGACAGGAAAATGAAGAGCTGACCAGGCTTGAATCGATAGCCAAGTAAACAGCAGGGCTGCGAATATGAACAGGCCGCTGAAAACCAGCATTGGGTTACTTGGACATTCAACAGTGGTGTAATGAAAACCTGCGTGGAGTTGAGAGTCAGATGAATTCCAGATTCGCAGTGAATGAATGGAACATTCTGTAGTGGAGATAACAAAGATTTCTGAAGGCTGGTAGTGTGGTGGGACAATGAAGAGCTGAACAGGGTGGAGTGAATTGTCAATTAAACAGCACGGCTGCGAGTATGAACAGGCCTCTGAAAACCAGCATTGGCTTACTTGGACATTCACAAGTGGTGTAATGTTAACCAGGCGGGAGTGGAGAATCAGATAAACTCCAGACTCGCAGTGAATGAATGGAACATTCTGTAGTGGAGATTGCAATGATTTCTGAAATCTGGATTGTGGGGACACGAAAATGAAGAGCTGACCAGTGTTGAGTGGATAGCCTGTAAAAAGCCTCGGCTTCGAATGTGAACAGACCACTGAAAACCAGTATTGCATTACTTCGACTTTCAGCAGTGGTGTAACGAAAGCCTGCGTGGAGTGCAGATTCAGATGAATTCCAGATTCCCAGTGAATGAATGGAACATCCTGTAGTGGAGATTACAATGATTTCTGAAGGCTGGGTTGTGTGCACAGGAAAATGAGGAGCAAAACAGGTTGAGTGGATAGCCAATTGAACAGCACGACTGCGAACATGAACAGGCCTCTGAAAACCAGCATTGTTTTACTTGGACATTCACAAGTGGTGTAAGATAAATCTGCAGGTAGTGGAGATTCAGTTGAATTCCAGATTCGCAGTGAATGAATGGAACATTCTGTACTGGAGATTGCAATGATTTCTCAAGTCTGGATTGTTTGGACATGAAAATGAAGAGCTGACCACAGTTGTGTGGATACCCAGTAAAAAGCAGGGCTTAGCGTGTGAACAGACCGCTGAAAACCAGCATTGTGTTACTTGGACATTCATAAGTGGTGTAATGAAAGCCTACCTGGAGTGCAGATTCAGATGAATTCCAGATTGGCAGTGAATGAATGGAACATTCTGTACTGGCGATTCCAATGATTTCTGAAGTCTGATATTGTGGAAAAGAAAATGAAAGGCTGACCAGGTTTGAGTGGATAGACAATTGAACAGCACACTGCGAGTGTGAAAAGGCGGCTGAAAACCAGCATTGGATTACTTGGTCATTCACCAGTGCTGTAATGAAAACCTGCCTGGAGCGGAGAGTCAGATGAATTGCAGAATCGCAGTGAATGAATGGAACAGTCTGTAGTGGAGATCCCAATGATTTCTGAAGGCTGGTTTGTGTGGAGAGGAAAATGAAGAGCTGACCAATATTGAGTGGATAGCCCATTGAACAGCACTTCTGCGAGTTGAACATGCCTCTGAAAACCAGTATTGAGTTACTTGGACATTCACCAGTGGTGTAACGAAAACCTGCCGGGAGTGGAGGTTCAGATGAATTCCAGATTCGCAGTGAATGAATGGAACATTCTCTAGTGGTGATTCCAATGATTTCTGAAGGCTGGGTTTTGTGGACACGAAAATGTAGAGCTGAACAGGGTGGAGTGGATAGCCAAATGAACAGCACGTCTCTTAGTATGAACAGGCCACTGAAAACCAGCATTGGCTTACTTGGACATTCACAAGTGGTGTAACGATAACCCGCCGGGAGTTGAGAGTCAGATGAATTTCAGATTCGCAGTGAATGAACGGAACATTCTGTGGAGGAGATACCAATTATTTCTGAAGGTTGGGTTATGAGGACAGGAAAATGTAGAGCTGAATAGGGTTGGGTGGATAGCAAATTGAACAGCACGGCTGAGAGTATAAGCAGGCGGCTTAAAACCAGCATTGGCTTCCTTGGACATATACCAGTGGTGTCACGAAAACCTGCCGGGAGTGGAGACTCTGATGAATTCCAGATTCGCGTGATTGAATGGAACATTCTGTAGTGGAGATTGCCAAGATTTAGAAATCTGGATAGTCTGGACAGGATATTGAAGAGCTGACCAATGTTGAGTGGATAGCCAGTGAACAGCACGGTTTCGAGTGTGAACAGACCACTAAGAAGCAGCATTGCATTACTTGGACATTCATCAGTGGTGTAACGAAAGCCTTCCTGGAATGCAGATTCAGATTATTTCCAGATTCACAGTGAATGAATGGAAATTTCTGTAGTAGAGATTCCAATGATTTCTGAACGCTGGGTTGTGTGGACAGGAAAATGAAGAGCTGACTAGGTTTGACTGGATTGCCAATTGAACAGCAAGGCTGTGAGTGTGAACAGCCGCTGAAAACCAGCATTGGATTACCTGGTCATTCACCAGTGTTGTTAGGAAAATCTGCCTGGTGTGGAGAGTCAGAGGAATTCCAGATTCGCAGGGAACGAATGGAACATTCTGAAGTGGAGATAAGAATGATTTCTGAAGGCTCGGTGTGTGGAAGGAAAATCAAGAGCTAACCAGCGTTCACTGGATAGCCAATTGAACAGCACGGCTGCGAGTGTTAACACGCAGCTGAAACCAGCCTTGGGTTGCTTGGACATTCACCAGTGGTGAAACGAAAACCTGCTGGGAGTGGAGAACAAGATGAATTCAAGATTCGCGTGAATGAATGAAACATTCTGTAGTGTAGATTGCAATGGTTTCTGGGGTTTGTATTGTCTGAACTGGAAAAAGAAGAACTCACCAGTGTTGAGTCGCTAGACCGTGAACAGCACGGGTTCGAGTGTGAATAGACCGCTGAAAACCATCATTGCGTTACTTGAACATTCAGCAGTGGTGCAATGAAAACCTGCCGGGAGTGGAGATTCAGATGAATTCCAGATTCGCAGTGAATGAATGGAACATTCTCTAGTGGTGATTCCAATGATTTCTGAAGGCTGGGTTTTGTGGACACGAAAATGTAGAGCTGAACAGGGTGGAATGGATAGCCAAATGAACAGCACGTCTCGTAGTAAGAACAGGCCACTGAAAACCAGCTTTGGCTTAATTGGACATTCACAAGTGGTGTAACGAAAACCTGACGGGAGTTGAGAATTAGATGAATTTCAGATTTGCAGTCAATGAATGGAACATTCTGTGGAGGAGATACCAATTGTTTCTGAAGTTTGGGTTATGTGGACAGGAAAATGGAGCTGAAGAGGGTTGAGTGGATAGCAAATTGAACAGCACGGCTGAGAGTATGAGCAGGCCACTTAAAACCAGCATTGGCTTACTTGGATATTTACCAGTGGTGTCACGAAAACCTGCCGGGAGTGGAGATTCAGATGAATTCCAGATTCGCTGTGAATGAATGGAACATTCTGTAGTGGAGATAACAATGATTTCTCCAGTCTCTGTGGTGTGGACAGGAAAATGTAGAGCTGGCCAGGGTTGAGTGGATAGCCAATTGAACAGCACCACTGCGCTTGTGAAGAAAACACTTAAAACATTGGGTTACTTGGACATTCAACAGTGGTGTAACGAAAACCTGCCGGGAGTGGAGGTTCAGAGGAATTCCAGATTCGCAGTGAATGAATGGAACATTCTCTAGTGGAGATTCCAATGATTTCTGAAGGCTGGGTCGTGTGGAAGGAAAATCAAGAACTAATCAGGATTTAGTGGAAAGCCAATTGTATAGCATGGCTGCGAGTGTGAACATGCAGCTGAAAACCAGCATTGGGTTACTTGGACATTCATCAGTGGTGTAAGGAAAACCTGCATGGAGTGGAGAGTCAGTTGAATTCCACATTCGCAGTGAATGAATGGAACATTCTGTAGAGGAGATTCCAATGATTTCTGAAGCCTGTGTTGTGTGGACAGGAAAATGAAGAGCTGACCAGGCTTGAATCGATAGCCAAGTAAACAGCAGGGCTGCGAATATGAACAGGCCGCTGAAAACCAGCATTGGGTTACTTGGACATTCAACAGTGGTGTAATGAAAACCTGCGTGGAGTTGAGAGTCAGATGAATTCCAGATTCGCAGTGAATGAATGGAACATTCTGTAGTGGAGATAACAAAGATTTCTGAAGGCTGGTAGTGTGGTGGGACAATGAAGAGCTGAACAGGGTGGAGTGAATTGTCAATTAAACAGCACGGCTGCGAGTATGAACAGGCCTCTGAAAACCAGCATTGGCTTACTTGGACATTCACAAGTGGTGTAATGTTAACCAGGCGGGAGTGGAGAATCAGATAAACTCCAGACTCGCAGTGAATGAATGGAACATTCTGTAGTGGAGATTGCAATGATTTCTGAAATCTGGATTGTGGGGACACGAAAATGAAGAGCTGACCAGTGTTGAGTGGATAGCCTGTAAAAAGCCTCGGCTTCGAATGTGAACAGACCACTGAAAACCAGTATTGCATTACTTCGACTTTCAGCAGTGGTGTAACGAAAGCCTGCGTGGAGTGCAGATTCAGATGAATTCCAGATTCCCAGTGAATGAATGGAACATCCTGTAGTGGAGATTACAATGATTTCTGAAGGCTGGGTTGTGTGCACAGGAAAATGAGGAGCAAAACAGGTTGAGTGGATAGCCAATTGAACAGCACGACTGCGAACATGAACAGGCCTCTGAAAACCAGCATTGTTTTACTTGGACATTCACAAGTGGTGTAAGATAAATCTGCAGGTAGTGGAGATTCAGTTGAATTCCAGATTCGCAGTGAATGAATGGAACATTCTGTACTGGAGATTGCAATGATTTCTCAAGTCTGGATTGTTTGGACATGAAAATGAAGAGCTGACCACAGTTGTGTGGATACCCAGTAAAAAGCAGGGCTTAGAGTGTGAACAGACCGCTGAAAACCAGCATTGTGTTACTTGGACATTCATAAGTGGTGTAATGAAAGCCTACCTGGAGTGCAGATTCAGATGAATTCCAGATTGGCAGTGAATGAATGGAACATTCTGTACTGGCGATTCCAATGATTTCTGAAGTCTGATATTGTGGAAAAGAAAATGAAAGGCTGACCAGGTTTGAGTGGATAGACAATTGAACAGCACACTGCGAGTGTGAAAAGGCGGCTGAAAACCAGCATTGGATTACTTGGTCATTCACCAGTGCTGTAATGAAAACCTGCCTGGAGCGGAGAGTCAGATGAATTGCAGAATCGCAGTGAATGAATGGAACAGTCTGTAGTGGAGATCCCAATGATTTCTGAAGGCTGGTTTGTGTGGAGAGGAAAATGAAGAGCTGACCAATATTGAGTGGATAGCCCATTGAACAGCACTTCTGCGAGTTGAACATGCCTCTGAAAACCAGTATTGAGTTACTTGGACATTCACCAGTGGCGTAACGAAAACCTGCCGGGAGTGGAGGTTCAGATGAATTCCAGATTCGCAGTGAATGAATGGAACATTCTCTAGTGGTGATTCCAATGATTTCTGAAGGCTGGGTTTTGTGGACACGAAAATGTAGAGCTGAACAGGTTGGAGTGGATAGCCAAATGAACAGCACGTCTCTTAGTATGAACAGGCCACTGAAAACCAGCATTGGCTTACTTGGACATTCATCAGTGGTGTAACGAAAGCCTTCCTGGAATGCAGATTCAGATTATTTCCAGATTCACAGTGAATGAATGGAAATTTCTGTAGTAGAGATTCCAATGATTTCTGAACGCTGGGTTGTGTGGACAGGAAAATGAAGAGCTGACTAGGTTTGACTGGATTGCCAATTGAACAGCAAGGCTGTGAGTGTGAACAGCCGCTGAAAACCAGCATTGGATTACCTGGTCATTCACCAGTGTTGTTAGGAAAATCTGCCTGGTGTGGAGAGTCAGAGGAATTCCAGATTCGCAGGGAACGAATGGAACATTCTGAAGTGGAGATAAGAATGATTTCTGAAGGCTCGGTGTGTGGAAGGAAAATCAAGAGCTAACCAGCGTTCACTGGATAGCCAATTGAACAGCACGGCTGCGAGTGTTAACACGCAGCTGAAACCAGCCTTGGGTTGCTTGGACATTCACCAGTGGTGAAACGAAAACCTGCTGGGAGTGGAGAACAAGATGAATTCAAGATTCGCGTGAATGAATGAAACATTCTGTAGTGTAGATTGCAATGGTTTCTGAGGTTTGTATTGTCTGAACTGGAAAAAGAAGAACTCACCAGTGTTGAGTCGCTAGACCGTGAACAGCACGGGTTCGAGTGTGAATAGACCGCTGAAAACCATCATTGCGTTACTTGAACATTCAGCAGTGGTGCAATGAAAACCTGCCGGGAGTGGAGATTCAGATGAATTCCAGATTCGCAGTGAATGAATGGAACATTCTCTAGTGGTGATTCCAATGATTTCTGAAGGCTGGGTTTTGTGGACACGAAAATGTAGAGCTGAACAGGGTGGAATGGATAGCCAAATGAACAGCACGTCTCGTAGTAAGAACAGGCCACTGAAAACCAGCTTTGGCTTAATTGGACATTCACAAGTGGTGTAACGAAAACCTGACGGGAGTTGAGAATTAGATGAATTTCAGATTTGCAGTCAATGAATGGAACATTCTGTGGAGGAGATACCAATTGTTTCTGAAGTTTGGGTTATGTGGACAGGAAAATGGAGCTGAAGAGGGTTGAGTGGATAGCAAATTGAACAGCACGGCTGAGAGTATGAGCAGGCCACTTAAAACCAGCATTGGCTTACTTGGATATTTACCAGTGGTGTCACGAAAACCTGCCGGGAGTGGAGATTCAGATGAATTCCAGATTCGCTGTGAATGAATGGAACATTCTGTAGTGGAGATAACAATGATTTCTCCAGTCTCTGTGGTGTGGACAGGAAAATGTAGAGCTGGCCAGGGTTGAGTGGATAGCCAATTGAACAGCACCACTGCGCTTGTGAAGAAAACACTTAAAACATTGGGTTACTTGGACATTCAACAGTGGTGTAACGAAAACCTGCCGGGAGTGGAGGTTCAGAGGAATTCCAGATTCGCAGTGAATGAATGGAACATTCTCTAGTGGAGATTCCAATGATTTCTGAAGGCTGGGTCGTGTGGAAGGAAAATCAAGAACTAATCAGGATTTAGTGGAAAGCCAATTGTATAGCATGGCTGCGAGTGTGAACATGCAGCTGAAAACCAGCATTGGGTTACTTGGACATTCATCAGTGGTGTAAGGAAAACCTGCATGGAGTGGAGAGTCAGTTGAATTCCACATTCGCAGTGAATGAATGGAACATTCTGTAGAGGAGATTCCAATGATTTCTGAAGCCTGTGTTGTGTGGACAGGAAAATGAAGAGCTGACCAGGCTTGAATCGATAGCCAAGTAAACAGCAGGGCTGCGAATATGAACAGGCCGCTGAAAACCAGCATTGGGTTACTTGGACATTCAACAGTGGTGTAATGAAAACCTGCGTGGAGTTGAGAGTCAGATGAATTCCAGATTCGCAGTGAATGAATGGAACATTCTGTAGTGGAGATAACAAAGATTTCTGAAGGCTGGTAGTGTGGTGGGACAATGAAGAGCTGAACAGGGTGGAGTGAATTGTCAATTAAACAGCACGGCTGCGAGTATGAACAGGCCTCTGAAAACCAGCATTGGCTTACTTGGACATTCACAAGTGGTGTAATGTTAACCAGGCGGGAGTGGAGAATCAGATAAACTCCAGACTCGCAGTGAATGAATGGAACATTCTGTAGTGGAGATTGCAATGATTTCTGAAATCTGGATTGTGGGGACACGAAAATGAAGAGCTGACCAGTGTTGAGTGGATAGCCTGTAAAAAGCCTCGGCTTCGAATGTGAACAGACCACTGAAAACCAGTATTGCATTACTTCGACTTTCAGCAGTGGTGTAACGAAAGCCTGCGTGGAGTGCAGATTCAGATGAATTCCAGATTCCCAGTGAATGAATGGAACATCCTGTAGTGGAGATTACAATGATTTCTGAAGGCTGGGTTGTGTGCACAGGAAAATGAGGAGCAAAACAGGTTGAGTGGATAGCCAATTGAACAGCACGACTGCGAACATGAACAGGCCTCTGAAAACCAGCATTGTTTTACTTGGACATTCACAAGTGGTGTAAGATAAATCTGCAGGTAGTGGAGATTCAGTTGAATTCCAGATTCGCAGTGAATGAATGGAACATTCTGTACTGGAGATTGCAATGATTTCTCAAGTCTGGATTGTTTGGACATGAAAATGAAGAGCTGACCACAGTTGTGTGGATACCCAGTAAAAAGCAGGGCTTAGAGTGTGAACAGACCGCTGAAAACCAGCATTGTGTTACTTGGACATTCATAAGTGGTGTAATGAAAGCCTACCTGGAGTGCAGATTCAGATGAATTCCAGATTGGCAGTGAATGAATGGAACATTCTGTACTGGCGATTCCAATGATTTCTGAAGTCTGATATTGTGGAAAAGAAAATGAAAGGCTGACCAGGTTTGAGTGGATAGACAATTGAACAGCACACTGCGAGTGTGAAAAGGCGGCTGAAAACCAGCATTGGATTACTTGGTCATTCACCAGTGCTGTAATGAAAACCTGCCTGGAGCGGAGAGTCAGATGAATTGCAGAATCGCAGTGAATGAATGGAACAGTCTGTAGTGGAGATCCCAATGATTTCTGAAGGCTGGTTTGTGTGGAGAGGAAAATGAAGAGCTGACCAATATTGAGTGGATAGCCCATTGAACAGCACTTCTGCGAGTTGAACATGCCTCTGAAAACCAGTATTGAGTTACTTGGACATTCACCAGTGGTGTAACGAAAACCTGCCGGGAGTGGAGGTTCAGATGAATTCCAGATTCGCAGTGAATGAATGGAACATTCTCTAGTGGTGATTCCAATGATTTCTGAAGGCTGGGTTTTGTGGACACGAAAATGTAGAGCTGAACAGGGTGGAGTGGATAGCCAAATGAACAGCACGTCTCTTAGTATGAACAGGCCACTGAAAACCAGCATTGGCTTACTTGGACGTTCACAAGTGGTGTAACGATAACCCGCCGGGAGTTGAGAGTCAGATGAATTTCAGATTCGCAGTGAATGAACGGAACATTCTGTGGAGGAGATACCAATTATTTCTGAAGGTTGGGTTATGAGGACAGGAAAATGTAGAGCTGAATAGGGTTGGGTGGATAGCAAATTGAACAGCACGGCTGTGTGTGTTAGCAGGCGGCGTAAAACCAGCATTGTCTTCCTTGGACATTTACCAGTGGTGTCAAGAAAACCTTCCAGGAGTGGAGACTCTGATGAATTCCAGATTCGCGTGACTGAATGGAACATTCTGTAGTGGTGATTGCCAACATTTAGAAATCTGGATAGTCTGGACAGGATATTGAAGAGCTGAACGATATTGAGTGGATAGCCAATGAACAGCACGGTTTCGAGTGTGAACAGACCACTAAGAAGCAGCATTGCATTACTTGGACATTCATCAGTGGTGTAACGAAAGCCTTCCTGGAATGCAGATTCAGATTATTTCCAGATTCACAGTGAATGAATGGAAATTTCTGTAGTAGAGATTCCAATGATTTCTGAACGCTGGGTTGTGTGGACAGGAAAATGAAGAGCTGACTAGGTTTGACTGGATTGCCAATTGAACAGCAAGGCTGTGAGTGTGAACAGCCGCTGAAAACCAGCATTGGATTACCTGGTCATTCACCAGTGTTGTTAGGAAAATCTGCCTGGTGTGGAGAGTCAGAGGAATTCCAGATTCGCAGGGAACGAATGGAACATTCTGAAGTGGAGATAAGAATGATTTCTGAAGGCTCGGTGTGTGGAAGGAAAATCAAGAGCTAACCAGCGTTCACTGGATAGCCAATTGAACAGCACGGCTGCGAGTGTTAACACGCAGCTGAAACCAGCCTTGGGTTGCTTGGACATTCACCAGTGGTGAAACGAAAACCTGCTGGGAGTGGAGAACAAGATGAATTCAAGATTCGCGTGAATGAATGAAACATTCTGTAGTGTAGATTGCAATGGTTTCTGAGGTTTGTATTGTCTGAACTGGAAAAAGAAGAACTCACCAGTGTTGAGTCGCTAGACCGTGAACAGCACGGGTTCGAGTGTGAATAGACCGCTGAAAACCATCATTGCGTTACTTGAACATTCAGCAGTGGTGCAATGAAAACCTGCCGGGAGTGGAGATTCAGATGAATTCCAGATTCGCCGTGAATGCATGGAACATTCTCTAGTGGTGATTCCAATGATTTCTGAAGGCTGGGTTTTGTGGACACGAAAATGTAGAGCTGAACAGGGTGGAATGGATAGCCAAATGAACAGCACGTCTCGTAGTAAGAACAGGCCACTGAAAACCAGCTTTGGCTTAATTGGACATTCACAAGTGGTGTAACGAAAACCTGACGGGAGTTGAGAATTAGATGAATTTCAGATTTGCAGTCAATGAATGGAACATTCTGTGGAGGAGATACCAATTGTTTCTGAAGTTTGGGTTATGTGGACAGGAAAATGGAGCTGAAGAGGGTTGAGTGGATAGCAAATTGAACAGCACGGCTGAGAGTATGAGCAGGCCACTTAAAACCAGCATTGGCTTACTTGGATATTTACCAGTGGTGTCACGAAAACCTGCCGGGAGTGGAGATTCAGATGAATTCCAGATTCGCTGTGAATGAATGGAACATTCTGTAGTGGAGATAACAATGATTTCTCCAGTCTCTGTGGTGTGGACAGGAAAATGTAGAGCTGGCCAGGGTTGAGTGGATAGCCAATTGAACAGCACCACTGCGCTTGTGAAGAAAACACTTAAAACATTGGGTTACTTGGACATTCAACAGTGGTGTAACGAAAACCTGCCGGGAGTGGAGGTTCAGAGGAATTCCAGATTCGCAGTGAATGAATGGAACATTCTCTAGTGGAGATTCCAATGATTTCTGAAGGCTGGGTCGTGTGGAAGGAAAATCAAGAACTAATCAGGATTTAGTGGAAAGCCAATTGTATAGCATGGCTGCGAGTGTGAACATGCAGCTGAAAACCAGCATTGGGTTACTTGGACATTCATCAGTGGTGTAAGGAAAACCTGCATGGAGTGGAGAGTCAGTTGAATTCCACATTCGCAGTGAATGAATGGAACATTCTGTAGAGGAGATTCCAATGATTTCTGAAGCCTGTGTTGTGTGGACAGGAAAATGAAGAGCTGACCAGGCTTGAATCGATAGCCAAGTAAACAGCAGGGCTGCGAATATGAACAGGCCGCTGAAAACCAGCATTGGGTTACTTGGACATTCAACAGTGGTGTAATGAAAACCTGCGTGGAGTTGAGAGTCAGATGAATTCCAGATTCGCAGTGAATGAATGGAACATTCTGTAGTGGAGATAACAAAGATTTCTGAAGGCTGGTAGTGTGGTGGGACAATGAAGAGCTGAACAGGGTGGAGTGAATTGTCAATTAAACAGCACGGCTGCGAGTATGAACAGGCCTCTGAAAACCAACATTGGCTTACTTGGACATTCACAAGTGGTGTAATGTTAACCAGGCGGGAGTGGAGAATCAGATAAACTCCAGACTCGCAGTGAATGAATGGAACATTCTGTAGTGGAGATTGCAATGATTTCTGAAATCTGGATTGTGGGGACACGAAAATGAAGAGCTGACCAGTGTTGAGTGGATAGCCTGTAAAAAGCCTCGGCTTCGAATGTGAACAGACCACTGAAAACCAGTATTGCATTACTTCGACTTTCAGCAGTGGTGTAACGAAAGCCTGCGTGGAGTGCAGATTCAGATGAATTCCAGATTCCCAGTGAATGAATGGAACATCCTGTAGTGGAGATTACAATGATTTCTGAAGGCTGGGTTGTGTGCACAGGAAAATGAGGAGCAAAACAGGTTGAGTGGATAGCCAATTGAACAGCACGACTGCGAATATGAACAGGCCTCTGAAAACCAGCATTGTTTTACTTGGACATTCACAAGTGGTGTAAGATAAATCTGCAGGTAGTGGAGATTCAGTTGAATTCCAGATTCGCAGTGAATGAATGGAACATTCTGTACTGGAGATTGCAATGATTTCTCAAGTCTGGATTGTTTGGACATGAAAATGAAGAGCTGACCACAGTTGTGTGGATACCCAGTAAAAAGCAGGGCTTAGAGTGTGAACAGACCGCTGAAAACCAGCATTGTGTTACTTGGACATTCATAAGTGGTGTAATGAAAGCCTACCTGGAGTGCAGATTCAGATGAATTCCAGATTGGCAGTGAATGAATGGAACATTCTGTACTGGCGATTCCAATGATTTCTGAAGTCTGATATTGTGGAAAAGAAAATGAAAGGCTGACCAGGTTTGAGTGGATAGACAATTGAACAGCACACTGCGAGTGTGAAAAGGCGGCTGAAAACCAGCATTGGATTACTTGGTCATTCACCAGTGCTGTAATGAAAACCTGCCTGGAGCGGAGAGTCAGATGAATTGCAGAATCGCAGTGAATGAATGGAACAGTCTGTAGTGGAGATCCCAATGATTTCTGAAGGCTGGTTTGTGTGGAGAGGAAAATGAAGAGCTGACCAATATTGAGTGGATAGCCCATTGAACAGCACTTCTGCGAGTTGAACATGCCTCTGAAAACCAGTATTGAGTTACTTGGACATTCACCAGTGGTGTAACGAAAACCTGCCGGGAGTGGAGGTTCAGATGAATTCCAGATTCGCAGTGAATGAATGGAACATTCTCTAGTGGTGATTCCAATGATTTCTGAAGGCTGGGTTTTGTGGACACGAAAATGTAGAGCTGAACAGGGTGGAGTGGATAGCCAAATGAACAGCACGTCTCTTAGTATGAACAGGCCACTGAAAACCAGCATTGGCTTACTTGGACATTCACAAGTGGTGTAACGATAACCCGCCGGGAGTTGAGAGTCAGATGAATTTAAGATTCGCAGTGAATGAACGGAACATTCTGTGGAGGAGATACCAATTATTTCTGAAGGTTGGGTTATGAGGACAGGAAAATGTAGAGCTGAATAGGGTTGGGTGGATAGCAAATTGAACAGCACGGCTGAGAGTATAAGCAGGCGGCTTAAAACCAGCATTGGCTTCCTTGGACATATACCAGTGGTGTCACGAAAACCTGCCGGGAGTGGAGACTCTGATGAATTCCAGATTCGCGTGATTGAATGGAACATTCTGTAGTGGAGATTGCCAAGATTTAGAAATCTGGATAGTCTGGACAGGATATTGAAGAGCTGACCGATGTTGAGTGGATAGCCAGTGAACAGCACGGTTTCGAGTGTGAACAGACCACTAAGAAGCAGCATTGCATTACTTGGACATTCATCAGTGGTGTAACGAAAGCCTTCCTGGAATGCAGATTCAGATTATTTCCAGATTCACAGTGAATGAATGGAAATTTCTGTAGTAGAGATTCCAATGATTTCTGAACGCTGGGTTGTGTGGACAGGAAAATGAAGAGCTGACTAGGTTTGACTGGATTGCCAATTGAACAGCAAGGCTGTGAGTGTGAACAGCCGCTGAAAACCAGCATTGGATTACCTGGTCATTCACCAGTGTTGTTAGGAAAATCTGCCTGGTGTGGAGAGTCAGAGGAATTCCAGATTCGCAGGGAACGAATGGAACATTCTGAAGTGGAGATAAGAATGATTTCTGAAGGCTCGGTGTGTGGAAGGAAAATCAAGAGCTAACCAGCGTTCACTGGATAGCCAATTGAACAGCACGGCTGCGAGTGTTAACACGCAGCTGAAACCAGCCTTGGGTTGCTTGGACATTCACCAGTGGTGAAACGAAAACCTGCTGGGAGTGGAGAACAAGATGAATTCAAGATTCGCGTGAATGAATGAAACATTCTGTAGTGTAGATTGCAATGGTTTCTGAGGTTTGTATTGTCTGAACTGGAAAAAGAAGAACTCACCAGTGTTGAGTCGCTAGACCGTGAACAGCACGGGTTCGAGTGTGAATAGACCGCTGAAAACCATCATTGCGTTACTTGAACATTCAGCAGTGGTGCAATGAAAACCTGCCGGGAGTGGAGATTCAGATGAATTCCAGATTCGCAGTGAATGCATGGAACATTCTCTAGTGGTGATTCCAATGATTTCTGAAGGCTGTGTTTTGTGGACACGAAAATGTAGAGCTGAACAGGGTGGAATGGATAGCCAAATGAACAGCACGTCTCGTAGTAAGAACAGGCCACTGAAAACCAGCTTTGGCTTAATTGGACATTCACAAGTGGTGTAACGAAAACCTGACGGGAGTTGAGAATTAGATGAATTTCAGATTTGCAGTCAATGAATGGAACATTCTGTGGAGGAGATACCAATTGTTTCTGAAGTTTGGGTTATGTGGACAGGAAAATGGAGCTGAAGAGGGTTGAGTGGATAGCAAATTGAACAGCACGGCTGAGAGTATGAGCAGGCCACTTAAAACCAGCATTGGCTTACTTGGATATTTACCAGTGGTGTCACGAAAACCTGCCGGGAGTGGAGATTCAGATGAATTCCAGATTCGCTGTGAATGAATGGAACATTCTGTAGTGGAGATAACAATGATTTCTCCAGTCTCTGTGGTGTGGACAGGAAAATGTAGAGCTGGCCAGGGTTGAGTGGATAGCCAATTGAACAGCACCACTGCGCTTGTGAAGAAAACACTTAAAACATTGGGTTACTTGGACATTCAACAGTGGTGTAACGAAAACCTGCCGGGAGTGGAGGTTCAGAGGAATTCCAGATTCGCAGTGAATGAATGGAACATTCTCTAGTGGAGATTCCAATGATTTCTGAAGGCTGGGTCGTGTGGAAGGAAAATCAAGAACTAATCAGGATTTAGTGGAAAGCCAATTGTATAGCATGCCTGCGAGTGTGAACATGCAGCTGAAAACCAGCATTGGGTTACTTGGACATTCATCAGTGGTGTAAGGAAAACCTGCATGGAGTGGAGAGTCAGTTGAATTCCACATTCGCAGTGAATGAATGGAACATTCTGTAGAGGAGATTCCAATGATTTCTGAAGCCTGTGTTGTGTGGACAGGAAAATGAAGAGCTGACCAGGCTTGAATCGATAGCCAAGTAAACAGCAGGGCTGCGAATATGAACAGGCCGCTGAAAACCAGCATTGGGTTACTTGGACATTCAACAGTGGTGTAATGAAAACCTGCGTGGAGTTGAGAGTCAGATGAATTCCAGATTCGCAGTGAATGAATGGAACATTCTGTAGTGGAGATAACAAAGATTTCTGAAGGCTGGTAGTGTGGTGGGACAATGAAGAGCTGAACAGGGTGGAGTGAATTGTCAATTAAACAGCACGGCTGCGAGTATGAACAGGCCTCTGAAAACCAGCATTGGCTTACTTGGACATTCACAAGTGGTGTAATGTTAACCAGGCGGGAGTGGAGAATCAGATAAACTCCAGACTCGCAGTGAATGAATGGAACATTCTGTAGTGGAGATTGCAATGATTTCTGAAATCTGGATTGTGGGGACACGAAAATGAAGAGCTGACCAGTGTTGAGTGGATAGCCTGTAAAAAGCCTCGGCTTCGAATGTGAACAGACCACTGAAAACCAGTATTGCATGACTTCGACTTTCAGCAGTGGTGTAACGAAAGCCTGCGTGGAGTGCAGATTCAGATGAATTCCAGATTCCCAGTGAATGAATGGAACATCCTGTAGTGGAGATTACAATGATTTCTGAAGGCTGGGTTGTGTGCACAGGAAAATGAGGAGCAAAACAGGTTGAGTGGATAGCCAATTGAACAGCACGACTGCGAATATGAACAGGCCTCTGAAAACCAGCATTGTTTTACTTGGACATTCACAAGTGGTGTAAGATAAATCTGCAGGTAGTGGAGATTCAGTTGAATTCCAGATTCGCAGTGAATGAATGGAACATTCTGTACTGGAGATTGCAATGATTTCTCAAGTCTGGATTGTTTGGACATGAAAATGAAGAGCTGACCACAGTTGTGTGGATACCCAGTAAAAAGCAGGGCTTAGAGTGTGAACAGACCGCTGAAAACCAGCATTGTGTTACTTGGACATTCATAAGTGGTGTAATGAAAGCCTACCTGGAGTGCAGATTCAGATGAATTCCAGATTGGCAGTGAATGAATGGAACATTCTGTACTGGCGATTCCAATGATTTCTGAAGTCTGATATTGTGGAAAAGAAAATGAAAGGCTGACCAGGTTTGAGTGGATAGACAATTGAACAGCACACTTCGAGTGTGAAAAGGCGGCTGAAAACCAGCATTGGATTACTTGGTCATTCACCAGTGCTGTAATGAAAACCTGCCTGGAGCGGAGAGTCAGATGAATTGCAGAATCGCAGTGAATGAATGGAACAGTCTGTAGTGGAGATCCCAATGATTTCTGAAGGCTGGTTTGTGTGGAGAGGAAAATGAAGAGCTGACCAATATTGAGTGGATAGCCCATTGAACAGCACTTCTGCGAGTTGAACATGCCTCTGAAAACCAGTATTGAGTTACTTGGACATTCACCAGTGGTGTAACGAAAACCTGCCGGGAGTGGAGGTTCAGATGAATTCCAGATTCGCAGTGAATGAATGGAACATTCTCTAGTGGTGATTCCAATGATTTCTGAAGGCTGGGTTTTGTGGACACGAAAATGTAGAGCTGAACAGGGTGGAGTGGATAGCCAAATGAACAGCACGTCTCTTAGTATGAACAGGCCACTGAAAACCAGCATTGGCTTACTTGGACATTCACAAGTGGTGTAACGATAACCCGCCGGGAGTTGAGAGTCAGATGAATTTAAGATTCGCAGTGAATGAACGGAACATTCTGTGGAGGAGATACCAATTATTTCTGAAGGTTGGGTTATGAGGACAGGAAAATGTAGAGCTGAATAGGGTTGGGTGGATAGCAAATTGAACAGCACGGCTGAGAGTATAAGCAGGCGGCTTAAAACCAGCATTGGCTTCCTTGGACATATACCAGTGGTGTCACGAAAACCTGCCGGGAGTGGAGACTCTGATGAATTCCAGATTCGCGTGATTGAATGGAACATTCTGTAGTGGAGATTGCCAAGATTTAGAAATCTGGATAGTCTGGACAGGATATTGAAGAGCTGACCAATGTTGAGTGGATAGCCAGTGAACAGCACGGTTTCGAGTGTGAACAGACCACTAAGAAGCAGCATTGCATTACTTGGACATTCATCAGTGGTGTAACGAAAGCCTTCCTGGAATGCAGATTCAGATTATTTCCAGATTCACAGTGAATGAATGGAAATTTCTGTAGTAGAGATTCCAATGATTTCTGAACGCTGGGTTGTGTGGACAGGAAAATGAAGAGCTGACTAGGTTTGACTGGATTGCCAATTGAACAGCAAGGCTGTGAGTGTGAACAGCCGCTGAAAACCAGCATTGGATTACCTGGTCATTCACCAGTGTTGTTAGGAAAATCTGCCTGGTGTGGAGAGTCAGAGGAATTCCAGATTCGCAGGGAACGAATGGAACATTCTGAAGTGGAGATAAGAATGATTTCTGAAGGCTCGGTGTGTGGAAGGAAAATCAAGAGCTAACCAGCGTTCACTGGATAGCCAATTGAACAGCACGGCTGCGAGTGTTAACACGCAGCTGAAACCAGCCTTGGGTTGCTTGGACATTCACCAGTGGTGAAACGAAAACCTGCTGGGAGTGGAGAACAAGATGAATTCAAGATTCGCGTGAATGAATGAAACATTCTGTAGTGTAGATTGCAATGGTTTCTGGGGTTTGTATTGTCTGAACTGGAAAAAGAAGAACTCACCAGTGTTGAGTCGCTAGACCGTGAACAGCACGGGTTCGAGTGTGAATAGACCGCTGAAAACCATCATTGCGTTACTTGAACATTCAGCAGTGGTGCAATGAAAACCTGCCGGGAGTGGAGATTCAGATGAATTCCAGATTCGCAGTGAATGAATGGAACATTCTCTAGTGGTGATTCCAATGATTTCTGAAGGCTGGGTTTTGTGGACACGAAAATGTAGAGCTGAACAGGGTGGAATGGATAGCCAAATGAACAGCACGTCTCGTAGTAAGAACAGGCCACTGAAAACCAGCTTTGGCTTAATTGGACATTCACAAGTGGTGTAACGAAAACCTGACGGGAGTTGAGAATTAGATGAATTTCAGATTTGCAGTCAATGAATGGAACATTCTGTGGAGGAGATACCAATTGTTTCTGAAGTTTGGGTTATGTGGACAGGAAAATGGAGCTGAAGAGGGTTGAGTGGATAGCAAATTGAACAGCACGGCTGAGAGTATGAGCAGGCCACTTAAAACCAGCATTGGCTTACTTGGATATTTACCAGTGGTGTCACGAAAACCTGCCGGGAGTGGAGATTCAGATGAATTCCAGATTCGCTGTGAATGAATGGAACATTCTGTAATGGAGATAACAATGATTTCTCCAGTCTCTGTGGTGTGGACAGGAAAATGTAGAGCTGGCCAGGGTTGAGTGGATAGCCAATTGAACAGCACCACTGCGCTTGTGAAGAAAACACTTAAAACATTGGGTTACTTGGACATTCAACAGTGGTGTAACGAAAACCTGCCGGGAGTGGAGGTTCAGAGGAATTCCAGATTCGCAGTGAATGAATGGAACATTCTCTAGTGGAGATTCCAATGATTTCTGAAGGCTGGGTCGTGTGGAAGGAAAATCAAGAACTAATCAGGATTTAGTGGAAAGCCAATTGTATAGCATGCCTGCGAGTGTGAACATGCAGCTGAAAACCAGCATTGGGTTACTTGGACATTCATCAGTGGTGTAAGGAAAACCTGCATGGAGTGGAGAGTCAGTTGAATTCCACATTCGCAGTGAATGAATGGAACATTCTGTAGAGGAGATTCCAATGATTTCTGAAGCCTGTGTTGTGTGGACAGGAAAATGAAGAGCTGACCAGGCTTGAATCGATAGCCAAGTAAACAGCAGGGCTGCGAATATGAACAGGCCGCTGAAAACCAGCATTGGGTTACTTGGACATTCAACAGTGGTGTAATGAAAACCTGCGTGGAGTTGAGAGTCAGATGAATTCCAGATTCGCAGTGAATGAATGGAACATTCTGTAGTGGAGATAACAAAGATTTCTGAAGGCTGGTAGTGTGGTGGGACAATGAAGAGCTGAACAGGGTGGAGTGAATTGTCAATTAAACAGCACGGCTGCGAGTATGAACAGGCCTCTGAAAACCAGCATTGGCTTACTTGGACATTCACAAGTGGTGTAATGTTAACCAGGCGGGAGTGGAGAATCAGATAAACTCCAGACTCGCAGTGAATGAATGGAACATTCTGTAGTGGAGATTGCAATGATTTCTGAAATCTGGATTGTGGGGACACGAAAATGAAGAGCTGACCAGTGTTGAGTGGATAGCCTGTAAAAAGCCTCGGCTTCGAATGTGAACAGACCACTGAAAACCAGTATTGCATTACTTCGACTTTCAGCAGTGGTGTAACGAAAGCCTGCGTGGAGTGCAGATTCAGATGAATTCCAGATTCCCAGTGAATGAATGGAACATCCTGTAGTGGAGATTACAATGATTTCTGAAGGCTGGGTTGTGTGCACAGGAAAATGAGGAGCAAAACAGGATGAGTGGATAGCCAATTGAACAGCACGACTGCGAATATGAACAGGCCTCTGAAAACCAGCATTGTTTTACTTGGACATTCACAAGTGGTGTAAGATAAATCTGCAGGTAGTGGAGATTCAGTTGAATTCCAGATTCGCAGTGAATGAATGGAACATTCTGTACTGGAGATTGCAATGATTTCTCAAGTCTGGATTGTTTGGACATGAAAATGAAGAGCTGACCACAGTTGTGTGGATACCCAGTAAAAAGCAGGGCTTAGAGTGTGAACAGACCGCTGAAAACCAGCATTGTGTTACTTGGACATTCATAAGTGGTGTAATGAAAGCCTACCTGGAGTGCAGATTCAGATGAATTCCAGATTGGCAGTGAATGAATGGAACATTCTGTACTGGCGATTCCAATGATTTCTGAAGTCTGATATTGTGGAAAAGAAAATGAAAGGCTGACCAGGTTTGAGTGGATAGACAATTGAACAGCACACTGCGAGTGTGAAAAGGCGGCTGAAAACCAGCATTGGATTACTTGGTCATTCACCAGTGCTGTAATGAAAACCTGCCTGGAGCGGAGAGTCAGATGAATTGCAGAATCGCAGTGAATGAATGGAACAGTCTGTAGTGGAGATCCCAATGATTTCTGAAGGCTGGTGTTTGTGGAGTGGAAAATGAAGAGCTGACCAATATTGAGTGGATAGCCCATTGAACAGCATTTCTGCGAGTTGAACATGCCTCTGAAAACCAGTATTGAGTTACTTGGACATTCACCAGTGGTGTAACGAAAACCTGCCGGGAGTGGAGGTTCAGATGAATTCCAGATTCGCAGTGAATGAATGGAACATTCTCTAGTGGTGATTCCAATGATTTATGAAGGCTGGGTTTTGTGGACACGAAAATGTAGAGCTGAACAGGGTGGAGTGGATAGCCAAATGAACAGCACGTCTCTTAGTATGAACAGGCCACACTGAAAACCAGCATTGGCTTTCTTGGACATTCACAAGTGGTGTAACGATAACCCGCCGGGAGTTGAGAGTCAGATGAATTTAAGATTCGCAGTGAATGAACGGAACATTCTGTGGAGGAGATACCAATTATTTCTGAAGGTTGGGTTATGAGGACAGGAAAATGTAGAGCTGAATAGGGTTGGGTGGATAGCAAATTGAACAGCACGGCTGAGAGTATAAGCAGGCGGCTTAAAACCAGCATTGGCTTCCTTGGACATATTCCAGTGGTGTCACGAAAACCTGCCGGGAGTGGAGACTCTGATGAATTCCAGATTCGCGTGATTGAATGGAACATTCTGTAGTGGAGATTGCCAAGATTTAGAAATCTGGATAGTCTGGACAGGATATTGAAGAGCTGACCAATGTTGAGTGGATAGCCAGTGAACAGCACGGTTTCGAGTGTGAACAGACCACTAAGAAGCAGCATTGCATTACTTGGACATTCATCAGTGGTGTAACGAAAGCCTTCCTGGAATGCAGATTCAGATTATTTCCAGATTCACAGTGAATGAATGGAAATTTCTGTAGTAGAGATTCCAATGATTTCTGAACGCTGGGTTGTGTGGACAGGAAAATGAAGAGCTGACTAGGTTTGACTGGATTGCCAATTGAACAGCAAGGCTGTGAGTGTGAACAGCCGCTGAAAACCAGCATTGGATTACCTGGTCATTCACCAGTGTTGTTAGGAAAATCTGCCTGGTGTGGAGAGTCAGAGGAATTCCAGATTCGCAGGGAACGAATGGAACATTCTGAAGTGGAGATAAGAATGATTTCTGAAGGCTCGGTGTGTGGAAGGAAAATCAAGAGCTAACCAGCGTTCACTGGATAGCCAATTGAACAGCACGGCTGCGAGTGTTAACACGCAGCTGAAACCAGCCTTGGGTTGCTTGGACATTCACCAGTGGTGAAACGAAAACCTGCTGGGAGTGGAGAACAAGATGAATTCAAGATTCGCGTGAATGAATGAAACATTCTGTAGTGTAGATTGCAATGGTTTCTGGGGTTTGTATTGTCTGAACTGGAAAAAGAAGAACTCACCAGTGTTGAGTCGCTAGACCGTGAACAGCACGGGTTCGAGTGTGAATAGACCGCTGAAAACCATCATTGCGTTACTTGAACATTCAGCAGTGGTGCAATGAAAACCTGCCGGGAGTGGAGATTCAGATGAATTCCAGATTCGCAGTGAATGAATGGAACATTCTCTAGTGGTGATTCCAATGATTTCTGAAGGCTGTGTTTTGTGGACACGAAAATGTAGAGCTGAACAGGGTGGAATGGATAGCCAAATGAACAGCACGTCTCGTAGTAAGAACAGGCCACTGAAAACCAGCTTTGGCTTAATTGGACATTCACAAGTGGTGTAACGAAAACCTGACGGGAGTTGAGAATTAGATGAATTTCAGGTTTGCAGTCAATGAATGGAACATTCTGTGGAGGAGATACCAATTGTTTCTGAAGTTTGGGTTATGTGGACAGGAAAATGGAGCTGAAGAGGGTTGAGTGGATAGCAAATTGAACAGCACGGCTGAGAGTATGAGCAGGCCACTTAAAACCAGCATTGGCTTACTTGGATATTTACCAGTGGTGTCACGAAAACCTGCCGGGAGTGGAGATTCAGATGAATTCCAGATTCGCTGTGAATGAATGGAACATTCTGTAGTGGAGATAACAATGATTTCTCCAGTCTCTGTGGTGTGGACAGGAAAATGTAGAGCTGGCCAGGGTTGAGTGGATAGCCAATTGAACAGCACCACTGCGCTTGTGAAGAAAACACTTAAAACATTGGGTTACTTGGACATTCAACAGTGGTGTAACGAAAACCTGCCGGGAGTGGAGGTTCAGAGGAATTCCAGATTCGCAGTGAATGAATGGAACATTCTCTAGTGGAGATTCCGATGATTTCTGAAGGCTGGGTCGTGTGGAAGGAAAATCAAGAACTAATCAGGATTTAGTGGAAAGCCAATTGTATAGCATGGCTGCGAGTGTGAACATGCAGCTGAAAACCAGCATTGGGTTACTTGGACATTCATCAGTGGTGTAAGGAAAACCTGCATGGAGTGGAGAGTCAGTTGAATTCCACATTCGCAGTGAATGAATGGAACATTCTGTAGAGGAGATTCCAATGATTTCTGAAGCCTGTGTTGTGTGGACAGGAAAATGAAGAGCTGACCAGGCTTGAATCGATAGCCAAGTAAACAGCAGGGCTGCGAATATGAACAGGCCGCTGAAAACCAGCATTGGGTTACTTGGACATTCAACAGTGGTGTAATGAAAACCTGCGTGGAGTTGAGAGTCAGATGAATTCCAGATTCGCAGTGAATGAATGGAACATTCTGTAGTGGAGATAACAAAGATTTCTGAAGGCTGGTAGTGTGGTGGGACAATGAAGAGCTGAACAGGGTGGAGTGAATTGTCAATTAAACAGCACGGCTGCGAGTATGAACAGGCCTCTGAAAACCAGCATTGGCTTACTTGGACATTCACAAGTGGTGTAATGTTAACCAGGCGGGAGTGGAGAATCAGATAAACTCCAGACTCGCAGTGAATGAATGGAACATTCTGTAGTGGAGATTGCAATGATTTCTGAAATCTGGATTGTGGGGACACGAAAATGAAGAGCTGACCAGTGTTGAGTGGATAGCCTGTAAAAAGCCTCGGCTTCGAATGTGAACAGACCACTGAAAACCAGTATTGCATTACTTCGACTTTCAGCAGTGGTGTAACGAAAGCCTGCGTGGAGTGCAGATTCAGATGAATTCCAGATTCCCAGTGAATGAATGGAACATCCTGTAGTGGAGATTACAATGATTTCTGAAGGCTGGGTTGTGTGCACAGGAAAATGAGGAGCAAAACAGGTTGAGTGGATAGCCAATTGAACAGCACGACTGCGAACATGAACAGGCCTCTGAAAACCAGCATTGTTTTACTTGGACATTCACAAGTGGTGTAAGATAAATCTGCAGGTAGTGGAGATTCAGTTGAATTCCAGATTCGCAGTGAATGAATGGAACATTCTGTACTGGAGATTGCAATGATTTCTCAAGTCTGGATTGTTTGGACATGAAAATGAAGAGCTGACCACAGTTGTGTGGATACCCAGTAAAAAGCAGGGCTTAGAGTGTGAACAGACCGCTGAAAACCAGCATTGTGTTACTTGGACATTCATAAGTGGTGTAATGAAAGCCTACCTGGAGTGCAGATTCAGATGAATTCCAGATTGGCAGTGAATGAATGGAACATTCTGTACTGGCGATTCCAATGATTTCTGAAGTCTGATATTGTGGAAAAGAAAATGAAAGGCTGACCAGGTTTGAGTGGATAGACAATTGAACAGCACACTGCGAGTGTGAAAAGGCGGCTGAAAACCAGCATTGGATTATTTGGTCATTCACCAGTGCTGTAATGAAAACCTGCCTGGAGCGGAGAGTCAGATGAATTGCAGAATCGCAGTGAATGAATGGAACAGTCTGTAGTGGAGATCCCAATGATTTCTGAAGGCTGGTTTGTGTGGAGAGGAAAATGAAGAGCTGACCAATATTGAGTGGATAGCCCATTGAACAGCACTTCTGCGAGTTGAACATGCCTCTGAAAACCAGTATTGAGTTACTTGGACATTCACCAGTGGTGTAACGAAAACCTGCCGGGAGTGGAGGTTCAGATGAATTCCAGATTCGCAGAGAATGAATGGAACATTCTCTAGTGGTGATTCCAATGATTTCTGAAGGCTGGGTTTTGTGGACACGAAAATGTAGAGCTGAACAGTGTGGAGTGGATAGCCAAATGAACAGCACGTCTCTTAGTATGAACAGGCCACTGAAAACCAGCAGTGGCTTACTTGGACATTCACAAGTGGTGTAACGATAACCCGCCGGGAGTTGAGAGTCAGATGAATTTAAGATTCGCAGTGAATGAACGGAACATTCTGTGGAGGAGATACCAATTATTTCTGAAGGTTGGGTTATGAGGACAGGAAAATGTAGAGCTGAATAGGGTTGGGTGGATAGCAAATTGAACAGCACGGCTGAGAGTATAAGCAGGCGGCTTAATACCAGCATTGGCTTCCTTGGACATATACCAGTGGTGTCACGAAAACCTGCCGGGAGTGGAGACTCTGATGAATTCCAGATTCGCGTGATTGAATGGAACATTCTGTAGTGGAGATTGCCAAGATTTAGAAATCTGGATAGTCTGGACAGGATATTGAAGAGCTGACCGATGTTGAGTGGATAGCCAGTGAACAGCACAGTTTCGAGTGTGAACAGACCACTAAGAAGCAGCATTGCATTACTTGGACATTCATCAGTGGTGTAACGAAAGCCTTCCTGGAATGCAGATTCAGATTATTTCCAGATTCACAGTGAATGAATGGAAATTTCTGTAGTAGAGATTCCAATGATTTCTGAACGCTGGGTTGTGTGGACAGGAAAATGAAGAGCTGACTAGGTTTGACTGGATTGCCAATTGAACAGCAAGGCTGTGAGTGTGAACATCCGCTGAAAACCAGCATTGGATTACCTGGTCATTCACCAGTGTTGTTAGGAAAATCTGCCTGGTGTGGAGAGTCAGAGGAATTCCAGATTCGCAGGGAACGAATGGAACATTCTGAAGTGGAGATAAGAATGATTTCTGAAGGCTCGGTGTGTGGAAGGAAAATCAAGAGCTAACCAGCGTTCACTGGATAGCCAATTGAACAGCACGGCTGCGAGTGTTAACACGCAGCTGAAACCAGCCTTGGGTTGCTTGGACATTCACCAGTGGTGAAACGAAAACCTGCTGGGAGTGGAGAACAAGATGAATTCAAGATTCGCGTGAATGAATGAAACATTCTGTAGTGTAGATTGCAATGGTTTCTGGGGTTTGTATTGTCTGAACTGGAAAAAGAAGAACTCACCAGTGTTGAGTCGCTAGACCGTGAACAGCACGGGTTCGAGTGTGAATAGACCGCTGAAAACCATCATTGCGTTACTTGAACATTCAGCAGTGGTGCAATGAAAACCTGCCGGGAGTGGAGATTCAGATGAATTCCAGATTCGCAGTGAATGAATGGAACATTCTCTAGTGGTGATTCCAATGATTTCTGAAGGCTGTGTTTTGTGGACACGAAAATGTAGAGCTGAACAGGGTGGAATGGATAGCCAAATGAACAGCACGTCTCGTAGTAAGAACAGGCCACTGAAAACCAGCTTTGGCTTAATTGGACATTCACAAGTGGTGTAACGAAAACCTGACGGGAGTTGAGAATTAGATGAATTTCAGGTTTGCAGTCAATGAATGGAACATTCTGTGGAGGAGATACCAATTGTTTCTGAAGTTTGGGTTATGTGGACAGGAAAATGGAGCTGAAGAGGGTTGAGTGGATAGCAAATTGAACAGCACGGCTGAGAGTATGAGCAGGCCACTTAAAACCAGCATTGGCTTACTTGGATATTTACCAGTGGTGTCACGAAAACCTGCCGGGAGTGGAGATTCAGATGAATTCCAGATTCGCTGTGAATGAATGGAACATTCTGTAGTGGAGATAACAATGATTTCTCCAGTCTCTGTGGTGTGGACAGGAAAATGTAGAGCTGGCCAGGGTTGAGTGGATAGCCAATTGAACAGCACCACTGCGCTTGTGAAGAAAACACTTAAAACATTGGGTTACTTGGACATTCAACAGTGGTGTAACGAAAACCTGCCGGGAGTGGAGGTTCAGAGGAATTCCAGATTCGCAGTGAATGAATGGAACATTCTCTAGTGGAGATTCCGATGATTTCTGAAGGCTGGGTCGTGTGGAAGGAAAATCAAGAACTAATCAGGATTTAGTGGAAAGCCAATTGTATAGCATGGCTGCGAGTGTGAACATGCAGCTGAAAACCAGCATTGGGTTACTTGGACATTCATCAGTGGTGTAAGGAAAACCTGCATGGAGTGGAGAGTCAGTTGAATTCCACATTCGCAGTGAATGAATGGAACATTCTGTAGAGGAGATTCCAATGATTTCTGAAGCCTGTGTTGTGTGGACAGGAAAATGAAGAGCTGACCAGGCTTGAATCGATAGCCAAGTAAACAGCAGGGCTGCGAATATGAACAGGCCGCTGAAAACCAGCATTGGGTTACTTGGACATTCAACAGTGGTGTAATGAAAACCTGCGTGGAGTTGAGAGTCAGATGAATTCCAGATTCGCAGTGAATGAATGGAACATTCTGTAGTGGAGATAACAAAGATTTCTGAAGGCTGGTAGTGTGGTGGGACAATGAAGAGCTGAACAGGGTGGAGTGAATTGTCAATTAAACAGCACGGCTGCGAGTATGAACAGGCCTCTGAAAACCAGCATTGGCTTACTTGGACATTCACAAGTGGTGTAATGTTAACCAGGCGGGAGTGGAGAATCAGATAAACTCCAGACTCGCAGTGAATGAATGGAACATTCTGTAGTGGAGATTGCAATGATTTCTGAAATCTGGATTGTGGGGACACGAAAATGAAGAGCTGACCAGTGTTGAGTGGATAGCCTGTAAAAAGCCTCGGCTTCGAATGTGAACAGACCACTGAAAACCAGTATTGCATTACTTCGACTTTCAGCAGTGGTGTAACGAAAGCCTGCGTGGAGTGCAGATTCAGATGAATTCCAGATTCCCAGTGAATGAATGGAACATCCTGTAGTGGAGATTACAATGATTTCTGAAGGCTGGGTTGTGTGCACAGGAAAATGAGGAGCAAAACAGGTTGAGTGGATAGCCAATTGAACAGCACGACTGCGAACATGAACAGGCCTCTGAAAACCAGCATTGTTTTACTTGGACATTCACAAGTGGTGTAAGATAAATCTGCAGGTAGTGGAGATTCAGTTGAATTCCAGATTCGCAGTGAATGAATGGAACATTCTGTACTGGAGATTGCAATGATTTCTCAAGTCTGGATTGTTTGGACATGAAAATGAAGAGCTGACCACAGTTGTGTGGATACCCAGTAAAAAGCAGGGCTTAGAGTGTGAACAGACCGCTGAAAACCAGCATTGTGTTACTTGGACATTCATAAGTGGTGTAATGAAAGCCTACCTGGAGTGCAGATTCAGATGAATTCCAGATTGGCAGTGAATGAATGGAACATTCTGTACTGGCGATTCCAATGATTTCTGAAGTCTGATATTGTGGAAAAGAAAATGAAAGGCTGACCAGGTTTGAGTGGATAGACAATTGAACAGCACACTGCGAGTGTGAAAAGGCGGCTGAAAACCAGCATTGGATTATTTGGTCATTCACCAGTGCTGTAATGAAAACCTGCCTGGAGCGGAGAGTCAGATGAATTGCAGAATCGCAGTGAATGAATGGAACAGTCTGTAGTGGAGATCCCAATGATTTCTGAAGGCTGGTGTTTGTGGAGTGGAAAATGAAGAGCTGACCAATATTGAGTGGATAGCCCATTGAACAGCATTTCTGCGAGTTGAACATGCCTCTGAAAACCAGTATTGAGTTACTTGGACATTCACCAGTGGTGTAACGAAAACCTGCCGGGAGTGGAGGTTCAGATGAATTCCAGATTCGCAGTGAATGAATGGAACATTCTCTAGTGGTGTTTCCAATGATTTATGAAGGCTGGGTTTTGTGGACACGAAAATGTAGAGCTGAACAGGGTGGAGTGGATAGCCAAATGAACAGCACGTCTCTTAGTATGAACAGGCCACACTGAAAACCAGCATTGGCTTACTTGGACATTCACAAGTGGTGTAACGATAACCCGCCGGGAGTTGAGAGTCAGATGAATTTAAGATTCGCAGTGAATGAACGGAACATTCTGTGGAGGAGATACCAATTATTTCTGAAGGTTGGGTTATGAGGACAGGAAAATGTAGAGCTGAATAGGGTTGGGTGGATAGCAAATTGAACAGCACGGCTGAGAGTATAAGCAGGCGGCTTAAAACCAGCATTGGCTTCCTTGGACATATACCAGTGGTGTCACGAAAACCTGCCGGGAGTGGAGACTCTGATGAATTCCAGATTCGCGTGATTGAATGGAACATTCTGTAGTGGAGATTGCCAAGATTTAGAAATCTGGATAGTCTGGACAGGATATTGAAGAGCTGACCAATGTTGAGTGGATAGCCAGTGAACAGCACGGTTTCGAGTGTGAACAGACCACTAAGAAGCAGCATTGCATTACTTGGACATTCATCAGTGGTGTAACGAAAGCCTTCCTGGAATGCAGATTCAGATTATTTCCAGATTCACAGTGAATGAATGGAAATTTCTGTAGTAGAGATTCCAATGATTTCTGAACGCTGGGTTGTGTGGACAGGAAAATGAAGAAGAGCTGACTAGGTTTGACTGGATTGCCAATTGAACAGCAAGGCTGTGAGTGTGAACAGCCGCTGAAAACCAGCATTGGATTACCTGGTCATTCACCAGTGTTGTTAGGAAAATCTGCCTGGTGTGGAGAGTCAGAGGAATTCCAGATTCGCAGGGAACGAATGGAACATTCTGAAGTGGAGATAAGAATGATTTCTGAAGGCTCGGTGTGTGGAAGGAAAATCAAGAGCTAACCAGCGTTCACTGGATAGCCAATTGAACAGCACGGCTGCGAGTGTTAACACGCAGCTGAAACCAGCCTTGGGTTGCTTGGACATTCACCAGTGGTGAAACGAAAACCTGCTGGGAGTGGAGAACAAGATGAATTCAAGATTCGCGTGAATGAATGAAACATTCTGTAGTGTAGATTGCAATGGTTTCTGGGGTTTGTATTGTCTGAACTGGAAAAAGAAGAACTCACCAGTGTTGAGTCGCTAGACCGTGAACAGCACGGGTTCGAGTGTGAATAGACCGCTGAAAACCATCATTGCGTTACTTGAACATTCAGCAGTGGTGCAATGAAAACCTGCCGGGAGTGGAGATTCAGATGAATTCCAGATTCGCAGTGAATGAATGGAACATTCTCTAGTGGTAATTCCAATGATTTCTGAAGGCTGGGTTTTGTGGACACGAAAATGTAGAGCTGAACAGGGTGGAATGGATAGCCAAATGAACAGCACGTCTCGTAGTAAGAACAGGCCACTGAAAACCAGCTTTGGCTTAATTGGACATTCACAAGTGGTGTAACGAAAACCTGACGGGAGTTGAGAATTAGATGAATTTCAGATTTGCAGTCAATGAATGGAACATTCTGTGGAGGAGATACCAATTGTTTCTGAAGTTTGGGTTATGTGGACAGGAAAATGGAGCTGAAGAGGGTTGAGTGGATAGCAAATTGAACAGCACGGCTGAGAGTATGAGCAGGCCACTTAAAACCAGCATTGGCTTACTTGGATATTTACCAGTGGTGTCACGAAAACCTGCCGGGAGTGGAGATTCAGATGAATTCCAGATTCGCTGTGAATGAATGGAACATTCTGTAGTGGAGATAACAATGATTTCTCCAGTCTCTGTGGTGTGGACAGGAAAATGTAGAGCTGGCCAGGGTTGAGTGGATAGCCAATTGAACAGCACCACTGCGCTTGTGAAGAAAACACTTAAAACATTGGGTTACTTGGACATTCAACAGTGGTGTAACGAAAACCTGCCGGGAGTGGAGGTTCAGAGGAATTCCAGATTCTCAGTGAATGAATGGAACATTCTCTAGTGGAGATTCCAATGATTTCTGAAGGCTGGGTCGTGTGGAAGGAAAATCAAGAACTAATCAGGATTTAGTGGAAAGCCAATTGTATAGCATGGCTGCGAGTGTGAACATGCAGCTGAAAACCAGCATTGGGTTACTTGGACATTCATCAGTGGTGTAAGGAAAACCTGCATGGAGTGGAGAGTCAGTTGAATTCCACATTCGCAGTGAATGAATGGAACATTCTGTAGAGGAGATTCCAATGATTTCTGAAGCCTGTGTTGTGTGGACAGGAAAATGAAGAGCTGACCAGGCTTGAATCGATAGCCAAGTAAACAGCAGGGCTGCGAATATGAACAGGCCGCTGAAAACCAGCATTGGGTTACTTGGACATTCAACAGTGGTGTAATGAAAACCTGCGTGGAGTTGAGAGTCAGATGAATTCCAGATTCGCAGTGAATGAATGGAACATTCTGTAGTGGAGATAACAAAGATTTCTGAAGGCTGGTAGTGTGGTGGGACAATGAAGAGCTGAACAGGGTGGAGTGAATTGTCAATTAAACAGCACGGCTGCGAGTATGAACAGGCCTCTGAAAACCAGCATTGGCTTACTTGGACATTCACAAGTGGTGTAATGTTAACCAGGCGGGAGTGGAGAATCAGATAAACTCCAGACTCGCAGTGAATGAATGAAACATTCTGTAGTGGAGATTGCAATGATTTCTGAAATCTGGATTGTGGGGACACGAAAATGAAGAGCTGACCAGTGTTGAGTGGATAGCCTGTAAAAAGCCTCGGCTTCGAATGTGAACAGACCACTGAAAACCAGTATTGCATTACTTCGACTTTCAGCAGTGGTGTAACGAAAGCCTGCGTGGAGTGCAGATTCAGATGAATTCCAGATTCCCAGTGAATGAATGGAACATCCTGTAGTGGAGATTACAATGATTTCTGAAGGATGGGTTGTGTGCACAGGAAAATGAGGACCAAAACAGGTTGAGTGGATAGCCAATTGAACAGCACGACTGCGAACATGAACAGGCCTCGGAAAACCAGCATTGTTTTACTTGGACATTCACAAGTGGTGTAAGATAAATCTGCAGGTAGTGGAGATTCAGTTGAATTCCAGATTCGCAGTGAATGAATGGAACATTCTGTACTGGAGATTGCAATGATTTCTCAAGTCTGGATTGTTTGGACATGAAAATGAAGAGCTGACCACAGTTGTGTGGATACCCAGTAAAAAGCAGGGCTTAGCGTGTGAACAGACCGCTGAAAACCAGCATTGTGTTACTTGGACATTCATAAGTGGTGTAATGAAAGCCTACCTGGAGTGCAGATTCAGATGAATTCCAGATTGGCAGTGAATGAATGGAACATTCTGTACTGGCGATTCCAATGATTTCTGAAGTCTGATATTGTGGAAAAGAAAATGAAAGGCTGACCAGGTTTGAGTGGATAGACAATTGAACAGCACACTGCGAGTGTGAAAAGGCGGCTGAAAACCAGCATTGGATTACTTGGTCATTCACCAGTGCTGTAATCAAAACCTGCCTGGAGCGGAGAGTCAGATGAATTGCAGAATCGCAGTGAATGAATGGAACAGTCTGTAGTGGAGATCCCAATGATTTCTGAAGGCTGGTTTGTGTGGAGAGGAAAATGAAGAGCTGACCAATATTGAGTGGATAGCCCATTGAACAGCACTTCTGCGAGTTGAACATGCCTCTGAAAACCAGTATTGAGTTACTTGGACATTCACCAGTGGTGTAACGAAAACCTGCCGGGAGTGGAGGTTCAGATGAATTCCAGATTCGCAGAGAATGAATGGAACATTCTCTAGTGGTGATTCCAATGATTTCTGAAGGCTGGGTTTTGTGGACACGAAAATGTAGAGCTGAACAGGGTGGAGTGGATAGCCAAATGAACAGCACGTCTCTTAGTATGAACAGGCCACTGAAAACCAGCATTGGCTTACTTGGACATTCACAAGTGGTGTAACG